>NC_133100.1:4282960-4946015 GCF_019914945.1 Typha latifolia
CAGAACAAAATATTAAAATTATCACCGAGTATATCTACCATAAATCATCACTAACATAAAATAATAAATCATAACAACACAACAACACATCCTACTAGTAATAACAATAAATCATCACTGAAATTTGCATCAATTTTTAGAAAAAAAATATTATAATCATTATTGAGTATGTTACACCATAAATCATTACTAAAGTCATCAATAAAATAAAACAATAAATCATAATAATACAACCTAATTATAATAATCATAAATCATCACTAAGTACACCATAAATATTATAGTTATACCATAAATATCACAATTACACCATAATTACATGATATAGTTTAACTTCTCGCTACTGCATAAATATCACAACCCATCATAAGCAATCTCAACAGCTATCTTCGTCATAATTTTTATAATATCTCACCACTGAAAGTTACACTATGAACATTGTTGTAAGTAATCTTCATATTGTAAGACAAATACGTTACAATCTTGCTTGCTCATGTAAGTTGATATAACTAACAAGTTCATAATAATAAATAATAAAAACTTAGATAGAATAAGATGAAAAATAAATAAATAATATCTCCTCATTGTTGTGGGATATTTACAGTAGAAATCATATTCTAGTTGTCTTTTCTATCAACTCTATTTCGGCTGCACATCTCTTTGTACTAATTAGAAAGATGATCATTTATAATATGTGCCTACACAAATAAATATATTTACCAAATTTTAACAACCAGAAATAATTTTATGTACTTAGGTTACTAAGTAAGTTACCATATCGCTAGCATCTTTTATGTATTTATCACTAAGTAGAGAAGTATTTAATACTTTTTATACATATTTTGAACATGTTTGCACTGAATTGTCTCCATTTGACACATGTCATACTAGATCTCATCAATCAATACTCTAAATGAGAAATTGAGTTATTTGATATTATATGCCCTTGAAATGATTAATTTAAAATTGTATATATAACCATTAAATGTTTTAGAGAAGTATTATGCTAAAAAAAAATTTCATGGCAAATGAAACTAAATTACATTTATCTAGTACATTTTGGAAAATTAGTTACATATTGGGCTCTTAAATTAGGCAACTCCAATTATTATTTTCCACCCTCAATTGCAAAAGCAGTGTGATTCTAGCCATATTTTTACTCATATATTATTTAGATCAATGTAAATGTATGATGGTGATGCAATCACTCTAAAGTTGTACAGACAAATAAAATAATACTAATCATAATGCTAGTTACCTAAAATCACCAAAGGATTTGTCTTGCGCCGTTACCGAGGAGCCATAAGATCAAATAAAAATAGTGAAAATGGTGAAAAAAAGGAGAATAAAATAAGATAACAAGAATTGAATATATGTTAGGATTTGATGTGTAAAAATGGAAGGACAATGTTAAGAAAGAAGAGAGAGGAAGGAGGAAGAAGAGAAAAAGAGGAAGAAAAGCAAGGAGAGAGAGAGAGAGAGAGAGAGAGAGAGAGAGAGAGAGAGAGAGAGAGAGAGAGAGAGAGAGAGAGAGAGAGAGAGAGAGAGAGAGAGAGAGAGAGAGAGAGAGAGAGAGAGAGAGAGAGAGAGAGAGAGAGAGAGAGAGAGAGAGAGAGAGAGAGAGAGAGAGAGAGAGAGAGAGAGAGAGAGAGAGAGAGAGAGAGAGAGAGAGAGAGAGAGGAAGAAGAGAAAAAATGGCTTGATGCGTGAGAGAGAAAATTGAGATTGATGATGATGAAAAAAAAACTAAAAGAAGAAGTATGGGTTTTGAGCAGGAAAATAGGTATTATGAGTAAAAAGGGCTCAAAAATGCAATTCGAAAATAGAGGAGCCCATATTTGTCAATATGAAAACTAAAGAGCTTTTTGATGCAAATTGACCCATATATGCATAAAGTTCTAAATTTTTGTAATTACATAATTACCTTTGAGACTTAAATATCATCTTAAAATATTAATATCATATATGTAAATCATTTATGCCAAGTTTCATAATATTTTGATGACATCCTATATAGAGACCTATAAGATATAGGCATTTTGGTGATTCTATATGTTATAAGATATAGGCATTATGTCAAGTTTCATAATAGGCATTTTAAAATTTTTCTCTTAAATTATTGTCGGACTTGCAGCATTTGGATACTCCAATACTAGCTCGGAGGGGAGGGAGGAGACTCCTTGCCTAGCTCACCTCCAAACCCACCCTTCCGGACAGGATTTAAGGCAGCCCAGGCGACGGTTCCACCTTTCTCTAGATTATACAGCAGGTGTTGAGTGACAGGAGGAGCAAATTTAGTGTGGGCCCAGTCGGAGTTTTAAGGTTCGGGAGAGATTATGTGTACCCGAGTCGGGGGGATTACGGGAGTAAATTTTGGCATCAATCCACTTGTGCCTTACATCTAGGGGAAACCAAGATGTACCATAGCTTGCAAGGATAATTTTGGTGGCCCGATCTAAAGAGGAGCATTGTAGAGTTCGTCGCTCGGTGTCTGACTTGTCATCAGTTGAAGATCGAGCATTAAAGATCCACTGGTACCCTCCAATCGTTGGCTATTCCTGAATGGAAGTGGGAGCACATTACTATGGATTTTGTTACTGGGCTACCAAAGACCAAGAGGAAGAAGGATGTCATCTAGGTTATTGTAGATAGGTTAACTAAATCAGCACACTTCCTACCGGTCAGTGTCTCCAACTTGATGGAATAGCTTATCATTCAATTCAGAGATAAGATATTTTGTCGGCATAGGGTTCCGCCTCTATCACATTTGATTGGGACCCCAAATTTGTGTCTCGGTTTTGGCGCCACCTGCATAAGTTCTTTGGGACCAGGTTGTAGTACAGCATAGGTTACCACCCTCAGACTGATGGGCAGACTGAGCCTGTTATTCAGACCTTAGAGGACATACTTCGGGCCAACATAGTGGATTTTGGGTTGGGGTGGGACCGGCATCTATCGTTAATTGAGTTTGCATATAATAACAACTATCATTCCAATATTGGAATGCCTCCTTATGAGGCCCTCTATGGATGCAAATGTCGGACGCCAATAAGTTGGGATGAGGTAGGGGAGAGAAAAGTGGAGACTGCAATACTAGTACAAGCAACTATCGACAAGGTCTATTTAATCCGAGAGCGCCTACGCATTGCTTAGAGTCGATAGAAGAGCTATGCAGATCGTCAACGTCATGACCTCAAGTCTCAGGTTGGGGATAAAGTTTTTCTCCCAGTGTCGCCTTGGAAGGGAGTTTTCCATTTTGGAAGAAAGGGCAAACTAAGTGCTTGCTATGTGGGCCCGTTTGAGATGTTAGAGCGCGCTGGGCCGGTGGCTTATGGGGTTACCTTACCCCCTGACATGGCCTAGATCCATGACGTCTTCCACGTTTCTGTGCTGAGGGGTTATGTCCACGACCCTTTCCATATTCTCCAATATGAGCCTCTCTGCCTCTAGAAGGATTTGACTTATGAAGAGCAGCCGATACAGATTCTTGATACGGGGATGAAGACGCTGAGAGCCAAGACCATACCTTTAGTCAAGGTGCTCTGGACAAATCATTCAGTGGAGGAGGCCTCGTGGGAGTGTGAGGAAGAGATGAGGGCAACCTAACCTTTCCTGTTCGAATCACTGGGTGAGTAATTAAATTTTGAGTCAAAATTTTTTTGTAAGGGTAGTAGAGATGTAACATACAAAAAAAAATGGGGCACGTGCCCACCCTCACTTCCTCTCCCTTGGCGTGTCTTTGCCTGACAAAAGGATGTCTTTGTCAGGCCAAGGTGAGGGGAGGAGGGCAGGCCTAGCCTTTCCCTCTGCATACGCCACCGACGACGTGCGCGGAGGGGCAGTGACCTCGGGTAGAGGACCGCCGCTTATCTCTCTCTCTCTCTCTCTTCTCTCTCCCTATATGTTCCCCTCATTGAAGAGAGCTCAAGCGTCACCCCTTTCTTTCCACCCTTCTCCTCTCCCACTCCGAACATTGCCATGATCATCACTATCGTGGTCAAGCCGATGTAGTCCTCGTCATCATCGATAAGTTTTCTCCCTCTTCCATGTCCTTTCTTTTCTATCTAGTGACGACGCGGCGCTTTGGGCTGTGCATCATCACCGCCCCTCCTACCCCGGTAAGGCGGGAGGTAGTTGGCCGCCGCCTTGGTGCTTCCACACCCCTAGGTGGTGACTTGATGGGGAGAGAGGAGGTGGTACCTCCCCTCTCGGCTCGGGCTGGGTTATACCCATCCTATGCCTGCCTCGAGCGGCTCCTGCTAGCCCGAGCGTGCTGGGCAGGTCGAGCTTGAGCATAGCAGGCACACTCAAGCGGGTCTGCCTCGGGCTGGGCTCGACCAGCTCGGTCACGCCCGCCTCGGGCTGGGTTTGGCCAGCCTTCAAGTAGGGGGCTAGGATTGGCCAGCCCGAGCTCGAGCCCTGACCACGGACTAGGCTTGGCCTTAGCCCAACATGCTTCCTTGAGCCCCTTTTCTTTCTTGGGCTTTTCCTAGACATGATCAAATGGCCTAGCCCGCCCATGCCCGGCCCGGACCCGGTTTAGGCCCGGCCCGGCCCGAGCCCGAACTACCCATGGGCGGCACGGGCCAGCCCTTTGCCCACCCGACCCGACCCGAAAGCCCGCCCGTTTAGCACGCAACTAAGCCCGCCCGTCTGCTACAGTGCTTTGCCCGTTTTGCTACAGTAAAAAAATATTTTAGTATTATACCATTTTGCATTATTTTAAGCAGACTTTTAAAAAATTTTATTTTTTTTTAATTTTTTTTAAATAGAGGAATATAAATATTTTAAAAAAACTAATAGTTAAAAAAATTCTAAAAATAGCTGAAATATGGGTTGGGCCGAGTGATTGGTGGGTTGGGCTGGCCCGGCCCGATCTCTCACGGGCCAACGGGCGGTAACGGGCTAGACTATTCTAGCCCGGCCCGAACCCGGCCCGGCCCGAGTGATTAATGGGTCGGACCGTGAACAAAGACTTAAGCCCGCTTGGCCTGAAAAGCCCGGCCCGAACCCGGCCGCCCGCCCCCGGTTATCATGTCTAGCTTTGCCTCATATTTTAGGGCAGGGTAGGGATTGAACTGGATTTTCTTTCCCCTTTAACCCATGGCATTTAATACTATTTGTCCCTATTTTCTGTTCCTAGTAAATCTTTTTAAGATTTTGGTGCTGACTTAGTGATCATGTAGCAGAACACCCTATGACCAACGCTCAGCCCGAGGTCGACCATGATTAGGTGGGGACCGCACTTCGCTAGGGACTTTTTAGCGAATCTAGGCAAGTGGTCTATCCATTGTTGATTTATTATTTGATGTGATAGCATAAGCATATATGACATGCTAATCTTTGTATTCTAGCAAAACGTGTCTAATTAGTACGTTGCTTGACATGATTTGTTATTTACTTAATGTGATGTGTCGCATGCTTAGGTAACCATGTTTACTATCCTGTTATGCTAAACTTAATTACCTTGTCATAACACCTGCACATGTGCATGAACCGAAAGGGAATGATTCTACGTCTCGGCAGTAACCAACACCTCCCCAGTTAGGGGTTAGGGGCGGGAGATATTTTATAGTATATATAATAGGGCCTATGCCTGAGGTCTCAGTCTGTGGATCCCAGACAATCGAGCAGCCATTTTGCCGAGCGATGCTCGATTTACTAATGTGCGGTACCAATGTCAATGTGCGCTTATGATTGGGGTCCTTAGTCTGCAGGGCGGACGACCGATCATGCTATTCGTTGGGTTATATGGGCAGGCAATTTTACCACTAGGGTCTACCCTCCCTTGAGGGCCTGTGTTAGGAGGCGTGCCATGCATAAAGAAAGGATAAATTAATTGTAATCCTATTGGACCATTCTTGTTAGTTATTGACATATATATTCCTGTTATGATGCATATCATCCTATATGGTGCACTTTCTTGTATCTTGTTTTCAGCCAGATGTGATAATTATTGGTGATGAATAATTAGGGATAGTACCACTTGCTAAGTGTTAGGCTCATTTCGTGTTGACATTGGATGCAGATTGATTTACACCCTGGCGAGAGGCTTGGCAGCTGCTAGCTAGTAGAGCGATAGCCCCTTTTTAATTTCATGTTTTGTTCTGAACTTATAATGGGGGATCTATATCCCTGTTTTGTAGCTACTTTGATCATGAACTCTTATCGGGGATGCTTACTCTCTTATTGTATTATGGATGGATTTGCTGTGGCTTGGAGGCCCTTATCTACTTTCCGCTTAAATTATTTAGATTCCTTGTTTTGATAGCATGTTGTCGAGCTTCTAAATCCTGATGTGACCCTCACGTGAGGGGTAAGCCCCGTGAGAGCCACGTGGCAGTATTGGGGTGTTACACTATGAGATTAAATTATTCGGTATATGTGGTGGACTTTGTTTGGAGGATGTAATAGAATACTAAATTGAAACATTTAAGGAATTATCAAGTTCAGGTGATTTATTTATTAAGAATAAAAAATGAGTTGTGATGATATTTTTGACATCGATATTAAATTGAGATACTATGGATATTGACAGGGATATATATGGTCCTGATGATACAACTAGAGACGTATTTAAATAGAATTATATATAGAAAATATATGATAGATATGACTCTTTATTATAACCGATAGATTATTTTGAAGTTGGATTAGTTGCTTCCTAGGACGGTAATTAAGAGAATACAGACGACTATGATCTTTCATATAAAGAGTATTATAGAAAGTTTTTGAACCGATTTTCTTTTAGGATGATGATGTTGATCTAAATAATTTTAGTGATCCACGAATTTGCATTTGAATTTTAAGATAAAGATATCTAATTAAAAGATAATGATTACATGATTGATAATTTCACTATAGTTTGTGAAAACTTGATCTTTTAATGAATGAAATTAGGATGTGAATTGATCTAAGGAAAAAGGTAATATATACCAGTGAAGGTAGATAAATAGTATTGTTGGATATCTTGTTATCTATATGGATCAATTGGTTTCAGTTGTTTTATTAGCAGATTTTATTAGCATGGATAATTTGGAAAATTGATCTTAGTAACTTTATAGTTCATGGACAGTACTTTTGTGGATTTATCTGAATTATGTGTATGTATTCTTAAAGACCAAGTATGATGGATTAGTAAATCCTTAAAACTTTATTAGTTACATAATGCTATGTTGAAGTTATTGAGTATATGTTAATAGGTGTTGGATATGAATCGGTAGTATGAATTGAGTATTATATTGTCGAGTTATTAAGAAGATTGATGGATTACCTGGCAAAATTTACTAGACAGTCATTGCATTTTAATATCATTAAATGAAGATATCAGTGGATATTCTAGAAGCAACAATAATTGAGTTAATCATGATTGTATTGAAACTATGTTAATCAGGGAATAAATAGTTTGGGTACAGAGGAGGGGAACTATTGGTGGAAAAAAATCATTAGAAATTCTATTATGTATATTGCTAGAAGTAGTATGAATTTAACCATTCAAATATTACAGGTTAAGAAAGAAGATAATGTAGGGAATGAGAAGATTGTATAAATTTTATTTGATGTTGCAATATGATTAACATTGATAAGTTAAATTTGATGAGTTGTATGTTATTTTTGAAGAATGTATTATGATTATAAATTATGATTTAGTAGTCTTATGTGGATCACAGTCATACTGATTTGTTTAGTAAATTGCATAATTGTTTAAGTATATGAGCAGTGTATCTTTGGATAAGAGAATTTCTACTAATGTCTAGGAGCAGAAATAAGTTCTAAGTATATGATGATAGCAGACTGGTTGTGGGTGAAAATTGGGATTAGCTAAAAATGCATTTAGGAAAAGAAATTAGAATTTAGTATTGTGATTATTCCATGCTATAGTATTACTGTTCTACCCAATATTAGTGATAGTATTGAGGGATGATCGTTTAAGCATGTCTGAAATTGGAATATATATTCTGTAGATCTTAGAGATAATTTATTTTAGTAAGTTGTATTATATTATTATAGGTAATTATGTCATTTCATTGTTATATGGTTGTAGTTTAGCGAGAGAAGTGATAGATTTGGACATGTTTAAGTATCTTGGAGTAGAACATGATGCAATTAATTAATGTCAACACTTTCCATACTTTAGAATTACTGTACGTGATTATATAGCATTAACAATTCTTTGTTAAGGACCAGTATTATTATAAACGTATTTCTAGAATTGATGTTCATAGAAGGATAGTACAATTACTTGATTGGCTTAGATTTAGATAATTGATTCTTATATTGAGATTATATTTGATTATGAAAAGTTAGGTGTTAATGATTAGAAGATAGTAAACGATGTATGAGTTATGGATCTAGAGTTCCATTAGACAATTGTAGATCTGCTAAGAAGGTCATAATACTAGTAATGTTGATTTTGTAATTTTAGTATGATATAAATTTCGGGGTCAAAATTTTTATAAGGGGGGAAGGAAAATGTGATAAACTAGATGAAATTAACAACAATAATAATAATAATATATAAATAAAATTAGAATAAAAGAAGAAGAGAGATAGAAAGAAAGAAAAAAAATAGCTATTGCGTGTTGCATGGCACGAGCTCATGCCATGCAAGTAGTGGCTGCACGCTGAGGGCGCCACGTGCCTCCACCGCAGCTATGGTTCGTTTCAGCAGCCACCTCTCTCTCTCTCTCTCTCTCTCTCTCTCTCTCTCTCTCTCTCTCTCTCTCTCTCTCTCTCTCTCTATCTATCTCTCTCTCCCTCTCAAACTCGATCACTCTCTCTCGTTCTTCTCTCTCAAACTCCCTTTCCCTCTCGGTATGTCGTCGCCGGCCACCTCGGACTGCCGCCATCGCCTCCACCGCCGAACAGCACTAGTGAGCTTCCTCTCTCCTTCTCTCTCTCTCTTCCTCTCTCTTCCTCTTCCTTTCTCTCTCTCTCTCTCTCTCTCTCTCTCTTTCGGTCTCTCTATCTCTCTCTTTCCCCTCTCTTGCTGACATCGGCCTACCATCACTATCGTCATCATCACCGCCGAGGTGAGCCCTTCTCCTTTCCTCTCTCTCTCTCTCTCATTTTCTCTCTAGTGGTCTTAGGTTCGTCGGATCTGAGCCATTGACTAGAGGGCGACCAGTAATGGCCAGGCCCCTCCTCCCCGTGAGCCAGATCCCTTCCCTTCTCCTTTTTCTCTTCTCTTCTTCTTCTTCTTCTTCTCCTCCCTCGGTTGCTATCTCCTAGCTGCATCAATGCTGGGCTCAGCCTAGCACTGTGACAGGAGGTTTTTATTTTATTTTTTAATTTTCCTTTTAACTAAGTATTTTATGTTAGTTAATGTAATTAGTTTAAATAGGCAGTTAATTATATTGATATCTATATATATTTGGTAATATAATTATTAGCTAATTAGAATTAGTTGAATTAATAATTTATTATATTATAAACACCTAATTGTACCTATACTTACATATAATATTATTTGCATATAGTATATTAATACTTTGCTTCATTAATTATAGTCATGAGATTTGAGATTTATAAATATACCCTAATATTCATATATATATATATATAATGTATTTCTAACATCTTATTGTCATATACTATTTCGTATAACAATAAATACTAACCTTTGATAATTATTTTTATAGGATCGGATAATGATTATTTGATGTGTAATTAGCGGTTAATAAAGTAAAGAGTAAGAACCACAAAAATTAACTATATTTTGATTTTATATATACTTATATTTTTTATAATTATATATAAGCCACTTATTATTATGTTATAATTATATACTTAGACTACTTTTATATAAAAAGAACAATCATTTTATTCTTATTTCATAACTAGCATTTTATAATAATAGTATATTTCTATTACCACAACTATATCTATCATAAAATCTAAATATTTAATAAAATATAAAAAAGATGAATTCTAAACCTAATAAATCATCATATGTTATATGAATTAATTCTAATTGGATAAACGACTAATATTCAGATCCCAGACCACCTATTTGAGACTCCGTAGATCTTGCTAGTGATTAGTTGACACTCGATTGACGGATGTGAGCGAAACGTGGTTCGTATCTTCTGATCAGATGTGAGTAGTCTTATTCTCTAGGCATCTTTCTCAAATTATGATATATTATATAATTATGTATATGCATGTTTTGGCCTCTAGCATGATTATATGATCTTATCTGGAGATAATTTCAATTAAGCATATTTTATCATGCATTGATTAGATTGATCTAGAGTATGAGTATACTAGTGATATATATAGATAATCGGAGATGATTATACGATATATGACTTTCTATCAAGATATATATTTCTTTTGACTTTCCAACTACCTAAATTCCTGATATACATGACTTGTTATAATAATAGATAAAATACATATTGTTTGTCATTTAAAAGGAAATGCATGCGTTCTCATGGATAGGATAGTTCATAGAAAGCATTATGACACCCGAGTGGTCGAGATCCCAAAGAAGAGGGGTGGCTCGACAGTCGAGGGAGATTAGAAGCGATGAGAAACCTTGCCAACGGTAGATGTGGAAAGACGGTAAAGAAGAAGGAGAGAAGGAGTCTAGAAAGAAGATAGGAGGAGAGAAATCAAGAATCTAATTGTATAATGAAGTTGGTTGCCATCCATATATTTATAGAGGCTAGCCAACAAGTCCTAAAACAATATGAAACTCTAATTCTAGAGGATTCTCGTCGATCACATTCGAACGCGCCCGATCGCGTTCGAACGCACTCAAAAAGCCCATTCTCTGGATTTGCAAACGCGACACAGGCATTCGAACACGAGCGTTCACAAGGCATTCGAACGCAGGCATTCACAAGGGAGTTCGAACGCAACCTACAGGAATTTTATTTTAATGAAAATAAACACCTAATGCAATAAGAAAAGATTCTAACTTAAGTGTATCAATATGATTTCATTATCATATGATATACATAATTATCGAGTGGTCATTATGCATCATATGTGGTTGGTTGCATTTGATATTATAACATATCATGCTCGGCATGGATCATATGTATCATATTTGAGAGAGTTATGATGATGGTATGACAAGAAAATTTGTTTATACATTGTTGAGAATTATATACTTGGTCATTATGATATGCTAGCAGCTACCATATATTTATATATTATTAAAGATACTGATGTAATCTTGATTTTGATGGGAAATATTTGGATGTGAGAGAGAGTAGAAGAAGAGGAAGAAGAGGGCCTTCCCTAAGGGTGGTGTAGCCGTGGTAGGAAAGAACGAGACAAGAGAGAAGAAGATTTGGGGAAGAAACCCAATTCATTCAAATAATGATCATAAGGTTGCCTTCTAATATGCGGCTAACCTAACAAGCAAAACAATCAAGAGATAGCCCTAAAAATAGTGCAGATTCACTAATTGCGTTCGAACATGGTCGAGCGCTAAATACATTCTCGGTATTTATGAACGTATACAGACGTTCGAATGAGAGCATTCGAACGCAATATCGAACACACTAAACACGTTCTCTATCTTTGTGAACATATGCAGGCATTCAAACGGGGGTATTCGAACCCAACTTGTAACACCCAAAAATAAAAAAAAACCTTGACGCAAGCGCCGAGCACGTGCGTCCTAGCCTGCCCCCACCGTCCTCTCTTTCTTCTTCTTCTTCTTCTTCTTTTTCTTCTTCTCCTTCCATGCACGCCACCACCCCTCCCCTATTTCCCCTCCACCCCACCATCTCTCTCTCCCTCTCCTTCTCTTATGCTGCCGACGTCGAAGCCGACGAATCCTCGGACCCGAAGCCGATGAAGCCAAGTCGTAGAATCCTCTCGATAAGCCCTACCCCTCGTTAAATTTTGGTAAATCAACCCCTCCCCCTCCCCGCCATGGAGTGCGCCTCGCTGCCCCGTCGGCCACCCCGACCGCAGGGCGAGCTGCTCCCGCTCCCCCGTAGGCGAGGAGGACGAATGGCGACTCCACCGCAGGCTCGAGATATGCCTCGCCGCCGTCAAGCCGAGCCCTCCTCCTCCTCTTTCCCCTCCCCTTCCCTCAGCCTAACCACCCACGGATGATGGATGCGGGCCGCCGACCTCGAGGGTGGGCTGCCGGCGACGTGGGCCACTAGTAGCATCGAGGCCTCTTCCCCCCTCTGTCTCCTTCCCTTGGAAGGAGATGGTAAGGGAGGGTGGGGGTTAAACAAACCTCCACCCATCCCTTGGTGGGCTGCGGTCTAAACTGCAGCCCATGAAGCTAGTGGGTCATTGCATCCACTGATGAGCTAAGGGCTCTTGACTATTCCGTTGAGGGCGGTGATGATTTAGAGATAGTGAGATATGGGCCTACGACCAAGATCCTTAGTCTAATGGCAACAAACAACTGGTCACATACAGTGTCACCATGCATGTTTGGGTGACATTACCACTAGATGTGTATATATCCCTCCTGAATGTATGAGATGATATATGGTTATGTGATGGATAACTTCTAGAGAATATCTAAATTATGTGGTAAATGGCTCGGTGAGCTATGATGAATCATGATTAATGCCTTGGTGAGCATGTGATGACTAACCCTCCTTGACTTGCGTAAATATGATGAAAACTACTCTTTTTACTTCTAAGCATAACATGTAAACGTTATGATTGAGATTTATAGAGAGAGAGAGAGAGGGCAAGAAAGAAGGAGGGAAGCTCACAAGCTTTATACTTGTGTAGACTTATCCTGATATGATTAGGAGTTAGCATGTTCAAGGATAGTACTGTGAAGTCTATATCGGTTGCATTGATTTAGTAACTCACTATAAGTCATTTAAATATGTGTATTCTATTGTTAGCAACTATAGGCATGCATAGGAATTTGCACTTGTGATTTTATTGTTATAGATTGTATTGATTCTATTCGCTGGGCTGTGTGCTCACCGCCTCTTGGTAGCATCATTTCAGAATTAGGGAAAGCAGGTGCGGGTAATGAGGAATAGCTACATTTACTTCATTTAGAGTTATTTCTATTAGTTGTATTGAGCCCCTACGAGGGTATCGTGATTGGAGTTGTATTTTGGACATTAGAGTTGTATTTTGGACATGTATCTTTGAAGGCTTGTTGTGGCCTGTGGAATTTGTATTCGAACTCATATTTTGCTTGAGATCATTTATGGTATGAATCTATATTTCTATGTGCCTTGTGGAAACATATTATTGACAGGTCACGTGATGCACCGCGTGAGGAGGATTTACTCACGCAGTATACACGTGTATTTGGAGGTTTGAGTGTTTCAACTTGGTATCAGAGCCTAGGTTCACCATAAATCCAGTAAGTCTTCCTAGATACTGTCCATATGCATAGGAAAGTAATAATAATAATGAATAACTAGGAATAAATGAACGCTGATGGAGTGTGTTCGAACACGCTTGTGAACGCCTGCATCATGTTTGAAAAAACATAGAACGCGAAATGTGCGTTCGAACGCGATCAAGCGCATTCAAACGCGGATGGACTGCATTCGAACACGCTTGTGAACGCCTGCATCAAGTTCACAAATACAGAGAACGCAAAATGTGCGTTCGAACACGAGCGGCAAAAATTTACTGTTTTAGGGTTAATAATTGTTATTTTTGAATTGTTTGGTTAGCCTCTAAAGGTGTGGATGGCAACCATGGAATGATTATTGATGAACTGAGTTTTTGCCTTGTCTCCTTTGTCTTTTTCGCTCCCGTTCTCTCGATCCCCGGCGACGCCGCTTCTAATCTCCCTCGACCGGTCAATCACCCTAGTCCCTTAGCGGCCCTCTCCTCCCCCTTCTTCCAATCTATCCAACACTTGCCCTAACCCTTCCATCACTCATAACCCTTCCACCACCACTTATTCACCGGTGCCACCCCATTAACGCTGGTCCATCACCATCCACCATCATCTAGGATCTAGTGCCTCCATCCACGGATCCTAAGATAGATTCCTTGATGGTCATCCACTAATCAAACTATATCTCGAGATCCCTACATCTAATTCGCATGAAACTTGATTTGTTGGAAAGCTCTTTTCTGGGGCTACGACATATCAAAATCTCACTCTAACGACGGCATCTTTCGGAATCTATTTTCAAAGTTTCGTGTCAGATCCTGTCCAGATCTGAAAATCGAGATAGATTGAATATTGGCCTAAGGGGAGATCATTTTAGAGTGGTATCAGAGCCACAGTTTATCGGACACGTGCTTTCGATGACAATCACCAAAGCTATGGCTGCACGGCTAAATAAGGAGGAAGAGATCTCCCCAATAGAGGAGGGGGGGATGACTACGGGAACTTCCACGTGCGGAACTGCCCGACCAAATCTAAATACTGAAGAGCCTAGTGTTCAAGCCATGATTGGGTCTTTTTCCGAGCAAATGGCCATCAATAATCAGATGATGATGGAGATGATGCGGGAAGTACGAGCGACAAGAGAAGATATGGCGATACGGAATGCACCAATGTCAAGGATATCGGTTTATCCAAAATGCCCGAGATATGCACCAATCGATCCGGACTTGCCGAAGCCTTGGAAGGCCTTGATCGACGATGAGACGGGATACCTCTTCTTCTGGAACACCAAGACTCAAGTTGTACAATGGGAGGAGCCCAAAATCTCTATGCAAATGTCATGGTGGTCTCCCTGGGCACAGGTGCCTTATAGGGAGGCCACCACCGCGTACGCATATACCGACAAGGCGAGACGGGTTGTGTTCAATCCCTGGAACACCACACAGAAGGAGGCATTGCGGCGACGGACACCAACATATGAATATGACCCTTTACCATATAGATAGACTCTAACGTCAAACAAGATCACAAGTTGTGACTTTAGCTGGAGATCAACCGACGCTATAGTGGCGTGGCCGAAACCTTCTTCAATAAGCATGGCAATCGCAAGGCAGCATGGGGAGCCCTCCGCAGCATACCCAACATCCTCCACGGCCTCCTTCTTCCCTACGAAAATAAAGGAGAGTTTAGCTAACCAGCAAGATCGAGCTTCTACACCTTGACCTATGGTCAGCCACAACGTACCGACACCGGCTACAATGGGATCCTCAACCATTGTAGCAGCCCCCGGAACCTCCACATCTTCCCATGCACCGGAGATCTCGCCGACAAACCGTGAAAGGCTAGCCGCACCTGTCCTAATCCCTACAGAAATGATGAAGAGTCCAGCTTCGAGGCAGCAGTTTCCTCCGGCGAGCTCGATAGTTGGAAAGGTTCTTTCAACGTCAGAACGGAGTTCTTCGACGAGTCGACAACCGTACGAACCACTATTGAATGGAGGAAGACCACGCATGGCCACTAGATATCCCTCATTAGGAATCCTCATCAGTGGTGAGGGAGATGATTCGGAACCGCGAGTTCCGACACTTGGGCCCCTTACACCACCTCCCTTTGCAACCACGCCGAGTCAGCAACCAGAAAGAAATCATGTATGGCCTCCAGCGACCTTCTACCATTCTCCTCGGTCAATAGACAGTCGACCGCGACAGCATCATCACCGGCGATGATATTGCAACTCCCCGTCGAGCTACAACTCGAAGGAGAAGGCCACAATCTTCCACCCATGGTAGCACCGGCCGCTGACAGCCCCATAAAGACCTCGTGGGCTGCTGTTTTTCTCACCCAGATGGTTGAAAGCTTCCTGCCATGGCTGCGACTAAATGAAGAAGAAGGAGATGAAGATTTTGTTTTTGTCGACCTCAGCCTTCCATAGTAGTCAACCGCCGCCACCCCAAGAGGGACCTCATTGACAGCTATTTTCATATTCCAGACAGCCGAAGGATCCTTGTTGTGGCTGCGACAGGAAAGAGAAGAAGGAGATGAAGATTTCATTTTTTGGGCCAACTTCGGCCTTCCATTGCCGCCGACTGCCGCCACACTGTTAGGAACCCTACCAAAGCAACTACTAGAGGTGGTCACTACTCAACCAAGGCTGCCACGTGCCAAGGCAACTCCTTTGGCAATGGCTGATGGAGATGGAATTATGGGAGAAATATTAGGGATTTCAAATTTTTTTGAAAACCCTAAGTGATTAGAATTTCAAGATGGCTACATAGTTGGGCTTGACCAGGTTGAGTTGCTAGACATGAGCTGGGTTGGGCCTAAGAGCCAAAGGGGTCAAGTCAAGTGTGAGTCATCTCTAGACTTGGGGACTCAATTAAGTCAAATAAGGGACATGATAAAAAACGCTCTACTTGAATTAAGTCGAGTTTGCTTATACTAGGATACATTTGACTTGGATCCTAATCCATGGAGTGGGTAGAACGATTATGAGCATAACCAACAGTCAGTTCGGCTAGTTGAACCTAACTCGAGTCACTGGGAGGACTTAATATAGATCCACCAACTACATCTAACTCGATATCCCGAGCGCAATCGGATGCACCAGATTTCTATTGCTGAACTGACATTGAGTCAATTGGTTCGACCACCCGAGGCCAAGTGGACTCTTCCACCTTGGGCCAGTAGGAGTACAAGTATCCAATCTCGACTAAGGATAACCCACGGAACACATCAAGTTTGACTGGAGTCACCTTGAGGACAAGGTGTATGGAAGCGTGGTGGATTGATACGATTCGGACTTCACCGATGACGTCTCAAGCATGGATACACTTTAGGGGTGTCTTTTATTATTGTTTTAGTGTTTATTTCATAGAAAAATAAGTTTTTTATATGTCGCGTTCGAACACGCTTATGAATGCCTGCATCAGGTTCACAAAAACAAAGAATATGAAATATGCGCAAAACGCGATAGGGCGCATTCAAACGCGCTTGTGAACGCCTACATTAGGTTCGCAAATACAGAGAATACAAAATGTGCATTCGAACGCGATCGGGCGTGTTCGAATGCGATCGGCAAAAATCTACTATTTTAGGGTTAATAATTGCCATTTTTGAATTGTTTGGTTAGCCTCTAAAGGTGTGGATGGCAACCATGGAATGATTATTGATGAATTGAGTTTTTGTCTTGTCTCCTTCATCTTCTTCGCTCCCGTTCTCTCGATCCTCGGCGACGCCACTTCTAATCTCCCTCAACCGGCCAATCACCCAAGTTCCTTAGGGCGGCCCTCTCCTCCCCCTTCTTCTAATCTATCCAACACTTGCCCTAACCCTTCCATCACCCATAACCCTTCCACCTCCACTTATTCACTGGTGCCATCCCATTAACGCCGGTCCACCACCATCTACCATCATCTAGGATCTCGTGCCTCCATCCACGGATCCTAAGATAGATTCCTTGATGTTTGTCCACTAATCGGACGATATCTTGAGATCCCTGCATCTAATTCGCCTGAAACTTAATTTGTTGGAAAGTTCTTTTCTAGGGCTACGACATATCACCATCCGACAGTGGCATCTTTTGGAATCTATTTGCAAAGTTTCGTGTCAGATCCTATCTAGATTTAAAAATAGGGATAGATCGAACCTTGGCCTAAGAGGAGATTGTATCAGAGATATATCCCTAGTGGTATCCATGATGTAGGGTCATGGCGTCCACTGATGTGCTGAGGGCTCTTGACTATTCCGCTGAGGGCGGTGATGATTTAGAAATAGTGAGATATGGGCCTACGACCAGGGTCCTTAGTCTGATATTCACAGACAACCCGATTACATGCAGCGTCGCCATGCATGTTTGGGTGACATTACCGCTAGATGTGTATATATCCCTCCTTGATGTATGAGATGATAGACAGTTATATGATGGATAACTTCTAGAGAATATCTAAATTATGTGGTAAATGACTCAGTGAGCTATGATGAATTATGATTAATGCCTTAGTGAGCATGTGATGACTAACCCTCATTGACTTGCGTGAATATGACGAAAACTACTCTTTTTACTTCTAAGCATAACATGTAAAAGCTATGATTGAGATTTGTATGAATAAGGGATTGTATTAAGCTTTATACTTGTATAGACGTATCCTAATATGATTAGGAGTTGGCATGTTCAAGGATAGTACTGTGTAGTCTATATCAGTTGCATTGATTTAGTAACTCATTATAAGTCATTTAAATAAGCTTATTCTATTGTTAGCAACTATAGGCATGCATTGGAATATGCACCTGTGATTTCATTATTATAGATTTTATTGATTCTACTCGCTGGGCTGTGTGCTCACCACCTCTTGGTGGCATCATTTCAGAGTTAGGGAAAGTAGGTGCGGGTAACGAGGAGTAGTTGTCTTTACTTCATTTAGAGTTATTTCTATTAGTTGTATTGAGCCCCTACGAGGGTATCATGATTAGAGTTGTATTTTGCATATTAGAGTTGTATTTTGGACGTGTATCTTTGAAGGCTTATTATGGCCTATGAAACTTATATTCGGACTCATATTTTGCTTGAGATCATTTATGGTATGAATCTATATTTTTATATGCCTTGTGGAAACATATTATTGATAGGTCATGTGATGAATCGCATGGGGGGATTTACCCATATGGTATACACGTGTACTTGGAGGTTTGGGTATTTCATGACTTCTCTATGTTCAAATGCAATAGTCAAAAAAATTATTCTATAAAAAAAACAAAAGAAACATAGCTCGAGATAACTAGGTCTAATCCTAATCATATCAATCCATCATGTTTCTACCACCTTGTCATCAAGGTGTGAAATTAGGGAAACGATTAATGATGTCTGACCCAAGCTCCCATGTAGACTCGTCGAACGATCTACCAAGCCACTCCACCAGGATCTTTATCTCTAGTCATCCTGCTCGTTGTCTCCTACGCCTAGCCAGCACACAAACTGGCTCCAAAACTCTCATCTTTTAAATCGGCTCTAGTATATCCGACCCCACATGGAATACAAGATGCACCCGCGACCCATGGAAGCTCCAATCTGTATGCGATTGGGCCAACTCGCTCCAATATACGAAAGGGCCCAAAGTAGCGATGCGCCAACTTTTTATTGCACATCAGTCTCAGTTTCACTTGCCGATAGGGCTGAACGCGCACAAACACAAGATCTCCAACTGCGAACTCCAACTCGTAGTGTCGGTAGTCATAGATTTTGTAACAACCCAATCCGAAAAAAAAAAAATCATGGGCACGACGCGACCGGACACACTGTGGCCGGCCTCGTGCCCATGCCAGCTGCTCATGCAGCTTGGTGGGGCGCGACGCGCCTGCGGCCGCTGCCGCAGCCAACCAGCTGCGGCCAGCTGGCCGCGGTGGGCCCCGGCGCCGCCACCATCCTCCACCGCCTTCTCTCTATCTCTTTAAATCTCTCTCTCTCTCTCTCTCTCTCTCTCTCTCTCTCTCTCTCTCTCTCTCTCTCTCTCTCTCTCTCTCTCTCTCTCTCTCTCTCTCTCTCTCGGCCACCCTCTCACTCTTCTCTCTCTATCTATACCGGTACCTTCCCTGGAGCCGCTGCCGCCGCCGATGAGATCTCTCACTCCCCCTCTCTTTCCTTCTCTCTCTCTCTCTCCTTCTCTCTCTCTCTCTCTCTCTCTCTTGCCTGAGGTTGGGATCGTCGGAGCCGAGCTGCCGCCGCCGGCTGGCCAACAGCGGCCGGTGCCCTCCCCGCCGGCCCGGGTTCGCAACCTCCTCCCTCACCTCCTCTCTTTCTTCTCTTCCTCTTCTCTTCTTCTTCTTCTTCTTCTTCTTTCTTTCTTTCTTTCTTTCTTTCTTTTTCTCCTTCTTCCTCAGCTCCTTCTCTGTCCTTCTGCACAGTGCTGGGCCAAGCCCAGCACTGATGGCAGATGTAATTAATTTATTAATTAATTAGTTTATTTATGTTATTTATTTAGGTATTCTTCTTCTTAATTAATGCAAATAGATTATTTGGACATTAACCATTTTAATATTATTATATATCCTTCAATATAATTTTATTAATGCTAATTTTTATAATTAATGATTAATTAGGTATAAATATAGGTAATACTTATATTTATTTATTTATTTACATATCTATTAGATTACTAGATAGATTTGTAAATTATAATTATTAGATTTATATTCTAATACCCTCATCATATATATTTTAAGTATTTCTATTAATTTTATGATTATTCTACAACAAATAAAATACTAAGTTTATTTAGTTATTTATTTATTATTTTATTGAGTAAAGACTGCATTGTCCCTAATTAATCAAGATAGTGTATGAATTATAAAATTAATTAAAATTAGACCACCTCTATACTTATTTAGCCTTTTATTTTATTTTTTAATTATATATTTAGAAATACTCTTATATAAAAGGAAACAGGCCTCTTCTCCTTATATTATAACTAACTTTTTATAATAATAAAGAATTATAATATTTGAATCGTATCTATATTATAGACCTAGTTATATAATCAAAAATAAAGAAAACTGATTCTAAATCTAATAAACCTTTATATTTTAACTGAATTAATTCTAATTAGATAAACGGCTAACATCATACTACTTAAATATTTCAGATCCCGAACCCCCTTATTTGAGACCCCGTGGACCTTGCTAGCGATGAGTGTCACTTGGTTACCTGACGGACGTGAGAGATGCGTGGTTTGTATGTTCTGATCAGACGGGTGAGTAGTCTTATCCCCTAGATCCCTTTCTCAAATTAGGATATATTACATATTATGTACATGCATAATTTGGCTTCCAGCATGATTATATGACTTTATATAGAGATGATTTCAGTCAAGCATATTTTATTATGCATTTGATTAGACTAATCTGGGATATGAGTACATTGGTGATATGTAGAGATGATTGGAGATGACTATGCTGTTATGGTTTTATGTTGGGATGATCTCTATCATGACTATGCATGTGATAGATTAGCATGAGTATGCATGTGTTAGATACATGGTTCGAGTCTGCATTACATCATTTTTCTCTCGGCTTCTTTACCACCTAAATTCCTGAATTGCATGATCTATTGTCGTACTGGATATAAGCATATGATTTATCATTTATAGGAAATCATAAAAGTATATGTGTATGTGATGTGATGTGATGTGCTATGATGTGATGTGATGTGATGTGATGGCTGGAACGGTATCTGGTCCGGACTGGTACTGGACATACTCTTAGCGTTTGGCAGAGTATGGTGATGGCTAATAGTTGTATTATTAGCGTATGATAGGGTACAACTATCATTGATATACCCTTAGCGTATGGCAGGGTATGATTACTTTCTTCTAAGATACTCTTAGCATATGGCAGGGTATGACTTATCTACAAAGATACTCTTAGCGTATGACAGGGTATGCTCTGAGCTTGTGATATGATGCGTATCGAGTTTGGGGCCGGGTACCATAGTCCAGCATGGTGGATGATATTCAGAATTTAGACGGATGATTATGATAGTGAGAGATATGTGGATTATATCTGGCCTCGACATATACAATTATCTAGTGGTTGGCATGCATCATGCATCATCATTGATGTGACTAGTATCATTGGATCATAATTGTTATACATGATATGGTGTTATATTCGGTGATGTTATATGGTAATTTCATCATGTTATATAATTTCGGTTGAGGATATAATATGGTCATTCATGAGATTTGATTTCATTCATATATATGTCATTGAGGATACATATATATATGTTCATACATGGCATCATACTACTTTCTGATTCATATTATCCAGTATATGATTTACTCTCTGTTTGGCATTACTGATTCGGGGTAAGGTCTATTCACTGAGCCTTTTGCTCATGACTCTCTTTATTTCTTTTCTAATCCCTCAGATTTGTGGTACCTTGAGAAGATATTTTAGAGTGATGATGAGGTGAGCTATTGATGCGAGACGGTATAGAAGATAGTTTAACCAGACATTGAGTTGTATCGTTGTTTGTTATATTTGTGTCTTATTGTATCGAATGATGATTTGTATAGTATATATCAGAATTTATAGCACTCGTGTATCAGTTGTTTAGTTGTATCTTGATGGTTTGTTGTGGCCTGTGTGGGCCCTACTAGATTATGTAGTGGTCTAGTGTATATTATTATGAACTTGGATATTCATATGTTAACAAGTTTATTTGGTTAATAGTATGATGTATTTGGTGATGGATTATGTGATCATGGATAGGTTAACAGGTTTTATTTGATGATGTCATAATTATATGTGCACAGGAGAGTATCTGTGTGGGACGGGCCCCGCCCGACCTGTCGCGTGCGCCGCACGTGCCGTGTGGGCATGTGGGCGTGCACGTGCCGTGCCGGGCGGGGGCGTTACAGTGTGGGTCCTGCCAGATTATATAATGGTCTAGTGTATATTAATGTGGACTTAGATATTCATATGTTAACAAGTTTATTTGGTTAATAGTATGATTTATTTGGTAATGGATTATGTGATCATGAAAGGTTAGTAGGTTTTATTTGATGATTTCATTATTATATGTGCACAAGAGAGTATCTATGCGTGACGGACCCCATCTGACCTGTCGTGTGCACCGCGTGTGCTTTGTAGGCGCATGGGCATGCACGTGACTGTGCCGGGCGAGGGCGTTACATATGTTGAGCGATCAATCATTCACCAAGCGCGTCCTAACCCTCATGCCCAGGTATCGTCACACTTTTTATCAACTATACTCTTATATAAAAGGAAACATGCCTCTTCTCCTTATAATAATAAAGAATTATAATATTTGAATCGTATCTATATTATAGACCTAGTTATATAATCAAAAATAAAGAAAACTGATTCTAAATCTAATAAACCTTTATATTTTAACTGAATTAATTCTAATTAGATAAACGGCTAACATCATACTACTTAAATATTTCAGATCCCGAACCCCCTTATTTGAGACCCCGTGGACCTTGCTAGCGATGAGTGTCACTTGGTTACCTAACGGACGTGAGAGATGCGTGGTTTGTATCTTCTGATTAGACGGTGAGTAATCTTATCCCCTAGATCCCTTTCTCAAATTAGGATATATTACATATTATGTACATGCATAATTTGGCTTTCAGCATGATTATATAACTTTATATAGAGATGATTATAGTCGAGCATATTTTATCATGCATTCGATTATACTGATTTGGAATATGAGTACATTGGTGATATATATAGAGATGACTAGAGATGATTCTACTGTTATGATTGTTTACCGAGTTGATCTGTAGCATGAGTATGCATGTAATAGATTAGCACGAGTATGCATGTAATAGATTAGCATGAGTATGCATGTGTCGACGATACAATTGGAGACTACATTGCATCATTTTCTCTTGATTCCTATTCCACCTAAATTCCTGTTATGCATTGACTTGTTATCGTACTGGATATATGCATATGATTTGTCATTTAAAAGGAAAGCATGAAATGTGATTGATAGAATAGTTGATAGAAAGCGTGAGGATACCCAAGTGGGCGCGAGGGTTAGGGCGTGCCTGGAGATGATTGATCGCTCGACATAGTCGCGATCCTGTTGGCCTTATGTCTGAGGTCGTTAGTCTGTGTGCGCAGCAGACATTCGGACACATGCCGTTCGCTAGGGCATATGTGGCGAGTTATCCTCACGAGGTTTCTATCAACTATGTGGGTGTCCGGTCTGGATGGATGTCGATACCCTAGCGGGTGGCAGGGTATGGTTATATTAGAGATACTCTTGCGGGTGGCGGAGTATGCTCTGAGCCTTTGGACATGATGTTGAGACCAGGTACCAGGTATTGACTGTGCACAGTGGTCTAGTATGTTGATATTATACAGAGATGTCGGTGATGATTATGATGTTGAGAAATGCATATGATTTCATTATCATTTGATTACTTGATTATCGAGTGGTCAATATTCATCATATATGATTGCATTTGATATCATAATGTGGTCATGGTCGGCATGCATCATGTGTCATATTTGAGAGAGAGTTATGATGATAGTATGATACGGAGATTTGTTTACTCATGGTCGAGGATTATATATACTTTTATCAGTTATGACATGTTATCTACTTTTCATTTATATATTATTGAGGATACATTCATATACTCATTCATGGCATGATACTCTTTCTGATTCATATTATCCAGTATATGATTTACTCTCTGTTTGGCATCACTGATTCGGGGTAAGGTCTATTCACTGAGCCTTTTGCTCATGACTCTCTTTATTTCTTTTCTAACCCCTCAGATTTGTGGTACGTGATAGCGACCTGAGATATCTTGAGAAGATATTTTAGAGTGATGATGTGGTGAGTTATTGATGCGAGACGGTATAGAAGATAGTTTAACCAGACATTGAGTTGTATCGTTGTTTGTTATATTTGTGCCTTATTGTATCGAATGATGATTTGTATAGTATATATCAGAAGTTATAGCACTCGTGTATCAGTTGTTTAGTTATATCTTGATGGTTTGTTGTGGCCTATGTGGGCCCTACGAGATTATGTAGTGGTCTAGTGTATATTATTATGAACTTGGATATTCGTATGTTAACAAGTTTATTTGGTTAATAGTATGATGTATTTGGTGATGGATTATGTGATCATGAATAGGTTAACAAGTTTTATTTGATGATGTCATAATTATATGTGCACAGGAGAGTATCTGGGTGTGACGGGCCCCGCCCAACCTGTCACGTGCGCCGCGCGTGCCGTGTGGGCACGTGGGCGTGCACGTGCCCGTGCCGGGCGGGGGCGTTACAGATTTGCTTCGTATAGTTTTGTGTCGATGCCATGTGATTCCTAAGCCTCCGTAAGGTTAGGTCTCGATCAACCAACTCTAGATCTGTCTCTGTCTGCACCGCTATCACCTCTTGGTCATATGTCCATAGGGAAGGTGGGGGTCTGCCATATACTACTTCAAACGATGTCATCTAATGTTGGTGTGAAACGCAGTGTTGTATGACCACTCTGCCTAGGGAAGGTAATCATGCCATCTCCTCAGACGCTCTCCGATGAAGCATTGCAAATACTACTCAATGTCTCGGTTAACCACCTCGGTCTAGAATAGGGTGGCTGATGGAGGTGATGGTGGCTATAGGTTGAAGGTAGAATTAGGGTTTCTAACTTAGATCTACTCCTAGAAAGATAACGACGATCTAATGGCTACGGTAAAAGATAAGGATAATAAATAATGCAAGGTAAATAAACTTAACTTAACTCAATATTTATTTCATTCAATTCCATGCCTAAACAAAGAAGCCTAGCCCCTTTATATATAAAGGTTGGGTATAATGAGTCCTAATTGGACTAACCCTATAAGTTTATACAACTCGAACTAGGACTTACCTTAGAGGCCTACATGACTTAATTGAATTTGCCTTAGTGGCTTACATGACTTAACTAGACTTGTCTTAAGTGTTTACATAAGAGATAAACATGACTTAGCTAAATCAGCCTTCCTTATTCTTCTCGGAATGATTCTTCACTCTGCCATAGATAGAGTCCGAATCTGGAGAAACCTTGAATATGGAAGTTGTAGATCAAAACGTCTTTGACTTCTTCAAGTAATTTTATAATATTTGGTTGTTTGTGGAATATCCTTCAAATATTTTTCCAAAACTATGCAGAACTGAATTAGTTAACCAACAAATTCTAACCTAATAAGACTCTAATTAGAGCAAATAAGTAGATAAGATAATTAGACTCAATCCATTGAGCCCAATCTCTCGTCATATATACTAGATAATATAAATCACAAAAGAGCATAATGTCATGAATGAGTATATGAATGTATACTCAATATTATATAAATGTATGGTAGATATCATGTCATAGCTAAACAAAGTATATAATTCTCGACAATGTATAAACAAAACTCCGTCATACCATCATTATAACTCTCTCTCAAATATGACACATATGATGCATGCCGACTATGACCATCCTATGATATCAAATGCAACCACATATGATGTATACCACTCGATAATCAGATATATCAGATAATAATGAAATCATATGCATTTCTCAACATCTAAGTAATCAATGTTATCTCTAAATATCATCATTATACTAGACCACTGTGCACAGTCAACATCTAGCATCCAGTCTCAACATCATACCCGAAGGCTCAGAGCAAACTCTATTATCCATAAGGAGTATCTCAAACATAACCATACCATGTCATCCGCTAAGGGTATCAACATCCATCTAGGCCGAGCACCTTTCTAGATGATAGAAACCATATGAAGATAACTCACCACATATGCCCTAGGAACGGCATGTGTCTGAATGTCTACTGTGCACAAAGACTAATGATCTCGGATGTAAGGCTACAAGATCGCAATTATGTTGTAACAAACCAACCTTAAAAAAAACATTTTTTTGCATGGCACGATGTGGCCGGCCACAATGTGGCTAGCCTCGTGCCATGTGGCAACCCAACTGCTGGCCCGGCCAACTAGCTCTAGTGGGCCCGCCGGCATCGCAACTGCAGCGCCGGCGTCCCTATCGCCTCTCTCCCCCTTTATATTTCTCTCTCTCTCTCACTCTCTTCTCTCTCTCTCTCTCTATAACTACTACCACCGCCGCCCCGCCGGCCTGCCGACCGGCGCTACCTCCCGTGGAACCGCCACCTGTGAGGTTTCTCACTTCCCCTCTTTCTTTTTCTCTCCCTCTATCTTTCTTGCTTTGGGCTTGGGCTCGTCGGTGCGCTCCCCGCCGACCCAGGTCCGCACCTCCCTCCCCTCCTCCCTTCTTCTTCTTCTCCTTCTTCTTCTTCTTTCTTTGTTTTTCTTCTTTTTCCTCGAGCCCGGCACTGATAGTAGTGTTTTAATTAATTAATTAATTAATTGTTTATTTATTTTATTGATGTTATTTATTTAGGTTTTTCCTTCTTAATTAATGCAAATAGATTATTTAGACATTAATTACTTTAATAATAATATATATTCTTCAATATGATTAGTATTAATTATAATTTGTATAATCAATAATTAATTAGGTATAAATATAGGTAATACTCATATTTATTTATTTATATCTCTATTAGATTAATATATAGATTTGTGAATTATAATTATCAAATGTATAAACTAATATTTTTATGAGGTACATTTTAAATAATTCTAATAAGTTATTATACATTATTATTTTGTAACAAATAAAATAATCAGCTTATGTATTTATTTATTATTTTATAAAGTAATGACTACATAGTCCCTAATTAATCAAGATATAATTTAATTATAATTAGGCTTTTATCTATTTTTATTTTTATTTATAATTAAAAATCTAGCCAACAATAATGATAAGTAGAAATTCTAAAACCTAATAAATCATCATATATTACATGAACAGATTTTAATTAGATGAACGGTTAACTTCATGCTACTTAAATATTTTCAGACCCCAAACCCCCTTATTTGAGACCCTGTGTACCTTGCTAGCGATGAGTGTCACTCGGTTGATTAGCGGATGTAAGGGATACGTGGTTTGCGTCTTCTGATCAGTGTGAGTAGTCTTATCTCCTAGACGCATTTCTCAAATTATGTTATATTATATATTATGTACATGCATATTTTGGTCTCCAACATGATTATATGACTTTATCTAGAGATGATTATAGTCGAGCATATTTTATCATGCATTTGATTAGATTGATCTAGGATATGAGTACATTGGTGATATATAGAGATGATAAGAGATGATTATACTGTTATAATGTTATGTCCAGTTGATCTGTAGCATGAGTATGCTTGTGATAGATTAGCATGAGTATGCATGTGTTGACTATATGGTTGGAGACTACATTGCATCATTTTTCTCTTTATTCCTGTTCTACCTAAATTCCTATTATTTGATGATATCATTATTATATGTGCACAAGAGAGTATCTATGCGTGACGGACCCCGTCTGACCTGTCGTGTGCACCGTGTGTGCTTTGTAGGCGCATGGGCATGCACGTGCCTGTGCCGGGCGAGGGCGTTACATATGTTGAGCGATCAATCATTCACTAAGCGCGTCCTAACCCTCATGCCCAGGTATCGTCACACTTTTTATCAACTATCCTATCAATTAGATTTCATATTTTCCTTCTAAATGACAAATCATATGTATTTTATCCAATACTATAATAGATCATGCAACTAAGAAATTTATGTGGTAAAAAAGCCAAGAGAAAGATGATGCAATGCAATCTCCAATCATGTATCTAACACATGTATCTCCAAACTAGTCTATCACATACATACTCATACTAAAGATCATCTCGAATCATAAACACATAACAGTATAGTCATCTCCAATAATCTCCTTATATCGCCAATATAATCATATTCCATATCAGTCTAATTAAATGCATGATAAAATATGCTCAACTGAAATCATCTCTAGATAAAGTCATATAATTATGTTGAAAGACAAAACATGCATATACATAATTATATAATATATCTTAATTTGAGAAAGATGTTTAGGTGATAGGACTACTCACCGTCTGTTTAGAAGACAAAAATTACATATCCCTCACATTCGTCAACCAAGTGTCAACTCATCGCTAGTAGAGTCCACGGGGTCTTAAATAAAAGGATTCGAGATCTAAAAATATTTAAGTAGTATGAAGTTAGTCGTTTATCCCATTTAGAATTCATTGGTGTAAAATATAATAATTTATTAGATTTTATTAAATAACCGGGTTTATATTATATATATATATATAATGATGATAACCTTATTCTTTATTATATATTAGGCATATACTAATTAATCTCGTTTGATATAAAACCATAAAAAATCAGATATACAATAATATAATTAAAAATACATGTACATAAAATAACTAAGTATAATTCAATTATTTGGCAATTACTATTACATAAAATAATTATTATCTATTTATATAAAAATAATTATCATAGCTTAGTATTTCATTTTCTACAAAACAATATATAATAATAAAAATGCTAAAATATTTATATATAATATAAAAATGAATATTATATTTATTATCAATATATCTATATATATTAGTCTAATAACCATGTATAAGCTATAACTATATTTATATATAGATACTGATAATTATAATTAATCAGTTATTATACTAATTATACTTAGCTAATAACTATGTTAATATGTATATTTATATTAATTAATAATAAGTACTTATCTAATTCCTCTACTTTACATTAATAAATAAGCCAAAAAGGAAAAGAAAAGCTCTATGTTCTAGCTAGTAGAGAGAAGAAAGAGAAGAAGAAGAAAAAGAAGAGAAGAACAAGAATGAGAAAAAAGGGAAGAGAAGGGAAGGGAAGGAAGATCGGATCCGGACCAGCAAGGAGGGGCCGCTACTGGCCAGCCAATGGTCGACCTCTCGCCAGTGGTTCGGCTTCGGCAAGCCCGAGCCTAGGTGTGTGTGTGTGTGTGTGTGTGTGTGTGTGTGTGTGTGTGAGAGAGAGAGAGAGAGAGAGAGAGAGAGAGAGAGAGAGAGAGAGAGTCACTATACTTGTGATGTAAAAGTACACAGTTATCTGTTGACCCATCCCATCTGCATATATAATTGAGTTATTCAGATATCTCACTATAAACACTTATGTAAATGATGTCATGTAAAAAAAATATTCACCATTTTCTTTGCAGCCTGTAAATATCTAGCATCCCGTAGAGAATTGTAATTAATGCCCCTTCGGCTTTTTATGTCAGCCACCAAAAGATGACAATGGTTGCAAGTGTGAAGACGGATAAATCAGAACTTTGCATTATTAAGTTCTAAATGGTATCTTACCTAGAGAGGTGTTAAAGGAAGGAAATCGGACAAGAGACTAGAAGTTGTTCAAAGCCAATTGCCCGAAATACGCTGATTCGTAAGTCCATTTAGTAAATATAATGTAAGTTATTCTTGAATTCGTAATTAATTCATATTGCATTCTTTTGTAGGGCTGATTGTGCAATATTATAATGTTATGTATTGACTATATCCATAGAGGGCAAACATTTGATTTTCAATAGGAAGACATGTGCAGACTTAAGGCTTTCATGTGCGTTTCAATTATTAGGGATGGAATTTCTAAGGTGCTGCAAGTACTAAAAGATTTAATTAAGCAAGAATCGCTCTCCATGATTTTTATTTGACCCTATATAAATTGTAATAGTAAAGTTTGTGAATTCTGTAGTGAATATTTGCGACAGTTGTTAATATAGTTTTGAAAATTGTTAATATAGTTCTAAAAGTTAATATATCATTAATGAGAGTTGTTATTATATTTGTGAAATATGTTATATAATTAGCCGTTTTAAAGCAAGTTGTTATTATATCTGCAAACAGTGATATATAAATATAAAATTTATTTATATATCTATGAAATATGTTATTATATTTGTGAAATATGTTATTATGACTAGCCATTTTAATGCAAGTTGTTATTATATTTGTCAACGTTGTTATATAACTATGAAATTTGTCTATATATTTGCGAAAGTTGTTATTATATTTGCGATAGTTGTTAATATAGTTTTAAAAATTATTAATATAGTTCTGAAATTTGTTAATATGTCATTAATGAAAGTTGTTATTATATTTGCGAACGTTGTTATATAACTACAAAAGTTGTCATTATATTTGCAAAATATATTATTATGACTAGTCGTGTTAAGGCAAGTTAATAATATATTTGCAAAAGTTGTTATTATATTTGCGGCAATTGTTAATACAGTTTTGAAAATTACTAATATAGTTCCAAAAGTTGTTAATATGTTATTAATGAAAATTATTATTATATTTGTGAATGTTGTTATATAACTAGGAAAGTTATTATTATATTTGCAAAATATGTTATATAACTAGTCGTTTAAGGCAAGTTGTTATTATATTTACGAACATTTTTATATAAGTAAAAAATTTGCTTATATATTTGTAAATGTTGTTATTATATTTGCAACAGTCGTTAATATAATTTAAAATTATTAATATAGTTTTAAAAGTTGTTAATATGTTATTAATAAAAGTTATTATTATACTTACGAAATTCGTTATATAACTAGCCGTTTTAAGGCAAATTGTTATTATATTTGTGACAGTTGTTAATATAGTTTAAAATTATTAATATAGTTTTGAAAGTTGTTAATATGTCATTAATAAAAGTTGTTATTATACTTGCGAAATTTGTTATATAACTAGCCGTTTTAAGGCAAGTTGTTATTATATTTGTGACAGTTGTTAATATAATTTAAAATTATTAATATAGTTTTGAAAGTTGTTAATATGTTATTAATAAAAGTTGTTATTATACTTGCAAAATTTGTTATATAACTAGCCATTTTAAGGCAAGTTGTTATTATATTTGTGAACGTTAGTATATAACTATGAAATTTGTTTATATATTTACGAAAGTTGTTATTATATTTGTGACAGTTGTTAATATAGTTTCAAAAATTATTAATATAGTTATTAAAGTTGTTAATATGTCATTAATGAAAGTTGTCATTATATTTGCGAACGTTATTATATAACTACGAAAGTAGTTAATATGTCATTAATGAAAGTTGTTATTATAGTTTATTATATTTGTGAACATTCTTATTATATTTGCAAAATATGTTATATAACTAGCCGTTTTAAGTCAAGTTGTTATTATATTTGCGAACGTTGTTATATAACTATTGAAGTTGCTTATATATTTACGAAAGTTGTTATTATATTTGCGATAGTTGTTAATATAGTTTCAAAAATTATTAATATAGTTTTAAAAGTTGTTAATATGTCATTAATAAAAGTTGTTATTATATTTGCGAATAATAAGATACTCTATATTTATTATTTAATAAACAATATAAGTATATAATTTACATAGCTGCTACATAGGGAAGAGGAATCATATTAAACATGTGGTCTATTAACGGGACATGGAATCATATTAGGCTTGTGCTACTGCCCAAAACTTATTGTATTGAGGAGATCTTTTTGGAGCATTTGGAAGGTTTTGGAAAAGGTACACCATACAATATCTATGACAAGCTTTAGAAAATGCAATATCCACTAGACGAATCAACCTCTTTTGTCTATTTGATAATATTGTCATGCGCTCAAACGGTTCAATTGATAGCCGAAGATAATATAAAAACCAAATCCATGATTCAATATTTTTCAGCTTCGGCAACACAAAATTCTATTTGAATGATTTGATTATTGACATCCAAACTTGTCGCAACAAGTAAGCAACCTCCATACTTGTTAGTTAAGAAAGTAGCATCGATGTCGAGCAATGGTCGCAAGTTTGACTTGAATAAACACAAGCATGCACCAAAAGCCTAAAATACATGCTTAAAATATCCACAATCAGACCATTGAAGTTCAGTTACTGTATCAGGATCCCTCTTTTTAAGTTTATGGAGGTAGCCTTGCAACCACTTGTATAACTCCTTATAGCTACCACAGATCTATTCTATTACCTTCCATTTAGCGCGATATACCTTATAGTAACCTATTGGAACACCAAATTTTTTATGTAGTTTAACTTGAATCATCTTTGGTGTGTATGCTTCGATACTCTTCAGCACCTACTCACACACTTCATCGTGTATGAATAAACTCGTACATTGCTTATGATCCCTCTTAAATATGGTTTTGCTGCATGCGTGTTGTCCAATAAGATACTTTAACCTGAATGTATCAACACCTGCTATCTTTATAGCCTTTATCTTTCATAGATATTTTTCTAAACTACACCGGGCAATAATCTTCTAAGGGTTAGTTTTAACAGGCTTTAATTCAAATCTATGCTTGATAAAAAATAATTTCAGTGCTTTTGCAAACTCTAATGAGTTTCAAAACATCGTCTTGTAAATAGATCATCTGATGTGATATATTATGCTACTTTAGCTTTAGGGGTTTCTAAATAAGATTCTACATAATTAACAATACTTAAAATATGTTCATTATCACCATAAGGTTGGACGCACAAGTTTGTCGGCACATCACTTTCATATGTTAGAGATGGATTAATAGAATCAAAGATAGGAAATTCTTCTTGAAGATTGCGATTTGTTTCCTCATTTAAAGACCGAATCAATACAATCAATGATAGCAAATTCTTCACCAAGATTCTCATTGTCGTCATGGGAATCAATAATATTTGCTATGAAAATATTACCAGAATCACGTACAGGAGAATTAACCTCACTGTCGGGTACATACTATCCATTAGGTTGAAGGGCTGATTAGTATGATGATTGAGAATAGATGATCCTTCTGCCCCTGAAGTATCCAAGTCCCTGAAGTATCCAAGTTAATATTGCTAGGATTTGGAACATTTGAAACAATAAGCGGGTGCTCATTCATAGAATTTTTCATCTAGATTGTCCTAAAATAACATTAATAACAAGACGATGTCAAATATTAAGAAAATTTGTAGCTAAATTGCGATATTCGTAACAAAATTTATAGTTCAATTACAAAATTCGTAACTAAATTCGTCGTACAATTACGACATTCGTAGCTAAATTTGTAGTACTATATTCATAGTTCAATTACGAAATTCATAGATAATTGATAGTTTAATTACAAAATTCGTAGTTGAATTCGTTGTTTAATTGCAAAATTTATAGCAAAATTCGTAGTTTAATTATGAAATTCGTAGCTAAATTACGAATGTTGTTATTAAAGTAAGCAAAAAGTAATTTTCCTGTATATGTTCAATGTAATCATGAACATAAAATGTTAACTCATCTAGATAAATTATTCTCTTTCCTCGTTCTAAAAATTTATATAGCTCGATAGAATAACGGTGATAGATCATACATCTCTACAACATTAATATCTTTGAAGATATCGATAAATATATCGTGGTTATTTGAAAGGAATAGATACTTCAAAGAGACTTCAAACTCACTTAGAGGGATTCACATTACTTCGGAGAACTTCTTCTTCAAATTTAACAAACTGTATTGTCTGTTTATACTTCCGTGAACAATATAACCGCTCTCATAGTGCAAGTATCTCTTCTTATCGTCCAAAATAATAGTACCATTATATTAAAACAAAACCCTCACATTACGGTTAGATAAATATTCTATTTTTATGAATATAATGAATAAACAAGGGCGAGACAAGATGATGAAGATAAGTTTTCAAATGCACAAATTGACGGAAGAAGAGGAAGAAGAAGAAGCAACTCAATTCGTTCCTACAATGTCCGGTCAATCACCTTCACGTAAAAAATATTGCTTTCTCTGTCTACGGCATTTAATGAGAGACTCGAGTACAAAAAGGGCAAAGTTGAAAGAAAAAAATAAGGAAAAACTCAAGTGCAAGGAAAGGAAAACTGAAAATGATTTGGCTTGCAAAATGGAAAAAGAAGTAAGTTTTCGGTACAAATAACCCAAAAAATAAGAAAACCCCTAATGATAAGTTTGATAGGTGAACCAGAACGTTAATAATTTTGTAAGCCTATCTTGGTCAAAAACTATCAACTCCGTATAACGCGGTACCAAAGAGAGCCAAAGCATGGAAGCGAGCAGCAGCAGAGGCGGCGGCCAGCGGCGCTCCGGTCCATTCGCTTGGCACCGATCTCCTCTGCGCCATTTTTGCCCTGCTTGACCATTTCGATCTCGTCCGCTGCTCCGCCGTCTGCAAATCATGGTACTTCACCCTCCATCCTTCTTCTTTTCCTTTCTCTTAGCTTTAAGATTCCTGATTGTTTGGAACATTCTTGATGAGAAATAGGAGCTCTTTTAAGTTAGGTAGTTCAGTTTGGTCCGAATTTTGGAGGTGAATGCTTGAATTTCTTTTCCTTTTCTTTTTGATCTTTTAAGTTGCAGAAAGCGTTGAAAACGGCAGCTTCTTTGAGTGAATCGTGTTTATAGGATCAATATTTCACTTGTCTCACGTTGATCATAGGATTGTAACAGGAGGTGAAGACAATTGGAGAAGATGAGATGATTGACTACTACTCTATTCATCTCCAAGGTGTAACGATGACAAATCTTCGAAATACAAGGATGGTGGAAGAGAAATAAGCTAAACAAATAAATGAATTTCTCTAGAAATATCACCTTTATTGTTCGGGAAGTAGAATGATCTGCATAAATTTGGCTTTATCCTCTTCTTCGCTGAAGCACAACCCCGAATTCAACCTTTGGCTTCAAATATATAAGAATTTGTTGATATGGTTTAAACATGTTGTTCAAAATAAAAGCTGTATTTATCTGGTTTCATACAATTTGTCTTGGTCTTCACTGCATGCAATGTCCGCATGGATAATCTTGTCATTCTTTAGGAATAAATATTAATGAAATCTAATTGGCATGCTTAACACATTTGCTGAGTTGTAGGACCTGTTATTAGTGGAAGTCAATAGACATATTGAAGTTATGGTCTACACTTAGTTTTTGCAGCTAATTTATTCTCTTTTCGAGAAAGAAAATGGTCGATTAAATATTTATTCTGGGTTATCAAAAGTGAAAACAATTGTTACCATTTCCACATCCACTTAGCATGTATGATGGCCATGCATATCACATACACAACCCTTAAATTCCATCAATAAACATAATTCTCTTATTCATCGATCAAACAATTTTTGTCTATATATGTGCGTCTTGCACCACATTTAAGCAACTAAAGAAAACATGCAAAAAGCTGCTGCATTTTATCGCACAAAATTAATTGTTGTCACAAGTCATTAATGTGAGTCATGAAGTTAGAAATCTACCACATGAATGACTTAAGGCTTTTAAGCTTTCTCGCTATGTTGTTAGAGAGACCTTTCTCACTCAATTCCCTTGTTTAATAAGTGAATGAAAACAAGATGAAGACTTCGGAAAGCTAAAGCTCTGTGAATGTCAAATTTCCTCTACTTCCCCTCGAAGCATGAAGGGAATCAATGAGAGTTGTCATTTCTTTTTACTTGGATGACGACACCTCTCGTAGCTAGTTGTTTCTTAAGACCTTGTCAAGGACAATTTAAATAGATCCAATGATCTATAAGCTTTGGAAATGCAATTTCCAATAGTTCTTTGGTGAACTTGAAGGAAGAAGTAACTTCTAAGAACTATTGAGAGAGTTTAACCAATGACCATCAACACATTGAGAGAGTCTAAGAACATCTAAGACCAGTTTTACACAAACTGATGCTCTTTCCTATTAGAATAGTACTCTTGGTATTCCATGTCGGAAATTCTTTACGGTAATTCCCTTCAAATTTTGATGAAAAGTTTGGCTTACCATGTCCAAGAGAATTTAAGGTTCTTAATTAAATATGTAGATGTTGTGAACTTAATATTGATAATCAGAGGACTATCAATTACAGGTACAATGTTTCCTTTATATATAACATAGCAAGGTGGAGAAAATATGTCAAAGGACAAATAATAGTATAAAGAGTGTTGTATACGTGGTAGGAATGATAAAAATCAGCCTAAGCTCTAGAAAACCTCAAATCTACAGGCATGGATATGAAAATTCAGAATAGCTGCTATAATACATGACGAGGACCCAGAGGCTATATGCATTAGCAGCATCCTACAATTTCATCTGCAAAGATCAGATAAAACTTAGTCATCCAATTTCATTAAGAATCACATGCTAGTCTTATGATCCTTTTATCTATTTTAAAAATATTGAAAAACTTAATAAAATAAGCATACATTCGATTTAGATTATTCTTTAGTATCAATTCCTCAGATGGAAAAGCCTGACTTCGATGAAGAAACCTTAATAGTCTCATTGCACATCTCAAGATCAATTTCTTCAACTCTTCTTCAACAATCTATATACTAGTAATAACGGGTTTACCCAATCATTTCACCACGAACCACCTACACTTGTTGCCTCTTCTCAACATGACCTTTGACATCAAGTACATCTTCAACAATGTCTTGCTGTACATTTGGTAGTTGTTCAATTGGTGTATCATTCTTCAATTAGTCAAATTAACATGCATTAATGTATCGTTCTTAAACGCGACATATCCTAATGACTGGTTGGCTTAAGGAATGGATAGCAAACCTTATCTCAGTTCTTCATGCAACAAAAAGCACTTATCGCTATGCCCTTGTCAATCTGTGAGATTTTAAAACATGTCTAGTACATCAACATGTTGACATTGCTACTTGGTATTCCACTAATATTTCTGATACTATATCGTTTTGCTTAAAAGGGTAATATGAGCCTTTGTATGTACAATTGTACATCTGATTAATCCGCATCATTTCACAGAGAAAGAAACCTCTTTAGATGCATTTGCAGATTTGTTAATAAATCAAATATAAATAATTTCTTTTAATTTTAATTATTAGGAACAGGATCATCTACACATCTTGTTTGATGAGGGATCTATATTACAAAAGGAATCCACATGTTAGTAGCTCTAATATGTCGGTCCCATCAGAAACATTAATGAAGAAGTATCTAGAGGACCTAGCCATGGATGAACACAGATCAGCCTTTCTTAGTGGCTCCACTGAAGTTCATCAGTGGGATGGTCATCGTGTAAGGTATGCTCCTCTTTATTATCATCTCTCAAGTAAATGTAATTTTATATCCTCATTAGTAACTTTATAAGTAATTTAGGTCAGTCTGGAAGTTGCATAAAAGAATTTTGTATTTGCTTGTTTTATTTCTTGTTCAAACTTAATATGCTAATCTTAATGTATGTATACACAGTTCTATGAGCTTGTGCAAGTGCTGTCTGCTACCACTTCCATAAAGTCTATAAGCTTCATAAATTTAGTAGCAATACAAAAGCAGATGTATAAGTTAGATGTAGGTATCAGATTTGACCCTTATCAGGGCAGAAGGGAAATTCTTCATGTCATCTGTTTTATATTGTTAGATGGATGTCCTATAAGTATATGTCATAGTGGTTCTTCAAGAATTTTGTAGAATTGCTATTAAATTAGTAATGGCAAAAATCAAAAGAAAATTATAGGTTTATGAAGGCAAAACTATTATCAAAAGCTAATGGCTAATGGGAGAGGAAGATGGGAAGAAACATCCCCTTTGTCTTGAAATATCTGTGAGATCGATCATAAACCAGTTGTGGCACACCCTGTTTTAAGGTTCCGAGATGTTCTTTGCAAAATGGACATACTTGGCAATCCTTATCTAAGAGTGACAAACTTGAGCAAGTCCAATTGATAACTAGATTGAGATTTCCAAAATATTGACATGTTCCGTATAGCATTTGGGGTTCTTCATAGTAGTAGTGGGCAAATGCCAGTGAGGAGCTAGAATAAGAGCGAGCAGTTCTTGGTTTCAAGCACCATAGTATAATGGATAAACATTAATAAGTGTGAGTTTCTTGCTGATATTCCATCCATGCTGATTTTCTTGTTTGGGAGAATAGGTCTTCAATTAATAGAGACACGTAGATCTATCCTAATTCATGCTTGTTTTGTGTGTGTGCCATTAGTGCATTGGTGTCCATGGTATGCGACCGTAAAGAAATCCGTGTTGTAAGTTTTTCTTAATTTAATGTAGTAAGGAAATCCCTGCTAGTTAGTTTCTTAATCTACGTAGTAATCTCTTCAAGGCAAAGATATATAAGAACGGAAGTCTCATATCAAACACAATTTATTCCTTGTCAAAAGAATAATAAAGACCATTTCTACTATGCTTTACTTGAACACAGAATTAGAGTGGCATAATATTGCCCATTTAATAATTTCATCCTCTTTTATAGGGCTAGTATATGTCGCATGAAGAGAGGCTCAATTTTAACTGGAGTTGGAGACAAGGTATACATGACATTTTAACTACAATTTTCTATTGTATTTTGTTGTTCTAGATGAAAGGGTTTGTTAAGCTGAATCTTATTATTCCATACTCGCTAGATGTTGTCATCTCATCTATTTGATCATACAATTTTGTTATGTTAATATAGTTATACAATAGTTTGTACTTTTTTGAAATTCCCACTAGAAACAACATTTACGTTATTCTTTGTCCTTTTTAATTGTTCCCCCTGCAATAAATGAGCTATAAAACATGTATTGTAGGTTGATAAAGTAATAGTCTATGAAGCATGGACACTGACATGGGATACAACACTATTCAGACAAGGTGATACGTCAAATCTTGAAAGAAATAGGATATAATACATTTAGGGTCTGACACTAAATAAATATATTTATTAATACATCTAAAATGTATATAGTTTACTATAACTTAAAAGCAAGGTTCGAAAAATTGAGATCGGGATCGGGATCGGCCTTCCGAAAAAATGATATGTATTGGCCAGATTGGCTGTATCAGTTGCCTCGAACGGATCGGACTTTTTAATTACGTAAAATTCTAAATATTATTTAAAAGTGTAGGAAAGCTTCTAAAAATTTAGAAAAAGTTTACCAAAAATAAGAAAATAAAGAAAGAAAAATATGGTGCAATAAAAATTGAAAAGAAGAAATTAGAAAAAGAGTAGGTGGAAGAAAATCAAACAAATGAAAGAAAAAACATGGTGCAATGAAGAAGAAGAAGAAGAAAAAGAAGAAGAAGAAGAAGAAAAGAGAAGAGAAAGGGAGAGAGTGGAAGAAATGAAAAAAACTGAGAGAGAAATAAAGAAAAAAATTAAAAAATTATATACCGGAGTTTGTCGGAGCTAGATCTCTCCGTAAGAGAAACAATAGTTTTATGGTAAGAAGAGAAAAAAAGAAAGAAAGAGGGAAAGAAAGAAAAAGAGTAGAGAGAGTGAGAAGAAAGAGAGAAAGAGAGAGATAGTTCGGATCGGGCTTGGATCGGTTGATCTGGCGAACCATGCTTAAAAGAGGATAGATGATGTAGGACAAAGTAGGTTTCCTAGGAGCTAATGATGGACCTTCTGATAGGGATGAATAAAAAAAATGAAAAAAGGTATAAGATTAAGAGAGAAAACAAGGCAGAGTAATATTTTAAAGCGAAAGAGAATAGATCATTGTTTTGAAAAATGGCCATATAAACTGCTTATGCAGCTGCATAGGCGGTGGAGTGTGTCAATTGCCCCGCAAATACATCATGCGATCCTCATATACAGTTTGACCGCATATGAGGCCAATTGCACGTGTATATTGACCGCATATGCACATGCGCCCACATATTGATTGTCAGTAGTTGCATATAGACTACCAATAATTGTATATTGATTGTTAATGGTTGCATATTGATCACATATTGATTCCTATGTTGCAATGGATATCTATAATGCTTTATAATAGTCTTTTATTGATTAATTTTGTTGCTGCAATTTATCATACTTGAAAATATTTACTAAGTAATTATATGATTAAAGAGTAGCATCCTTAGTTGATAGAATATTATGAAGATGATTTTTTGTCATGACCGGGCTGGTGGCAGCGGCAATGGTAGCTCGATGAGGGTTGCGACTAGGTTAGTAGAGGCTTGGGAGTGTGGTTCAAGGTTCCCAATTTGGGCTGATCTCGAGTGGGATCGACCTGGCTGGTTTCGGATAGGGTTTTGGCAAATCTTGACCAAAATGGGTGGGAACGGGTCGAATCTGACCCGGGGGACATCAATAATTGATGTCTCCCCACGCACCTACCTCTCTCTTTCTCTTTCTTCTTTCTTTTTCTCTCTTTTCTTTCTGTCTCTTTTTCTCACTGACGACTGAGTAGATCTCACCTCGACCTCCGGCGAGGTTCTTCGACGAAGATCCGACGACCTCGACCTCCGAATGAGTTTTTTGTTTCAGTTTCTAATTTCTTTCTTTCTCATTTTTTTTAATTATGCACCTACTGCTATTGCTGCTTCACCACAGCTGCAGTAGCACTAGGTGCTACTTCACCAGGTGCTGCTGCTGCACATCTGATTTTATAATGGAACTTAAAAGATTTGGTTAGATCTACTCGTTAGATCCTCTTAAATTTGGATATATTGTTGCTATAGAAGAGAACTTTCTTACAAATGTAAGATTGTGAGGTTTGACTAGGTAGATCTTGAGATATTGTTAAATAGTTACAAAAGGTTGGGAAATGATGGATCTACGAGATGGAGGTCTTAATTTGGTTGTACGGATTCCATGGGTGGTGGCCCGAATTCCTAGGTATCGGATGGAGATGATAATACAGTGGATGCCAAGTAGTTGATTGAGATGGCTTGGTAGTAGATAATGGTGGTGGTGGCTTATGGATGCGGATGTGATGGATAGTTGAAGGCTATGATTGGTCTACAAATATAGTAGCGGATAAAGATGAGAATCATACGGGAGGTAGAGATGGTGAAAATGAGATGAAGAGGGAGGGGAGAAGTAGGCCAGCTATGGGACTAGGGGGATCGGCGGACTAGGGAGATTAGAAACTAGACGAGAGTGTTTCGACAAGAGTTCCGACAAGAGAGACGACATTGGTTGGTAAAAAGGGAGGAGAGAGATTGAGGTCAGCGACCAATTTGAGAGGGGACAGAGATGCAAGAGCAAAAGCCAATTAATCTTTCATTCCAAGTATGCCTAAGATGCAAGCCATAAGGCTCTATTTATAGAGAATAAAACATAAGTCTTTAAGAAACTAATGAACTTAGCTAAATCAGTCTTTTTGATCTTTCTCGGATCAATTCTTCGTTTTGTCATAGATAGAATCGAAATCTAAGAAACCTCTGAATATAAAAGTTCTAGATTAGGATATTGCCGATCTTATCCAATTAGTTTCATAATATTTAGACATCTGATAAATATCTTCTTATTATTTTTTCAAAACTGTGCATAGTTAGATTTAGCTAATTAAATAAAATTCTAATTTACTAAGACTAAATTAAACACATAAGCATAATAAATATGATAATTAAACTCGATCCATTGAGTCTAATGTCTTTTGAGGTGATCCAATCCGATCCAGATCACATCACTAGTGGAGTTTAAGGGCTGTGGCTGATGAGCTCAAGTGAGATACTTGGGAGGTAGTGAGCTAGTGGGGAAGGGAGCTAAAATCTGATCTAAAGAAAGAAGGGAGAGCGGAGAGGGGAGGTTCGACCTCATGTGAGGTGGTCCGGACTGATGAGGATGGGAGGAGAGTTGGTGGTGCTGCTGTCCTTGGGGCACCGTCGATTGGATGAAGAAGAAGGTGAGAGTGAGAGAGGAGGAAAGTTAGGGCAATATTCACTGGTGACTCCTTTGGGTGCTCAACACACTACTTGGTTGGCTACCGATGACCTGCTAGCTAAGTGGTCCTATGACTAAAGAGACCCAAACACAAATAATGCAGAATTACATGGCTCAACTAAACCAAGTAACATGACTCAACTAAGTGCAGAAAATAAATAAAAAGACTCAATCTCAGTCCTCTCCAAGCTGGGTCATAATATTTTACTTTGCAACTTTGACCTATTTATTAGCTTGTTATGCTAAAATATTCAATACACTGTATAGATAAATTATATGTACTTTATTTTTAATATTTTTATTGCTAGACTGAATATGCATCTGCGTACCCACTCGCATACTACATATTGCTATATATTATGGGTGCTTTTTCACAACATTGGAATAGATAGAAAGAGAGAAAAAGGGAAATAGAGATTTGCAAGTTCTTAATTGCAATTATGTAAAAGAACTCTTTAATTTAATGTGCTAGTGGACTAGGGTATACTTGAAGAGGGATGAATGGTATCCTATTCCCAGTATGCGGATCAGGATTGGTATCGGCTGTCCGAAAAAATGGTACGTATCAGCCGTTCATATTGGATTGGACTATTTTTTAATTATATAAAATTCTAAATATTATTTAAAAATACAAAAAAATTTCTAAAAATTTAGAAAAATAATATAATAAAAATTACTCACATATGAAGCCTAAAAACTTAAAAAATATATTAACTTATTCAAAATTTAAAACTTTGATAAATATTGAGCTGACTCGTAAATTTCTATGGTCTTCATTCTCATAATCACCATAAATTTGTAAATAATGATGTCTAGGTCTTGATGCTCTAAAAAGTGATTCCATTATACTAGTCATATTATATGGATTTTGTTGTGTGACTCATGGATGACTGTGCCGGTAGGCACTTGTTGTGTCGTCCGGCACTTGCCATGTTAGTAATGGCACGGCACTTGGCACAGAGTGTGCTAGTGGTCTCACTTAATATCTTATTTAATCACGGTTATCTCTATCATCTAATAATCTGTTCTTTATTTCTTTGATCCATAGAGTCAAAGGGTATTCTTCGTCAAAAATATAGTTTATAATTAATTAGTTGCTCATTTTCTGCCTTTTTTCTTAAATTTTTCTCCCTCAATCTCATAATATAATGACAAAATTAATTTTTCCAATCTTTTCATTGTTAATCCATTACATGTTTTAGTGTAGATTAAGGAAAAAGTAGTCTAGTTTCTTTCACACTGTGATAAAAATACAGTTTGATCGTAAATTTTTTTGCTATTGGTGTCAAATTTGGTGCTTTCTCCCATCCATAAAAAGATTACTATTCAGCTAGAGTGTTATGAGATATAACTGCAACAACTTTAATTGGAGTGTTATGAAATATTTTATGTTTTTCACTATAATTTTGTAACTAAAAAACATAAACAAAAATTAATATAAAATTTAAGAAAATAAAACCCTCTCAAGTTTTTTTCTAATTTTTTTCTTTACTTCTTTCCACCCCTCTCTCTCTCCTTCCCCCCTCTCTTTCTCTCAGGTTCTGATGCTGCTACAGGTGTGCCGCAACACCTGTTGTTGCTTCACCGCAGGAAGAGAAAGAGAGGGAATTAGAGGAATTAGAAACGGAAAAAAAACTCACCCAAGATCGCTGGAGGTTGAGGTTGTCGGATCTTCGTCAGAGAGCGTCATTAGAGGTCGAGGTCACCGGATATCTACTCGGTCGTCGATGGAAGAGATGAGAAAGAAGAGAAAGAGAGAAAGAGAGAGAAGAGAGAGAGAGAGAGAGGCAGGTGGGGGGACATTAGTTATTGATGTCCCTTGGGTCGGATTTGACCCGTTCCCACTCGTTTCAAGCGGGATCGGCCAAAACGGATTGGGTATCAGTGGAAACCCCAGCAGAAACTAGCAAACTAGTTGGTTTCGGCTAGGATCGGGCCGATCCTGATCCGTTTTGGCTGATCCCACTCGGTATCGGCCGAAATTGGAACCATGGTGAATCTGGTTCATTAAATGAAAACTCCACAATTTTTAGCAAATTTGCTCAGCTGAACTAATCAAATGCATCTCCCTAGCATCCCATATCTTAGTCTCTCCTTCTTATTCTAGCAAATTCCTAGAGAGGGCGAAGATTTCTATCCACAAACACTAGATCTTTCGTTTGTTGTGGGGTAATTTTCTTTCTCTTCATAAATAGATGCTCTGATTCCTCTCACAACATGAAGATGAGCAAGGTTGTCCAAATAACTTGAGTTCTAAAATTTGAATAATTGGTGCACAAGCACCATGGATAATCCACCATTGCTTTGGTTCAAGGACTTCCTTATCTTCAATGGAGTCATGTATACTCATCATTAACAATTCTTCTCTTTGTTGAATTTGTAAAGAACATTTTTAAATATTTATTTTTCATACTAGAGGTCTCTAAGTTTTTGTGGAGGAGTGTGGTTTGGTTCTACTCTAATTTAAGTAACACAAAAGAATTAAAGGAAAATATGTAAATTATTTAGGTTATTGTATTAGTGTGCTAAACAATGAAGAGGTGTATTACTTCTATCCTATTTATCGACTAAAATTTTGTGCATAACTGAATAAAATGCTGACTCATTTTCCCTTTTGCCTTCATGTCTGTATTTATTTGCTTTCACTTTTTCTATCATTGTATTCCATATCTCATAAATTAAGTGAAGACAAGGTTTGTTGATGTTGGCAATCGTTAACATCTCGTAATGAGAAATATAATCCATCTTGTCCTGCCATACATTATCAAGGACCTTTTCCTTTACAAATTGTGCTTTCCTGATATCATCTTCTCTATGATAATTCCACTTGAATCTTATAAGCATTACAATGACTGAGGCAAATCGTGTATCTGCAACAACATGTTTAAATTTACAAATTCTTTAAAATAGCAAGTTGCATAAAGTGTTGCATTATGAAGGTCTTTATGTACATAACATTCCCTGCGACAATTGATGTTCAACTGCACAGATAAAACTTCCTCATTTGTATTAGAATTCTTTGTTGCACATATATTTTTTAGAGCAAGGTTGAGAGTATAAATAACACTTGCAATACAAAAAATATAATTTCTCAGAGAGAGAGAGAGAGAGAGAGAGAGAGAGAGAGAGAGAGTGAGTGGCGTTGTTGCATGAGGGAGGGAGGAAGGGCTTCAATTTTCTTATCATCATTGAAGTTGTCATCAGTCGTCATGTGAGGAAGGAAGCTAGGTCTTTTCATTGTATGAGGAGGAAGCAAGGGTTTTTCCATGTCATATTAGTTGAGGATTGCAGTGGCATAGTACTGACACGTGGCGCTTCGTATGGATCACTGCGAAGCCATCGCCATCACTATGAAGCTATCATCATTGCTGTAAGCAACTAATGTTGCCATCACCCTTGACGTGGCACTCCCTCGCCCCTCTCGTCTTCACTTGACGAGAGAAGAGCGCGTCCTTGTAGGAAGAAGACGACCCAAACAAATCAACATAAAAGGATCCGCTAGTTATTTTGGCCCATTTGGGTTGTCTTTTTTCCTTCTGACGACTAAGGCATGCTCTTCTCTCGTCGAGTGAAGGCAAGAGGGGCGTGGAGCAACAACAAGGTTGACGGTGGCGACGACTACGACACGATAAGATCTCCTTAAGTTGACGGTGGAGCCTCTTTTTGCATGGCACAATTGGCCAGCATGAGCAGGACAATCCTTGATGTTAATTGTTAATGGGTTAACTGGTTGAAACCCATATTTTTGCAAACCTAACCCGCTAAACCCTAAATAACTTAAAAACATATCGATGCTGTATCCCGCTGTATCAGAGCCATATCAAAGTTGTATCGAAAAATTGAAATTAATTCTTTTTTAATTCAGATACTTCTCCAGCCGTATCCAATACATATCCGAGCTGCATAGGGTCATACTAGATACCGGTATGGAGGGGTAAATGAAGTATCCATGCTTTAGAGGCACATAGTTTCAAATAGCCTGTGCATATCTTTCTTGTGTCCATAGTGTATCCTCTCTTTTTATAACTAAAAGAATACAGGTATATAACATTCGTGTGTCCAACATATGCAAGTGTCTAACATGTGCTGGACACGACCATGGCAACCAATATGCTGTTCTGTTCTTCTCAGGTCAGAGTATTGACTAAAAATTATTCTATACATATTGTTGATATATGCATAGTATAATATAAGTACATATTTAGGTATATGTGTTACTGCAGGATCTTCAGTATCATGTTTGGAACACTGAACTTGATTCTTTAACTAGAATGTTCTACAAGATGTAAGAAATTGTTTTGCAGAAATGTTCTTATAGATCCTAGTCCTTGGTGCTATCTTCCAGAAGATCCATGAAGTATATTACAGTTTTTATAAATTTAAAAAGAGAGAGACATGCAAAGCACGGAATGAGGAACCTTACTGCTGCACAAGAAGTTCTCTCCTTCTAGTTCCTGCTTGACATTGAACTTGTTTAAGTTCCCTATATTCAATTAGAGGTGGCTGCCTTCCATCCGGTATCTTTATTTCTTTCTTGCATGCCGTGTGAGCTTTATCTACTGTGCTTATTTCACACGCATGCATGCCCAAATAATGTATTTCATAAAATTGAGGTATACGATGCTCAAATCATGTTGCATTATAATATGCGACAAATATTGCACACTTGCTATTTTTCTCTGTATTTACACAATGATCTTCTAAACATTTATAGTATTTTTGAGTTCAATTCATTTTCATGGTTTTGGTTCATATTGTTTCATCATTTTGTTGGAATTATGTGGACTCATATAATTTGGACATGGTAGTCATATGCTTTGGTTTAATATTGTCCGATCACTTTTTGTTGTTTAGTGAAGACATCTTCAAGTTGTTTTCTCCATGGCAGCGCACATTTTCTCATGTGTCTTCTGGTATTTTTCTGTTGGAATTGCGCTAGGTTCTCCGGCTGTGGTCTGCAGAAAGTTGCAAATATGTGGATGAGTATTGCGCTCCAGATATGAACCCGTTAGTTGATTTTAATTTTGATGAGAATAAGGTAACTTGGTTATCTGGTGCAAGATTTTGTCTATTATATTTCACTTATACCTGTTTCTTATGATTGTACATTCTTACATCATTACTTAGCATTTATTCTTGGTATGGCCTGCATAGAATTTGCTGATAGAAATCGGAACTGTTTCTTTTTTAATTTGCATGACAAGTAGCAGGTTTGCTGTTCTTCATAGATTGAATTTAACAATGACATAATAGCACATGTATGTTTTCCATTGTATAAAAATAAGTAGCTGAATATGGGATCACATTGAGTAGGAGAGATTTTTTGGACTACTGGTGAGCCATCTGATAAAACTTTTCTTAATTGAAATCATATCTAGATCATCCACTGAAGTCAGAATTCACTAAATTTCTTCCCTTTAATGTCTGGATCTGGAATCACTTAGGGGAGTCCATTTTTATCCAATATATTATAATGACATTTGATCCTCCCTAAAATGTGAAGCTTTTGATCAAGAGAATATGGTTGTTTATGTTCTGAAGCTATCCCAAATATTACTGATACAACTAGGGCTGGGCCAAGTTGTATTGGAAGGAATAAATTTTGTTTGAAGAATATAGCTTGCTGTCGGGTTGCGTTTGAACGCTAGGGACTCGCGTTTGAACGCTAGGGACTCGCGTTTGAACGCCTACACGCGTTCACATATACAGAGAACAAGTTTTGCGCGCTGCAACACCTATATGCATTCACATATACAGAGATCGCATTTTGCACATTCAAACTACCTCTGGCCCGTTCGAATGCGCCACGGTGAGAATGCTTTGTGATGAGGGATTTCCTTTAGTTGTTTAGGTCAATTGGGTAGCCTCTAAGTATGGTAGATTGTACCCTAGTTGAATTAGTTTTGGAATGAATCTTATTTCTCCCTATCTTCCTTCCTCTCTCGTGCCCTAACCTTTCCATCAACCCTAGCCAACACCGGCTAAACTCCTCCCCCTCGTCATTTGCCACCCTACTTCTTCTAGGAGTGACTCCTCCCTCCTCGTCCTATCTCTCTCTAACTCGCACGCATCTCCTTTTCCACGTTCACCCCACCTTCATCTCCTTCCACCATCATCAAAGAGCTATCTTCAATCCAAATACCCAACCTAATCTCCTCTTAATCCAAGAACATAATAGTGGTATCAGAGCCACCTGTTCTCGGACCATGACTAACACAAGGTCAATGGTGAGGCGTGGGATGATGGATGTCAACTCAGGCCTAAATCCAAGCGCACTGGCGATCGTGGGTGGCACCAGCGACGCTAGCACTAGCACCACACCTAGTGCCCCTCTTTCCACGCCGCTCGATTCTAATGTTGTAGCGGTTATCCAACAAATGATGGATCAACAACAAAGGATGATAAACCACCAGCAGCGTATATAGGATGCCTTTGTACAGTCCCTACGTGAGGAGATCCAAATGATATCATAGGGATGACTGACGTCGGAGGAGCCCGCCGTAGCTACACCGGCGGCCAACCAAACTCCACCAACGACGAGAATTTTCCTTAGGTAGATGGACGCGTTGCTGCCCAACCCTCCTAGTCCAAGGAAACTATACCAGGCTCTACCTGGGCTGAACCATGGCGTAGATGGAGGAAGAACTGAGAACCATCAAGGCAGGGACGAATCGGGAGCCGCGTGGCCATATGATGATGAATGTGAAATTGCTCGTGAGGAAGAGGAAAGGATGCCTCGTGGCCTAGAGATTCACATCCTTCATTTGCCGGCGGTGAGGATGGAGCACCTAATAGACAATGGGCGCGCATCTGCGGACGGCCCACTCGGCTGGAATTTCTAAGGTTTAACGGAGGTAATCCTATTAATTGGATTTTTGCGCTGGGACAGTACTTTTCATGTCATGGCACGCTGGAAGAAGCTAAGATATCTATTGTGAGCTTTCATTTGGAGGATGCAGCCTTACATTGGTACCAATTAGTACACGCCCACCAATCGTTCGACAATTGGATGATATTTACTTTTGCTTTAGCTCGACAGTTTGGGACTATTGAATATGAAAATTATAGTGCTACTAGACATGATTATTAGGCCTGACCCGCCCAAATTTGGCTCAAACCTGCCCGGCCAGCCCAAGCCTAAGCCCGAAATGGGCGGCATGGGCTAAGCCTTTGCCCATCCAGCCTGGCCCGAAAGCCTGATCCACTACCGTCATCTATGATCCAACCCATAGTGCATGCATATTCCTATAATTTTTTAGTCCCACATAAGATATTTAATAAATTATATATCAATATATAAGTATATGTTCCTATGAAAGATAACTACAATATCTTCATATAAGCCCATTAAACTTGACCCAATAAAATATAATATTTTTTATATTTAACCCATTATGTTAAAGCCATTATAATCAACTCAAGCTCAATATCTAATGGGCTAGTGGGCGGTAACGAGTTAGAATATTCAAGCCCGGCCCGAGTGATTGGTGGGTCGGACCGTGAACAACTATTTAAGTCCGGTTGGCCCGAAAAGCCTGGCTCAAACTCGCCCCGGCCCGCTTGATATCACGTCTAAGTGCTACACTCTTCAAATTGACACAAAAGACTACCACGACAGCATATCAAGAAGAATTAGCGCCTTACTAGTTATTGCTTTCCAAAGTGGTCGCAAGAAGCGTCGAAGAGCACTTTTTGGCGGGGTTAAGCGAGGAGATAAAAGTCGACTCTATTCCATGCAGCCGTGGACTTTGATGGAGGCCTTTGAGATTGCCATAAGGATGGAACAGAAGTAAATTGCTTTGAAATGGGCTATGAGGACGAGTTGGATGTCGAAAGACAGTCGGTATATGCCGTGGACGGCCCACACCCGGCGGCTCCATCTCCATACCAAGACCACCAGCATCCACCTTTGGGCAGTGGGGTACACCGAGACGGACGATCATATTCAAAGGAGGAGGCATGCAACCTAAGGGCCAATCCTTGTCACAAGCGTAAGTGGATGAAAAACGAGCCAAGGGTTGCTTTTGGTGCGACGAGCGCTACACTTTAGGGCATCGTTGCACCAAGGCTACGGGCAGTGTCATGTTGATTGACGACTATGACGATAAGGTGAGGGGGATGTCACAGATGAGGTAGTCGGAGAGGAGCTTGAGGAGATAGTGGAGGATATGCAGGCTGAGATCTCGATGCATGCATACTTTGGCACTAGCACCCTGAAGACCCTACCGGTGGACGGGCTCGTCCAAAAACAGTGTGTGCACATCCTTATTGACACGGGAAGCACGTGTCAAAACCAATAAAAAAAAAATTTAGGGGTTGAGAGAGGAGGGTGCACGTGCTCTGCATGCACGATGAGTATGAGCTATGACTTGGTTGAATGAGACTTTGCTTCAACATCTTGGCTACCATCTTAGAGATAACCTCCTTTTGCACATGTGGATACCGATATGGCCTCACATTCGTTGGTGCAGCCCTAGGCACAATCTCTATGCGGTGGTTCGCCGTTCTCCTTTGGTTCCTCAAACAGTCTAGCAAATTTGTCTAATAAATTAGACAACTCGATGATAGTATTTGGACTCATTTGAGGCTCATCTCCTGCTGGTCCTAACTGAAGAAGATAGGCCAAATCACTCGCATATGGCAACCCTACCATCGACTGCATCGCAGGAATCGACGGAGATCGAACGCCATCAAGCCGCACATCTTTGTATCCTTGCTTAAATTTCATCCACATGCTTCGAAAATTAAAAGAGACAGGTCCCAAGCTTTGTAACCATTATGTGCCTAGGACAATGTCCGCTCCTCATAGCGCCAATGGATATAAGTCCACAATGATGTTGTGTCCTTGCACCCGTATATAGACCCGGCGACACAAGCTCTGCCTTAAGCTTCGTGCCGTCTCTAATAACAACGTCAAACCCTATGGCCGATTCAGCATCCAAGCCCAATCTCCTCACTAATCTCTCGTCTAGAAAATTGTGTACTCCCGGAATTGATGAGGATGTGCACACAATGCTTTCTAACGAGTTAACGTCATCGGCACGGAAGTACCCGAATATGTATGCATCAATATTTCAGCTTGGATATGTTCCTTCGCGCCCTCCTCAACGGCCTCCTCATAGACCTCATTTGAACACTCTCCATAACCAACACCCTTATTGTCCTCCTCGAGATCGTCGATGAGCATTACACTCTAGATCGGTTTAGAACACCGATAATGGGGGGTGAAACGTTCATCGCATCAAAAGCAAAGGCCTTTTGCTCTACGCTCCTCCACCTGGGCAGGTGTGAGAGTTCGAACATGGGGTCTTGTGGCTCCTCTAACATCGGAAGAAGGTTTCAAAAGAGGTCGTGGTTTAGTACTCGCAGTCGCTATTTTTGAATTCGCAGAATTTTCAACCGGCGTTCTAGACCAAACCACCCATCTCGGTTGCCCCTACTTATTTTTGCTGCTATCTTGAGAGCCTTATGTTTTTGTTCCATCCTTACGGCCTTCTCAAAGGCCTTTTCAAGAGTGGTAGGACAAAGAGCATGAACATTCGCCTGTATCTCATCCCGCAGCCCTGAAATGAATGTGCTCATTAATGTCGGTTCGGGCCAAGGTGGCTCACAACGACTACTAACTCTTTCAAATTTAGCTTGATACTCCAATACGGTCGTCCTCTGAACCATCTTGTTTAATATGGCAGCAAAATCTTCATATGCCGCTGTTTCAAATCTACGTGTAATCCTTCTACAAAAGTCAGCCCAATTGGTAAATTCTCCACCATGAATAACCGATCTATACCAATGCAATGCCATTCTTTGGAGGTGAAATCTTGCCATCTGGACTTTTGCATCCTCCGCTATCCCTTAACAATCAAAGCATTGTTCAACTTGAAATACCCAATCCGTTGAATCACCGCTTTGGAATTTTGGAAAGTCCAAACGTGCGGTTCTCCCCCGAATAGCATTGTCGGGTTCGCAAAAGATCCTTGGTTTAGGTCTGAACCTTTGTGCATGTTGATCTCCTTCTCTAAATCCTCGAGCACGTCCATCACCATCTCTAGAGGGATCAAGCTCATCCTTTAAGTGATAAAGACGAAGGGGAAGAAGTGGTCGAGATCCCAAAAAAGAGGGAGGACTCGACAGACGAGGGAGATTAGAAGTTAGAAGAGACCTTGCCAATGGTAGAGGTGGTAAGTTGGTGAAGAGAGAGGAGGGAGATTAGGGTAGAGAGAATAGAGAGAAGATAGGAGGCAAGAAATCAATAATCCAATAGTTGGTTGCCTTCCACATCTTTATAGAGGCTAGCCAACAAGCCCTAATGACAATAATTAACCCTAATCTTAGTGGAATCTCGCCGATTGCATTCGAACGCGCCCTATCATGTTTGAACACACGAAAAACGTTCTCTGTATGTGCGAACGCAATGCAGACATTCGAACGCACCCGATTACGTTCGAACGCACCTTTTGGGTTCTCTGTTTTTGTGAACCTGATGCAGACGTTTACAAGGGCGTTTGAACGCGATCCCTTCCGTGTTCGAACGCAACCTACATGAATTTTATTTTATTGAAAATAAACAACTAATGCAATAAGAAAAGACCCTAACTAAATGTATCGGCGAGACGAAGACAACGCCAAGAGGGACGCTGGAAACGGGGATATTAGTGGAGTGGCTTGGACGATAAGGTGACGTGGGAGTCGAGATGACAAGTGTGGTACGCTTTCTAGACTTCTCACCTTGAGTTCAAGGTGAGGGAAGCATAGTGAATTTGTCACGACCCAAAATAGGAATCATGACCGGTCATGCATCTCAAAAGGCTTGAGATGCACGAAGCCTTATTAATACTCTCTACGTGTACAATGGCAAAATAAATAAATAAAATGAGAATGTGCTTTATTAAATTTTATAACTAATTGCAATAAAGATAAAACAATGTTAAAGTTTTTGAGTCTCTAAACTAAATGAATAAAACTTCTAATCTAAAAGATAAAATCTAAAAGAGCGGATAGGTAAATAGGTGAATCTTAAGTGGAGGTGGAGTCCAGGTACATCTCGCTCAGTCGTCCCGCTGACTATTACTTGAAATAGATAAACAAATACAAAAACAATAGAACCCATGAGACAACAATTATAGCTCAGTGAGTAGAATCCACTCGAAACCAAATAATTTTTAATTCATATTAATGATGAATAAATTAAACTAAAAGCAACAATATCCATAACAATATGCAATAGGCATGCTCTCTAATTAATAATAATGATAACAATAGAGAGATGTCACAACTTATAACCTTGCACGTTTTCAACATATTAACATCTTTTGATATTTATACTGTCATATGTCTCAATGGGTCTAAACCCTGTGGATCCACATCAACTAGAAGTCACCTCGAGATGATGCTCGGGACTTTTCTTTATAGCTGATCCAGTTAAGGTCATCAGAGGGTATCACCTTGTGATCAACACACTCTGTCTTTTCCTCTAACCGTTGGAGAAAAGTTAGTCACCTAGGAAATTTTCTCATTCATCCTAGGACTGTTCCCTAACCCCGCCAGAATCACCTAAAAAAGTCACCGCAGTGATCTAATTTAGGACTTTCCCCTGGACTTCCAGATAGACTTGAGTCACCACGGAAAATCGCAAACGATTTTATACCGGGACTGTTCTCTAAGTCGTACCAATACTAGTCTCATTTTTCTTTTCACAAATTTTAATATTTGCACGAAGAATGATGATGCACTGAATATAATAATTAAATGCACACAGAAAATATAACAATTAAATTTTCGCATGTACGGATGAAATAAATAGATTTGCACATAGAAATTGCAATAATTTAATTTTTATACGTACGGGTGAATTAAATAAATTGCACACAGAAAATTTACATGGTTTGACTAAGATACGAAATACAATAAAATAAACATGTGAGTGAACCCACTCACCTGAGTCTAGGTAAGACAACCGAAATCTCAAATCTCTAGCTCACGTACTAAAAATCACCACCTTAAATAATAAATAATAATCAAAATTTTAATTTGAATAATAACAATATTTTTAAAATTTAAAAACTAAAAAGAACTAAAATGGGTTTAAATTTACCCATTGGATTAGGCTGGGCTACTGCTGGCCCGGCCCATTCTAAAAAAATGAAGCTAATCGGGCTGGGCCAAAGCTCAGCCAAAAGAAACTAATCGGGCTGGGCTAAGGCCGAGCCGAGAAAATGGATTGGGCTGCGGTTTAGCCCGCAGCCCATCCAATTTAATTGTTCGGGTCGGGTTTGTGGATTCGAAATCCAAACCTGAACCCGAACCCAACCCGAATTTAAAAGAAAAAGGGGGTTGGCTTGGGTTAAACCCGAGCCCAACCCACCCTTTCTTCTCTCTCTCTCGCGTCCGACACGAGGAAGGGAGAAAACTAGAGAGAGTGGTCGTCGGTGACTCTGCCGGCAGCGGGTCATGATCGGCTCCCTCTCTCTCTCTCTCTCTCTCTCTCTCGTGTCCGACACGAGGAAGGGAGAAAACTAGAGAGAGTGGTCGTCGGTGACTCTGCCGGCGGCGGGTCACGACCGGCTCCCTCTCTCTCTCTCTATCTCTCTCTCTCTCTCTTTCTCTCTCTCTCTCTCTTTACTTCGTCGTCCTTACAAGGTGGAGAACTCACCACCGACGGCCGAAACCGAAGTCGACGTCAATCGGAGCCACGAGGGCTCCCTAGAAGACATCACCGACACCGGCTTGGAGCACGAAGCTTCCGGTGACGACGCGGTTGCGACCCGAAGCCGCCGGCCGGCCAGATTTGCCGACGAGGCCAAATTCCACGAATTAGGTATTTCTGATTTACCTATTTAAATTTAAATTAAACTAGAGGGATGAGAGAGGGCTCACCGGGGAGGAGTGTGGTGGTCCTAAAATCCTCCGGCGATGCTCCGGCGATCTGATCCCACAGCGACGACTCCGACGGAGAGAAGAGAAAGGAAACGATGGAGGAAAAGAAGACTGGGGGAGGGGTTGAGGAGAGAGAGGATTAGGGTTTAATTTACAGATTAGAAGAGGATCAAATCTAATCCGATTTGGATTAGATGAAATCCCCCCTTATCAGTGCCTCGTCGCGCCGGAGAGGGAGAGGGGAGGGGCTGCACGTGCAGAGCACGTGCACCCTCCTCTCTCAACCCCCAATTTTTTTTTTTTCTGGTTCTGACAGAATTGATTCAACTAGGGTTGGACTAAGTTGTAATGAAATAAATAAATTTTGTTTGACGAATAAAGCCTTTTGTCAGGGTGCGTTTGAACACTAGGGACTCGTGTTCAAACACGCTATTCGAATGCTTGGACGCGCTCGCAAATATAGAAAATGGGATTTTCCCATTCAAACGACCTCAGACCCGTTTGAACACCCTGTTCGAACGCCTGCACGCATTCGCAAATACAGATAACGAGTTTTGCCTGTTCGAACAACCTCGGGCCCATTTGAACGTGTTGCGGCGAGGATGCATTGTTTTAAGGTTTCTTTAATTGTTTTGGTCAATTGGCAAGTGATGGTTATTTCCTTGTGATGTTCAAAATATTATTGTAGTGCGAGATTATTTTCTTATAGTACGGGCTTATAACCACGCGCTAGTCTAAAATTACCTTGCAAAATATGATTATTTCCTCGCAAAGTATGATTATTTTATATAGAGTACAGAGTTATATTCCTACAGTGCAGGCTTATAACTCCGTATTACCCGCAGTGCATAGTTATTTTATATAGAGGGATTATTTTTTCACAATGCAGGCTTATAGCCCCACATTACCCTCGGTGTATAGTTATTTCCTTGGAGTGCATGGTTAGTTTATGTGGAGTGCAAGGTACTTATGTACAATGCAAAGCTAATTTCCCCTAGTATGGGTTTATAACCTTATATTACCTTGTAGTGCATGGTTATTTTCTTATAGTACGGGTATATGAATATTTTAAATCCATAGTTGTAATAAAAAATATTATAAATTTAGATAATTATATATATTACTACTACTTGTTATTTGGTATAAAACATTACCAATTCCTAATAAAAATTCATTATTTTTCAATACTTTAATATCAACTTTATGTCATGTTAAATATAATTATTACTTCTTATACTAAAATTGAACCAAAATAATTTATATTGGTATTAGCTCTCTTTATCTGGTATTAAAATAATAATATTTATTTTAGAATAGACCTTATTCCACAAGTGAACAAGGCCTAACTATTTACCTTTGTGGGTAGAGCCATATGAAGCTAGATATTTGGGATACTTTTGGTGAGCAGTGAATCGAATAGTTATCCTTTTCTCTTTCTTCCTGTACCTTTTTTTCTTCTTGCTCTGTATTTGGTTACCTATTCTTATTGTTTTCATGTTCTTCTGCTTGATCTGAGCAAAATAGATCAGATCTGGCTAGTTCTAAATTTGCTTAGTGTTCTGTTTGACCCCTTCCTGTTGGATGAATCTTTCTAATACTGCTTTTCTGTATTTACTGCAAGAAAACCCTGCTCGTCCCTCTTTGTAAACATGAGATAGTTGTCGTTAAAGCCTATTGTGAAACCTAAATCATAAATATCCTCACCAAAATAGCCCTATAAATCTGAAAATTATCTATATTTTGCTGTCTTTTCACTTCTCTTTCTTCTCCCAACATTAAGGTGATCGAGTCAAGTTATCTCCATGGATCTGATTGATTCCCTGTGAGAGCAAGTCTTTCATGCTGCAACTTTTGATAATGTTGGATGAAATCAATTGGAAAGGTTGCAAACTTGATACACATATATGTACAAACCCTAAGTTGTCCTACATCTTGGTGTTAAGAGTTATTTTGTCTTGCATCAAATTGTCATTAAAGATAAATTATCATAGACTATAATAACATTTACACCTAATTAGGATGACTCCAATGTGTCTATATTTTAAGACGTTATTTCCATATGCTATTTGATTACTTGAAATGCACGTATGTGATAACAGGATAACAAATAAATAAAAATTATATTTGTGTAGTGTATACACACTTGTGAAATTTTCCATGTGCTGCCTTACATATTATTCTATCTTAAACGAACAATTGTAATTTCAAGTTTATTACAAGTGTACTCTTCACATACCCAAGAAGTATGAAGCAATGAATTACTTTTTGGGTGTCATTTTGCTTGCTTGGCAAGTGTTGTGCCAATGACCTGCTGACAAGATTTTGGCCGAGGTGTGATATGCTTTCATGGCTGAAATCCTAGAGCCCCATGCATTGTTTTCTCCAGGATCTAGGGTTCCCTACAGGATGCATGTAAGGATTCTAGTCCCTGTAGGTAATCAACGGCGCCCGGGGTTCTGCATAGGGCTGTAGAGTCTAATATAGCCTACAGCAGTCCCTAGAAACCTAGTGAAATTTGTTTGGGATCTAGAGCCCTTGCATGCAAGCTGGCACTGTCCATTATGGACATGTATCCTTTGTATGAATTAGTTCTAATGGTTCAAGATTAAGCATCAAAATATCATTTTATAACCATTATGATATGTAATTCTTTCTTCATTTTTTAGATTGTTGGTTTGACTAGTTCTCGACTTTGCATATGGAGACGTGATGGGAAAAAGGGTATATTTCAATCACGTCAAGGTATCTTCACGCGTTGTTTATGCATGAGGTGAGCATCGTGATTGCTCTTTTTGGAATTGCTGCTTTTCTTCAGTTTACTGTAACAAAGTATTTTTCTTTCTTTGCAAGTAATTGTGTAATGTGGTAAGGAAAATACTGTTCAAAGGTTTTAGGATGGAAATAGCATATTATAGAACATGCCACTTTTAGACACTTCAGCAATTTGAAATTTTGGAGAGAAGTAGGGCTTTGATTTAAAAGAACACTTCTGAGCAATTGTAATTATGTTGGGATTTGTTGGATATTTCGATATGGTTTTATCGTCTCAAGGTTCTAAATTGAGCTAATTGACCCCTCTAGTGAATTCGGATCTTGACACTGGTTACGCCGAGCATTTACTGTATATCATCATTTGCATGACTTCTGTGCACTTCTTCCTTTGCAATAAAATGATTCAGAAGGATATTCCTTATATGGGCCTTATCGCCATTTTGTTTGTTCAATGCTATTTAATTTTCCACTCATCCATTAAACTCTTCTTCTCTTATTTGATTAAATATTCTAAGTCTTGGATTGACTGTGTACAAAGTAAATATGCTACAATGCCATTGTTGACTGGCATTTGCAGCTAAATGTTAATTATGCATTATTTTACTTCCAGCGAAGTAAATGTATAAAGTATAAATACTATAACTATTTCTGACAGAAAATCGTCTTTATTTAGGTTCAATTAGGTTGCAGCGTCAGATGTACTAGGTCTTACAACTTTGTTAACTCTTTAGGATGCAAAGATACATGGATTTGGATATGATATACGGATACAACAGGATATGGATATGTCAATACAACAAATCTTGAAATATGAGGATACATCAGGTATATATTACATTTATAATATATAATATAGATACAAGTCTCTACAAATAAAATATATACCTATGGATGATTATGTTTTATTATATTTTTGTAGCATATAGATGGTAACCATTTAACCACATCTCTAACTTATTCATCAAAAAGTTAAGTGGCTTGAAATCCTAATTTCACTCTCCTTCAAATTCATGGTTCATCCCAATAGAATAACTTTAATTTGACTTCCATTCGAACTAAACTTTTTTACAGTGGCGGTAATTGATTGGCATTGTTTATCTGTCTAACTGTGCTGTCCTTGCTGATTGGAATGACAATCTATGGTTCTAATATGTTCTGCATGTTTATGTATGTTTGCTATATAAGTTTTGTCCCAATAATATTATTTTCTCATCCATGTGTTCCATTTACTAATATTTTAATTACTCTCGTTGTTACCTTTTCTTTTCTGTTTTTTTTTCAGTTACGTTGATCCGGAGGTTGTGATTGGTTGTGAGGATGGAAGAACCCATGTATTTGATATGTATAGCCGGAGTTGCTCAAGAATTATTAGGTATGTACTATAAAATTAGGTATTTGGCAGGCCATTATGATGGTCTCGAATTGGATTTCACTAGTTATTGATCACTAAGTTATCTTTAGCATGTTCTTTCCTTCTAGTTTACTATGGGAAAATACTCATATCATAATATGTTAAATAATACTACATGTTCGTAGAAAAGATATAGACAAGAGATGATGTTATGAACTAGATCTGGATCGATTTGGACGTAAAAAAATTGTGAAAATTTATATGGACGTAGCCTCGAAAGTTAGGGTTGGATCTAGTTTCACGAGAATTCAACATTTAGATGAAAAGATAATAATAAAATAGTGGAGTAAGGTCAAATAGGGCAGAATGGTAATTAACCGACATTGCGGCGGATGTCGAAGATGGCTAGGGTTTGGAAAATCGAATGCTTCTACGACTATGATCTATTCCCAGAAAGATAAAGACGATATAACGACTACGGTAAAAGATAAAGACGAAAATATTAACTTGGCTAAACTCAGATTCCTTCGATGATTATTATTAACACATGTCCACTCCAATTTATAGGAGTAAAAATTCCTAGCGAATCGGATCTACATACGGATTATTCGATTTACTTAAAATTTAAATCAATAAGATAAAATTAACTAACTAACTTGACTCAACTTGACTTAACCCATATGGTTAGATTGTAACAATCTACCACGCTTCCGACACCTTGTCCTTAAAATGACTAGTACACGAGCTGGAACTTCCGACACCTTGTCCAAATATCAAGCTTGGGCTTAGGTGGCTGCAGCGGTGGCCGCGGCACCTCGCTGGCGGGTCCCCAGACCAAGGTTCCAAAAATTGGTATCGGGATAGGGATCGGCCATCCGGAAAAATGATACGTATCGGCCGTATCGGCCGCCTGTATTGGATCGGACTATTTTAATTAAATAAAATTCTAAATATTATTTAAAAATGTTGAGAAATTTCTAAAAATTTAGAAAAAATTAGAAGAAAATAAGAAATAATAATTACTCATATAAAGCCTAAAAAGTAAAAATCTCTCTTCCTCCCTCTCTTCTTTCCTATCCCTCTAACTGTTAGTCTGAAATATTCATTCTCTCCCACACTTTTTCTTTCTTTCTATCTTTCCCTCTCTCTCTCTCTCTCCCCCCCCTCTCACCCTCTTTTTTTATTTTTTATCTTTCCCTCTCTCCCTCACTCTCTCTTTCTTTTTCCCTCTCTCTCTCTCTCCCCCTTTCTCTTCCTCACTCTCTCTTCCTCTTTCCCTCTCTCTCCCTCTCTCTCTCTCTAGCTGCTCTCTCTCTAGTTGCTGCTGTCAGCAGCAATTGACAGTTGTAGCTAGCAGCTGACAGCTGCTGCTGCAGATGGCTGCAGCTAGCAGCCGCTTGTACGGCCGAAACTAGCCAACTGGCTAGTTTCGGCCCGGATAGGGATCGGCCAAAACTAGAAACTATGCCTTGGACCTCGGCCGCTACGGTTGGTGGCCGTAGTCCCATTGCCGTGGAGCCCTGATGGCAGCGAAGCCTACCGAAGCCACCCTGACGTTGCTTCGCTTGGGCAATATCGCCGCGAGTGTGGTCGTCGGCGACTACGGTGGCTACCACAGTTTTGCAGTCGGCCAGTGGGAGCTGATCATGGCCGTCGGTGGTCATTGGAAAGTCGGACCCGCGGCCACCTGCCGTAGTTTTGCTGCAACGAGTAGGCTCGTCGACAGCGCTCTTCTAGCCTTCTGCTCTAGCTACCATCAGGTTAGCTCAGGTGCGAGGGTCCCGTGGTAGGTACTAGATGTGGCCGCGGGGGCAAGAAGTGGCGAGATAGTAGCCGGTGGAAATCTAGGTTTTTCGGCCCTAGCTTCCACCTTGGTTGAGGAAGGTAGCGTTGGGGTCGTCGCTGGGGGCTTTTCTAACATCGCATTGGGGTTTAGGAGGGCCTGCAGTACCGGAGGGGTCTCCACCACAGCCGGAGGAAGGGTCGAGGCCGCGGTTTTGGCTGGTTCGCCCCCTCCTTCACGGCTTGGGTTTTCTTGTCATGGGTGGCTAGATTTCGTCGTGGCCGACGGTGTTGGTGGTGCGGGTTGGCCATGATGGGCTAGGAGAACTGCCGTCAAGGCCTGAATTGGGTTCATAATGGTGGTTTAGACCTCCTTTGCTATCCTTTTGGATCTCTCCTTCGATTCGGCCAAAAATTCTTTAAAAAATAATTTTGCCTATGCTGGCAGCTCGTCATCGTTCGTTCGTCTTGGATCGTGTGATAATCATCGTCCGAGGAACGTCGGCTCTGATACTAATGTTACGAACTAGATCTGGACCGATTTGGACGTAAAAAAATTGTGAAAATTTATATGGAGGTAGCTCAAAAGTTAAATTATAATAGATCTAGTTTCACGAGAATCCGACATCTAGATGAAAAGATAATAATAAAATAGTGGAGCAAGGTTAAATAGAGCAGAACAATAATTAACTAACATTGTGGCAGTCGTCGGAGGATGGCGGACGGCTAAGGGTGATGGTGAACGGCCGTAAGGTAGGGTGGATGTTGTTGGAGGAAGATGGTTAAGGTTTGGAAGATCGGAATGCTTCTACGGCTATGATCTACTCCTAGAAAGATAAAGGCGATGTAATGGCTACGGTAAAAGATAATGACAAAAATATTAGCTTGGCTAAACTCAGATTCTTTCAACGATCGTTATCAACACATGTCCACTCCTATTTATAGGAGTAAAAATATCTAGTGGATCAGATTCATATGCGGATTATTCGATTCATTTAAAATTCAAAACAATAAGATAAAGCTAACTAACTAACTCGACTTAACTCGGCTTGCTCTCTTCTTTCCACCAACAAATGCTAGAACCTCTATTGCCGCCACCTCCACCTCCACTTTCCCCTCTCTTTGCTGACTGAAGCCTTCATGTCGATGGTGGTCGGGGAGCATTGCCTTGTCTGTTAGGGTTTGTTGTTCTTGTGTTTGTAAAGCATTGCTTGTTGTGGGTTCTTATTGTGGGAGGTTGTTCTTGCAATGTTTGATGTTCTGGCTTAGCCTGGCTTAGCTTGGCTTAGCCAGCTTCATCTCTAGATTGTTTTTTGTTGTAGTTCTTGTTGCTAGTGTCGTAGGTTTGCATTTCAAGTCTACTATGGTGTTGATTATGCCATAGGACGTTGAATCACCTCTGCATGCGTTACTTTTTCAAGCTTCTTGATGCTTCTCTTTGTGGTGCTACTGATGAAGTGGGAGGCTTGTTTCCAGGACTATTGCCCTATCCCCTCTGTTTCTTTGCAAGATAGCTTGTATCATGCTTAACTTGATACTGTACTTCTTCGTGGTTTAGTCTGTTTGTCAGCCAAGTGAAGGACATGTAAAAGGGTTGTCACCCTATTTTCCCTTTTTTTTTAGTATCAAGTTGTATTTGCTAAATGGAATGAATCATCAGTCTACGGACTTTCTTTCAAAAAAAAAAGTTATTTCGCTCATTTAGTGTATATAGTCCTATGTAATAAGTAAACTAATATCGTAATATATAGATTAAGGATGGAATGCATTGTAATTGAACATATTTATGTTACGCTACTCATTATATATCATCCTAATTCATGATATATAGTTTTAAATACGTCTTATTGCTTATGTATTATGCAATTATTCCATTTATGTATCAGCCCTTACTCATGATCGCAATAATCCTTAAATTTATCATAATTCGTTAATTAATATTATGTATTACGCAGTTATTTGTATTGATTTAAAATTTGTCTCCTATGCCTATGCACATCCTCTTGCTTACCATTGTTCCTCTCGGATTCATATCATCTTCCTTCTCATATTCATCAACTGTGTGGTACTCTATTCGTCTATCTATGTTAGCTTGTTTCTACTTTGCAGCTTTTTTGGCTGCCTAAACACTATTTAGATTAGCTTTCATTGCCGTTTGAATCACTTGTGTCACCTTCTTATACTTGGATTCTTTTGGAAAGCCACCGGTTATATGCTTCTTCAAACGACTTATCCCTCCACCCCTTCGAATCATCTTACAATCGTCACACTACTAATTAAATCTATTCCCTCCAACCATCTTTCCCTGTCCCCACCCAATATCAGGTTCTTGAGTAGGTTTTGAGTCAGCCATCTAAAGGCAAATAAAATAAAATAAAATTTAAAAAATTTAAATAAAAAAATTGAGTAGACAATATTTTTTGCTAATTTCTCTATTTCTAATTATGCAGAAATTTTAGGTAAATTTATAAATTTGAATTCAAATCAACTCATATGAAGTAAATTTAGCATGTTCTTAAATTGATTATCATCCAATTTCAATAAATTTGACATATTAATTTCGCATTTTTAAATTTGGAGAATATTTTTGGGGAAATATTTTAGGGAAATCTATTTATATAGAAATTTAGGTAAATTTATAAATTTTAAGTTCAATCAACTCATATGAAGTAACTCTAACATGTTTTTAACTTTTTATATCAATTGTCATTCAATTTCAATTAATTTGACATTAATTTCGGATTTTTAAAATTTGCGGAAAATTTTTAGGGAAATCTAATTATGCAGAAATTTTAGGTAAGATTATAAATTTTAAGTTCAAATCAACTCATACGAAGTAAATCTAACATGTTCTTATACCAGTTGTCATACGAATTTGACATATTAATTTCGAATTATTAAAATTTGGGGAAATTTTTTGGGGAAATCTAATTATACAGAAATTAAATTTTTTTTATAAATTTTAGGTAAAATTACAAATTTTGAGTTCAAATCAACTAATATGAAGTAAATCTAACATGTTATAATACTCATTGTCATCCAATTTCATTTGACATATTAATTTCAAATTTTTAAAATTTAGAATTTTTTTTTTGGAAATTTTAGGTAAAATTATAAATTTTGAGTTCAAATCAACTCATATAAAGTAAATCTAATATGTTCTTATACCAATTGTCATCTAATTTTAATTAATTCGGCATATTAATTTTGGATTTTCAAAATTTGGGGAAATTTTTTGGAGAAATTTAATTATGCAGAAATTTTAGGTAAAATTATAAAATTTGATAAATCAACTCATATGAAGTAAATCTAACATGTTCATATACTAATTTTGATCAAATTTTAATTAATTTGACATAATAATTATGGATTTTTTGAAATTTGGGGAACTATTTGAAGGAAATCTTATTTTACTTTTGATTTTGATATTTGAAAGAGTATTTTTTTCATAGATCTAGCTCCAAAATGTTAGATTTATATGAAAAAACTCTTACAAATAATAGATCTAACAAAATTGAGCTAGATTTAGTATTTGTACACCCAAATTAATTTTAAAATGTAAATTAAAAAGTAAAAACTTAAGAGATTAAAAGAAAAAAATTATCTCACAACCACACAAGCTATGAAAAAATTCTTGGAGAAAATTACCACGGAAGCTTAACATCACGCTCGTCATCGTCAAATAAGATCACCATAGTGGAAGTTATTAAGAAAATCGAAAGTGAAATGTAAAGAATAAAGACTGCTACGGTTGGAGTTGAGAGAGAGAAGAGTTAATTGCATTAAACAGTTTATGAGAGTTTTAGAAACATTTAAAAGAGTTCATGAATGGAAATAAAAAAAAAGACAAAAAAGAAAATAAGATTAAATGACAAAATATGATAATTCATGATTTGATTGGAAATTAGAGAATGACAAATGAAAATTACTTATGAGTTGTCATTCCAATTTTCAAAAATGATAAATGAATTGTCATTCCATGTTTGTTAAATGATGATAATGAAAATTAGAGAATAACAAATGATAAAATGAGTTGTTATTTCATGTTTGTTAAATGATGACGATGAAAAATAGAAAATAACAAATGAAAAATTAATAAAGTTAATTAATGATGATTGATGGAAATAAGAAAAGGTTAAAAAAATTGGGTTCTATATGTCATATCATGTTTGTTAAGAAAATGAGTAAAGTTGATTTAATAATGATTAATGGAAATAGGAAAAATTAACAAAAAAGTTCTCCAAATCGGCACATGACTAGCACGCGACCGTGCCAAGTGCTGTGCCTCTACCGGCACTGCAAGTGTCGGTCGATACCGGGTGTGCTGGCATGCCTATCTATGATAGAAAGTATTGCTTATATTATATATATATTATTATAATTATTTTGAGTTTTATCAAGCCTAGTTGATTGCTAGGCGTAGATACATTCTCAATAAAGTCATTTATCCCATTTATCTAACAACACACATGCAATATGGTATTCATATGGGATCGCTAAGGTAAAGGACGACACCTCTTTAATCTTATCCATTCCCTTCTAAATATCTAGGAAAGATATTTGTTAGGGTAACTTAGTAGCTAAGTTTTCTTTTTTATATAAGGGTTTGAATCTACTACTTGTATTTTATTTAAAATTTAAATTAATAAAAAGAAGTGAGACTTTATCAAGAAAGCTTTTCTTTAAGTGCTAGTGAAAGTTCTCTCTTTCTTACTTTTATACTAATTTTAGTTTGAGGCTTACTTCATCTTGCGAAGAAGTTGGAGTACCCCGTAGACTTGCCAAAACGCTTAAAAACATTAAGTCCGCGATGAACCACTCACATTGAACCCTATGAATAGAATCTACCGACAAGTCGAGCCTACGTATACATTAGAGCAAGACGAGATAATCCCAGTTCAGCACTTGCTCTCTTCCGCCGCAGGGTTCCTGTTGATCCACATGAACAGGATGAGGTCTCTACTGATTGGCCAACTCACATGCCCAACTCCTTTCTTTGATTGATATAGTCTGACCTTCTCGACTATTGGTTCGCTTGCACAGCTCTACAACTATATATATATATAGGCTTTGCGATTCATTTGTATATCTTTATGGCATTTTTATTCGACTCATTGAGACTGATCTTGGATAGAATAAGAAGATCAAGATAAGTGTAATGTACAATACTATCAGTATAGGTGACACCTTAATTTTCTTTCCAGGCTGCAGTCCGGACTAGTGACATGCTTGACAATTACAGATGACCAATTGATAGTCGGTGGTTCTTCATTTGGAACAATAGCTGTTGCAGATCTCACCTCTGGTGAACGATTGGCTTTTCTGAAATCATCGTTTGCACCAACAGGTAATCTTGTAAGCCATATTACATTATTGGTTTAGTTGATGAATTAATTTGCTTCTTAAGTTCAGATATTTATGCTAAATTACTTACCAAATTGGATTACTATGTGGGAAAAGACATGTTATATGGAAATGGCTCTTTTTATGCCAAATGTTCCCAATTAAAGGAATGCCATGAAAAATTCAGTTATTGCTCATTCTTGCCAATGAACTATTTTGATATATGGCTATACTTATGGTACTAGTTAAATGACCGAGTGTACACTCGTGTTTGGTTGATTATTAGTTAAGCAGTCCAGCGTAACATTTAAGTAGCAACGCCATCAATTGACATCTCAATTGATGTGTAAAATCCAAGGTTCCCAGTATCGGGATCGGGATCGGTATCGGCCGTCCAGATAAACGATACGTATCGGCCGTATCGGCCGTTCGTATCGGATCGGACTATTTTTTAATTATATAAAATTCTAAATATTATTTAAAAATGCAGAAAAATTTAGAAAAATGACAAAAAATAAGAAAACAAAAATTACTCACATATGAAGTCTAAAAACTTAAAAAAATGTATTAACTTACTCAAAATTTAAAACTTTGTTGAATACCGAGCTGGTTCTCGTAAATTTCTATAGTCTTCATTATCATAATCACCATAAGTTTGTAAATATTGATGTCTGGGACCTGATGCTCCAAAAAGTGATTCCATCATACTAGTCATATTGTATGGATCTTGTTGTGTGATTTGCGTTTAAGGAGGATAATAACCAGCATTTGGATCTTGTTGTGTGACTTGCGTTTGAGGAGGATAATAACCAAATTTGGATCTTGTGCTGAGAATACGAGGATACGAGGATAATAACTAGCATATGGATCTTGTGATGGCTCCAAACAATAAATACTCGATGTACCATAATCATAGGAACCAAAATGCATCTCATGACGACGTCGTGATATGTATATATATCCTCGCCTTTGTCTTCACTCCTTATGCCTCCTTGACTTTCCTCAACAAATTTAGATGGAACGATCTCACCACCATATGTATCATCGGGACTATGACTCGTACCGGCCTCGCGCCTCGTCGTGATCTCTCCCAATATTTCATCTAACTATGGGTTATCTCTCGTAAATCTAATAACCTTGTCCTCCATTTCTCGATCCATGGAGTCAAGGGTCTTCTTCATCAAAAACATGATTTAAATCAATCAGTTGTTCATTTTCTGCCTTTCTTTTTAAATTTCTCTCCCTCAATCTCATATTATAATGACAAAAAACTAACTTCTCCAATCTTTCCATTGTCAGTCGGTTGCGTGTTTTTGTGTGGATTAAGGAAAAAGTAGTCCAATTTCTTTCACACTGTGATGAAGACACAGTTTGACTTAAAATCTTCTTTGCTATTGGCGTCAAATTTGGTGCCTCCTTCCATCCATAAATAGACCACCATTCAGCTGGAGTGTTATGAGATATAGCTGTAGCAACTTTAGCAGTACTGAATTGCCCAGCTCTCAATCTATATCTCTCCATCTGAAATCAGAAATATATTATTAGCTTATTGATTATATTGAAAGTTAAAACTTGAAACAAATAATAATAAAATTATTTAATTGAATCATAACTCACTTCTTTATCGCACGGGATTTGTTTATGAATATCGGGCTCAAGCTTGCCGATTACCTTTCTAACCCCAACAAGACTTCACTATCATTATTGACATTTTTAGAGAATTGAAATCTTGGATTAAGAAAATACCCTATAGAAATTTAAAATTTGTAAATTGTAAGCATTCAAATTTTTAAATATTCATAAATAAAAGTAAATTAAAACTTAGAACTTAAAAGCATGCTTACCAAAGAAATGTATATCTCTATGTAGTTGTTTGTTCCATCTAGAATCAATCATCTTCCACCACTTCCTATAACTTTGGCCCACATTTTTTTTTTTTATTGATTCTTTAGCTATGTCCATTGCCTCATATAAGAAACCCATCTCGGACTTGTCATCACTTTCTACAAAGTCTTAATATTTTGACAAGAGAGCTCAAATCTTTGCGGTGGCAATTGTAATATTATCCCAAAATGTATTTCCAAGAGCCATATTTTTCAAAGTTTCACCTAAAGATTTATCTTTAGGTTTCATATTCTTAATTTTCATAGATCACTCCTGTGATGTAAACATCCGCATAATATCATCCTTGTAGCGCATGATGCTCTCCAAAGCTAAAAAGTGAGTGGCAAATCTAGTGACGCCGGGTCTGATGATCTCCCTACCACCAGTCATCTGCCTGAGTAAATTAAGAACCCAACCATGGTTATATATAAAATTTGTTAACCTCTAACCTTCACATATGACCATGTTAATTTCAGGCTCTTTTGCAATATCCTCTAACATCAGATCAATACAATGTGCAGCACATGGCGTCCAATATAAATGAGGTCTTTTAATCATCGGTAAATTTCCAAAGCGACTTTATAATTTGCCCCATTATCAGTAACCACTTGGACTACTCTTTTTTCACCAATTTCTTGTACCACCTCATCCATCAACTGATAAATATAATCTGCATTTTTGAAATGAGCAGTAGCATCCACAGACTTCAAAAATATTGTCCCCATGCCAGAGTATACTAAGAAATTAATTATATTTCTTCTGTTTTGTGTACTCCACCCATCACACATCAGTGTACAACCAAATTCATCCCAATACCGTTTAAATGTCTCAATATAAGTATAAAGTTCATCTACATTTGAGTTAAGATATTTAGTAGCAATATCATTTGAACTAGGAGGGAGAACACCAGGCCCTACTGATTGTATAGCATCCACCATAGTGTGATAGTAAGGGCTATCAGCTACATTGAAAGGAATATGGTTGTAGAAGAAAAATTTAGAGATAGCTTTACCAATGTGTTTCTTTGCATTTTTAATTCTTTTGAGAGCTGTCTTGATTGAAGTCTGTGTACGACCCCTTTTTTTTTGAAGATATGTATCCATTGGTCCAATATTTTCAGACTCTGCTGTAACACCAGGAGTCCTATGGGTAGAACTACTGCCCCCATATTCTCTCTCTCCTCGTATATTAACTGATCCAGATCTCTGAAAATTACCACCAGTGCTTCTTCTCATCTCTTCCTCTTCTCTATGCATATTTCTGCTCTCTTTCATTGCCCTCCTCATCTGTCTATCCTCCTCATTCTCCTCACTTTGCTCACTGCTATCATCATCAATGTGTACAGTATTATGCATCAATTCTTCACGAATCATTGACTCTCTTTGTTGTGCAGATTGTTTATCCTTCTTTTTGCCAATTAAATGAGCCAACATCTTTTTTAACTTCCAAAGACACTTGAGTGCAAGCTGCTACATTTCTTTGTCTTCCAGCTAAATGTTCTTTCAAACGGCTGACACCACCACTCATTTCCTTTCCACACCAGTTGCATTTAACGCGTCTTTTATCTTGCCCAATAGTGCTGCAATGTTGCCACCCAATGTCGGTATCATATGACTTCTCTTTCGGAGCCATTGATATTTTAGCTCTGCAACTAAAAAACATAAATAAAAATTAAAATAAAATATAGTCTCTACTCTCTACTGCAACGAAAAGAAGAAGAAGATGCTTGCTGCGGGTGTGCGGCGACACCTTTGCCGGAGTGCGGCAAAGACAATGGAAAAAAAAAACTGAAAAAAAAACTTACCGAAGGTCGCCGGAGATCGAGGTCGTCGGATAACGTCGCCGGAGGTCGAGATCACCGGAGAGATGGAGATCTACTCACTATTCAGTCACCGGTGAGAAAGAGAGTAAGAGATCCGTGAGAAAGAGAGAAAGAAAGAAAAGAGAGAAAGAAAGAAAAGAGAGAAAGAGAGGAAAGAGAGGAAAAGAGAGAAAGAGAGAGAGAAAAAGGAGAGAGGCAGGTGGGGGGGTGGGGACATCAATTATTGATGTCCCCTGGGTCGGATCCGGGTCGGATCCGACCCGTTCCCACCCGTTTCGGTCGGGATCAGCCGAAACGGCCGATCTCGACCGAAACTGGGAACCTTGGTAAAATCGAGCCTTAGACAAGTGGATTCACATAGGAGAGCATAATTGACGAAGATCCTTTGGTGCATTTATTATATAGGAAGGAAAACAAACAGGAGAATGAGCTTAAAGATGATTAAATCAAAATACATGTGTCAATTAATAATACCAATATCCATATTTTGATGATCATTGACCAACTTTAGTAAATATCAAAGCTCAATAATTAATAACAATGGCCAGCATACGCATAATATTAATTATAAGCACAAGTAACAAAAATGCTTGAGATACACGAAACCTCAATATGCTTGAGATACACGAAACTTTACTAATACTTTCAAAGTGCACAATGACAAGAATTAATAAAAGAAAGAATTTAATTTATATAATTTAAGCCAATCGTAATGAAAATAACCAATGTCATCACTAATGTGTCTCTAAACAATTTGAATTAACAAATAGTCTAAAACATAAGGACCCAAGGAATAGAAAGGTAAAGGAGTAGGTCCTAAGTGGAAGTAGGGTCCCGGTGCATCTTACTAAGTAAAAGTGAAAAAATTCATGAGCTAACAACTATAGCTCAGTGAGTAGAATCCACTCAAAAGCATGAGGATAAAATAGTGAAGTCAAAAAAGTGGTCTAGCTTGGGGACATCAATAATTGATGTCCCCGGGTCGGATTCGGTTCAGATTCATAATGGATCTGACCCGATTTAATTAAAACCGGCTGATTCTGGGGAATATTCCCTTTTTATACCATCTATTCGAACAGTATTAGTGTTAATCTAATGTTCTGCAAATATTTGGTAAAATGTAAGGAGCGATTTGCAAATATTGAAAATGTAGGGTGTGAACCATAAACATGTGAAAAGGCAGGGTATTAAAAGCAAATTTAAGTTAGGCTAGAAAGTTGCTTAGGTGCTTTGTGAAGTATAGATTTAATTTTAGGCCAAGTTGTTGGCTTGTTTGGCATCTCGGTCTCCATTAGTCCTGTAGTACATTTTTAATCTTTTGTATAATTGGTAAAGCTCTTTTTTTTTCTTGTGAAACAAGTGGAACTTAATATTATACCAATTGAACCGGTGCTGCTGAGCCTTTTGACCATCGAAGCACTATTTGTTGGTATATAATAAGCAAAGTTAATTTCAATTGGAGAGAACCAACTCCTATCTTATACTTTTCTTTGACATGTGGTTAACTCTTAATTTGTTTTAGTTCTACAACCAATTTCTAAAGGGTTGAGTTCTTCAAGTTTTAGCAATCTTGATAGGTTAAAGCTTACCTTAACAACCATAGTCTGGTTCGGTTGTAAATGCTGAGAATAAGAAACTCTTTTTCCTCATAAATGCAAGGTACTTTTTGCAAATAGTGTAAAGTGAGTGTTGGAACCACAAAATCACTTAATATGTATAATGTTATACGCAAATCCTCCAAAATTTTAAATTATATTTAAGTATATGAGCCTTTTCAAACCTTAGGCCAGAATTTCTTCTGTGTAATTTTTATGTTAATTCCTCCTTGTATTGTTAGAGGAAAAACTATTCATGTACTAAAGTAAATATGCCACTGCTATATGGCCAAGTTTCTGAGTTTATGCCATTTAAATTATATGCTATGATCAGTTGAATTTTTTTCTTGGTTAAGGAGTTGGGTGCGGCAAATTCAGAATATTCAAAAAAGAGATTTTTCTCCTGAGTTCTAGTGTCCAGCAACTTCCTTTCAGTCTCTTTCTGCCTTTTGTTTCGAATCATTATTTAGTTGATAATTTCTCTCAAGACTCTTACTTTTTGTTGAGGTAGATTTTTTAATGAATGACCTTATCTGATATATAAGACATTTGTTTGTAACAGGGATGAAAACCTTGTCTTTTAACATGAATTCCCTCTTACTGTTTGCGGGATCAACTTCTGGCTATGCTCATTGTTGGGACTTTCGGTTAGTATCAATCACATAGCTATATATTGATGCCAAAAGTTGCATGAGGATAGATTTCCTCTTGATTTTGTTTTTGACAAGTAACCATGTAGATGATCATTGTTATTCCCCATCCCTTGTTTCATGGGGGAACCTTCATTTAGAGTTGCAACTGTGAAACAAGGAGCACCAATCAAAGGCTGCTTTATTTTGGCAGTTTAGTATAGGGAGACTCAATCTGCTGCAGTCATCCTTAGTTCCTTACATGTGCCTATAGTAGAGGAAGGCATCCTAAGTGTATTAGTCGGCTGCACTAGTACTTTCAGTAGTTAAGGAACCAGATTGCACAGTAAATCTCATTAATTTTACCTTGCCAAGCTGGTTGATGAATCTGGAGATTAGGTTATTGCAAAAATCTTCTGTGAAAAACAATTTGGACAATTGCTGATTTGAGTCTGTAGTGTTTGTCCCCTTTTGTTTTTGTTTGTTTGTTTCTATTTCTTTATAAGGGAATTTGGATAGTTAATCTTGTTCTATTTATTTTCTTTAATTGCCACAACATAGTGAATGGCCTAGTTGGATGGTAATTGGGCTGTTTGTTTGGAAATAGTAAATGGAGCACTATGTTTGTTGTTGATGAGAGCAGTTTAAAATTGCAAAGTTTTAAGTTTGTATCAATGTAAAGATATCTTCTTTTTGGGGGTATTTGACCAAATCAGGCCTCCTCAAACTCACTAATTCAGGACAAATATGCAAGTGACTAAATTAAGAGAAATCAGCAAATAGACAATTTAAATAAAAGCAAGCTGGTCAAGTAGAAGCCCTCTAAATAAACATATGAAGCTATGCTATAGTATTTGGTACAAGCAAGTTGACTTGCTTCCAAGAAAATGATTTAGATTGTTCGAATCATAGAAGATTCCTCTTACTAGTTCCTCTAGTTGAAATTGAAATCAAAATTACTATAAAGAAGATGGTAAATTAAGGCTAACAGATACCCAATTTTATAGGTTTTTGTGCAGAAAATTGATAAGTTTTATGAAATTCCAATAAAGACTATTAGCAACAATTGATCTACGAATAACAAGTTAGATGTGAGGTCCATAAAGAAGTTACCGGTTGTTATACCTGTCAATTGAGTCCGAAACAATGAGAAGATAAAATCCAATCCAGAAGCCTGTGCCGAGACTGGATCTAAAAAAAGATCTGAAATAAAATCTGATCCATGATTGGAAGCCTATGCTGAAACTGAATCTAAAGATGTTACAAATCTGATTTAGACCGATCTATTCGTAGAAAAATTCTAAGAATTTTATGGATGATAGCCTCACGAGTTAGGGATCTTTTGTCTCTCATTTCACGTGATTCAGGACGAGCTGAAAAGTTAAAAATAAAACAGCAGGGAAAGGTCAAAATTTGGACATTGGTAATTTTCGATGTTGCGGCAGCTATAGGAGGGTGACGGATAGCCAAGGATGGTGATGAACGGCTGTAAAGTAAGGTAGCTCATGAAAGAAGATGGTGGCTAGGGTTTGGAACTTAGAAGTGATACACGATTAAGATCTACTACGATAACAAAGATGATCTAAATAGCTAAACTCAATATTCATTCTACTATGATAACTAACCTATGACTTCTCATATTTATTGGAGTATAATTATAGTAGGTCGGATCCAATTTACCCTATTGGGCTTACATCTGTTTTATTTGAAATTTAAAGGAATAAGCAAAATCTAACTAACTCGATTCGACTTCACTCGATTAACTTAACTACCATAGTCGGATTGTCACGACCCGAAATAGGAATCATGACCGACCATGCACCTCAATATGCTTGAGATACACAAAACCTTATTAATACTTCCTAAGTGTACAATGGCAAGAATAAATAAACGAAGAAGATCTGCTTTATTAAATTTAAACTAATTGCAATAATTATAAAATAATGTCATTGTTTTTGTCTCTAAACGAAATAAATTTAACTTCTAATCTAAATCATAAAATCCAAAAGAGCGGAAAACTAAATAGGTGGATTCTAAGTGGAGTTGGAGTCCGGGTACGTCTCGCTTAGTTGCCACGCTGACTATTACCTGAGATAGATAAATAAATAAATAAAAAGAAATCCATGAGCCAACAATTATAGCTCAGTGAGTGGAATCCACTCGAAAACTAAATAAATTCTAAATATTATTAATGTTGAATAAAATAAAATAAAAATTAAAAATCAACAATATACATAACAATTTGCAATAAGCATGCTCTTTAAATAATGACAATGATAACGATAGAGAGTCACAACTTGTAACTTGCACGATTTCAACATATTAACATCTTTTTAATATTTGTACTGTCATATGTCTTAATGGGTCTATACCCTGTGGATCTATATGAATTAGAAATCACTTCGAGATGACACTCGAGATTTTTCTTCATAGCTGATCCGGTTAGGGTCATCAGATGGTATCACCATGTGATCAATACATTCTGTATTTTCTACTAACCATTGAGAGAAGTTAGAGTCACCTAGAAAATTTCTTATTCATCCTAGGACTGTTCCCTAATCCCGCCAGAGTCATCTAAGAAAGTCACCGCAGTGATATGATTTTAGCCTTTCCCCTGGACTTCCAGATAGACTTGAGTTACCACAAAAAACCGCAAACGATTTATACCGTGACTGTTCTCTAAGTCGTATCAATACTAGTCTTATTTTTCTTTTCACTAAAATTTAATATTTGCACAAGGTATGGCGATGCACCGAGTATAAGATTAAATGCACACAGAAAATGCAACAATTAAATTTGCACGTAAGGATGAAATAAATAATTTTTACACAGGAAAATTACATGGTCGACAAAGGTACGAAATATAATAAAAATAAATATGTGAGTGAACCCACTCACCTGAGTCTAGGCAAGACAACTGAATCTCAAATCCTTAGCTCACATGCTAAAAATCACCACCTTTAATAATAAATAACAATAACATTTTTAAATAAAAATTATTAAAAAATTTCTACAATTTAACTCAAAAATTAATAATTTGGGCCAAAATAAGCTCAAATCAGTTGGGCTGGGCTGCAATTGGCCCGTAGCCCACCCAACCAATTCTTAAATAGATTGGGCCCAAAGCCCAATCCAATTAAACTAATGGAACCGGGTCAGGTTCCTTGGATTCGGATCCAACCCAACCCGAATCCAAAAACTTAAAAGGGAGAAGGCTAGACTCGGGTTGCCCGAGTCTGCCTCCTCCAAATCGAAAAAGAACTGAGGGGCAAGAGAGAGAGAGATAAAGAGAAAGAAAGAGAGAAAGAGAAACGCCGGCGGCCATCGCGGGTGACGGTTCGTCGACCGCGCCCTAAGTTCCTGACACCCACACGATGCCGTCGTCCTCGCGAGGTGGAGAACCTGCGAACGATGATCGACTTCATGGCCAATGGCGACCGGAGCCACAAGGGCTCCAAAGGTGAACGCCCACGGCATGAGGCCAATGGCAAGACGCTTCTAGTGATGGAGCGGCAGCGGCCCGAAGCCGCCAGCCGGTGTGACTCGCCGACGAAGCCAAAATCTCACGAATTAGGTATTTTCATTTTATTTTATTAAACTGAAATTAAATTTGAGGGGTGGGAGAGGGCTTACTAAGGAGTCCCGTGGTGGTCTCTGATGGCTCCGGTGGCACTCCGGCATGCCGATTCCACGGCGTGACTCCGATAGTGAGAAAGAAGAAAGCAAAGGAGAAGAGGAAGAAGAGATGAGGCTGAGGGGATTAAGGAGAGAAAAAAATTAGGGTTTAATTTATAGAGCAAAGATCCAAATCTAAATTAGATTTGGATTCGGTGAGATTTTCTGTGACTGCCTCGTCGCGTGCCGGAGAGGGAGAGGGGAGGGGGCTGCACGTGCACCCTCCTCTCTCTCAACACTTTTTTTTTAGTTCTTACACGGATCATAACAATCCACCCATTAGCCTATCTGGCGTCGCACTCGGGATTTATGCAGGTCCAGTGTTTTGAAAATCGGTTTTGGCGGCCGCCCCACTATGTGAGTTGGCGTCGGCATGAGCCGGCCAGTGAAGGCGTCAAGCGGCGGCGGCAAGCGAAAGTGTCAAGCAGCGGCTGCGGCAATCAAAGGCTCAAATGCGCCGAGCGGCGGCTAGGGGTGTCAAAATAAACAAGTGGCTCGGGCTCGATTCGATTGAAGCTTGGGCTCGGTTCGGTTGAAGCTCGGGCTCAGCTCGGCTCAGCTGAAGATAAGCTGAGCCTGAGCCTCATTTAAGGCTCGAAATTACTTTCGGGCCGAAATCAGTTCGCTCAGGCTCGGCTCGATAGGCTCGGTATATATATCGAGCACTATTCACACAAACACTGTCATCAATTCCTAAATCTTTTCACGCGCTTACCTCTTGAGTCCCTCTCAAATTACCGCCTCGTCGTCCTCCACCGTTAATAAGCTCGACAAGCTTCCTCATCCTCTACCGTCAATAAGCTCGGCAAGTCTCATCGTCCTCATCCGTCGTCAGCAAGCGTCATCGTCCTCCTCCGTCGTCGGCAAGCCTTCTTCTCCGCCATGCCGTACAAAGCTTTCACTCTTCGAAGTTCACTTAAGAACTCGACATTGGTCATGTGGCACATCTGACAACTAGGGCATGGCCTTACACGACGAACCCTGACATCACTCCATCACCGTGGCAGTGCTAGTGGAGATGGTGGCCAAATCACCACATCGGTGTCAACATGGAGTGCCATGGAGAAGACTCCATCTAGTAGCCGCTGCCTGCTGTCGTTCCAAGCCAAGATGAAATCCTCGACGGCTTCCTTATCCTTCTCGCTGTTGATTTGAGGCATTCTCGAAAAGAAGAGACCAGATTAGCTGAAGGCGTAGGGGAAAAGAGTTGGAAACCTGAGGTTGACGGTGTCAAGACCCGAGATCGGAATCGAAGCCTTACTAATATTTTCTAAGTGTACAATGGCAAGGATAAATAAACGAAGATATATTTTATTAAATTTAAACTAATTGCAATGAACATAAAATAATGTTATTGTTTGAGTTTCTAAATGAAATAAAATTAACATTTAATATAAAACATAAAATTCAAAAGAGAGGAAAGGTAAATAGGTAGGTCTTAATGGAGGTGGGGTCTGGATGCATCTCGCTCAGTCGCCACGCTGACTATTATCTAAGATAATAAATAAATAAAAAATCCATGAGTCAACAACTATAGCTCAGTGAGTGGAATCCACTCAAAAACCAAATAAATTCTAAAATTTTATAGTGTTAAATAAAACCTAAGATCAACGATATACATAACAATTTGCAATAGGCATGTTCTTAAATAATGACAATGATAATAATAGATAGTCATAACTGGTAGCTTTGCACGGTTTCAACATATTAATATCTTTCCAATATTTATACTGTCATTTGTCTCAATGAGTCTATACTCTGTGGATTCACATCAACTAGAAGTCACCTCGAGATGACGCTCGAGACTTTTCCTCATAGCTGATCCAGTTAGGGTCATCAGATGATATCACTATATGATCAACACTCCTTGTTAGGTTAGAGTTGCCTAGGAAATTTCTCATTCATCCTAGGACTGATCCCTAAGCCCGTTAAAGTCACATAAGAAAGTCACTGTGGTAATTTGATATAGGACTTTCTTCTGGACTTCTAGATAGACTTGAGTCACCACGGAAAATCGCAAGCGATCTATACCGGGACTGTTATCTAAGTCATACCAATACTAACTTTATTTTTCTTTCACTAAAATTTAATATTTGCATAAGGCGTGACGATGCACTGAGTGTAATGATTAAATGCACATAGAAAATGTAACAATTAAATTTGCACGTAAGGATAAAATAAATAATTTGCATATAGTAAATTATATGGTCTGACAAAGGTACGAAGTATAATAAAAAATTAAATATGTGAGTGAACCCACTCACCTGAGTATATGCAAGACAACTGAAATCTCTAATCTTTAGCTCACGTGCTAAAAATCACCACCTCTAATAATAAAGAACAATAAAATTTTTATACAATTTAACTCAAAAAAACCAATTTGGGCCAAAACAAGCCCAATCGGTTGGGCTGGGCTGCAGTCGGTCCGTAGCCCACCCAATCATACACTTAAATGGATTGGACCAAAGACCCAATCCAATTAAGTTAATGGAACCGGGTCGAGTCCCTTGGATCCGGATCCAACTCGACCCGAATCCACACTTAAAGGAAGAAGGCCAGACTTGGGTTGCCTGAGTCTGCCTTCTTCAACCTGAAGGGGGATCGACAAGGGCAAGAGAGAAAAAGAGGGGAGAGAGAGAGAGAGAGACCGGCGGCCACTATGGGCGACAGTCTATCAACCGCGCCCTAAGCTCCCCGACACCCTCGCGATGTCACTGTCCTCACGAGGTGGAGGAGAAATCGCGTATGGTAATCGACTCCATGGCTGACGGTGACCGGAAGCAACGAGGATCTAAAGGTGAATGCCCACGGCATGAGGCCAACGATAAGAGGCTTCCAGTGATGGTGCGGCAGCGACCCGAAGCCACCGGTCGGCATGACTCGCCAACGAAGCCGAAATCTCACAAATTAGGTATTTCTATTTTAACCTATTAAATTGAAATTAAAAGTGAGGGGTGGGAGAGGGCTTACCAAGGAGTCACGTGGTGGTCTCCGATGGCTCCGGCGGTACTCCGGCAGGCTAATTCCACGACGTGACTCCGACAGTGAGAAAGAAGAAAACGAAGGAGGAGAGAAAAGGGAGGAGGCTTGGGAGGTTAAGGAGAGAGAGAATTATGGTTTAATTTATAGATTAAAAAAATCCAAATCTAATTTGATTCAGATTCGGTGAGATCTCCGCTGCGCCTCGTCGCATGCCTGAGAGGGGAGGGGAGGGGGTTGCACGTGCACCCTACTCTCTCAACCTTTTTTTCTTTTCGGTTATCACAGACAACAACAATGGAGAAGAAGAGATCAGCAAGGCACCATTCTCGGCGGCGATGAGGGCGAAGAGGCGATCTCTAAGTTAGAGGCAGCTTGAATTTTTAGTTTTATTTAATTTAGCTTTGTTCAGCTTAATTAGCTAGCTTGACAGCTTGAATAGTGCTCTATTAAAATTTGAAATCGGTGTGACGCTTTTTTATTTGATAATTTGATATTATTTTTAGTATTAGAGTTGTATTGTTGTTATATTTATTGGTTAAATTTTAAAATTTCTAGCTTTGTTTAAGTTTTATTTAATTTAACTATTAAAGTTTAATTCAGCTTGAATAGTTAGCTTGGCTCAGCTCAATCCAGCTCAGTTTGAGTATGGCTTGATAATTGGCTCGATTCAGGCTTAAGCTCGGCTCAAGTTCAGCTCGAGTTGAGCTGAGTTGAGCCTGAAGCTCAAAAATAGGCAGTGGCGAGTGAAGGCATTGAGCAGCGGCGGCAAGTGAACGCGTCGATATGGCTTAGCTTAGGGAATATTGTTGTGAGCGTCACCATCGGGTTTGGCCACACAATGGTCATTAGCAGTTGCGGTGGCCACTATAGGCTTGCAGTCGGCTAGTGGAAGCCGACCGTGGTCGTCGACAGTGGTCTTTCGTCCATTTCCTATGTCTGCCACTAGCTTGGCTCGGGTGCGGGGGTCCCGTGGAAGGGACCGGATGTGGTGGTTAGGCTGAGGTGGCTTGGATCTTTGCCAGTTGAAAACTAGGGTTTCGAGCCCTTGCTTACATCGTGGCTAGGGAAGACGACGTCGGGACTTGCACTGGCGGCTACTCCAACGTGCATCGCGGCTAAAGTGGTTGTGGAGCTCTCCTCCATAGGTGGAACTATCTAGCTATGGCTGGGCTGGTTCTGCCATGGGCAACAGTGCTAGTGGTGCAAGTGGGTGGTGTCGAGCTAGGATAGCTGCCGTCAAGGCTTGGAGAACATTTTCGATCCTCTCGGTGCTCTCCGCGGTAGATCTAACAACCTCTTTTATGGATTGATGTATCATCGTCGTCCACACAGGTGGTTCGTCATCGATGATTGCTGGTAGTAGTGGTGCTTGCGTCGAAGAATCTCCTACATTAATGAAGATGAGTTTCTGGTCCTCTATGGCCGCGATCTCCCCTGGGTTGGCTTTAATATCATAGTTACGAACTAAAATTGGACCGATTTGTTCGTACAAAATTTCTGAGATTTTTATGGGGGGTAACCTCACGTGTTAGGAATCTGATGCGTTCTCTGTTTTTGCGAACCTGATGCAGGCGTTCGCAAGAGTGTTCGAACGCGACCTATAGAAATTTTATTTTAATAAAAATAAACAACTAATACAATAAGAAAAGACCCTAACTAAATATATCAGCCCAGCACGCTTCCCCCACCTTGTCCTCAAGATGAAAAGTCGAGAAAACGCTCCAAAATATCAGTTTCCAACTCCCATGTTGCCTCATCGGATGGCTTGCCAAGCCACTCGACTAGAATCTCCATCTCTAATCTAGTATCATGCTATCGTCGGCGCCTAGCAAGTACACAAACTGACTCTATGATCTCTATCTCCTCCAATAGCTCCGGTAGAACTGATCCAACGACCTCATGATCTCCAATCCGCTCCCTTAGCAATGAAACATGGAAGACAGGATGCACTATCAACCCCTTCGGCAGCTCTAAATGATATGCAATCGGACCAATACGGTCTAACACCCGAAACGAGACCGAAGTAGCAATGTGCTAACTTCTGGTTTTGCAAGGTCACCTGTCGATACGGTTGCACCCTCACAAACATCCAATTGTCGATGTCGAACTCCTGCTCCCTATGGCTGCGATCATAAACTTGCTTCATGCAATTTTGAGCAAGTTTAAGGTGGGAACGCAACCTCCTCAATGTGGCGTCTCTATCCATCAAAGCTAAATCCACCTCCGTCCGATCTGCAGATGCCACTGGATCATAAGTGCGTAATGTCGAAGTCATGCATCTATATACCACCTCAAATGGAGTCATACCAATGCTGCTATGGTAGGCGGTGTTGTAAGACTACTCCGCCCACAGTAAGAACTCCAACCATCGTCTCGGCATCTCTCCAACAAAGTACCTCAAGTACTGCTCAATGTGTCGATTGACCACCTTGGTTTGGCCATTCATCTGTGGATGGTAGGCTAAACTGAAGTTCAATCGAGTCCCCTGTAATCTGAAAAATTCAGTTCAAAAGTCGCTCATAAATACACGATCATAATCTGAGACAATAGTGTGTGGCATGCCATGTAACCGAGCAACATCTCTAACAAAAATTTCAGTCACTTGCTTTATCTATCAATCACCATAAAAATAATAGAATAACCACGTACTAGGGGAAGAACCTCTATGAAATTCATAGAAATATCATCCCAAACACGGTTCCGTATAGGTAAAGGTTGTAGTAATCTGGCCAGTTTCAATGTAGTTGCCTTAGCCATTTGACAGACTTTGCAAGCACAAACAAAACTCTTCACATCCCGCCTCAATTCTGGCCACGTGCAACTCTGAGATATCCTTCTTATAAGTTCTCAAGACACCCTCATGACCAGCCTCTAGAGTTTGGTGGAGGTGCTCCAACAATTTCTGCCGCAACCCATTATTTGCGGGCACCCGAATGCATCCGCGGTCCAGCAGCAAACCGCCTCGATTCTCCAACTCTAGATGGCGCTCCGGATCATCCATCACCTCCTATAACAATCTCAAAATATTTGGGTCAAATGTACATGCATACCTCAGCTCATCAAGAAAAGGAAAAGTGGAAGAAGAATAGGCTGCAAACTCGACGGTATCGGGTTGGCGTGATAATGCATCCGCCGCTCTATTTTCCGTTCCTTTCTTGTATTGAATTTAATAATCATACCCCAGCAATTTTGTGACCCATCTTTATTGTGCCGGAGTGTGAATACGCTGTCCCATAAAGTATGGAAGGTTCCTTTGATCGGTTCGGATAATGAATTGCCTACTAATCAAATAAGGCCTCGCATTTGTCACCGCATGCAAAATTGCCAACATCTCTCTCACAGGTAGATAATTGCTAAGATTTTTGTGATAAAACTTTGCTAAGAAAGGCAATAGGACGTCCTCCTTGAATTAGTACAGCTCCTATGCCAACTACCAATGCATCACATTCTATAATAAACACTTTGGTGAAGTCCGATAGCGCTAAAACGGGTGCTGTCGTCATTGCTGTTTTCAGTTTTTTAAAGGTTGTAGTGACTTCATCCGTCAATCTAGAAGAGTCCAACAAAGAAGTGCAAAGAGCAGCGATCTTGCCATACCCGACGATGAAGCGGCGATAATATCCGGTCAGCCCCAAAAATCCTCGCAATCCGGTAGTGGTAGTAGAAATAGGCCAAGCGATCATGCATGCCACCTTTTGAGGATCCGCCGCTATACCTTCCGCTGAGATGATGTAGCCTAAATACTCTACTTGTGGTACTCCTCATAGGCACTTGGGCTTCTTGATCTTCAACTGGTTTTGCTTCAATAAATTCAGCACATTCTCCAAATGCCACCAATGCTCCAATTTAGTCCTGCTATACACCAAAATGTCGTTAAAGAATACCAAAACATACCTTCGCAATATAGGCCGAAATATATCATTATGAGGCCTTGAAAAGTAGCTAGAGCATTGGTGAGACCAAAAGGTTTCACCCGGAACTCGTAATGCCCATCTAGAGTCCGAAATGTAGTCTTGTGCACATCCGCCAAGTGAACTCTAATTTGGTGATACACGACCCTCAAGTCAAGTTTGTTAAATATAGTCACCCCTATAAGCTCGTCCAGCAGCTCCTCTATAACCGGAATGGGGTACCGGTCTTCTTGACGATTATAGCGTTTATTGCCCAATAGTCGACACAAAAACGCCATGTCCTATTCTTTTTTTGCATCAATAGCACGGGCGATGAGTATGAGCTATGACTTAGTTGAATGAGGCCTTGCTCCAACATCTTAGCTACCATCTTGGAGATAACCTTCTTTTGCACATGTGGATACCGATATGGCCTTACATTCGCCGGTGCAGCTTCGGGCACAATCTCTATGCGGTGGTCCGCCGTTTTCCTTAGTGGCAACTCCTTTGGTTCCTTAAACAATCCAGCAAATTTGTCTAATAAATTAGACAACTCGATAGTAGTATCTAAACTTATTTGAGACTCGTCTCCTGCCTGGTCCTAATGAAGAAGATAGGCCAAATCAATTGCACATGGCAGCCCCACCATCGGCTGCATCACAAGAATCGGCGGAGATCGAACGCTATCAAGCCACACATCTTTGTTTCCTTGCTTAAATTTCATCCACATGCTCCGGAAATCAAAAGTGACGGGTCCCAAGCTTTGTAACCACTAAGTGCCAAGAACAATGTCCGTTCCTCGTAGCGCCAACGGATATAAGTCCACAATGATGTCGTGTTCTTACACCCGAATACTGACCCAGTGACACAAGCTCTCTGCCTTAAGCTTTGTGCCGTCTCCAATAGCCACGTCAAACTCCATGGTCGGTTCAGCATCCAAACCCAATCTCCTCACTAACCTCTCGTCTAGAAAGTTGTGTATTCCCGGAATCGATGACGATGTGCACACAATGCTTTCTAATGAGTCCGTCTACCCATAACGTCCTCGGCGCAGAAGTACCCAAATATGCATGCATTGATATTTCAGCTTGGATATCTTTTTTCGTGCCCTCCTCAACGACCTCCTTATGGACCTCCTCTGAACACTCTCCATCAACAACCTCATCATCTTCCTCGAGACCGTCGATGAGCATCACACTCCCGATCGGTTTGGAACACCGACGACCAGGAGTGAAACGTTCATCGTATTGAAAGCAAAGGCTCTTCGCTCTTCGCTCCTCAACTTGGGTAGGCGTGAGAGTTCAAACAGGGGGTCTTGTGCCTCCTCTAACACTGGAAGAATGTCTCAAAGGTGGTCGTGGTCTAGTACTCACAGCCACTGTCTTTGAACCCGCAGAATTTCCCACCGATGTTCTAGGCGCAAACCGTCTATATCGGTTGTCCCAACTTATTTTTGCTGTCATCTTGAGAGCCTTATGTTTTTGCTCCATCCTCACAGCCTTCTCAAAGGCCTCTTCAAGAGTGGTAGGACAAAGTGCACGAATATCTGCATTCCGTAGCCCTGAAATGAATGTACTCATCAATGTCGATTCGGGCCAAGGTGTCTTACAACGACTATTAACTCTTTCAAATTCAGCTTGGTACTCCAATACGGTCGTCCTCTGAACCATCTTTCTTAATGTGGCAGTAAAATCTTCATATGCCGCTATCCCAAATCTGCGTGTAATCCTCCTACAAAAGTCAGCCTAACCGGTAAATCCTCTATCATAAATAACTGATCTATACCAATGCAATGCCGTTCCTTAGAGATGAAAGCTTGCTATGAGAAAAGGGTTGAGAGAGGAGGGTGCATGTGCTCTGCACATGCAAGCCCCTTCCTTCTCCCTCTTCGACACGCGATGAGGCGTAGCGGAGATCTCGCCGAATCCAAATAAAATTGGATTTGGATTTTTTTTAATCTATAAATTAAATCTAATTTTCTCTCTCCTCAATCCCTCCCCCCGCCATTTTCCTTTTCTTCTTCTTCTCCTCCTTCGTTTTCTTCTTTCTCACCGTCGGAGTCACGCCATGGAATCAGCCTACCGGAGTGCCACTAGAGCCATCGGAGACCACCACATGACTCCTTGGTAAGCCCTCTCTCACCCTTCAACCTTAATTTCAATTTAACAGGTTAAAATAGAAATACCTAATTTGTGAGATTTTGGCTTCGTCGGCAACTCACGCCGGCCGGCTGCTTCGGGTCGTTGTTTCTCCTCCACTGGAAGCCTCTTGTCGTTGGTCTCGTGCCATGGGTGTTCGCCATGGAGCCCTCGTTGCTCCAGTCGTCATTGGCTTTTGAATTGGCCGTCTGCGGTGGGTTCTCGTCCACCTCGTGAGGATGGCGAAGTCGTGAGAAAGTCGAAGGGCTTGAGGTGTGGTCGTTGAATCGTCGTCGACAGGGTCGCCGGCGATCACTCTCTCCCTCAATTCTTCTCTTCCTCGTGACGGTCGCGGGAAGGGAAGGATTTGGTTGGGCTCGGGTTTAACCCGAGCCAACCCTTTTCTTATGAGTTTCGGGTTCAAGTTCGAGTTTGGATTTCGGATCCAAAGACTCGACCCGAATCACTTAAATTGGGTGGGCTGCGGGTGTAGCCGAATTCATTGTTTTTGCTGGGCCTTGGCCCGACCCGATTAGTTTTTGGAGTGGGTCGGGCTAGCAGTAGCCTAGCCCAATCCAATGGGTAATTTAATCTATTTTAGTTCTTAAATTTTAGAAATATTAATATTATTCAAATTAAAATTTTATTATTATTTATTATTAAAGGTGGTGATTTTTAGCACGTGAGCGAGAGATTTGAGATTCCAATTGTCTTGCCTAGACTCTGGTGAGTGGGTTCACTCACATTTTTATTTTTATTATATTTCGTACTTTTGTCAGACCATGTAAATTACTGTATACAAATTTATTTATTTTATCTTTACGTGTAAATTTAATTATTACATTTTCTGTGTGCATTTAATCATTACACTCAGTGCATCGCCATATCTTGTGCAAATATTAAATTTTAGTGAAAAGAAAAATGAGACTAGTATTGGTACGACTTAGAGAACAGTCCCAGTATAAATTGCTTGTGGTTTTCTGTGGTGACTCAAGTCTATTTGGAAGTCCAGGGAAAGCCCTATATCAGATAACCGCGGTGACTTTTTTAGGTGACTCTAGCAGGGTTAGGGAACAGTTCTAGGATGAATGATAAATTTCTTAGGTGACTATCATTTCTCAACGATTAGTGAAAAAATAGGGTGTTGATCACATAGTGATACCATCTGATGATCCTAACCGGATCAGCTATGAAGAAAAGTCCCGAGCGTCATCTCGAAGTGACTTCTAGTTGATGTGGATTCACAGGGTATAGACCCATTGAGACAAATGACTAGTGTGAATCAATTTAGGATCCACACTAGTCTTTTCGCTTTCAAGCTCTACAGGTTTTGCAAGTCGGTGATCTCAGTCCTTCCATCCCTTCCTTTGCTGTTTTGCTAACCTGGGGTGCAAACTCCTTGTGGCTCCTGTATTGATTCCTCGGCCAGCTATGCATGGGCCTGCCTAAGGTGTATATCTCATTGGCCTTCTATAGACCAAGCAAGCACCAAGGACCAAAGGTAGTCACCTCCTTGACTTAGTCGTGCATCCCTGCTTGGTGGGCACAAGGTATCCTAGCTCCTCCCATAGCCACCCTTGTTTGACAGCTTGGTTGCCAGCATAAATCCGAATAACATCCAGGTTTCCCCAGTAGGAGTGATAATCATGTGCGCCACAGAAAGAGAGGCCGCCACAACGTCAATCCAACCGAGGTCTGTCTTCGAGAAGAGGATGCCCCCATTACTGGTACTGCAAAGGAGGACCAACACCGGCCAAGTGCAATAGCCACTTTCTTGGCTTTGCCTGCATCTGCATGAGTTTCCACTGGCTACAAAAGGTCCAGCTTTAAGTCTTTGGTCATTTCCCAACACTAGGGGGAAGAGGAGCAACCTCAGACCACCCGGCCCTGTTTGGGTTCTGGTGGTATCTAAAGCTCTGGCTGATCAAGCATATGGGTATCTACCTTATGGCTAGCAACTTGAGGACCAGCATTCTCTAGCGGATCAGGACCAGGGAGTTGATCTCTTTAGAGTCCAGCTCCATCTCTCCCCCATTCTCTAGCGGGGCTGCCAGCAAGGCTCTTTTGAGGTTTTGCACTGCCTTGTCATGCTGCTCTAACGGCCAGGCAGTACTAGCGGAGTCTTGGGGCCCAGAATTTTATGTTCCTAATAATAATAAAGCGTCAATGAAATCAGCATTTTATGTCTAAGAATAAAGTGCTTTACAACTTATGAAAACGCAAATGAGTTTAGTGTTTTTTTGCTAGGACTATGAAGTGGCAGTTGAGGTGTTCAAATTAGACATGTTTTGTTATTAAATTGGAGGGGTGGACTATTTGAGTAAGGCCTCATTTAAAGGGACTTTTATCTATAAGTTAGGTCCATTATTCATGGTTTGTTGCCGAACACAACCAAATTTGTACAACTAATATCGTGGTTAACATTCCCATGATATTACTAATACCATGGATCTCAACCCCCTTATTCTTATTTTTCTGTTCAACTTAGAGTTGGAATGAAAGAGAGGACTCTCTATCCTAGTATTGGAATTTGGAACCAAACACAAAAGGATAGCTCCTCCAAACCATAAATAAATATGAATAACACTATCCATTAATTACTTTATTCTTCAACCAAATAAGGCCTAAATAGGTCAACGAGGAAGACCAGTTTTGTCAAAAACTCTTTTTTGAGGTAAAACTTTGGATAAACTTTCCCTTAGAAAATGTTATTATCGTCTATACTTTGAAATTTATTTCACTGAGTGTAGCCTTTTAGGTTACTAAGTAATCAAAATCTTAGAAGGAAGTTAGATTATGAAGTTATGATACTATGAACAAATAATATTGGGATCTGACTTTTCCTTTGAAGTGAATTAAAATATAGGCAATTTAATGAGAAAGAAAATATGAGATTACAAGAATTATTTACAAATTATGTTGCTCTGGTATCTGAGATTTCTGGCACATCAAAGTAGGTATGCTGATGTCAAAGTGACTACAGGATAGTGGCTAATCTGATGTAATCTATTTAGTTGTGAAACTATGTTGAACACATTGCTATCTTTACATATTTTGTTAAAATGCCACTGTGTCCATTGAGTTTTAATTCCTATAGTTAAGTAATGGAAATTCACCTGATCTGCTCAGAAAATTAAATTACTTGATAATCTGGACTTTTAGGCTGAGAAGCATAGGTTTTCAAGTAAACTCAGCATAGCTTTCTAATGCAGATTTACACATATCGTTCCACTTTTTTCTCTACTTGACAAACTATTTATAACACATACCTTTAGGACTCTCAAACCTCTATGGGAGACACGAATTAGCCCAAATGTCATCTATTCCGTGCACCATTTGTCAAATGACTTGTCCACGTTAGCAGTTGGTGGTCTTGATGGTATTCTTCGCATTTTAAGTCAGAACACTGGCGAAGTTCTTGCAAGCTTTGTGGTAGATCCTGGAAAGTCGGCAACAATTTCCTCTGAAGCGAGGAAGCGTAGTGTTGAGAAGACAAGAGTTAGATCCCTTGGTGGAGACATCCGCGTGGATAGCATTCCTAGATACTTGCGGCCTCCCATTACATGCCTGTCTGTCGGAATGAAAAAGATCGTGACCACACACAATGAAAATTTTATTAGGTTATGGAGATTCCGAGAGAAACTATGAAAAACTGGTAATCTCTATTTTGTTTGTAATATAATGTAATTGTTACTGTTGGTTTTAAGAGAAATCTTGAAATCCTATCGGTATATCATGAATATATCAATGTTTTGTAGGACTGGAGAAGTAGCAAAAGGAATTGAAGATTTTGTTGGATAAATAAACTCCAATTGAGCCAGGGAGATGCTAACATGTATGGTAGGATAACTGAGGTAATCCTTCCAAGAAACGGACTATAAACAAGCCCCATCGTGCACACAGCGAAATTATGACCTTCTTACTTGTACTACTTTCTTACTCGTAATGTCTCTATACGATGAATTTGTAAAATTCTATCTAATGCTTCAATTTCAGAGATGCTTTCCCAATTTTATCGCCCGTGCTGCAAATCATCAACCACTGCAGTAAAGTTACTAAGAGTAATTAATTCATTGTTCTATTAATTATTGTTGTTTTAAAGCAAATATAATAGACAACATTTGATTAACTTATTTTATTGAATATTAAAGTTTTTGAACATGATTACCAGTCTCCAATTAAAACTAATTACCTATTATGAGTAATTAGTAGAGGTACTCTTAGACCACAGTCCCACTAGTTAATATTGATTTATAACAAATATTAGAGAGAGAAAAAACTACCCTCTAGAGATAATTAATATTCAAGGGCGTAAATTGACATGGCTTTAAATAAATTAGAGAATAACTAATCCACTTGGGCCCATCTAAGGCCTAAAGTAATGAGCTGGGCTGCCACCAATAAAAGGACCACAATATCACCCCATAAGGTTGGGCCCAAAGTCCAAACCAACCTAACCCGCAACCAACATAGACTTAGTTTGCCAACTTGGGTTGGGCCACAATTCAACCCACGACTTGGGTTAGATTGCATACAGTATCCTCACTTTCCTTCTCCCTCAGCGCAAGACAAGCTGAGGGAGGAGGAGGAGGTGGTGGTGGTTACCAGCAACAGTGATCGTTGGTAGCTAAGGCCAACAAGGTAGAGATCTAATCAAGATCGACGAGACAAAGAAGGCATGAGGTAGGACCCCACTAGAGGTAAAGCCATGGATGTTTTACCTCGATGATAAAGAGGCTTGAGGCCAAGGAAGATGCAAACTGATGATTCACTGGTGGAACAGTCTGTAAAGCTATGCCCAAAGATATGCGAGCTGGAGGGGAGTTCACAAGTCTAAGAGAGTTGGCCAACTACGCGGGGACACCGCTTCATGGCCAACGAGCATGGAGGTTGCCAATACAATCAATTGCGCCACGAAAGCCTCAAAGGGTGACACTAAAAGCTTCTTCAGTGAAGGAGAAGATTTCAATTCGAATGAGAAAAGGAGATGTCGGTGGAGATGGCCAAAGAAGGCCAGTAAGTAGAGGCTATTATGTATAGCCTCAACTAAGGGGAGAAACAACTAAATGAGGGTATCAAGGGAGAAATGACCCAAAGAGGCTGATTTATTGTCGAGGCAGAAACAAAAAAAGAGAAAGGGAAGAAAAATTAAACAAGCAGTAAAACACTATTTAACTTGAAATTGGGCTTTGGTGATTCACCGGCGATTCAAATCACGGGGAATATAATCGCATCATAAGTAAAAGAATCTAACATTCGAATCCCATCAAATTTTACATCTAATAAATTATGTTTTATTTATTATCATCTTCTCAAAAATCTCTTTTTTCTTTAAAGATCTCTTATATTTTATTTATAGAAAATAAAATTTATTAGAATAAAGGTTTTCTCTCTTATATTCTGAAAATAAAATATATTATTAAATATTTTGATAAATCCGAAATTCTTTTTAAATTGAAATATTTTCAATTTATATCTTATTGTCTGGAAATAAAATATCATAAATCTGAAATTCCTTTAATTGAAATATTTTCAATATGTTAGAAATATAAACATCATAATTCATTTTCACCAAAAATAATAGATTTGAATTTTCTATGAATTACAAATAATCTTAACATCTGTCTATGAAAATTATTAAAATAATAAATTTCTTAATTTCCAATTCATGTAGCATAATTGACATCATTTTATCATAATTTCTTTACCTCATAAAATTGAACGGGATAAGAATAAATAAAAGAGACATTTTTCAACAATTCATCAACTCTATTTTAGAATAGTAAAATTTAGGAAAATATAAGTGAAAACTTATCTCGGACGCTTAATCCAAAATTATCTAATTTTTGCATCCTAATCATCAACCACAAAGATTTCGATGCACTCCACTATTGCTTTCCACATTCATTTTCTTCTCTTTTCCCTTTCCTCTCTCTTTAGTACTTTCTGTTTTTGTTTCTCTTTATTCTCTCTTTCAAGAATGATTCTCTTCTTTTGTCCTCAGTACTACTACAAAACGGGGCCTAGGCTTGGAAGATTAGCTATTTTCCCTGCGCCATGTATAAATTTGGCCTATGTTTGAACTCGGATATCCTATGGAAGTATTGTTCAATACGTAAATTTGAGACGGGCATAAAACTATCATTCTTTTGCTTCGGGAGTGTTGGAATTAACAATCAACTCATCAACAAAGTCCTCAAATAGTTTTTTTCAAGAGTGCATCAGCTAGAACTCTATGTACCCGTAATTTTTTTTTTCAAGAGTGCATCAGCTAGAACTCTTGTACCCTTTTCTTGAAGCCTATGATCAACTCATGTACAATTAATAGGTATTGAAGTAAATTATTCGGTCTTCATAAACAATATCTTTTACTACTCCATAATCATCGATAAATTCATCTGTAAGGACATAAATATTTGCAAGAGATTAAAATACATTCAAATGACTGACTCAATATGCTATGACAATATCTTTTTTTTTCTATTAACTTTATTTGAAAATATTTAGCCTGAAATAATGTAGTATGCATCATTAATTGCTTAAAAAAATGTCTTCCATAGATCTTGAGTGCATTAGTTAACAAACTTTACACATCATATTTTCCTCTAGTAATTACTTACAATAATTTGATGTGCACATTTTCTATAGTCGATTTGCATTTATCTTGCATAATGTATATAGTCACATGCACACATACCATTGAGTGCAAGTTATGTTAGCTTTTGTTTAGCATTGCAGGAAATAAACACAACATAATATGCATTGTATTAGTAAACTGTGCATTTGTCTACCTTTATTATCTACACATGTTCATAAATATACATCAAAATAGAAACATCACATATAACTAATATATTCTTTTTGAGAATACGCAAACCAGAGGAGAATGAATAGCACAAGGAAAGACTAGATAAACAATGCCATTGATCAAGGTGGAGAAATAAGGAGAAATGGAGAAATCGAAGTTAAAAACAATCCTTTAGATTTGTCAAATAATACCACTGTAGATGAAGAAAGCCATTTCAATTAGTTGCGATGAAACAATATAATGAAGAATAGCGGATTTCATAGGAATCACGCCAAGGAGAAAGAGGAACAGATATAATTTAGAGGATAATTATAGTAGTGCAATACTTGTTGTTCGAAGCAAAGTGAGATATAAATCTTTTTTCAGTTTTCAGGACTAAATGAATGAGAGATTCTCATTTGCTATTTCAAAACTCAAGCCCGAAGCTAGGAGCTTTTTTCTGCAAATGACTCCTATTAATGCATAGGCATGTGCAAAAATTAAGCCCCAAATAGAACATAAAGAGCCACCAGAGAGGAGTCAAATAAACAAAAAGCAACTACATCTACCGACAGAGAGCAACATTACAGATAACTTGGAAGGCTATCAAGAATAAAAGGACCTAACTTTCCGATTCTAAACAGTGTTAGAAGCTTCTTTGAAACCATTGTTCGGGCTTCTTCTGATGCCTTGTGCGGGATCCTAAATGCTTTACGAAGAGCTAAGAGCTGTGCATCAATCAGACTTTCAAGATTATTCTCTTCCTCTATATTGCCCTCAAATTCTTTAAATGTCACACATAGTGTCTTCCGGACCTCCTTCACTAAATCCTGCAACAAAAAACACAATAGGTAGGCAAACATAAGCAGATATCACAGCAAGAAATGTTTCAAAACAAGAGATTGTTTCTAAGAATAAAGAATTATTGATACTGAGAAAGGATATGTCTAAGCAAAGCAACACTATAAATTCATATATAACTAACATACTTATCTATTAGCCAGCAACATCCAAAATTAAATAGTAACTAATGAGGCAAATATTAACTAAAACGACATCAATAAAGTGCCACATTCAGTACGACATTTACTTGATGGAAAGGAACCCAAGTATGGGCCCTCCTTTCCAGTATATGATGCCCTCCCTGCTAATTATAGTTTTCATCAGCTTATCAGCAATTGAAAGGTATGGTAAGAACATTAGAACTTGAGAATCAACTCTAACATGTCTAATATTAGGATTCCATGTTGAACACCATTCTCTATAACAAGAATGATATCTGCCACAACTTGCTTGAATTTGTCATGGAAGAAATTATTAGCAACAAAAGGTATGGCTTCTAAGAGATATTATTTCCAAAAATCAAATGTATTTTGAAAAATAAATATATAAACAATTAACTATATAGAGTTACTATGATATAATTAGACTAATAAGTCTGACTACTTTCTGATGAAGCTATTCATTGGCATGTGAAGATGTCAACATGTGATTTTGCATAGGTAGAAATTTCATTTTTATTACCTCAATATATAAGACATCAGATTTGTTCAATTGTAGCCTATTCCTTGGTATATTTTCGGTCCTTTCATGGGATTCATGTTCAGATCTTTCTACTCGTACATTGACCAATCGCTCCCAATGTAGTGGTGTTTTGCGACTATTGAGAACAGCTAATAAATACTGGGCAAGCCGCTCTTCACCAACCACCGAATCTTTGACAGCCCCTGCATGCATAAAATATAAAGATAACAGTTCAGACAAGCCATCAATAAGCTTCATTGCAATCATTGCAGATAATAGAACAGAATAGGTGGCTAGAGAGAAATTAGTAATTTAATTTATCTCATGGTTCCAGGTTTCGGTTCTGGTCCCATAAGATTTTAGAGTTCCGATCAGGTTACGCTGTCTAGGCTCTAGTCTTTAGTTTCAGTTTCAATCTTTTTTAAAATATAAAAAGAAATCTGAAATAGAAAAGAGGAAAAGTAGGAAAATATCAGAAAAATTAAAAGGAGAATGAAAATATTGCGGATCATAAAAATACTGCTAGCTATCTTAAGCCTTAACAATGCAGAGATGATGAATGGATTATAGGAAAGAGAGAAATATCATCACATTTAGATTCCTGAAAGAGATGAGATAGCTTATCATACATTTAGCTTCTCAAGGTTGAAAGATCAAGAAGGAGAGTTAATTTAAGGGGTGGACTGGAGTTGGCTGAAACATGGCCGGAAACAATGTGTGTGCGTATATGTAACACACGTTTTATTTTTATATTTAGATATGCATAAATATCATAAGAAAAGATCTAGGGGCTGAAACAAGGTTCCAGTGGCCTGGGGCATTGTTTTGCAAGAAACCCATTGTGTTGGCCCAAAACACTGAATCTTTGGCAATTCAACCACTTCTAGTATGCATGCTGGCTGCAGCACAATAAATGGTGAACTGCCTCGTCTCCATTGGGTATGTGCAAATCATCTTTAATCAAATTTTTCATCAATTTACCATCCACGGATGGGATCCTAACTTTATCTAATACTACCAATTCCTTATTCTATCTTTTCTAGTAACACCACTTATCTACCTTAACATCATCTTCTCGGTGATAGTCACCCTTCAGTATATTGTTTCCTAGTTACTCAACTTTATGATCAATAATTGCAGGTCTTATATCCATTTTATAAAACTTCCCTTTCAACATTAAGGTGTATAAATATTATGCAACAAACTAGTCTACTATTGTAACAACCTGCCCAAAAAAATAAATAAATAAATAGAAATAAAAAATAAAAAATTTTGGGCACGATGTGGCCGGCCACACTGTGACCGGCCTCGTGCCCATGCAAGCTTCATGAGCAGCTTGCGTGGTGAGGTGCCATGCGCCCACCGCCGTTGCCGCAACCAACTGGCTGCGGCGGGCCCCGGCGCCGCTACTCCTTCCCCTCCACTGCGTCTTTTTTTCCCTCTATATCTCTCTCTCTCTCTCTCTCTTGCTCTTCTTCTCGGTCTCTCTCTCTCTCTCTCTCTCTCAAACTCTCTTCCTCTCTCTCTAACTACTACCGCCGCCGCCCTGTCGGCCTATCGACCGGTGCTACCTCCCATGGAACCGCCGCCGCCACCGGTGAGGTCTCTCACTTCCCCTCTTTCCTTTTCTCTCCCTCTCTCTCTCTCCCTCTATCTTTCTTGCTTTAGGCTCGGGCTCGTCGGAGCTAAGCCGCCGGCGAGAGGCCAGCCCGGGTCCGCACTTCCCTCCCCTCCATCCTTCTCCTCCTCTTCTTCTTCTTCTTCTTTTTCTTTTTCCTTTCTTCTTCTTCCTTGGCTTCTTCTCCTTCTCTTTCTGCACAGTGCTAGGCTCGGCCCAGCACTGATGGCAGTGATTTATTTATTTATTTATATTATTTTATTTTATTTATGTTATTTATTTAGGTATTTCCTTCTTAATTAATGCAAATAGATTATTTAGATATTAATTATTTTAATAATATTATATATTCTTCAATGTGATTATTATTAATTATAATTTGTATAATTAATGATTAATTAGGTATAAATATAGGTAATACGTATATTTATTATTTATATCTCTATTAGATTAATATATAGATTGTAACTTATAATTATCAAATTATATACTAATATTCTTATGAGATACATTTTAAGTAATTCTAATAATTTATTATACATTATTATTGTCAGAATCAAAAAATAAAAAATAAAAAATTGGGGGCTTGAGAGAGGAGGGTGCACGTGCTCTACACGTGCAGCCCCTCCCCTCTCCTCCGTCACGCAACGGGAAGGGGTGGTTGCGAGATCTTCGGCCACTTCGAATCAATTTCAGATTAGAATTTAAAACCTAACCTATAAAAACTTAAATCCTCTCTTATCCTCCCACCACAACCCCCTTCTTTCCTCTTTTCATCTTCTTCTTCTTCTTTCTTTACCATCAGAGTCGTCGCTGTGGAATCGGATCGCCGGAGCGCCGCCGAAGCAATCAAAGACCACCATACGACTCGTCGGTGGTGATTTTTAGTACGTGAGCTAGAGATTTGAGATTTCGGTTGTCTTGCCTAGACTCAGGTGAGTGAGTTCACTCACATATTTATTTTATTATATTTCATACATTTGTCAGACAATGTAAATTCTCTATGTGCAAATTATTTATTTTACCCTTACGTGCAAAAATTTAATTGTTACAATTTCTGTGTGCAAATCTATTTATTTCATCCGTACGTGCAAAAATGTAATTGTTATATTTTCTGTGTGCATTTAATCATTATACTTAGTGCATCACTATACTTTGTGCAAATATTAAATTTAGTAAAAAGAAAATGAGACTAGTATTGGTACGACTTAGAGAACAGTCCCGGTATAAATCGCTTGCAATTTTCCGTGGTGACTCAAATCTATCTGGAAGTCCAAGAGAAAGTCCTAAATCAGATCACTGCGTTGACTTTCTGAAGTGACTCTGGCAGAGTTAGGGAACAGTCCTAGAATGAATGAGAAATTCCTAGGTGACTCTAACTTCTCTCAACGGTTAGTGGAAAAGGCAGAATGTGTTGATCACATAGTGATACCATCTGATGACCCTAACCGGATCAGTTATGCAGAAAAGTTCCGAGCGTCATCTCGAGGTGACTTCTCGTTGATGTGGATCCACAGGGTTTAGACCCATTGAGACATATAACATTATATATATTAAAAAGATATTAATATGTTGAAACCATACTAGGTTACAAGTTGTGACTCTCTCTATTGTTATCATTGTTATTATTTAAAAAGCATGCCTATTGCATATTGTTTTGGATATTATTATTTTTAGTTTAATTTTATTCAGCATTAATATGATTTAAAATTTATTTAGTTTTCGAGTGGATTCCATTCACTGAGCTATAGTTGTTGGCTTATGGATTCTTCTTTTTTTTGTATTTATTTATCTATCTCAGGTAATAGTCAGCGGGGCGATTGACCGAGATGTATCCGGACTCCACCTTTACTTAGGATTCACCTATTTACTTTTCTGCTATTTTAGATTTTATGCTTTAGATTAGAAGTTTTATTTATTTAGTTTAGAGACTCAAAAACATTAACATTGTTTTATGTTTATTGCAATTAGTTTTGAATTTAATAAAACAAAATTTCATTTTATTTATTTATTTTGCCATCGTACACGTAGAAAGTATTAATAAGACTTCGTGTATCTCAAGCATATTGAGATGCATGGCGGGCCGTGATTCCTATTTCGGGTCATGACAATTATTTTGTAGCAAATAAAAGGTCGAGATAGTGACAATTAACTAGAAACACCCTACTAACAAGCCAAAAATGCAAATCCTATTATAGGGTTAAAATCTAGCTCATACACTCATATCTCATCAGAGACAGAAGGGGAAGGTATGGTTCTCCTAATTAATTAGAAGTATTCAATCCCTATGGCCTAAAAATTGGTTCTTCTAGCTAAGGAACCTGAAAAGGGTAAGCACCCTTTGCTCGAACCCTTCAAGTCATAAATACAAGTGTTTGTAATCCAACATGCCTAAAATGTGGTTCTTCTAGCTAGGGAACTTGAAAATTTGAAATGGGTAGCACCCTTGGCTCCATCCCTTCAAGTCATAAATACAGAGAAGTATTTTGTAATCCAACATACTTTCACAATTATGGCATGCCAATTCTCATACTTATTTCCTATTTGGCATCCAAGCAAATTAGATGGCATTCAAAGTACATAAGAGAAGAAGAGGCTGAAACTAAGCTCAAGACTGACGAAAAATTATTGTAAGCAGTTTGATACCCTTGTGCTGAGCTAGACTTGAACCCAGCTTGATTAATAGGTCTTATTGATTAATTTGGTCAACCTCAACCCAAGTTGATATGCTCTAATACCAATTGATAAGCTCTGATACCACTTGATAAGCTCTGATACCATTTGATAAGGTCTGATACCACTTGATAAGTTCCGATACCAAAGATAGGCTACGCAATGATTCCTTCAAATCTGGATGTATTATACGAATCAACCTGCGCGACCGTGGAAAAATATTCGTCAAATATTCTCCGATAGTTAGAAATTTACGAAATCAATTGGAAAAGACAGAGTGTATTTGATCACATAGTGATACCATCTAATGACCCTAACCGGATCAGCTATGAAGAAAAGTTCCGAGCGTCATCTCGAGATGACTTCTAGTTGATGTAGATCCACAGGGTTTAGACCCATTGAGACATATGACAGTATAAATATTAAAAAAATATTAATATGTTGAAACTGTGCAAGATTACAAGTTGTGACTCTCTATTGTTATCATTGTCATTATTTAAAGAGCATGCTTATTACCAATTGTTATGGATATTGTTATTTTTAGTTTAATTTTATTCAGCATTAATATAATTTAGAATTTATTTGGATTTTGAGTGGATTCCATTCACTGAGCTATAGTTGTTGGCTCATGGATTCTTTTTTTATTTATTTATTTATCTATCTCAGGTAATAGTCAGTGGGGCGACTGACCGAGATGTACCCGGACTCCACCTCCACTTAGGATTCATCTATTTACTTTTCTACTCTTTTGGATTTTATGCTTTAGATTAGAAAATTTATTTATTTTATTTAGAGACTCAAATTAGAGACTCATAAACATTAATATTGTTTTATGTTTATTGCAATTAGTTTTAAATTTAATAAAGCAAATCTTCATTTTATTTATTTATTTTGCCATCGTACACGTAAAAAGTATTAATAAGGCTTCGTGTATCTCAAGCATATTGAGATGCATGGCCAATCATGATTCCTATTTCGGATCATGACAATAGTTCACTGGAGTTTGCTAGAGTGAGATTTGTGTCGCTGAAGTTTATTGGAGCTAAATCTCTCCATTAGAAAGTGAGAATGAGAATAAAAGGAGGAAGGAGTGAGAGAGAGAGAGAGAAGAAAAGAGTAATAAGAGAGGGAAAGAGCTTAGGGACATCAATAATTGATGTCTCTAGGTTGGATCCATAATGGATCTGGCCCAGTTTGATCAAAACCGACTGATCCCGATCCGAATTGGGATCGGTTGATCCTAGTCGATTCCAGCCATTTAACCGACCTCTGTCGATAAGGTTGAAGCTTGACATAGACCCAATCCCCAACCACAAAAGACCTCTCTTGGTGCTTTTGATCATACACTTGCTTGATTTTATTTTGGGCAATGACTAGGTGCAACTTGAGTCTTCTTAGTACTTCGGTTCGGTCGACTCCGGTCGATGGAAGATATGTCTGCAATGTAGGCGGCAATCGACAATAGATGGCCTTAACAATGTTATGCCAATGGCCGAGTGGTGTGCCGAGCATCGCAAATATTGCTCCAAGCAACAGTTTAGCACTGTGGATGCCGTCCGTTTGCGGGTGATAGGCTGAACTCATGCAGAAGTGCGTCTCTTATAGAGTAAAGAATTACTACCAAAATTGACTAACAAAGATTAGACCACGGTCAACAATAATCAATTTTGGCATACCATGTGGCCACGTTGCGCACATGTCTCTACAACTTTCTTTGTCGTGTAGGAATATGCTAATACCAAGAAGTGTGCATATTTGTTGAGGCGGTCTACCACCACCATGGTCACCATATGACTTTTGACCATAGGTAGACCATCAATAAAGTCTATGGCGACGTCTGCTCAAACTCGCCCAGGGATTGTGATGTAGGACAAACTCCTTGATCCCAGATTTAAGAAAAAAAAATAGTAAAAGTAATCAAACTAGGATAATCCACCAACTAGGGTGTCGGAATCTACCAACAAACACTCAATATGTGAAAACTCTTAAAATATTCATTAACCCAAAAACAAGAAATATAAGCCTTGTATATAGGCAATGCAAAGCAAAGCAAAATAAAAAAAATAGCATAATAAACAAAAATGATAAAATAGCCCTACAAGGCTAGTCAAAACATTTTTTGAGCCAGAATGCCACGGGTGCAACTCTTTTGTAACTACGAGAGTAAACGTGATAAATATTAGTGCACAGACCAACTCTCCCAAGGTGAAAGAAACTTGACCCAGTCGAGTAAGAGTGTGGACGGCTCTGATAGTACTCTAAGATGTCAAGGTCAAACTGCTGTAACTCCTTATCCACATGCAATTAGACTTTGGTCGACCTTGCCAACGAACTAGAAAACGGTGAACTCTTTCTTCTACAGTAGATATTATTTAATCATCTAAAATAGCTTCTATTATTTTTTGTAGTGTGGATAGAAAAGGAGAAGTGTTGGGTGGCATATCAAGAATGTCTAGAATAGTAGTAGTTCGTTTAGTGGGGATGTTTATAAGTAGTTCGTAAGCTACTAAATCTTCAATATTAAAAGTAAAACTAATACATAATCAAAGGGAATGTCAATGACATAAGCGTTAGTCCCTACACATTTCAGAACTTGGAAAAGGTTCTGCACTATGAGCATGCAACTTCCTAATAGCTCTTCAAGAGAACCGTTCCGGTCTGACACAAATCATAACATGATTTTCCACGTTAAACTCCTTGGCATGCTTGTGCAAGTCGACATGTATTTTATATAAAAGATTACTAGCCTCAATTCGCTTAGTAATTTCTTAATGCAATGAATGAACATGGTATGCAAAAGCTTCGACAGACTCAGAGACTCTCATGAGATGACATGGGCAAAAAATTTAAAGATTTGTGTGCTTCAAAACCATGAACAACTTCAAATAGATTCATGCCTATAGACCTATTGATGAAATTATTAAATGCAAATTGGGCTATGGGAAAAATGACATCCCAATTTCTGTTATGATGGCCCACGAGACATTGTAGAAGATTTCCAAGACTACGATTGATGACCTCAGTTTGACCATCGGTTTGGAGATGATAGGTTGTGGAGAACTTCAATTTTGTGCTAACCATGTGCCATAAGGTTTTCTAAAAATAGCTCATAAAACGAACATTGTGGTCTGATATAATAGTTTTTAGAAGACCATATTGGAAAAATACAATTTTGCCACATGAGAAGCATCAGAGGTCTTGAGACAAGGAATGAAATGAACATCTTAGAAAAGCGATCCAAGACCACAAAGATCGAATTATGTTTTCTAAAAGTGGGTAGTACTAAAATCCATACTCATGTTCTACCACGGGTGATCAGGTTTAGGCAATAAAGTGTAAAGTCTAGTGTTCTTTCAATGTTTTTTCCAATTGACAGTTCCTACATTGGCTAACTAATTTTGTTACGTCACACTTGAGACTTGGCCAATAGAATTGGCGCTCAACTTCTTCAATGGTCTTATCACATTCCACCTCAAAGGCTTTGAAAAAGTTAGGAAAATGCATTACGAGTGCTATAGTCATTCTTCTCTTGATTTTTTCAAAAGTCTTACTTGCTACTTACCCCTATGAAAATCCCCTTTCTTCGGGCAAGCAATGATTGAGGACATGATAGTGATAAACCCTCGAATACAGCGTTGATAAAACGTCGCAAGGCCATGAAAACTACGCACATTATGGATGTTTCGTGGTTCCAACCATCAATGATTGCTTAATCTTTTCAAGAAAAAAAAACTACACACATCATGGACGTACTCCTTCAGATGTAACCACAAACCCTAGGAAGATACTTGATCCACAAGAAAAAAAACTTCTTATTGGCATAGAGTTGAGAGGCACGAAAGGCAAGGCAACCTTAATGCATATAGTCCAAGTGAAATTCCTTTGACCACTATAAATCAATATGTCATCAAAGTAGACCACAAGAAATTTGCAAATGAATAGTCAAAGCACTTGCATCATAACACGCATGACAGTGCTTAGTGCTTAGTGCATCATAAGACCAACCATCCATATAACTTGTCTTTCATCTTAAAAATGATCTTCCACTCATCTCTAAGTTGAATTCGGATTTGATGATAACCACTTTCGAGATCAATCTTGGAGAAGATTGTAGCTCCCGCCATCATGTCTAGCATGTCATTGAGCTGCGGGATGAGAAAATAATATTTGACCATTATTTTATTGACCCATAATACCTTACGAAGGTTTGGATGAGGTGTAGATTTTAACACCAAGTGAGATACAATACTAGAAGAGACAGCATTAATGAAGCTTCCGCTGTCGATGATCACCTTACAATCTTTAGTTCCACATTTGATGTATGTGTGGAATATTGCATTTCTTTGCGACTCATCAGTCTTCTGGGGTTGCGTCAAAACATAAGCAACGACACCAACAATATGGTCTTCGTAGCCACGGATGTCATCACTATCTTGCACGTCATTAGGGTCAGGCTCATAAACTTGCTCACCAAGCTCGTCTTCTCCTATAGTATCATCATATTCCTCAAGATAAAGAGCCTTTTAAGGGTAGTTCGAGGCTACATAACTGACATGTCTACATTTGTAATATCAACGAGAGTCATTGACAGGTTAAAAGACGAAGAAGGAGAAGGTGGTTGGCCTCAAGGACAATAGGAGCAACCAGATGAAAGAGATCTAGAAGATAGATGAGAGAATTGGGAGAGAATAGGGCTCTAGAGGTTGGAGGAAGATAGAAACTTGAGAGATAGGTTTTTGACCCAAATAATCAATGCATAAACATAAGGAGCTACCTAGACATATATTTATAGGCTAGCCCACATCCTAAAGTAATTCAAAGAGTCCTAACGCAAGAAAAGCACGTAAAGGTACAAATTTGGGTCGTATTCAGCCTTGGGCGTTTGAACGGCCCCCGAGGTGCCAAACACATCAGGTGTCAAAACCAGAATAAAAATAAATAAATAAATTAATTAATTAATTAATTTAAAAAAAAAGGGGTTGAGAGAGGAGGGTGCACGTGCTCTGCACGTGCAGCCCCTCCCCTCTCCCTCTCCAGCACGCGTCGAGGCTGATAAGGGGGGATTTCATCTAATCCGAATCGGATTAGATTTAATCCTCTTCTAATCTATAAATTAGCCCTAATCCTCTCTCTTCAACCCCCAGCCCTCTTCTCTCTCTCCTTCCTCCCTTCTTTCGCTTCTTCCTCACCGTCGGAGTCGTCGCCGTGGAATCGGCCAGCCGGAGCGTCGCCGGAGGAAATTGGAACCACCACACTCCTCCCCGGTGAGCCCTCTCTCATCCCTCTAGTTTAATTTAAAATTAAATAGGTAAATCCGAAATACCTAATTTGCGGAATTCGGCCTCGTCGGCAAATCTGGCCGGCCGGCGGCTTCGAGTCGCAACCGCATCGTCACCGGAGGCTTCGTGCTCCGAGCCTGGTGTCGGAGATGTCTTCTACAGGGCCCTTGTGGCTCTGATCGGCATTGGATTCCGCGTCGGCCGTTGGTGATGAGTCCTCCACCTCGTGAGGACGACAGAGGAAGGGTGAGAGGGAGAGGAGAGGTTGAAGGTGGTCATGAAGGGGTCGCCGACGAGAGGTCGTCGGTGGTCACCCTCTCCCTTAGTCATCTTCTCGCGTCGGTCGCGAGGGAGGGAAGAAAAGGGTTGGCTGGGCTCGGGTGAAACCCGAGCCAACCACCTTTTCCTTTTTTAAGTCGGGTTTGGTTCGGGTTTGGATTTCGGATCCACAAACCCGAACCGAACCACTTAAGTTGGTGGGCTGCGGGTTAGCCCGAGCCCAATTCAATTAATTTGGCTGGGCCTCGGCCCAATCCGATTTAGTTGATTTCTTTTGGATTGGGCCGGGCTAGCAGCCCAGCCCAATCCAATGGGTAATTTTAAACCCATTTTAGTTATTTTTTGTTTTTAAATTTTAAAAATATTGTTATTATTCAAATTAAAATTTTGAATATTATTTATTATTTAAGGTGGTGAATTCTAGTACGTGAGCTAGAGATTTGAGGTTTCGGTTGTCTTGCCTAGACTCAGGTGAGTGGGTTCACTCACGTGTTTATTTTATTATATTTCGTATTTTTGTCAGACCATGTAAATTTTCTATGTGCAAATTATTTATTTCACCCTCATGTGTAAAAATTAAATTGTTGCAATTTCTGTGTGCAAGTCTATTTATTTCATCCGTACGTGCGAAAATTTAATTATTTTATTTTGTGTGCATTTAACTATTATATTCAGTGCATCACCATACTTCGTGCTAATATTGAAATTTGTGAAAAGAAAAATGAGACTAGTATTGATATGACTTAGAGAACAGTCCCGGTATAAATCGTTTGCGATTTTCCATGGTGACTCAAGTCTATCTGGAAGTCCAGGGGAAAGTCCTAAATTAGATCACTACGGTGACTTTCTTAGGTGACTCTGGCGGGGTTAGGGAACAGTCCTAGGAAAAAATGAGAAAATTTCCTAGGTGACTAACTTCTCTCAACGGTTAGAGGAAAAGACAGAGTGTGTTGATCACAGGGTGATACCCTCTGATGACCCTAACCGGATCAGCTATGAAGAAAAGTCCTGAGTGTCATCTCGAGGTGACTTCTAATTGATGTGGATCCACAGGGTTTAGACCCATTGAGACATATGACAGTATAGATATTAAAAGATGTTAATATGTTGAAAATGTGCAAGGTTACAAGTTGTAACATCTCTCTCTATTGTTATCATTGTTATTATTTAGAGAGCATGCCTATTGCATATTGTGATGGATATTGTTGCTTTTAGTTTAATTTATTCAGCATTAATATGAATTAAAATTTATTAGGTTAGTGAGTGGATTCCACTCACTGAGCTATAGTTGTTGGCTCACGGGTTCTTTTGTTTTTTGTATTTGTTTATTTATTTTAGGTAATAGTCAGCGAGGCGACTGAGCGAGATGTACCCGGACTCCACCTCCACTTAGGATTCACTTATTTACCTTTCCGCTCTTTTGATTTTATGCTTTAGATTAGACATTTTATTTATTTAGTTTAGAGACTCAAAAACATTAACATTGTTTTATATTTTTATTGCAATTAGTTATAAATTTTAATATAGCACATTCTTATTTATTTATTTATTTTGCCATCGTACACGTAGAGAGTATTAATAAGGCTTCGTGCATCTCAAGCATATTGAGATGCATGGCCGGTCATGATTCCTATTTTGGGTCGTGACATCAGGTGGCTTTCTAGCCTCCGGATTTTGCGTTCGAACGCTTGGTAGAGCGTTCAAATGCCATTTCCAGAGACCTCTTTTTCGTGGTGTTTTAGGTCTGTATTAGATCTTGATCAAGTTAGACTAAGACAGGCAGTAAGTGAGATGTCAGTAAGAGAACAGGACAAAGGAAGATCGAGGGTGAAACTGAGAGCCTATCAGATGCTGAAAATAAAAAAATCACCACTTACCAGCAGCATTCAGCCAGATTCATGTCTGCTACTGCTGTGTAAAACAGTTTTCTCTCCTTATTTGTTTTGATCATGAGAAAAGCAGGAAGAGGCAAAGGACAGAGGGTTGCCAACTTTCCATGTGTAGAGGGGTGTCCTACAGAAATAGAAAGCAGTGTAATGGGAAGGTGAAGATGAGATAAAGGATGAGGATGGATTGGAGGTGGGTGATATAATTTCAGTTGCACAACTGCAGATAACATTCAAGCGCGTTCAGCATCATACGTACTAAGAAATCTACCTCGGACCAGATGATTTGGACAAGAAAATGTTAAGTAAACAAGACAAGTTGATAAACTAGAAAAGTTGAGGATAGGCAAGAATTCCTGAGGCTGTAGATCCCACCCTTCCGATATCATTATTATGCTTAGGGCATCTATCAAAAATGATGCAGCATTCTCTCCCATTTCTTCTTTTCAATATTATAAGACAACTAAAAGCCAAGAGTACATATAGATTTTAGAGCCAATGCATGTGCATCTGAAGAAATAACTAATACACTCTCATCTTCACCAGAAGAAAAGCAGAAGAATATAAGTATGTATAAGTATGTACGAAAAAAAATTTAAGCCAGTGACACATGAGAATCACCTAATCACAGGCACAAAGAAGCAAGCTAACTAAGGTATACCTGTCAAAGCAAGCTTTAGACCTGTCTCCATATCTGGAATGCTAGGAACCAATACACCTGGTGTATCCAGGACATATATGCTAGGATGATTTGCGATCTATTCAGAGAAAATATCAAGCTTAATTTATTGTTTGTAATATATAGGAAAATGTACAGTAAGATATAGTTAACCAAAAAAAAAAAAAAAAAGAATGAGAAAAGAAAAAGAGAACAGTGATCTTCACACTTCAGAGAAAACTTAAATTTAGTATAAAAGCATGATTGAGAACACAGTGTTTTATTGTAAAGCTCTATAGTGTAAATAGCTTTCTACACGAGGTATATGAGTGAAAAAAATATTGAGATTCATATGAAATGTAAAATTAAATCAGTCCAAAACAAGAAAAAGTGGCACAGAATGCATAATATATAATAGATAAGCATCATGTCAGAGTGCTTCTCAAGTTTCCCACCATCTTTCAAGTCCAGATAATGAGAGAATGAAACCAGTTCACAAAGCAGATATCAGTCATTATCCTCAACGAAATATTGTGGAAAAAACTTCCAGAATACAAGTATATCCAATATATCAAACCTGTAAAGCATCAATGCCTCAATAAAAATAGGCAATGTTGAGCATTGTCTGCAGTAAGTATCCTAATCATCGAACAATGAAATATCAGAAGTCAACATATATGTGCATGGTTGTTGCACTTGCATTCGGATCGCACGTCATACAAAAAAGATGACCAGCTGATCACTATCATCTTTAAAGGTAATGACAAAAGATGAATGGTCAAATGGAGCTTAAAAAACTGGGCCTCTGAAAAAGGAAATTATGGCTACATGGAGAGATGGTTAAAGACTAAATAGAATGGCCATAAGTTCCAAAGAAGTATTAAAAAATAGAAAATTCTGTGTTCCAGTTGCACCTCTGAGTATCCTCAATTACAACTAAAAAGCCATCTCCCTGACAAACATTACATGCAGGGGAGACTGCAACAATAAAATATTGGGGTTTTTTGCATGTATAATCCCCAAAAGCTCCTTTTTGCATGGATGCCCTTCTAGTTAATTTCTGATCACTATATGTTAAAATATAAATCATTTAATAGATGAAATAATAAAGGTGCCCTTATTTGAGAACATTTTTTTTAAATTAAATAAAGGTATTTTTGTCCTTACTATGAAATATATTAAAATTTAAATCTTGGTTAATTTTCATGCGTATCTATGCAAAAACAAAGTTTTATTCTTCCAAATTAATGGAAAGTTGCATGGATACCTATGGAGAAATGAAGTGTTGTGAGGGGTATATATATAAATATCAACTTTAGAGAGGTATATACATAAATAAGGAATTTTAGAGGGGTATAAATGAAAAAAAGAACTCTAAAATATGTTCTCCATACACAGATGTTAAAAAGGAAATCAAAGTTGTCATCCAATATTGTAAACATCATAAGCAGCAAAAGAGGGAAAACATTTTAGAAGGGCTGAAACATGAAAGCATGAAAATCTAGTAAATAAACTTTGTATCACTAACCTTATATCCTGCAATATCCTGAGTGACACCAGGCAATGGTCCCACAGTAGCTCGCTTGACCTTCTCCTGCACTGAAAGAAAAAGAGAGAAAATGTAACTGAGTATACACAAACCAAGAAACAATGAAGCACCTGCTATTCTTTCTAAATAGAAATTCAAGCATATAATAATTGTGCAGCACATCTTACCAGGAAAACGAGAAGTTGCAATCTGATGGATGGAATTTATAAGAGCTGATTTTCCAACGTTAGGAACACCAATGACCATGACAAGAAGTGTAGGTTCTCTTGAGATTACTTCCTTTAATCTCAATTCCACGAGCGCAAGGAGCTTTCATTTATAAACCAAAGAAAACTTTAACAGATGCCTTTCCATTACAAATGGAAGATACTCTAAAAAATTATTTTGAAGAAAATAAGTCTAATATCTCATTATTTAAACATTTTGTACATATGGATGTTGAGTATGATCATTCATTCACATCGAATTTAGAGACACCTTTCATGGATCTAACAGCTTGCTTAATAAGTAGGATTAAAATATTGTAAGGGCATCACTGGTTAAACCAAGCTGAAAGAGATTTGCTCCTTAGAAATTATCTGTTCAATAAATCAATATACATTACCATCCTTGTTGGAGTATATCATTATGGTATGACAAGGCTGAGAAATTTCTCTCTTTTAACATCTGTCATTTGTCAATACTCTTTATACCATTTTATCCAAAAGGTTCTAAATTTGTTGATAGTACTAGGTATAATTTTTCATCATAAGAAAAAAGAATAAAATCAAGGTGTTAAAAAGCTGGAAGTGACTGATGTAGCTTTTTTAAGTAATCAAAACCTTCTTATAGAAGAGATAGGAGAATGGTAGCTAGATTAAACCTTTTTGATTGAAGTAAGACATTCTTGAAATATAATGTAAAAGATGATATTGCATATGCACTTACAGTCTTAAATGTCAAGTCCATGAATCTACAATAGTCAGGAGTGAACAATAAGGAGAAAACCAGTGGAGTCTATAATTGCAACTGCATGTCAAGTGTCAACCACTAAAAAGCAACATAATGATATATCAGAAAACTATGTGAAAGATAACTATAAAAGTCTCCCCCTGCCACCCTGCCTTGGTGATGTGGATATATTTGCATCCCTGTATGTGCACATTTCCACTCCCCTCATCTTCCTACTCCCAGGTCCACTCAAGCCAACTGTTTCTCTGACCTATACTGTCCTTCCTTTTCTGCAAGTCACTTTTCCTCACTAGAAGTAGAAGCAAAAGAATAATGCTCCTTCACTTCTCTGCTTTCTTTAAAGGCTATGGGGACATACCCTTGGTCACATACCAAATTTTCAAGTATCGGAATCGAGATCGGGATCGACCGTGTGAAAAAACGATACGTATCGACCGTATCAGCAGTATCAGCCTGTATTTTAAAATAATTTTTAAAATACAGAAAATTCTTAATTTTTTAGAAAAATAATAATAAGATATAAATATAAATTATTCATATATAAAATCTAAAAACTAAAAAATAAATACTATTTTCTTAATTTCTATTTCTCCCCCTTTCTACCACTCACATTCTATTTCTCCCCCTTTCTACCACTCACACTCTCTCTCCCACACAAATTAAAAAAATTCTTACCTTCTCTCCACTAATTCTCTTTTTTATCAAATTCTCTCTCTCACTAACTCTCTCTTATCAAACTCTCTCCCACTAACTCTCTCTTATCAAACTCTCTCCCTAATTAACTCTCTCTCTTAGTAACTCTCTCCCTTAAAAAATCTCCCTCTCCCTCACCGACTACCACCTCTTTCCCTCTTTAACATAGTTTTTCAATTTTTGTTTTCTCTTCATGTCTCTCTCTCCTCTTCCCCTCTCTCTCTTCTTCCCTCTCCCTCTTACTGCTGCAACCCACAAACTCGATCTCTTTCTGCCTCTCTGTCTTTTTCCCTCTCTTTCCCTCTCTTGCTCCATCTCTTTCTTTCTCTCTCTTTCCCTCTCTCTTGCTCCCTCTCTTTCCCTCTCTTACTCCCTCTCTTTCTCTCTCTCTTTCCCATTTCTTTCTCTCTTACCCATGCTCATCTCGGGCAGGATACGTCTCTCTTTCCCATTGGTTTCGGCCAGAGATCGGGATCGGCTGAAACTAGGAACCATGTCACATACAATCCATGAAGTCTGTCATAGAAGCAAACAACTGTATGGAAGAAATGCAAGGATTGCGCCACGGTCAGGTGTGCTATCTCGATGGTGCAATCATCATACCCTCTGTAAAGTTTTACGAATATACTTTAGCAAAGAGATGCAGACCAAGCCACCTTTACTTAGTTGTTCCATTGGATGTCCCTAATTATTGAAAGAGGCAACACTTACAAGAGAAGAATACCATCGTTTACTTTCGACATGGTACTGTTAGTTTTTATTTGAACATGATAAACCCCTCACCATAAATATTGCATAATTAACACATTATTTGTTTCTAGGTCTCGAGCTCTCTCGAAGTTGCTCTAGAAGAAACAAAATTATTAGGCAATGTACTGCATGAAGTAGACAAGAGAGAGATATGTCCCAACTCCCAACCCTAGGCTAACAACCCCCAGATGCAATAAGAAAGTCCACAACACCATCTCATCCCAAAGACGAGAGGGACATTATTGCAGAAGCGACCACGAACACTGCGGACCATCTAGATGTTGTTGAGATGGTTTGAAGTTTCACCTGAAACATTACAGTAACGAACAAAACATAATGAAAACTAAAACTAAAACTCATTGACTAAGGCCAAAAATACCAAGATTTCTGGTTTTGACAATTATTTTGGATCATAATAGGCTAAAGCCATTCTATTTCGGCTTAAAATATTCAGTTCTTTACCTAGGGGTCAAAACCGAAACCAACCAAAACCCAAACTTTGAACCATTAATTGAGATAGCTATGTACCTTATCAGTCCTGCATCTATAGCTACTAGTTACATTCTAATAGTGTTGCATAGATAGTTACTTTACATTTTAGTATATTGCATATATACTAGTATGTATTACATATTGTGTGTTTACACTAGAGTATTGAATATAAAGTTTTATTATTGCACACTAATTTTGGGGTCTTTCTTGGCAGGGGCACCAACTAACACTTTTCTTCCAGCTGAAGTTAGGGACATCAAATCTAGGCAGTTACAAAATGGAAGAGAGATAGAGCCAAATAGAGAAACTGCTATGAGATGTCCACAACTATGTTAGAGTTCTTCTAGGAGGAGTTCATCAAAGCCGTAGCTCAAATAGAAACAGTAAGCAAAAGCCAAATGAAGGAGAAGACCCAAAGAAGACCAAGTAGCGCTGCATTGAGGTCCCCATGCAAGGACGCAAGCTCTACCCAAAGATTTTCCTTTGTTGTTCCTCTAACATCAACATAAAAAGGGCATGTTGTTATTATTCAACTACAACACTAAAGCCTATACTCATTGTGATTTAAAACAACAAGTAAAGAGAGGTTGAGGAGGCACAAAGAGAGATAGCGAAGAAGACCACGGTGGAGACTAGGGCAATGAAGGCCGAGACCATGACTATCACAGAAGGCACACAAGAGACAAGGGGAACGTTGCCCGATAGAGCCCACAAGTAACGCGGAGGACACCTAGGAAATTATGATAAAAGACAGTTACCAGAGAGGTTACAAAAGCAATTATTGCAGAGCCCATGATGCCCACAGAGGGCACAAGGAAGATAATGGTAGAGGTCACAAAGCATGCAAGAGGAGAAGATATCATGTTAACCAATGCTGAGGCATAATAGGTACCCCCACCACAGGCAGAGTTTGTGAGCCATGTAATAGGCAAAGGATGATGCTAACGAAATTGTTTGTCATTGCCAAGAAAATGTTGCAATACGATAAAGAGGAAAGAAAGGAAAGGGATGAGACAACAGGTAAGACCATGGATGGGCGTTCCATGGCACGGCCTGTGACGGCCACCGGCAGTGCCGCAAGAGGAGAGAAAAAGATGAGGGAGACTAGCGGCGCTTCACTTTTCGACCTCGTTGTCACCGCTCGCCACCGTCGTTGCCCATCATCCGTTGCCAAAAATGAAGGCAGACCCGGATCTGCAACTTAACTCTTTATTCACCCGCCTTGACCTACCCGAGGTCTTCTTTCTCCTCGAGCTGGGGCTAGGGCATCCCCGCGTGGGACATGACGACACTTTCATCGAAGAAGCTCTCCGACACGACGAGCGACGATAGCGACGAGGTCGGCGGTGACGGAAGCTCAACCGCGAGTGAATCACCAATAAGAGGGGTGCCGATCAGCACCCCTTTGTGCCACGTGCGGGTACGCCGTTGGCACGACCATCATTGGGTAAGACACTAGTACATGATGATGATACTAGTATTAATCTCATTAGTTCCTAAGATCCATCACCAATGAATTCATCAATAAAGTATTTGTTCCAGGAATTGCTAACATAGTCTACTTCATTGCATACAAAACAATCTACATTGCAGACATAAATCCGAAACATATAATATGCATCGCCCCTAACTTTATATATTTATGACATTTATGATAATATATTCACCATTGTAAAGGATAAGTTCAACAATGTACATATCATAGATCTAATTAAAGAGCATATGGGGATTTGGCTCTATCTTGTACTTTCGTGAGTACGGATAATACTTTGATTTGGCTCTATCTTGGAGATCATATATAAGGATTGTGATGCCCTATCTTGAGGGTGGTTGAAGAAGAATTATTGAAGGAGACTTCTTCAGGTTACATCGGTTGTTCAACTAACAAGGTTTCACTCAACATTAAAAAGTTAATCTTTCGTCTTAAAGGCTATCTAGACGAAAAATCAATCTCGAGGGTTACTAAGGTTGGACTTCAATCACGAGAAGCAATGAATCGTAGGTTCTAGCAAGCAAGACTGAGAAGAACAAAGTCGTTTGGATCGACGGGTTGTTTTGTGAGTCAGTCTTGTAACTGCTACTATTCTAGTGATTGGTTTTGATCCGAGTTTGGATCCGTAATTTTTTCCCGTTTAGATTTTTCTATGTTAAAATCTTAGCTATGAAGAAAAGTCACGAACGTCATCTCGAGATGACTTCTAGTTGATGTGGATCCACAGAGTTTAGACCCATTAAGACATATGACAGTATAAATATCAAAAGATGTTAATATGTTGAAAACGTGCAAGGTTACAAGTTGTAACATCTCTCTATTGTTATCATTGTTATTATTTAGAGAGCATGCCTATTGCATATTGTGATGGATATTGTTGCTTTTAGTTTAATTTATTCAGCATTAATATGAATTAAAATTTATTTGGTTAGTGAGTGGATTCCACTCACTGAGCTATAGTTGTTGGCTCATGGGTTCTATTGTTTTTGTATTTATTTTAAGTAATAGTTAGCGGGGCGACTGAGCGAGATGTACCCGGACTCCACCTCCACTTAGGATTCACCTATTTACCTTTCCGCTCTTTTGATTTTATGCTTTAGATTAGACATTTTATTTATTTAGTTTAGAGACTCAAAAACATTAACATTGTTTTATATTTTTATTGCAATTAGTTATAAAATTTAATAAAGCACATTCTCATTTAAATTATTATATATATATATATATATTTTTTTTTTTTTTTGTTGCCATCGTACACTTTAGAGAGTATTAATAAGGCTTCGTGCATCTCAAGCATATTGAGATGCATGACCGGTCATGATTCCTATTTTGGGTCATGAGAATAATATTTATTTCTTTTATATTTTGTACTAAAAATTTTAACTTATATTTGTTAACAATTAACTTGAATGGTCTTGCCTTCAAGGCTCCAGATGTAAACAAATACTATTATTTTTGCTTTAAAGTTTTAACTTCCATCTTTTTCATTTTTCTCAACCAAACAATACAAAGTAAAAAACTCACAATTCCAAATTTCTAATCTCACTGTGTCTCACCAAACACTAGGAAATAGGAAGTAATAAGTCTTTATTGGAAAGTAAGTTCTCTAAGATCTTCCACTTCCCAAGATCAGTTCACTCCCCACACTTAGTTATGCACACCAGCTCTCCATTCCAATCTTATTTCTTAGCTTCCAAACATGTTCCTTAATTTAGGATAGTAATATTACCATAGACTTGATATAGTTGGTATTACAAATACAAACATTTTTCAAAATCAAGGTTCAAAAAATCAGGATCGGTCTTTTGAAAAAACGATATGTATCGACCGGATCGGCGATATCGGTCGCCCAGATCAGATCAAATTTTTTTAATTACATAAAATTTTAAATATTATTTAAAAATGCAAAAAAAATTCTAAAAATTTAAAAAGTATGACAAAAAAATAAGAAAATAATAATTATTCACATATGAGCCTTAAAAATTAAATAAAAGTACTAACTTACTCAAAAGTCAAAATCCGATGAATACCGAGTTAGCTCGTATAAAATTCTGTGGTCGTCATCATAATCACAATAAGTTTAAAAATAATGATGTCTGAGGTCTAGTGCTCCAAAGAGTAATTGTATCATATCTTTTATATCAAATAAATCTTATTGAATCTAAGGAGGATAATAGTTAATATGTGGATCTTGTATTTAAGGATACTGAGAAGGATATTGAGATGAATAATAGCCAACATATGAATCACGTACTTGTTCCAAATAATAAATACTTAACGAACCATAGTTCATTAGAATTCGCTAGAGTGAGATTTGCATCGTCGGAGTTTATTGGAGCTAGATTTCTCCATTAGAAAGTGAGAGTGAGAATAAAAGGAGAAAAGACTAAAAGAGAGAGTGAAAAGAAAAGAGTAAAGTGAGAAAAGGAAAGAGCTTGGGGACATCAATAATTGATGTCAGATCCATAATGGATCTAGCCCGATTTGATCAAAACTAGCCGATCCCGATCGGCCATGGATCAGGATCGACCGATCCGATGAACCTTGTTCAGAATTATAAGTCTATCTTAATCTGCAGAGATGACCTTCATAAGTAATAATGACCAAGACAAAGGGTGGCTGATCAGATAGAGTGTTTTAACAGCAAGTTGTCTACAAACTATACTAGATACAAAATAGCTAGTTGGTATAGCACCTAACTAATTCAAGCTTATATGCATATGATACCAGAAAACTGACCTGACTAATAGAACTTCTGCTGTGTGCATTGATTGAAAGACAATCTTGTTTGCAAGAATCAAAATAATGAATCCAATGCTGCAAAATAAGAAAACAACATGCTTATGTAAAGAATAAAAATTTGAGAGAGTATATATTAGAGAAACACATTATAATGAGAAGAAAAGAATAAAGAACTCAAGCCAAAATAAAAAAACTGAACAGGAAAGTGAACATGAAAATTAAGATTGATTACTTAATAATTTAATATGACGACAAAAGCTAAAACCTACCATCCGAAACCACTTACATGCATAATATTGGGATTTGCAAGATCCTTCTTGTTTAGAGCAATTATACGTCTCTTAGAAGCCAAAGCACCTTGAAGGTCCTGATTTGCAGAGGACAAAGGAATCTGCAGGTAAGCTACATTTAGTATCCACAGGATTCCACCAAAGGATCAACCAGGAGAAAACGAAAGTATTATAACAAAATACTCAGGCATAAATAAATGCTACTCGGAGAATTCATCAGATCAAGCATTGCATTTCCCCCCAAATATCCCAGTAGATGGCAGCTGAAAAATGCAGGTTTACAGAATCCAAGAATCGAAATAAGCCTTTCCCTCGCAGCTTGCTAAATGAACAAATATAGAATGGCTGTCTGAATATATAAATATTCTAAGATCTAACAAAATGGTCCTAGACTTCAACAAATTTATCTCTTGATTCTCTTCTTGAAAGTTCTCAATAGAAGATGAAAATATTTAGAAGAATAAAGAGATAATAAAGAGATAATAAAGAGAAAATAAAGAGGATAAAACATCATGGACAAGACAGCATCTTGCCAACAAGACTCATGCTTTACAACACAGCCTCTCATGCATTGCATAACTCCCAATTTGGAGGAATTAGCTGTTGCTGAAAAAGAGTTCCAGAGACGTAGACAGAGAAGCTAGAGAATAGAGAGAGTGAAAGTGTATAAAGCGAATAATGGCCAGTGCCATTTACATCAAAGGAGGATATCATGCTTCTCATAGTGCAACCTAGGCAACACTTGATTATTAGGCAAGCTGCTCTAGTTAAAACAATTAAATACTAGGCAGTTTTGGGCCAGAAACTCTATCAATGCCAAGGATTTTGACGTGGATATCACCAACATATCATATTGGTGTGTCTATCAACACAGGAAGAACTGACAACTGATGATCTCCCCAGCAGAGATTTGGTTGAGTTATTTTTCTTTTATTATGTATTTGTTCATTTCTAGTGTTAGGATTGTATTCGGTTATTTCTGGTATTTAGAGTTGTATTTGCTTATTTCTGGTATTTAGAGTTGTATTTGCTTATTTCTGGTATTTAGAGTTATCTTTGCTTTTTACGGTTACTTAAGGTGCTATTTGCATATTATCATTGTAAGATCTATATGTACACCCACTTTTTTTTCAGTTAGGGTTAATGAAGAATTTTGAGATTTGCCTCCGTCGAGTTTCACATGTGAAACCCTAATTTGAGTGTGGAGGTGTGAAAACCCTACCTCTCTTTATTCCTTTCCATCCACCATCTCCTTAGAACCCTAACGATCCCTATTATTTCACTCCATTTTTTTTATTAGAGCAATGGTACTTTAGGATTCAAATCTTCCCAAAACCTCTCCCGAATGCCCATCTCCGTGTCGCCATTTTTCTTTTTTCTCATCTTCTTCACTTCCCATCGATCATCGTCGCATTGTTACTCCATCTTCATGTCACGGGCAACATCATCTTCACCCTGTCAAGAACACCACTCAAGTTCTATTTCTAATTTTTTATCAATTTCTGCTGTCCCTATATTTGTACGAGAGAGATGTTAGAAGTTTTCATGAGCTTGCTGCCTTCTTCCCTTCGACCATCAATTCATCAGAGGTTTTAGCACCATTATGACCTCAATAATTGATCACCTTAGGAAGAGTGAGTTTGAATAGTCAAAAGTCGCTACCAAAGCTTTCGCCGAAATCAAATAAAAAATAGTGGAAGCTCTTGTCATTCACCTTCCCAACTTTTCTAAGATTTTTGAGGTTGCATGTGATATTTCAAGTATTCGTATACGTAGAGTACTAAGCGACGAAGGTCATTAGGTTGCCTACTCTAGTGAGAAACTGAATGAAACTAGGTAGTGATATAATACTATTCCTACGCAGTGGTTTAGTCTCTTCGCCATTAAAGGCATTACTTGCTCCCAAAAGATTTTTTTTTTTTACCAAGAGGCCTTTTGATACATCAACTCCCAAAGAAAACATAATACAAAACATGGTAGATGGGTTAAGTTTCTCCAAGATTATACACGCACACTCTTCAACATAAATCTGGAGCTAAAAACTAAGCTGCCAATGCACTTAGTCATTGCGTGACCCTTCTCTCAAAGATAATTGTGAAGGTAACACTAGGAGTGTAATCAAGCCGAGCTTGATAGAGCCTAGCTCTAAGCAAGCTTTGAGTCTATATTTGTGATCAAGCTTGAATTGAAATCATTTCAATTCGAGCCAATATCAAGTTAGATTCCTAGATTTATTCCATTCTTAGATTCCTAGATTAGCCGGTTATATTTAATTTGAATGACATGAATTCATCTTCTTAAATATTAGTATACCAGTTAGATTAATACAGTGTAAGAACTTAGAATTTCTCTGTTTTATTTTTATCACAGATAAATGGCTACTAAAAGTATGAGTTCTAGTACTAATAGTGTGGCGGTAGATAAGAGTGCTCCGCTTTGGAAATATGTAACCAAATTAGAAAAGATGGGAGAAGGAGGGAATATGAGGTTTCAGTGCAATTATTATCAACAAATATACAAAGAATCTTATTATAGAGTAAAAGCTCATGTGATGAGAATTAGTGGATGTGGAATCAAACCATGCCCTAAAGTAAATAGTCAGCATATTGTGGAGATGAAAAGGATAATAGAGTAGGCTGAGTTAAAAATAAAGAATTCTATGCCAAAGTCAGTACCATTGCCAATGTCAACTCAATATGGAACTTCTAGTATGCCCCTTGCAACTTCTTCTTCTAACATGCCCTATGGATCAAAGAAGAGAAGGTCTGGAGAAACAGCTCTTGAGAAGTCATTTAATATGGCTTCTCGTAATCAATTACACAATCAAATTGCTAGAATGTTTTACTCTACTGAGTTACCTTTTCATCTTGCTAGGAACCCATATTATGTTAAGTCTTATACTTTTGCAACTAACAATCAAATAACAGGTTATTTGCCTCATGAATATAATATATTGAGAACCACACTTCTGCAACAAAAAAGGGCAAACATTGAAAGGTTATTGGAACCCATTGAGGGCACATGGAAGGAAAAAGAGGTTAGCATTGTGTGTGATGGCTGGACAGATGCACAAAGATGACCTCTTATCAATTTTTTTGGAGGGACTGAGAATGGTCCTATGTTTTTTAGAGTTGTAAACTATGAGGGGGAGTACAAAGATAAATTCTTTATATCTAGCTTGATCAGTAAAGTAATTGAAGAGGTTAGAGCATAAAATGTGGTGCAAGTCATCACTGATAATGCCCCTGTTTGTAAGTCAGCTGGGATGCTTATAGAGGCTCAGTATTCAAATATTTTTTGGGCTCCATGTGTTGTCCATACCCTCAACCTTGCATTAAAGAATATATGTGCATCAAAAAACACTAAGGGGAATGAGCTTGTTTTTTATTAATGCAGTTGGATATCCATTGTGGCAGGGGATATGATGTGCATCAAAAATTTTATCATGCAACACTCAATGCAACTTGTCATTTTTAATGAATTTGTAAATTTGAAGTTGATTGTTGTTGCTGATACACGTTTTACCTCAACTATTGTGATGCTGAGGAGATTCAAAACTATCAAACGTGGGCTACAAACGATAGTTATTAGTGATAAATAGAATTCTTATAGAGAGGATGATGTAAGAAAGGCACAATTTGTGAAAGAGAAGATTCTTGATGATATATGGTGGGACAAAATTAAATATATATTATTTTTTACCAAGGTTCCAAAAATCAGTATTGGGATCGGAATCGGCCGTCCAGAAAAACGATACGTATCGGCCGTATCGGCTGCCTGTATCGGATCGGACTATTTTAATTAAATAAAATTCAAAATATTATTAAAAATGTTGAGAAATTTCTAAAAATTTAGAAAAAATTATAAGAAAATAAGAAATAATAATTACTCACATATAAAGCCTAAAAAATAAAAATCTCTCTTCCTCCATCTCTTCTTTTCTATCCTTCTAACTGTTAGTTTGAAATATCCATTCTCTCCCATACTTTTTTTTCCTATCTTTCTCTCTCTCTCTTTCTCACCCTCTTTTATTTTATCATTCCCTCTCCCTCACTCTCTCTTCCTTTTTCTCTCTCTCTCTCTCTGACAGCTGCTGTAGCTAGCTGCTGTCACAGCAGCTGACAGCTGACAGCTGCCTGCTGCAGCACCCTGTACAGGCCGAAACCAGCCGATCCCGATCCGTTTTGGCCGATCCCACTCGGGATCGACCGATCCGTTTCGGCCGATCCCACTCGGGATCGGCCGAAACTGGAATCCTTGTTTTTTACTGAGCCTATTTATTCAATGCTGAGATTTGCTGATACTGACAAACCTTGCCTCTATTTGATTTATGAAACATGGAATGATATGATTGAAAGAGTGAAAACAACTATATACAGACATGAGGCAAAAAAAGAAGATGAAGAGTCATCTTTCTACTCAGTTGTGCATAAAATTCTTATTGATAGATAGGATAGAAGCAATACTCCTCTTCATTGTTTAGCACTCATTGAATCCAAGGTAAAGTCGATGCTTAAAAATTTATTACATAGTTAGTTGTTTCTTTTGGTTTATAGTTTTGTTAATTTAACTTTTATGCTCTTCTTACTAGGTATTATACCAATACTTGGATTAGTGAGGATCCAAACCGCACTCCTCCACACAAAGATCTAGAAATTTCTCGTATGAGAAACAAGTGTTTGAAGAGGTTCTTTCCAAACGGAGAAGAGAGGAGAATTTTAAATAATGAGTATGCCAATTTCTCAACTGTAATAGAGGGTTTTGATTTTATGACTCTATTGAAGATAGAGATATTCTTGATCCAAAGAAGTGGTGGGTCATTCATGGTGCTTTTGCACCTAACCTTCAGAATTTAGCACTTAAATTACTCGGGCAACCGTGTTCATCATCATGTTGTGAGAGAAATTGGAACACATATTCATTTATTCACTCAATGAAAAGAAACAAGATCACTCCACAATGAGCAGAGGATCTAGTTTTTATCTATAACAATCTTCGTCTTCTCTCTAGAAGATCGACTAAGTATATGGAAGGGGAGACCAAAATGTGGGATGTTGGAGGAGATTCATTTGATTCATTCGATGGAGCGGGTATTCTTGAAGTTGCTGACCTCTCGCTTGATGAACCTGATTTGGAGATTATTGTATTCACTGATGAAGGCAATGAGGAGAATGACTTAGATGGAAATGAATAATTAATGTCATTGCCAATTACACTACTGACTTATTATTACTCTCATTTTGGTGTCATACAAATTGTGAAATGTTGGTGGATACTTTATAAACTTTAGTGCTATGATCTATGAGTCTATGAGTTACTCATATGGAATGCAATGATACTACTATTCTCATTTTGGTGCATTATTTGTTGAATGTTGATGTATTCTTTGTCTAATTGTCTTTGATATCTATTACTCTCATTTTTGCTATTAAATGCTTATGTAGATAATAGATGTATTAAAATATTGAATGCAATATTATGTATATGTTGTCATTAGAATATAAATTTCTTTTTGTACATACACATGTATAAGTTGTCATTAGAATATAATATTTTTATATAATTTTTTAATTGCCGTATCCTAGACGTATCGTATCCTGTTTTTTGAGAATTTGCCGTATCCCTGTATCCATATCGTATCCGTATCCGTGCTTCATAGACGTAAATCTTAGAATATAATAAAAGTAAGTATAGTATAGAAAATATTACTCATATTATATATATATATATAATTATTATTTTGAGCTTTATCGAGCCTTATCGAGCTTATTTGATTGAGCCGGCTCATAATCAAGCTTGGCTTGAATAGTTTCGAGCCTATTTTGAAGATCAAACTCAGTTCAACTCATTTTCCACTCGAGCTTAATCAAGCATTATCGAGCCAAACTCGAGTCGGCTCTATTATTTTGACAGCCCTAGGTAACAAGTTTTTATTATGCATTTATTCATTTATAATGTTAAGGTTGTATTTACTTATTTTGGTTTTTAGGGTTGTAGGGTTGTATTTTTTTTTTTTTTTTTGCAATTGTTTAGGATGCTATTTGCTTATTGTCATTGTAAAATTTATATATAGACCCACTTTTTTCTCAATTAGCATTAATGAAGAATTTTGAGATATGCTTCTATCATGAGTTTTGGGTGTGAAACCTTAATTTGGGTATATACATGTGAAACCCTACCTCTCTTTATTCCTTTTCAGCCACCATCTTCCCTGAAATCCTAACAATCCCCACTGTTTCACGTCCTATTTAGTCAATATTAAAGGCATGCTGGGTTTTTGCAATACCACTTGGCAATATTCCATAGAATTCCTTGGAGTAAACTATACATATCAAGAAGCAAAGAATGTGCTACCCGGAACTTAAATCTTACAATAAAATTCAGGTCATAAATCTAAAAAAAGTAAAAGATGAATTATAGCCTTTTGTTCTATCTAATCACTTCTTTTAGGTTAGTCACTTTATATCTTGTTTAATAAATGTTAGCAATAATATATTTCTTATATGTACTCTCCTATTCAATCAAATATTTAGTTTTGTTAGTTAAAAAATATTAATATTTGATTAATGTGCTCCCTACTTCACCTTTTTCCCATCTCATCTTTATAGTACTTATTTTGTTCACTTCTCTCAATTGAGTCAATTCATTTATTGATTTTAGCTTCCATTTATACAATTTTCTCATTTTTATGTCATCCTTAGCGTGAAAAGTATATCAATCCAACAACTAAGATGTGTATCGAAAAAAGATAACTTAAGCAATTCCTCAAGAATCAACCAAATTCTTATAGCTTGAAGATAATTTCCATCCAATTGAAATAATTTTAATGACAATTAGAAGAGCAAATATCAAATATAGCTGATCCTGGGTCTCACTGACAGAAGAAAGAAGCAAAGTTGGACAGAAAAGATGGGATGTGTCATGCGATCCCCAAGAAACTGCTCCACCACATTCATAAGAGATCATGGGTGCCTATGTCCCAAATAGAGGCAGACCCATTTCTGACCAATTGGTCTGCCTATCATAGCGACCGAACGGCTGCCTCCTGTCTTATGAAGTTTTTGGCCTTTTTGAGTGTTGGTATCAATCCAACTAGTGACAAGTACCTGGCCATATCAATAGATAGGCGCCTCGAATTTTTCCTTAGACCAATGACTGTCCCATTCCTCACTTGATGATAACAGACAAAGATTCATCACAATAATCATGCCAATGCCCACTTGGACACTGGGTCAGACTTCATTAAACAAAGATATCATGGTAACAGTTTTGAAAGAATAAGATTTTCCTTTTTCTAAAGGAAATGGGCTTCCTACTAGATGAAGATGAACCTCTAAATTTGTAATATCTTTCTCCTTCGTTAGACTATTCCATGTCTAAGAAAATGATTGAAAGTATAGCTCATGAATTGCATATTACCTTAAACTGTGACTGCTGCAGATTGAACCTCTTTGCATGATTTTGCCTTAAACCAAGAGACATCTAAGAATTTCTAGAGTTTGAAGTTGATTGTTACATAGAATTCAAAGGTGAAATTCCTTGCATTCTCATTCAGGATGAGAGATCATCTTCAAACTATTCAACCAAGTTGAAGGAAGTAGATTATGCGATAATGATCCTCAACCAAAAAATTGATCATGAAAGCACCACATCTTAGATGTCAAAATCAATAGCTCAATGATGAGCCCATACAAGAGATGTGCATCAATGTCCTCTAGGCCATTGGACTTATTAGATAGAAGAATCAAATGATGTTACATTTCAAAAAAAGAGAAGTTACTTTTTGTCCTAAGCAACTAGACTTCATTTTGCCTTGATAACAAATTTACCTAAAAGATTAAGTAAATCCCATCTTTTCCTTCATCAACATCATTTATATAGAGAGAGCAACTTCTGAACGGTTGCTCCATATTTTGGCCAAGAAAATGAAAGAGATTACACAAATCAAAAGTTGCTATCTAACTCCTTCCACATCATTTAGATACACAAAAACTTTCAAAGGTTTCTCACGCAATGCATCAGACTAAATGATCTATATTATCTATCTACCAACTAGCTTAATATATATCCTTGCAAGAATCTTGCCAAGTTTTTCTTTCCCTAAGTTCCAAATTTTTTGGACTGCTGCCACTAGATAGTTGCTCAATTAAAAAAATCTGTCAAAATCATGATGAAGCCTTCCCGAATTTCCAATTGTGCTCTAGCAGACCTTGTATATCCACTATCAAGCTAAGATGATTATGACGACAAGAACGTCAGGATATAAAGTATTCTAAATGGACATACGGTTTACATTGGATCTAACAAGTAGGAATACTCAGAACTGTTTCCATCATTGAGTTTCCATTCATCTAGGAAAGGTCCAATATTTCCAGGTGAAATATGACCAACTAGTTTATGAAAACTTCTATCATAGAGCATTCTTTATATAGAGTCCTATTAAAAGTAAAATCTTCAGACTTTTTGATGGTTTAGTGAATGGAAGTTTGATCGTTCCTCTCTTTCCCTTTCTTCTCAATTTTTTCAAGTTGCCGTTCAATTTCCACCAAAAGATTTACCCTCCTCTCTTTCATCAATCAGCTATTCATATGATCTAATTATTTAACTCAGAATATCAACTCAACTTACCATCACAGTTCTCCAAAGTTACATCAGACCATGTCCCAAAGAGATGGAACTAGGATTATCAGACTTTAACATCAAATAGCGACTGTAGTTTCTAATGTCTGGTCAGCCAATTTCCACATAGAACCAACTCAACTTATTAGGCTAAGAAGAATATTTTGGAGAAAAAAGGAAGATAGTTAACATGCAGAATCTTATTAAATTATTTGGTTCACTTACAGAGCTTAAGCCCATTTTTGGAGAGGTTGTTTCCGTAGATCAAACCTATAACCACTTTGGAGAAAAGAGGCAAGTCTTACTGTCATACTAACTGATGCCCAACTTGGAGTTGTTTTCATTGACAACTTGCTCAAATGGTTCAAGATAATGTGCTTTAATGGACTCTCTCTCCCTTCAAGGCTTAGCTCCAAGCCATCACTAAGGCCAACCATTCCATGTTTTGGCTGAGCACGTGCACCAGGTAGCTGGCCGTCTCAACCGTATAAGGAACTCTACAGCGATTAGAATAATGGAAGATACAGCTTAACGTGAAAAAGAACGTCTTCACTTCTAAGAGTCTTATGACAGAGCAACTGATAGGCTATTCTACAGTTATCAAACAAGAGTCAAATTGAACTACTACAAAAAAAATTAGACTTTTTTGAAAGGAGAAAAAGGAGGAGAGAAATGGCAGAGAGGCTCACTCGAGCATCACGGACTTCGATGACTAGGTCGGCTAGCTTGAGGCGGTCGCGGATAGCGCGAGTGGCGGCTGCCATGTGACCTGGGAACCAGTTCACGACCCCACCCCCGGCGTTGAAGCCCATCTCGGCGATCCACTTCCCTGCCCTTGCCGAACCACCCATCGCGGCCGGCCAAACCTTTTTTCTTCCCTCCCGGGAAGGGTCAGTCGCGAGTCTGTTGCGATCTGAAATCGAAGGAACAGTGGAGAAGAATCTAATTGGTGAATCGCACTCGATTTCACGACGATTAGCCTGATAGAAATGGATTGAGAGGTGGCATGCCCCTTCTCCAAGCTAAGAGAGGTAGCTCTTCAGTAATTTATGAGAAATTTCAATACAGGTTGAATTGGGGATTCCGATATTTTTACCGAGATCTCCTTCTCTCTCCTACGATGATCGGAAAACGGATCCTAACAGCCACCACATGGTCGGCACGAGTTGACTTAAGGGCCATTGGAACAACCATAATACACTACCGAAATATAAAAATTAATTCCTCGTATTGCTGACTTAAGGGTTTATTTGCAAAACTATCATCTTATTCAATTTGCCCTAGTTGTAACACAATTTATAGTCGAACCCAAGCAATTTAGAGATCCATTTTGATATGAACGAGCTCTACAGTTTGTAATTCCTTTGCTTATTGGTTGTAGCAGTTTTTAGCTTGTTTGCTAAAGAATAAGGTTCCGCACCGGTCAAGAGCTCATGACTCGGGTTTGGGCATTTGAACACCCAATAGGGCTATTCAAATGCCCGACAATAAGGTCATGCTTGGTGTGTTTATTTTCTAGTCTTTTGCTTATGTAATTAGTTGGATTCGAGCGTATTCGAACCAACTAACTAAGTCAAGTCAAGTCAGAGAGCCACCTGAAAATAGATGTGGTGCGCACTTGAGTAGTCGCTTTAAAATTAATCGACTCTTCTCCTTTGTCTCTTCTCTCCTTCTTGCTCTCTTCTCATTCAAACTAGTCGACCACTGTTGTTGGCCAGCTCCTACCCTTCTGTCTGGTCGTCCCTCCCATCTCGGAGAAATGACCCACTATTTTCATCCTCTTCTCTACCTTGCACATTACCCTTACCTTCCACACACCACCATTGCTCCAACTCCATCAAACCTAGTGGAGCTCCACCACATCCACCACTCGGCCACCACCTTCATGATCTATTCCGGTAGATTATTTCCTACATCCCTAATCTACTAAACCCTCAAGTAGCATCCAATTCTAATGGTCGGATCTCTACTTAGCTCTTAACCCTGATATTTACGGATATTATCGAAACCCCACCTATTCATTGAAATCCATTTCTAGGACCATATTTGGACTCTCCATAATTTTGGGAGTTGGACTCGCTATTTAGAAACAAACTACTATAACCTTAGGACAAAAGCATATCACATTTTCTGCTGTAATGATGTGCACAACTTTTGCTCTAAGAAATATTTGATGCTGTGGTTGTCCATATGTATCACAAAGTGAGTGCCCTCTAAATAAGTCTTCCACCTTGTAACGGTCATAGCAATAACTAAGAGCTCTTTTTTGTAAACTGAATAGAATATGAATTTTGGTACCAATACTTTACTAAAATAGGCTATCGAATGTCCCAACTATTATAAAATAGTCCCCACAACAACCCCACTTGCATCGGTTTCAAGCTCAAATTATTTTGAAAAATCCTGCAAAGCTAGGACAGGTGTGTTAACTATAGCCATTTGGAGAATTTGGAATGCCTTCTCAGCACCTTCAGACCAGTGAAAGGAGTCCTTCAATAGATTAGTTAGAGGCTTAGTAATTAGCCCCATATATTGTGGTTCATGAGTAGGAAGTAGTTTTGTTTACTTATGGATTGTAGTAGTTTATAGATTGTCGAGTAGTTAGCTTATTGTTGGAATAAGCTCTAGAAGTCAAGTCTCGAGTTTATGCATTAGAACACTGGGCTGGGCCATTCGAATGTCATAGCCCAAGAGCAGAAGAAAAATTTAAGCCTTCGAAAGACCCAATCCAATGTTCGAACACCGTAGCCCAAGAGTAGAAGAGCAATTTAGGCGTTCGAACGGCTCAAGTCAGCATTTGAACGCCATAACCCAAGACTAGAATAGCAGCTTAAGCGTTCGAACTCTCGATAGCTGGGATAATAGCCACTTTAGCATTATTGAACATTCAGGCATTTACTTGAATCTAGGCATGAGTCAACCTTCTCCATCCTCCTCTCTTCCCCTCAGTATCTATGCTGAGCTTCTTTCCATGGCCAAGGTTATACCTCTGTCGCTTCTCCCTCCTTAATCTAATGACCCTCCTATCGATAGGTAGCCTATTATCCCTCCCCTTCTATGACCTTGACTGATCCTTAAGACATTCATTGCCATCCTTGAGCTAATCTAGGTTAATCTCCATTAACTTAACCTTTCGCATAACTATCCTACAACTTCCCCAAAACATTGTCATCCCTATCACCTTATATAAATCACCACGCATCCACTACCTCAACCTCCACAGTGAACTTCTCTTCTATTTGAACCGCTTTAACCCTTGATCTACCCATAGAAAGTATATCAATCCCCTACGAAAAGTCTCAACCAAGCTTATCTATCCTTCCCTCTCCCGAGTATAGTATTTGAGTTGGGATAGGGTTGTAATAAGTTAGTATCAGAGCCAACCTTCCTTGGTGTGCTTTCGCGATAACATGATACACCTTGCTAGAGTCTTTTATTATTATATTAGTTATTTATTTTTAGAAAATAAATCTTTTTGTAGGTCGCGTTCGAACGCGAAAGGGGTTCAAATGCCTGCATTAGTTCTCAAAAACAAAGAATGTGAAAAGTGCATTCGAAAGTTGTCGGGCGTGTTCGAACGCTCGCGTGCGAACGCCTGCATTAGTTTGCATTCACAAAGAACGTCTTTTGTGCGTTCGAACACGGTCGACCCCGTTCGAATGCGATCGGCGAGAGTCCACTAGAATTAGAGTTAATAATTATTATTTGACTTGTTGGTTGGCCTCTATAAAGATGTGGATAGCAGCCAAAATTATTCTGATGAATGAATATTAATTTCTACCCTCCTCTATCCTCTCTCTAGTCTGTCTACCCTAATCTCCCTTCTCCCTCTTCACCAACCAGCCACCTCTTTCATCTCATCTAGCTTCTAATCTCTCTCGTCTATCGAGTTCTCCCTCCTCTTTGGGATCTCGACCACTTCTTCCCTTTCGTCTTTATCCCTTAAACTACATCAACCATCCACTCTCATCTCCATTATTATTCATAACCCTATCAACTACTCCACCCGTCATCATCACTATCACCCTCACTATAACGTATTTTTATCCTAGTTTCAGTTCGAATATGCAAAGGGCGTAAAAAACGTAGATCATGAACTTACGTAATTTTTTTACTAAGAGAAAATATTTTGTGAAAATTTTTTCCTCAATTGTGCGGATTGCTTTATGCAATCAATCTAGATCTTGAAGGGATCATTCCGTAACCTATCAATGGTATTAGAGCCTGATGAACCTCAAACCTCCATTAATGGTGGAGACAAGAAAGACGGCATCAACAAAGAGCTCAATGAAGAGCACACCGACAAGGGAAGACTCAATCCACGAAAACCCTAACTAAGACACCGATTCCCTTGGGGTGGCCACGGTAGGACCGAGTCAACCAACATCCATGGATGTGAACATGGGCTTGACGGAAGAACTTAGGGGCATGTTCTAAACATTGCTGCATCGGGTGGATGCGATTCAGAATGATCATAATGCCTTAAAGGAATATGTCATGAACCGATCAGCTTCGTGATACGATTCGGACTTCACCGACGTCGTCTCGAGCATGGATTCACTTTAGGAGTATTTTTATTTCATGTTTTAGTGTTTAATTTCCATTAAAATAAGTTTTCTGTAAGTCGCGTTCGAACGCGGGTGAAGTGAGTTCGAATGCGGTTTGTGAACGGGGTTGTGAACGTGGTGAAGAGAATGTACTGTGCGTTCGAACGCACTGTGAACGCCTACATCGCGTTCGCAAATACCGACAGGTGCGTTCGATCGCGCGTTCGAACGCCTGCATCGCGTTCGCAAATCCAGAAGAGAGAACTCGGTGCGTTCGAATGCGGTCGGGCGAGTTCCAACGCGGTCGACGAAAATTGTGTTTTTAGGGTTAATTTGAGTTGTTGGTTAGCCTATAAAAGGATGTGGTAGGCAACCAAATTGATTGTTGATTATTGAGATTGAGTTTTGCCTTGCCTCCTTCGTCTTCTTCGCTCCTGTTCTCTCAATCCCCGGCGACGCCGCTTCTAACCTCCCTCGTCCGGCTAATCACCCTAGTCCCTTAGAAGTGGCCCTCTTCTCCCCCTTCGTCCAATCTATCCAACACTTGCCCTAATCCTTCCATCAACCACAACCCTTCCACCATCACTTTTCACCGGTGCCACCACATTAATGCCGGTCCACCTTCAACCACCATTACCTAGGATCACGTGCCTCCATCCACGGATCCAAAATAGATCATCTGACCTTTGTCCACAAATCGGACGATATCTCGAGATCCCCATATCAGATTCGCCTACAACTAGATTTGTTGGAAAGCTCTTTTCTGGGGCTACGACATATCAAAGTTTCCCGTCGATCCGACAGCGGCATATTTTGGGATCTTATTTCAAAGTTCCATGCCAGATCTAGTCCAGATCAAGAATTGGAAGAGATCGACCCTTCACCAAAAAGGCGAGATCGTATCAAGCTAGTATTAGAGCTCCATAGCCAGAGGTGTGATCATATCAAGCTGGTATCAGAGCTCCATAGCTAGAGGCGTATGCTCAACACCCGGTACCCAATTTCAACATCTTGCCCGTATGCTCAAAGTATACTCTGCCATACGCTAAGGGTATCTTAGTCATAATCATACCCTACCATAGGCTAATGGTATATTAAAATCCATCCAAATCGAGTACCCCACCAATTAATAGAAATCACATGAGGATAACTCGCCACACACATGCCCTAGAGAACGGTAGGTGTCTGATTGTCTATGTGCACAGACTCAACTGACCTCGAACGTGGGCTATGAGATATCGCATATCAGCAATCATAATCATCAATCCAGGCACCCTTAACCCTGACGCCTACTCAGGCACCCACATACTTTTTCTATTAACTTTTCTATTAATGAGATTTATGCATTTCCTTCTATATGATAGATCACGTGCATATATCCAGTACTATAACAAGTCATGCATATCAGGAATTTAGGTGGTAAAAAAGTCACGAGAAAAATAATGCAATGCAATCTCCAACTATATATTATGCATATCCCTATTAGTCTATGACATGCATACTCATGCTAGGAATTATCTCGGCATAAAGTCATAACAGTATAATCATCTCTAATCATCTCTATATGTTATCAGCATACTCATATCCTAGATCAGTCTAATCAAATAAATGCATGATAAAATATACTCAACTGAAATCAACTCTAAATATAATCATGCTAGAGGCCAAAATATGAATATATATAATTATATAATACATCCTAATTTGAGAAAGACGTCTAAAAGATAAGACTACTCATAGTCTGATCAGAATACATAAACTACGTATCCCTCACATCCGTCAATCAAGTGTCAACTCATCGCCAGCTAGGTCCATGGGGTCTCAAATAAGGGGTTTCGGATCTCGACGGCAGCAATGACGATGAAGGCGACAGCGATAGGTCGGCGTAGATAAGAGAATGAGAGAGAGAGAGAGAGAGTGATACGATCTCCCCTTCTGCTAAGGTTAGATCTATCCCTTTTTTTAGATCTGGACAAGATCTAGCACGGAACTTTGGAAAATAGATCTCAGAAGATGCACCTATCGGATCGACGTAAAATTTTGCTATGTTGTAGCCCTGGAAAAGAGCTTTCCAATAAATCTAGTTTTAGGAAAAATTGAACAGTGGGATCTTGACATATCGTGCGAGAAGTAAACGAACATCAGGGAGTCTGTCTATGGATCCGTGGATGGAGACACGAGATCCTAGGTGATGATGGATGGTGGTGGACCTGCAATAATGGGGTGGCACCGGTAAGTAAGTGGAGATGGAAGGATTACGGATGATGGAAGGGATTAAGGCAGGGTGATAGATATATTGGAAGAAGGGGGAGGAGTGGGTCGCCCATAAGGGACTAGGGATAGTGGCCAGTCGAGGGAGGTTAAAAGCGACGATGCCGGGGAATGAGAGAACGAGAGAGAAGAAGATGAAGGACACTAGGGCAAAACTCAATTCATTTAATAATGACTCTTTGGTTGCCATGCGAGACGCCCTCAACGCGTGCTCACAACCTGCATGGCATGAGCTTGTGCCATGCAACACTAATTTAATTAATTGTTATTTTAATTTTTTCTTTCTTGCTTGCTTTTTGTCTTCTTTTTTTATACATTTTAATTTAATTTATATATTATTATTATTATTATTATTATTTATTTTAGTATTTATTTATTTTTATTTAGGTTATTACAGAACCGATACCCCATAGGTCCAGATACGACATGTTAATGTCAATGATCTTCTCTTACATATTCCTACACATCATCCCCCACCTCCAAATACACAACCCGAGGCTGGAGGTGTTGGAGCCCGAGAGGCGTGCGACCCTAGTGCACTTCGTCGATGAAGAAGATTGACACTTAGATGATGATGTTGATCCCTTCAGAGATGGTGATGGGCATGATGGTGATGGGCATGCCCGACAATGCTATCTGAGGGGGAACCACACGCTTGGACTTTCCAAAATTCCAAGGCAGTGAACCGACAGATTGGGTATTTCAAGTGGAGCAATACTTTGATTGTCAAGGGATAGCGGAGGACGCAAAGGTACCAACGGCAAGCTTTCACCTCTAAGGAACGGCATTGCATTGATATAGATTGGCCATTCGTGGTGGAGGATTTAACGGTTGGGTAGACTTTTGTAGGAGGATTACATATAGATTTGGGACAGCAGCGTATGAAGTTTTTGCTGCCACATTGGAGTACGAAGCAGAATTTGAAAGAGTTAGTAGTCGTTGTGAGCCACCTTAGCTCGAATCAACATTGATGAGCACATTTATTTTAGGGTTGTAGGAGGAGATTCAGGTAGATGTTCATGCTCTTTGTCCTACCACTCTTGAGGAGGCTTTTGGGAAGGCCATGAGGATGGAACAAAAACACAAGGCTCTTAAGATGATAGCGAAAGCAAGTTGGGGCAACCGAGATGGTCAATTTGCGCCGAGGATGCCGGCTGGAAATTCTGTGGGTTCAAAGGCAGCGGCTGTTAGTATTGGAGCACGACCACCCATGGGACCCTCTTCCGATGTTAGAGGAGGCATAAGACCCCCCGTTCAAACTCTAACACATGCCCAGGTGGAGGAGCGAAGAGCGAAGGGCCTTTTCTTTCGATGCGATGAATGTTTCAACCCCGGTTATTAGTGTTCTAAACCGATTGAGAGTGTCATGCTCATCGACGGTCTCGAGGGGGATGATGAGGTTGTTGGTGATGGAGAGTATCCAGAGGAGGTCCACGAGGAGGACGTGGAGGAAGGTGCAGAGGAAGATATCCAAGCTGAGATATCTATGCATGCATATTCTGATACTTCCGTGCTGAGGACATTGCGGGTGGACGGATGATACATTTAGTTAGGATCTTTTCTTACTATATTAGTTGTTTATTTTTATTAAAATAAAATTTCTGTAGGTCGCGTTTGAATGCAGGAGGGGTCGCATTCGAATGCCCTTGCGAATGCAGGTTCGCATATACAGAGGATGCAAACAGCGCATTCGAATGCCTACATCGCGTTCGTACATATAAAGAACGTCTTTTGTGCGTTCGAACATGATTGGGCGTGTTCGAATGCGATCAGCGGGATTGCACTAGGATTAGGATTAGTTATTGTATTAAGGCTTGTTGGCTAGCCTCTATAAAGGTGTGGATGACAGCCAAATTCATTATGCTATTGGATTATTGATTTCTTTCCTCCTATCTTCACTCTATTCTCTCTCCCTCCTTTTTCACCAACCTACCACCTCTACCATTGGCAAGGTCTCTCCTAACTTCTAATCTCCCTCGTTTGTCGAGTCCTCCCTCTTCTTTGGGATCTAGACCACTTCTTCCCCTTCGTCTTTATCTCTTAACTACATCCACCATCGACCTTTATCTCCATACCCATCCATAACCCTAACATCGACTCCACCCGTCACCACCATCATCACCCGCATTCTTTCGTATTTTCGTCCTAGTCGTAGTTCGAATCTACGAAGGGCGTAAATTTTCTAACTACTGGAGAATATTTGCTGAATATTTTCCCATGGTGGCATGGGCCGATTCCTATAATAAATCCAGATCTTGAAGGAATTGTTTCGTAGCCTTTCTTTTGGTACCGTAACCTATCAATTTGGTATCAAAGCTAAGCGAACCTTAGACCTCCATTAATGGTGGAAACAAGAAAAATGACATCAACAAGAAGACCAATGGAGAGCACACCTGTTGGGTTTTTATTTGTTGGCAATTGTGTACAAAATATTCTAAGTGTATTTTTTCATTTATATGAGCTTTACACAAGTCTAGAATATCTCTGGTTTGAAGAATTGCAAGATTATTGGAGAAAAGCCGTCGAGTTCACACCGCGTTCACAAACGCGTTCGAACGCGGAATCTGCGTTCACACAGATAGAACCGCATTCACAAACGCGTTCGAATGTGGGTACTGCATTCACACAGACAGAGAGCCGCGTTCACAAACGCGTTCGAACGCGGGTATTGCGTTCACACAGACAGAGAGCCACGTTCACAAATGCGTTCGAACACGCGTACTGCATTCACACAGACAGAGAGCCACGTTCACAAACGCATTCGAACGCGGGTACTGCGTTCACACAGACAGAGAACCACATTCACAAACGCGTTCGAACGTGGGTACTGTGTTCACACAAACTGAGAGCTGCGTTCACAAATGCGTTCGAACGCAACCTGAAGAATTCAAGTTATCGCGTTCGAACGCACTCAAGCCCGTTCAAATGCACCTGAGTTTAAGTCATGCCGTTCGAACGCACCCGGGCCGCGTTCGAACGCACCAACAAAGTTTGATAAAATTGGACTTTCGTGAGTACGGATAAGACTTAGATTTGGCTCTATCTTGGAGATCATATATAAGGATTGTGATGCCCTATCTTGAGGGTGGTTGAAGAAGCATTATTGAAGGAGACTTCTTGAGGCTACATCGGTTCTTCAACTAATAAGGTTTCATTCAATATTAAAAAGTTAATCTTTCATCTTAAAGGCTATCTAGACGAAAGATCAATCTCGAGGGTTACTGAGGTTGAACTTCAATCATGAGAAGTAGTGAATCGTGGGTTCTAGCGAGCAAGACTGAGAGGAACAAAGTTGGTTGGATCGACGGGTTGTTTTGTGAGTCAGTCTTGTAACTGCTACTATTTTAGTGATTGGTTTTGATCTGAGTTTGGATCCGTGGTTTTTTTCCGTTTGGGTTTTTCCACGTTAAAATATTGGCATTCATCTCTCCTTTCGTTCCTAATATTTTTACGAACTTTTACTTAAGCGAACGAGTGATATCATTGCCTAGTATTTAGATACATACTTGTGTCTAGGGTTTTTTCAATTGGTATCAGAGCAAATTCTCTCACCTTTGATAGAGATCAGATAGGTATGGATTTTCATAGAGATGGACCATCATCTATTAGACCTTCTATCCTAGATGGATCAAATTATGGATATTGGAAAGCTAGGATGAGAGCTTACTTGAAGTCTATAGATGAACGAGTATGATTTGTCGTTGTGAACGGTTGGAGTCCACCAATGTACATGGTGGATGATAAACTTGCTGATAAACTGATAGAGTCATGTGATAGGTCAGACTATGAAAAAGTTGGATTGAATAGCAAGGCAATAAATGCAAATTTTAGTTGTGTTTCCTCGGAAGAATTTAGAAGAATCTCTACTTGTGAGATAGCAAAAGAAGCTTGGACGATCTTAGAAACTACTCACGAAGGAACTATGGCTGTAAAACTTTCTAAACTCCAGAGGTTGACTACTAGTTTTGAAACTCTACGGATGGAGGAGAATGAGACATTTGATGAGTTTTATGCAAAGGTGAGTGATATAGTCAACTCCAGTTTCAACCTACGAGAGAAAATTCCTTAAAACAGAATTGTCCGTAAGATCCTTAGGTCTCTTCCAGAGAGGTTTCAAGCGAAAAGTAAGGAAATCGATTCTATAAAAGTTGAACAATTGGTAGGAAATCTACAAACATTTGAGTCTAGCCTTTCAAAACTGAGGAAGTCCAAAGGGATTGCCCTATCCACAGTTGAACAAAGTATAGAGGAGTCTGATGATGAATGTGATTTAGATGTTGAGATGTTGGCTATGTTCGTCAAAAAGTTCAATGAATTCTTTCGGAAGCCAAACAAGTTGAATGCCGAAAAACTTGAGAAAAGCAAAGCATTTGTGAAAAAGAAGAATACTGCGAGTTCGAACACAGGTGTGAGCAACAACAGGTCAAACAGAAAAATAAGAATTCTAAGAATAAAGTTCGATGTTTTGAATGTTCTGGTTTTGGACGCATAGCACAAGAATGCCCTAATCGCCTTAAGAAGAAGGGTAAAGCTATGAAAGTTACTTGGGATGACTCAGATTAATCTGATAATGATTCTGGAAAAGACGAAGAAAACTTTGTTGCTTTTGCCTCTTCTCTACTCAATATTGATTCCGTTGTTGATACTAATAGTACAGATGATCAGGATATGTTACCAGCTGAAGAAGATGAATCTGAAATACAAAAGGCATATAATGACCTGTACCTGGAGTCGTTTAAACTCAAGAAAAGCAATCTTAGACTACATCAACGACTCAAGGTAATCAAACTTGAAAGAATTCAATTTGAGGAGAAGTACAAATTGGAACTTGAACATGTCAAAGACCTTTCTGAACAACTTGACAATGCAAAAAATAAAATGAAGGCTGATGAAATTGAACTAGAGCGACTGAATAAGGAAGTGACATTTCTAAAAGGGAAGAACAAACTTGACGAGATCCTAAAGGCTCAGATCTTTGGAAAAGATAGGTATGGTGTTGGATACACTAGTAATTCAAATAATAATAAAACTATCTTCATTTCTGTAGGTATACAAAAGGAAGAATATCTGAAGTCATCAACCGCATTTACAAAGCAATCCTGGATGAATGCTTCTAAACTGTAATAACTCATAATCAAAAGAAAAATCATATTTTTATGTCAAGAGTATATTATTGAATCTAGGAGTGCATCAATTTTTTTTTATGACAAAAAAATTCTTGACAAATCTAAAACTAAAATCAAAGAGAAAATTTCAGAGTAAAATAAATCTAAAAAGAAACGAAAAGAAATAATAAAAAAGAAATACGCAAACCAAAACAAAAAAAATATCAATCCAAAGCACAAATCCCTAAAGAAGTAAGAAGATACTCAAATCTCTGTAAATCCAAAGGTTTTGTAAATAGATCACCCAACTATTTCTCCGTCTCAACATGTTTTTAGTGCTATGGTTTTGTCTTCAACTAACTCACGTATAAAATAATGTCGGATATCAATATGTTTTGTATGCAAGTGTTGAACAGGATTTTTCGATATATTAATAGCACTCATGTTGTCACAATAAAGCACCATTGTATCTTGTTCAATGCCGTAATCTTTGACCATTTGTTTTATCCATAATAACTGAGAACAACAACTTCTCGCTGCAATGTACTCAGCCTCCGCAGTAGATAAAGATATCGAATTTTGTTTCTTAATGTGTCGAGCAACTAGATTGTTTCCAATATAAAAACATCCACCTGAGGTACTTTTTCTATCATCACATGACCCTGCCCAATCATAATCCGTGTATCCAGATATGATAGCTCCGGAGTCATAAGTAAACCAGATACCTTAGTCAACTGTGCCACCGATATATTTTATGATATGTTTCACAGCAAACAAATGTGTCTCCTTAGGTTCAGACTGAAACCTAGCACACACACCGACACTAAATGCAATGTCAGGTCTACTAGCAGTTAAGTACAAAAGACTACCAATCATGCTCCTATACAGTGTCTGATCAACATTTTTTCCTGAAATATCTTTACCTAGTTTGGTAGTTGTACTCATAGGAGTTCTAGCATGTTTTGCATTTTCTAAATCGAATTAATCACAAGATCCTTAGCATACTTAGTTTGAGCGATAAATATCCCTCTTTCTAATTAAGTAATTTGAAGTCCCAAAAAGAACTTCAACTCACCCATCATGCTCATCTCAAAATGACTATGCATGAGATATGCAAACTCCTTAGCTAATGATTGACTCGTTGCTTCGAAGACAATGTCATCCACATATATTTGTGCCACAACTAAACTCTTGTTTGACTGTCTAATGAACAATGTCTTGTCCACTCCCCCTCGAGTGAACCCCGCATCCACTAAAAAAGTGGTCAACTTCTCATACCAAGCTCTTGGAGCTTGTTTTAGCTAGAGGGCCTTTCAGTTTAAACACATGAGAAGGAAATTTTTGATCTTCGAACCATTTCGGTTGTTCCACATAAACATCTTCATTCAGAGTACCATTCGAGAAAGCACTTTTAACATCCATTTGAAATAATTTAAATTTTAAGTGACAAGCAATAGCAAGCAGTATACAAATAGACTCTAATCTAGCAACAGGAGCAAATGTCTCATCAAAATCTATACCCTCAACCTGAGTATATCCCGGTGCTACGAGTCTAGCTTTATTTCGAACTATATTGCCATGTTCATCACTTTTATTCTTGTAAATTCATTTTGTTCCAATGACATTCACATTCTTTGGTCTAGGAACTAAATACCAAACATCATTCCTAGAAAATTGCTCTAATTCCTCATGCATAGCATTAACCCAAGAATCGTCTAATTCAATCATGAGAAGCAGTGAATTGTGGGTTCTAGCGAGCAAGACTGAGAGGAACAAAGTCGTTTGGATTGACGGGTTGTTTTGTGAGTTAGTCTTGTAATTGCTACTATTCTAGTGATTGGTTTCTATCCGAGTTTGGATCCATGGTTTTTTCACGTTTGGGTTTTTCCACGTTAAAATCTTGGCGTTCATCTCTGCTTTCGTTCCTAATATTTCTACAGACTTTTACTTAAGCAAATGAGTGATATCATTGCCTAGTATTTAGATACATACTTGTGTCTAGGGGTTTTTCACAATGCAAAAGGATCACAATAATTTAAAGAAATATGTCATGAACCGATTGGCTTCGTCATCTCCTCGACAAAGATCGGTGCCTCAAGAAGGACCAGCGGTGGGACCTCATCAAACCGATACCCCAGAGGTCCAGGTGCGACATATGAGTGTCAATGATCATCTTTTACCTATTCCTACACATCATTCCCCACCTCCGATATAAAACCCAAGACCGATGGTGGTGGAACCCAAGAGGCGTGCGACACTGGTGCGCTTTGTCGATGAGGAGGATTAGCACTTTGAGGATGAGATTGATCCCTTTGGAGATAGTGGTGGACGTGCTCGAGGATATGGAGAAGGAGATCAACATGCACAAAGGTTCAGACCTGAACCAAGGATCTTTTGCAAAACCGACAATGCTATTTGGGGAGAACTGCATGCTTGGACTTTCCAAATTTCCAAGGTGGTGATCCAACGGATTGAGTGTTTCAAGTTGAATAATACTTTGATTGTCAAAGAATAGAGGAGGACGCAAAGGTCCAGATGGCAAGTTTTCACCTCCAAGGAACGACATTGTATCAGTATCGATCAATTATTCATGGTGGAGGATTTACCGGTTAGACTGACTTTTGTAGGAGGATTTCACACAGATTTGGGACAGTGGCATATGAAGATTTTGCTGCCACATTAAGCAAGATGGTTCAGATGATGACCATATTGGAGTACTATGCTGAATTTGAAAGAGTTAATAGTCGTTGTGAGCCACCTTGGCCCGAACTAACATTGATGAGCATATTTATTTCCAGGCTGCGAGAGAAAATACAAGCGGATGTTCGTGCTCTTTGTCCTACTACTCTTGAGGAGGCCTTTGAAAAGGCCATAAGAATAGAGCAAAAGAATAAGGCTTTTAAGATGGCAGCGAAATCAAGTTAGGGCAACCGAGATGGGCGGTTTGTGCCTAGAACACCGAGTGGAAATTCTGCGGGTTCAAAGACAGCGGCTGCGAGTTCTAGATCACGACCACGACCACCTTGGAGACCTTCTTCTGAGTTAGAGGAAACACAAGACCCCCCCCATTCGATCTCTCACACATGCCTAGGTTGAGGAGCGAAGAGTGAAGGGCCTTTGCTTTTACCCTCGATCATCGGTGTTCCAAACTGATCGGGAGTGTGATGCTCATCGACGGCCTCGAGGAGGACGATGAGGTTGTTGATGATGGAGAGTGTCCAAAGGAGGTCCATGAGTAGGCCGTTGAGGAGGGCGCGGAGGAAGATATCCAAGCTGAAATATCAATGCATGCATATTCGGGTACTTTCGCACCGAGGATGTTAGGGGTTGACAAACTCGTTAGAAAGCATTGTATGTACATCCTCATCGATTCGGGGAGTACACACAACTTTTTAGACGAGAGGTTAATGAGGAGATTAGGCTTGGATGCTGAATGGACCACGAGGTTTGACGTTGTTATTAAAGACGACACGAAGCTTAAGGCGGAGACCTTGTGTCATCGGGTAGGTATTCGGGTGCAAGGACACGACATCATTGTGGACTTGTATTCATTGTGCGGCTTGATGGTGTTCGATCTCCGCCGATTCTAGCAATGCAACCGATGGTAGGGCTGCCATGCGAGAGTGATTTGGCCTATCTTCTTCAGTTAGGACCAGCAGGAGTCGAACCTCAAATGAGTCTAGACACTACCATCGAGTTGTTTAATTTATGAGACAAATTTGTTGGACTATTTGAGAAGCCAAAGGAGTTGCCACCAAGGAGAATAGCGAACCATCGCATAGAGATTGTGCCCGGGGCTGCACCGGCGAATGTGAGACCATATCGGTATCCACATGTGCAAAAGAATTTTATCTCCAAGATAGTAGCCGAGATATTGGAGCAAGTCCTCATTCAACTAAGTCATAGCTCATATTCATCGCCCGTGCTATTAGTGCAAAAACAGAACGGGATATGGCAGTTTTTTGTCGACTATCGAGCACTAAATGCTATTACCGTCAAGGATCGGTATCCCATTCTAGTTATAGAGGAGCTGCTCAACGAGCTTGCAGGGCAACTATATTTGACAAGCTTGACTTGAGTGCCGGATATTATCAAATTAGAGTTCACCTAACGAATGTGCACAAAAAATTGAATTTCTGACACTAGATGGGCATTGCGAGTTTCGGGTGATGCCTTTTGTCTCACCAATGCTCTAGCTATCTTTCAAGGCCTCATGAATGATATATTTCTGCCTCTATTGCAAAGGGATGTGTTGGTATTCTTTGATGACATTTTGGTGTAGAGCAGGACTGAATTGGAGCATTGACAGAATTTGGAGGATGTGCTGAATTTGTTGAAACAAAACCAATTGAAGATCAAGAAATCCAAGTGCTTATGGGGAGTACCACAAGTGGAGTATTTAGGCCACATCATCTCAGCGGAAGGTGTAGCGGTGGATCCTCAAAAGGTAGCATGCATGACCGCTTGGCCTATACCTAGTACCACTATAGGATTGCGAGGATTTTTGGGGCTGACCGGAGATTATTGCCGCTTTATATATGAAATTCAATACAAGAAAGGAACGAAAAATAGAGCGGCGAATGCACTATCATGCCAACCCAATACCGTCGAGCTTGCAGCCTATTCTTCTCCCACTTTTCCTTTTCTTAATGAGCTGAGGTATGCATGTACATCTGACTGGATGTTTTGAGATTGTTACAGGAGGTGATGGATGATCCAGAGCATCATCCAGAGTTGGAGAACCGAGGCGGTTTGCTGCTGGACCGCGGATGCATTCGGGTGCCCGCAAATGATAGATTGCGGCAGAAATTGTTGGAGCACTTCTACCAAACTCCAGAGGCTGGTCATGAGGGTGTTTTGAGGACTTATAGGAGGATATCTCAGAGTTGCGCATGGCTAGGGTTGAGATGAGATGTGAGGAGTTTTGTCCGTGCTTGTAAAGTCTATCAAAGGGCTAAGGCAACCACATTGAAACCGGCCAGATAACTATAGTCTTTACCTATACTGGACCGTGTTTGGGAAGACATTTCTATGGATTTCATAGAGGGTCTTCTTTCCTGCAACAAAGCACCACCTTTTAATGTATATAATTTATATGAATTAAATCTAATTATATTATAATTTATATGCTTTGGGAAGACATGTATATAATTTATATACATTTATATAATTTATATGCTTTTGCAACAAACTAAGGTAGTGCTTTATTGGTTAATCTAATGTATATAATTTATATGAATTAAATCTAATTATATCATGTTTAGCAAAATACCTGCAACATAAATTACTATATTAATCCAAGATAGGTAATGGTAATTTTTAGGGTTATGTACATATATTCTTGCGTAATTAATTACAGTAACTTAATTCTTATTTTTCTTAATTATCAAAGAGAATAATATGCAGATAATTATATTTTAAATACACTATTAGATAATATAATTATGGTAAATAAATAATAAAATAAATATAGGAATGAAGAGTACATGATTACAAGGAGAAATTATCTTTTAGCCGGGTTAATTTTAATTACTAGAAAGACTCATTATTTGTTATAAATAATTTCAGATCTCGACCCCCCTCTTGGACTTAGCTATTGAGGGTTGATGGTTGTTGTAGCAACGTGAACGAGTGGTTGTTTGGTAATTGCATTGGTGGTGAGTAGTCTTATCCCCTAGACGTCTTTCTCAAATTAGGATATATTATATTTTAGCCTCCAGTATGATTACATGTCTTTATTTAGAGATGATTTCAGTCAAGCATATTTTATCATGCATTTGATTAGGTTGATATGGGTTATGAATACATTAGTGATATATAAAAATGATTAGAGATGATTATACTGTTATGATTTTATACCGAGATGATCTCTATCATAAGTGTGCATGTGATAGACTAGCAGGAGAATGCATGTGTTAGATACATGGTTGGAGTTTGCATTACATCATTTTTCTATTGGCTTCTTTACCACCTAAATTTCTGAGTTGAATGATCTGTTCCAGTACTAGATATATGCATGTGTTAGATACATGGTTGGAGTTTGCATTACATCATTTTTCTATTGGCTTCTTTACCACCTAAATTTCTGAGTTGAATGATCTGTTCCAGTACTAGATATATGCATATGATCTATCATGTATAAGAAATCATGAAAACACTTGTGTATGTGATGTGATGGCTCAAACGGTAGCAGGAGAATGCATGTGTTATAGGAAAATGCATGTGTTAGATATATGGTTGGAGTCTGCATTACATAATTTTTTCTTTGGCTTCTTTACCACCTAAATTTCTAATTTGTATGATCTGTTGCAGTACTGGATATATGCATATGATCTATCATGTATAGAAAATCATAAAAACACTTGTGTATGTGATGTGATGGCTGGAACGGTATCTGGTCCAGACTGGTACTGGACATACTCTTAACGTATGACAGAGTATGGTGGTGGCTGATGGTTGTATTCTTAGCGTATGACAAGGTACAACTTTCATTGATATACCCTTAGCGTATGGCAGGGTATGATTTATCTCTAGAGTTACTCTTAGTGTTTGACAGGGTATGCTCTGAGCTTGTGGCATGATGTGTATCGAGTTTGGGTCCGGGTACCATAGTCCAGCATGATGGATGATATTCAGAGTTGAGATAGATGATTGTGATAGTGAGAGATATGTGGATTATATTTTTCTCTGACATATACGATTATCTAGTCGTTGGCATGTATTATGCATCATCATTGATGTGACTAGTATCATTGGATAGTGATTGTTATACATGATATGTGATACGATCTCCCTTTTTGGCCAAGGCTCAATCTATTCTGATTTTCAGATCTGGATAACATTTGACACAGAAATTTTAATATAGATCCCAAAATATGCTGCCGTTGGATCGACATGATATTTTGTTATGTTGTAACCCCAAAAAAGAGCTTTCCAAAAAATTAAGTTTCAGGCGAATCAGGTGGTGGGATCTCGAGATATCGTATGATTAGTGGACGAACAACAGGGAGTCTATCTTAGGATCCATGGATGGAGGCACGAGATCCTTGGTGATAGTGAAGATTAGTGGACTAACATTAATGGGGTGGCATCGATGAGTACGTGGAGGTGGAAGGGTTATGGGTGATGGTAGGGTTAGGACAAAGTGATAGATAGATTGGAAGAAGGGGGAGGAGTGGGCTGCTCTTAAGGGACTAGGGTGATTGGCCGGTCAAGAGAGGCTAGAAGCGGCGATGCTGAGGAATGAGAGAACGAAAGAGAAGAAGATGAAAGAGATAAGGAAAAACTCAATTCATTCAATAATAATTCCATGGTTGTCATCCACACCTTTAGAGGCTAACCAAACAATTCAAAAATGACAATTATTAACCCTAAAATAATAGATTTTTGTCGACCGCGTTCGAACGCGCCTGATCGCGTTTGAACGCACATTTTGCGTTCCTCGTATGTGCGAACGTGATGCAAGCGCGTTCAAATGCGGCGTTCGAACGCACATTTCACACCCTCTATATGTGTGAACCTAATGCAGGCGTTCACAAGCGCGTTCGAACGCACTCCACCCGCGTTCGAACGCGATATATAGAAAACTTATTTTTCTATGAATTAAACACTAAAAAATTAATTAAAGACACCCCTAAAGTGTATCCATACTCAAGGCAACATTAGTAAAGTCCGAATCGTTTCAATCCACTACACTTCTGCAACCTTGTCCTCAAGGTTTGAAATTAAGGAAGCGATCTTGGAACTCTGACTCAAGCTCCTCCATGATTTGATCCTCTGCACTGATTCCCCACATATCTAAAAATAGAGGAAGGGTTCGTGCTAAAAAGGAGGCGAGCTCACTTGTGTCCGGTTGGCGCGAAAGGGCATCGACCGCTCTGTTAGGTTAGGTTTTTAATTGTTGGCAATTGTGTTCAAAATATTCTAAGTGTATTTTTACATGTATATGAGCTTTACTCAAGTCTAGAATATCTCTGGTGTGAAGAATTGCAAGATCATTGGAGAAAAGCCGTCGCGTTCACACCGCGTTCACAAACGCGTTCGAACGCGAAATCTGCGTTCACACAGACAAAGAGCCGCGTTCACAAACGCGTTCGAACGCAAGCACTGCGTTCACACAGACCGAGAGCCGCGTTCACAAACGCGTTCGAACGCGGGCACTGCGTTCACACAGACCGAGAGCCGCGTTCACAAACGTGTTCGAACGCGGGCACTGTGTTCACACAAACCGAGAGCAACGTTCACAAACGCGTTCGAACACAACCTGAAGAATTCAAGCTGTTGCGTTCGAACGCACTTGGGCCCGTTCGAACGCACCTGAGATCAAGTCAGGCCGTTCGAACGCACACGGGCCGCGTTCGAACGCACCTATGAAGTTTGCAATTTATTGGATTTTCGTGAGTACGAATATAACTTGGATTTGGCTCTATCTTGGAGATGATATATAAGGATAGTGTTGCCCTAACTTGATGGGGGAAGAAGATCATTCAAGGAGACTTTTTGGAGGCTACATTGGTTCTTCAACTCACAAGGCTCTTCTCATCTACAAATCTTAATCTTTCGTCTTAAGGGATATCGAGACGAAAGATCAATCTCGAGGGTTACTGAGATTGGACTTCAATCACGAGAAGCAGTGAATCGTGGGTTCTAGCGAGCAAGACTGAGAGGAACAAAGTCGTTTGGATCGACGGGTTGTTTTGTGAGTCGATCTTGTAACCGCTACTATTCTAGTGATTGGTTTTGATCCGAGTTTGGATCAGTGGTTTTTTCCCCGTTTGGGTTTTTCCACGTTAAAATCTTGGCGTACATCTCTTTCGCGTTTTTAATATTTCGTCTAATGTTTACTTAAGCAAACGAAAAATATCTTTGCCTCGGTGTTTAGATACATACGTGTGTCTAGGGGTTATTTCAATTGGTATCGTAGCGGGTTCTCTCATTCTTTGAGAGAGATCGGATAGGCATGGATTTTCATAGAGATGGACCCTCATCTATTAGACCTCCTATTCTAGATGGATCAAATTATGGATATTGGAAAGCTAGGATGAGAGCTTATCTGAAGTCTATAGATGAGCGTGTATGGATGGCCATTGTGAACGGTTGGAGTCCACCAATGTACATGGTGAATGATAAGTTTGTTGAGAAACCGATTGAGTCATGGGATAAGACAGTTATGAAAAAGTTGGCTGGAATAGCAAAGCAATAAATGCAATTTTTAGTTGTGTTTCCTCGGAAGAATTTAGAAGAATTTCTACTTGTGAAATAGCAAAAGAAGCCTGGACGATCTTAGAAACAACTCATGAAGAAACTATGGCTGTAAAACTTTCGAAACTTCAGAGGTTGACTACTAGTTTTGAAACCCTACGTATGGAGGAGAATGAGACATTTAATGAGTTCTATGCAAAGCCGAGTGATATAGTCAACTCCGCCAACCTAGGAGAGAAAATTCCTAAAAACGCATTGTCCGTAAGATTCTTAGGTCTCTTCCGAAAGGTTTCGGGCGAAAGTTACAAATATTGAGGAAAGTAAAGACATCGACTCTATGAAAGTTGAACAATTGGTAGGAAATCTTCAAACATTTGAGTCCAGTCATTCAAAACCGAGGAAGTCCAAAGGGATGGCTCTATCCACTGTTGAACAAAATTTAGAGGAGTCTGATGATGAAGGTGATTTAGATGTTGAGATGTTGGCTATGTTTGTCAAAAAGTTCAACAAATTTTTTCTAAGCCAAACAAGTTGAATGCTGAAAAATTTGAAAAAATAAAGCTTTTGTGAAAAAGAAGAATACCGTGAGTTCGAATACAAGTGTTAGCAACAACAATGTCAAACAAAAAATAAGAATTCTCGAGAATAAAGTTCAATGTTTTGAATGTTCTGGTTTTGGACACATCGCACAAGAATGCCCTAATCGTCTTAAGAGAAAGGGTAAAGCTATGAAAGTTACTTGGGATGATTCAAATGAATCTAATGATGATTCTGAAAAAGACGAAGAAAACTTTGTAGCCTTTGCCTCTTCTCTGCTTAATACTGACTCTATTGTTGATTTTGATAGTACAAATGATTTTGATATGCTACCAGCTGAGGAAGATGAATCTGAAATTCAAAAGGCATATAATGACTTGTACCTGGAGTCATTTAAACTCAAGAAAAGCAATCTTAGACTACTTCAACGACTCAAGGTAATTGAACCAGAAAGAATTCAATTTGAGGAGAAGTACAAATTGGAGCTTGAACGTGTCAAAAACCTTTCTGAAGAACTTGGCAATGCGAAAAATAAAATGAAGGCTGATGAAATTGAACTAGAGCGATTGCATAAAGAAGTTACATTTCTAAAAGGGAAGAACAAACTGGACGAGATACTAAAAGCTCAGATCTCTGGAAAAGACAGGTATGGTGTTGGATACACTGGTAATTCAAATAATAATAAAATTGTTTTTATTTCTGCAGGTATACAAAAGGAAGAATACCTGATGCCATCAATCGCATTTACAAAGAAATCCTGGATGAATGCTTCCAAACTGAAGTTGAATCTACAAACTAGTGAAACTTCGACGGTACCAAAGGTAAACTCTAGTCACACTCCTCGACAAAAGGTGAGTAGAAAAAGGTTTGTTCCGACATGCTATCATTGCGGCATTCTAGGGCATATTCGACCTCATTGCAAACTTTTGCAAAAACCTAGAAATGCTTTCATTTATGGGATGAAAACAAAGGCCATATGGGTCAAGAAAAGTGATTTGAAATGTTATGTTGTGCATACAGCCTTGAAAGCTTTAAATTCTAATTTGTGGTATTTAGACAGCGGCTGTTCAAGACATATGTCGGGTGACAAGTTGTTATTTTCTAATCTTGAAAAACATGAAGGGGGAGTTGTGACATTCGGAGATGGTAATTCATCAAAGGTAATAGGTAAAGGAAAGGTAAGTATTCCAGGGATTCCTAGTCTCAAAAATGTTTTGTATGTTAAGGGCTTGAAAGCAAATCTACTGAGTATCAGTCAATTTTGTGATGAAGATTATGAGGTAAAATTCTCCAAAAATGATTGTACTATTCTAGATCATGATGGTAATGTTGTATGTTATGGATCTAGAACATCTGATAATTGCTATATTGTTAGAACTTCACATAAACTGAAATGTAACAGTGCCTCTTTCGACATTGCAGATCTCTGGCATCAACGTCTTGGACATGTGAATCACAAGGAATTATTTACTCTGTCCAAACATGAAGTGGTAAGAAGAATACCTAAGATGAAAGAAATGTCAAAAAGAGTGTGCGGTTCATGTCAAATTGGAAAACAAATTCGAATCTCACACAAGAAGGTAAATTCAGCTACCACCAACCGTGTGCTTCAATTAGTTCACATGGACTTGATGGGTCCAACAAAAACTGAAAGTCTTGGAGGTAAACGCTATATATTCTTAATGGTTGATGATTACTCTAGATATACTTGGGTTGCCTTTCTACGGGAGAAGTCTGAAACCTTTGAAGTTTTTAAATCACTATGCTTAAAATTGCAGAATGAAAAATCTACAACCCTAGTTAGGATTCGTTCGATCATGGTAGAGAATTTGAAAATAAAAATTTTTCTGTATTTTGTGATTCTCTTGGTATTCAACATGAGTTTTCAGCTCCTATAACTCCACAACAGAACGGGATTGTTGAAAGAAAAAACCGAGTTGTGCAGGAAATGGCTAGGGTTATGCTTCACGCTAAAAATGTTACTCAAAGGTTTTGGGCAGATGCGGTCAATACAGCGGTACACGTGATAAATCGTGTTTATCTTAGACCAGGTACAAAAATGACTGCTTATGAAATATGGAAAGGTAAGAAACCTAGTGTTAAATATTTTCGAGTTTTTGGTAGTAAATGTTATATCTTGCGTGATCGGGAATATTTGACTAAATTTGACACTAGAAGTAGCGAAGGCATCTTCTTGGGGTATTCGAATAATAGTAGAGCCTACAGAGTATTTAATCTTGACACTTCTACTGTTATGGAATCTGCTAATGTTATGATAGATGAATCCACGACTGATTTAACTGAAGCTACTCCTGTTTCTGTTTCTGCAGATACAAATTACGAAGAAATAGGAAAGGAGCTTGATCTGGAAATTGAGAATCAGAACGAGGACAAAGTTGAAATGAACAAAAATGACTGCAACATACCGGAACCATCTGCTAGAGTGAAATCAAATCATCCACTGTCACAAGTGATCGGAGACGTGAATGAACCAATTAAGACAAGACGACAAATCCAAAGTGAGGTATCATTTACTTGTTATACATCTTCTTTTGAACCTAAAAATGTGAAGGAAGCATTGTTAGACGATTCTTGGGTTAATGCTATGCATGAGGAATTAGAGCAATTTTCTAGGAATGATGTTTGGTATTTAGTCCCTAGACCTAAGAATGTGAATGTCATTGGAACAAAATGGATTTACGAGAATAAAAGTGATGAACATGGCAATATAGTTCGGAATAAAGCCAGACTAGTAGCACAGGGATACACTCAGGTTGAGGGTATAGATTTTGATGAGACTTTTGCTTTTGTTGCTAGATTAAAGTCTATTCGTATACTGCTTGCCATTGCTTGTCATTTAAAATTTAAATTGTTTCAAATGGATATTAAAAGTGCCTTCTTGAATGGTATCCTGAATGAAGAAGTTTATGTGGAACAACCTAAGGATCTAGTGACTAAATTTGGTTTAGAAAATGCAAAACATGCTAGAACTCCTATGAGTACAACTACCAAACTAGGTAAGGATATTTCAGGACAAAGTGTTGATCATACACTGTATAAGAGCATGATTGGTAGTCTTTTGTACTTAACTGCTAGTAGACCTGACATTGCATTTAGTGTCGGTGTGTGTGCTAGGTTTCAGTCTGAACCTAAGGAGTCACATTTGTTTGCTGTGAAACGTATCATAAAATTGCCGCTATGTTTGTCTTCCATGAGCACCACATCTTCGAAGGCCTCCTTTAAGGTTCTAGGCCTTAAATCCCTCACGTCGGCATGTATGTCTCCCTGCATCCCGGAGATGAAGGTGTTGCGAAGTTGCTAATCCGTCCATGGGGGTTGGCATTGGCTACTTATCCTCTCAAATTCTTCTTGGTATGCCCCAATCGTGGTCCTTTGCACCGTCTTTGAGAGGAGAGCATCGAAGTCTTCATACCCTAATGCTCCAAATTGTCGCGTGATATCGGCGCAAAAGTCAGCCCAAGTTTCAATAGCCTCATGGCATTGGCTGCTTGAAATCAATGAAGTGCCACATCTTCAAGGTGGAAGTTTGCAAGCGTCACCTTATATTCTTTCGCTATACCCTGGTACCCAAAGAATTACTCCGCCCTATACAACTAATCGATTTTGATCGGATCGCCACCATTGAACTTGGAAAATTCGAGACGCACAATTTGCCCACGGTTACCGTTGTCTCGATCCAGATCATATCCAAGTCCTTGTTTAACCGGAGGAGGATGCACCATGAATGGTTGATGATCCCTCCTTCGATTTTGATTAACTCGACGCGGTTTCGGTTCGTATTGCCCTACCCACGGATCTAGATCTCCAAGAAGATCTACATAGTGGTTCGCTCGTCGGATGGGCTCACCTGCAACTGGGCCTGGTGGAACCAACCTTGCTTGTCTCTGCCCATATGGTGGTGGCAGCAGCAGCTCTTGTGGTTGCAAATTCTGAACCGGTGGTGGCGGGTTCGTGGGAGTGGACTCGCATCGTGCGGTCGATGGTGCATTCCCGTTTGCCATGGCTTCCCTCGTCGCCCGTAATTCCTGCATCATCTCCATCATCATCTAGATGTTGATGGCCATTTGTTCGAAAAGAGACCCAAACATGGCTTGAACATTAGGCTCTTCCATATTCTGCTTTGGTCGGATGGTTTCGCGGGTGGAAGTCCCCGCAACCGTTTCTCTCTCCTCTATTGGGAGAATCTTTTCTTCCTCATCTCGCCGTGCAGCCATGGCTCTGGTTGTCGTCATAGGAAGTGCGTGTCCGAGGAACAGTGACTCTGATACAAGCTTGATACAATCTCCCCTTTTGGCCAAGGCTCGATCTATTCTGATTTTCAGATCTGGACAGGATCTAACATGGAACATTGAATATAGATCCAGAAAGATGTCGCCGTCGGATCGACGTGATATTTTGATATGTTGTAGCCCTGGAGAAGAGCTTTCCAACAAATCAAGTTTTTGGTGAATCGGGCGGTGGGATCTCGAGATGTCTGTGATGATTGTGATGTTGAGAAATGCATATGATTTCATTATCATTGGGTTACCTGATTATCGAGTGATCAATATACATCATATATGGGTTACATTTGATATCATAGCATGGTCATGGTCGGCATGCATCATGTGTCATATTTGAGAGAGAGTTGTGATGATAGTATGACATGAAGATCTATTTACTCATTGTCGAGGATTATATACTTTTATTAGTTATGACATGTTATCTACTTTTCATTTATATATTATTGAGGATACATTCATATACTCATTCATGACATGATGTTCTTGCTGATTCATATTATTCAGTACATGATTTTGATACACTTAGTTAGGATCTTTTCTTATTGCATTAGGTGTTTATTTTTATTAAAATAAAATTTCTGTAGGTCGCGTTTAAAATCCCTTGTGAACGCCTTGTGAACGCCTGCATTCAAACGTCTTGTGAATGCCTTGTGAACAGCCGCGTTCGAATGCCTGTGTCGTGTTCACAAATCCAGAGAAAGGGCTTTTTGAGTGCGTTCGAACGCGATCGACAGAAATCCTCTAGAATTAGAGTTTCATATTTTTTTTAGGACTTGTTGGCTAGCCTCTATAAATATGTGGATGGCAATCAACTTCATTATGCTATTGGATTATTGATTTCTTGCCTCCTATCTTCTCTCTGGACGTCTCCCTCCTCCCCTTTCACCATCCTTCCACATCTGCCGTTGGCAAGATTTCTCCTCGCTTTTAATCTCCCTCGACTATCAAGTCACCCCTCTTCTTTGGGATCTCGACCACTTCATTCCCTTCGTCTACTTCCCTTAATCACTTTCACAATCCACCCTCATCTCTATATCCATTCATAACTCTAACATCCACTTCACCAATCACCACCACCATCACCCACGTTATTCTATGTTTTTGTCCCTGCTATAGTTCGAATATGCGAAGAGCTAAATACTAAAGTTGTAGATCAGGAAGCTACGGATCCAACTCAATTGGTTTTGTAATTTTCTGACTACCAGAGAATATCTGACGAATATTTTCCTACGGTTGAGTGGACTACTTCCTACAATAAATTCAGATCTTAAGAAATTATTCCATAGCCGATCTTTTGGTTCCAGATCCTATCAATTTGGTATATGAGTCTATCATTTGGTATCACAGCCTATCATTTAGTATCAGAGCCTATCAGATTTACTCTCTATTTGGCATCACTGATTCGGGGTAAGGTCTATTCACTGAGCATTTTGCTCATTACTCTCTTTATTTCTTTTTTTAACCCCCACAGATATTATGGTACATAATACCGACTTGATATATCCTAATAAGATATTTTAGAGCAAAAATGAGGTAAGCTATAGATGCGAGATGGTATAGATGACAGTTTATATAGAAATTGAGTTGTACTAGTATTTGATATTTGTACTCTTTTGTATTAGACGATGATTTGTATAATACAGGTCGAATCATAGTGTACTCTTGTATTAGTTGCTTTAGTTATATCTTGATAGTTTATTATGGCCTGTGTGGGTACTGCCAGATTATGTAGTGGTCTAGTGTATATTATTGTGGACCTGGATATTCTTATGTTAACAGGTTTATTTGGTTAATAGTATGATTTATTTGGTGATGGATTATGTGATCATGGATAGGTTAGCAGGTTTTATTTGATGATGTCATGATTATATGTGCACAGGAGTATCTGTGCGTGATGGGCCCCGCTCGACCTGTCACGTGCGCCGCACATGCCCTGTAGACGCGTGGGCGTGCACGTGCCTATGCCGAGCGGGGGCATTATATTTTGCGTTCTATATGTGTGAATACGATGTAGGCATTCGCAGACGTGTTTGAACATGGCGTTCGAATGCACATTTCACACTCTCTGTATGTGCGAACCTTATGCAGGCGTTCACAAGCGCATTCGAACGCACTCCACTCGCGTTCAAATGTGACATACAGAAAACTTATTTTTCTATGAATTAAATATTAAAATAAGAATTAAAGACACCTGTAAAGTGTATCCATGCTCGAAACAACATCGGTAAAGTCTGAATTGTATTAATATGTTATTATATTCGGTGATGTTATATTGTAATTTCATCATGAGATATAATTTTGGTTGAGGATATAATATTCCCATTCATTAGAATTGATTTCACTTATATATATGTCATTGAGGATACATATGTACATGCTCATACATAGCATCATGCTTCTTTCTGATTCATATTATCTAGTACATGATTTATTCTCTGTTTGGCATCACTAATTCGGGGTAAGGTCTATTCACTAAGCCTTTAGCTCATGACTCCTTTTGTTTTTCTTCCTTTCCAAAACAAAAACCAAGTGAACGAGTGGAGCAAGATACTCTCTTAGAGGTCTTGCCAGCAGGTGAAGAGTAGAGTGTGGTTAGTGTTATACACTAAATGCGTTATGTTTTATGGTGTATTAGTTGACATTTTAGAATATCTTTATCTTTGTCTTATACTCTAGCAGGTGACTTTGTACTTGTATAATTATATATATACCTCCATTGTGTATATGTAGTTGTAAAAAACTCTTGATAATGTGATGTGGCCTGTGTAGGGCCCATGTAGGGTTATCTGTATGTTGTTGACCATTAGACTTAAGTTATTCTTAGTTTAGATGTTGTGGATAAACTTATGATGTTGATACAGATTTATTTGATTTTTAGTAACTAACCAAATGGGTAGGTGCCACGCACGTGCTGTGTGGGCTCGTGTCATGCACGTGTTTAGGGTTTGGGTGTTATATTTTAGAGTGATATCAGAGCCTAGGTTTGTCAAGTATTCGGCATATCGTCAAGAGCTTTTGTGCATTGTCACTTGAGTTTAGGGAAGTATTGCGATATTAGGATTACACAAGAGATAAATTTTAGAATTTTACTAGATCACTAATTAGTTAATGAATTTGACTATTTCCACAGAAAGATGCCACCCCGTCATAGAGGTTCACAGTCTAGGGTGACCTCCATAGCTGAGGCCCCGTCACAGAGGTATATTTCAGGGCTGCAGGATGAGATACTAGCGGATGTTCATGCTCTTTGTCCTACCACTCTTGAGGAGGCCTTTGAGAAGGCCGCGAGGATGGAGCAAAAGCATAAGGCTCTCAAGATGGCAGCGAAAATAAGTTGGGGCAACCGAGATTGGCAATTTGCACCTAGAACGTTGGCTGAAAATTCTACAGGTTCAAAGACAGTGGCTGCTAGTATTAGACTACGACCACCTTTGAGATCTTCTTCCAATGTTAAAAGAGGCACAAGACTGCCTATTTGAACTCTCACACCTACCCAGGTGGAGGAGCGAAGAGCAAAGAGTCTTTGCTTTCAATGTGATGAATGTTTCACCCCCGGTCATCGGTGTTCCAAACCGATCAGGAGTGTGATGCTCATCGATCGTCTCGAGGAGGATGATGAGGTTGTTGATAATGGAGAGTGTTCAAAGGAGGTCCATGAGGAGGCCATTGAGACGAAGGAGGATATCCAAGCTGAAATATCGATGCATCATATTCGGGTACTTCCGCGCTGAGGACATTATGGGTGGACGGACTCGTTAGAAAGCATTGTGTGCACATCCTTATCAATTCTGGGAGTACACACAACTTTCTAGACGAGAGATTAGTGATGAGATTGGGCTTGGATGCTAAACCGACCACAGGGATTGACGTTGCTATTGGAGACGTCACGAAGCTTAAGACGGAGAACTTGTGTCACCGAGTCGGTATACGGGTGAAAGGACACGACATCATTATGGATTTGTATCCGTTGGTGCTGCGATGAGCGGACATTGTCCTAGGCACATAATGATTACAAAGCTTGGGACCCGTCACTTTTGATTTTCGAAGTATGTGGATGAAATTTAAACAAGGAAACAAAGAGGTGCGGCTTGATGGCATTTGTTCTTCACTTATTCTAGTGATCCAGCCGATTGTGGGGCTGCCATGTGCGAGTGATTTGGCCTATCTTCTTCAGTTAGGACCAGCAGGAGACGAGCCTCAAATGAGTTTAGATACTACTATTGAGTTGTCTAATTTATTAGATAAATTTGTTCGACTATTTGAGGAACCAAAGGAGTTACCATCAAGGCAAATAGCAGACCATCGCATAGAGATTGTGCTCGAGGCTGCACCAGCGAATGTGAGGCCATATCGGTATCCACATGTGCAAAAGAAAGTTATCTCGAAGATGGTAGCCAAGATGTTAGAGCAAGGCCTCATACAACCAAGTCATAGCTCTTACTCATCGTCTGTGCTATTGGGGCGTAAGAAGGACGGGATATGGCAATTTTGTGTCGACTATCGGGCACTAAATGCTATTATCATCAAGGACCGGCATCCCATTCTGGTTATAGAGAAGCTGTTGGACGAGCTTGCAGGGCTGACCATATTTAGCAAGCTTGACTTGAGGGTCAGGTAGCATCAAATTAGAGTTCACCCAGCGGATGTGCACAAGACTGCATTTCGGACTCCGGACGGGCACTACGAGTTCCGAGTGAAGCCTTTTGGTCTCACCAATGGTCCAACTACTTTTCAAGCCTCATGAATGATATTTTTCAGCCTCTACTGTGAAGGTATGTCTTGATATTCTTTGACAACATTTTGAAGTATAGTAGGACTGAATTGGAGCATTGGCGGCATTTGGAGGTGTTGAATTTGTTGAAGCAAAACCAGCTGAAGATTAAGAGGTCTAAGTGCCTATGGGGAGTACCACAAGTGCAGTATTTAGGCCACATCATCTCAACAGAAGGTGTAGCGGCGGATCCTCAAAATGTAGCATGCATGATCGCTTGGCCTATTCCTACTACCACCACTGGAGTGCGAGGATTTTTGGGGCTGACCGGATATTATTGCCGCTTCATCACCAGGTATGGCAAGATCACTGCTCCTCTCACTTCTTTGTTGAAGAAGGACTCTTTTAGATGGATGGATGAAGTCACTTTAGTCTTTGAAAAACTAAAAACAGCAATGAAGACGGCGCCCCTTCTAGTGTTACCAGACTTCACCAAAGAGTTCATTGTGGAATGTGCTGCGTCGGGAGTTAGAATAGGAGCTATATTAATGCAAGGAGGATGTCCCATAGCCTTTCTTAGTAAGTCTTTATCACATAAATCTCAGCAATTATCGACTTACGAGAGAGAGATGTTGGCAATTCTGCATATGGTGATAGAGTGGAGGCCTTATTTGATCGGTAGGCGATTCATTATCCGAACCGATCAAAGGAGCCTTCCATACTTTATGGGACAGCGTATTAACACTCCAGCACAGCAAAGATGGGTCACAAAATTGTTGGGGTATGATTATGAAATTCAATACAAAAAAGGAACGGAAAATAGAGCGGCGGATGCACTATCACGCCAACTCGATACCACCGAGCTTGCAGCCTATTCTTCTCCTACTTTTCCTTTTCTTGATGAGCTGAGGTATGCATGTACATCTGACCCCGATATTATGTGATTGTTACAGAAGGTATTGGATGATCCGAAGCGCCATCTAGAGTTGGAGAATTAAGGTGGGTTGCTGCTGGACCGTGGATGCATTCAGTGCCCACAAATATTAGATTGCGGCAGAAATTGTTGGAGCACTTATACCAAACTCCCAAGGCTGGTCATGAGGGTGTATTGAGGACTTATAGGAGGATATCTCAAAGTTGCATGTGGCAAGGATTGAGACGGGGTATGAGGAGTTTTGTCCGTACTTGCGAAGTCTGTCAAAAGGCTAAGGCAACCACATTGAAACTGAGTGGATTACTATAGCCTCTATCGATACTGAACTATGTTTGGAAAGACATTTCTATGGATTTCATATAGGGTCTTCTACTGGTACGTGGTTATTCAATTATTTTTGTGGTCGTTGACAGGTTGAGCAAGTATGCGCACTTTTCGGCATTGTCACATCTATTTTTAGCCAAGTCAATGGCTGAAATTTTTGTGAGAGATGTTGCTCGGTTACATGGCATGCCACGCACGATTATCTCAGATCGTGATCGTATATTTATGAGCGACTTCTGGACTGAGTTTTTTAGATTGTAGGGGACTTGATTGAACTTCAGTTTAGCCTACCATCTACAAATGGATGGCTAAACCGAGGTGGTCAATCAAGGCATTAAGCAGTATTTAAGGTGCTTTGTTGGAGAGATGTCAAGATGATGGTTGGAGTTCTTACCATGGGCGAAGTGGTCTTACAACACCACCTACCACAGTAGCATTGACATGACTCCGTTTGAGGCGGTGTATGGGCGCACGGCTCTAATATTACGCACTTATGACCCAGTGGCATCTGCAGATCGGACAGAGGTGGGTGCCCATCTTAGCTTTGATGGATAGAGACATCATATTAAGGAGGTTGCGTGCCCATCTTAAACTTGCTCAAAACTGTATGAAGTAAGTTTATGATCGCAGCCATAAGCAGCAGAAGTTCGATATCAGCAGTTGGGTGCTCGTGAGGGTGCAACCATATCATCAGGTGAACCTTGCATCCGATGCGAAACCAGAAGTTAGCACATCGCTACTTTGGTCCGTTTTGGGTGTTAGAGCGTATTGGTCCGGTTGCATATCGTTTGGAGCTGCCGGAGGGGTCGAGAGTGCATCATGTCTTCCATGTTTCATTGCTGAGGGAGCAGATTGGAGATCATGAGGTCGTTGGATCAGTTCTACCGGAGCCATTGGAGGAGACAGAGATCGTAGAGCCAGTTTGTGTACTTGTTAGATGCCGACGACGTCATGGTACCAGATTAGAGATGGAGATTCTAGTCGAATGGCTTGGCAAGCCATCCAATGAGGCAACATGGGAGTTGGAGATGGATATTTTGGAGTGTTTCCCCGACTTTTTACCTTGAGGACAAGGTAGGGGAAGCGTAGTGATCTGATACACTTAGTAGAGTCTTTTCTTATTGCATTAGTTATTTGTTTTCATTAAAATAAATTTTTTATAGGTCGCATTCGAATGCGGTCGGGGGCACGTTCGAATGCATTTAAGAATGCCTACATCAGGTTCACAAAAATAGAGAACACGAAATGCGCGTTCGAACGCGGTCGGACGTGTTCAAATGCCTGTATCGCGTTCGCATCGATAGAGACCGCCTTTTGTGCGTTCGCGATCGGGTGCGTTCGAACGCGATCAGCAGGAATCTTCTAGAATTAGGGTTAATCATTGTTATTTTGGCTTGTTGGCTAGTCTCTATAAAGGTGTGGATGGCAGCCAAAATCATTATGCTATTGGATTATTGGTTTCTTACCTCCTATCTTCTCTCTATCTTCTCTACCATACTCTCCCTCCTCCCTCTTCACCAACCTACCACCTCTACCATTGGCAAGTTCTCTCCTAACTCCTAATCTCCCTCATATATCGAGTCCTCCCTCTTCCTTGGGATCTCGACCAAATCTCCCCTTCGTCATCATCACTTAAACAACATCTATCATCCACCCTCATCTCCATTACGATCCATAACCGTAACATCCACTCCACCCGTCACCATCACCATCATCCGCACTAAATTGTAATTTCGTCCTAGTTGCAATTTGAATATGCAAAGAGTGTAAATACAAAAAAAAAATGTATATAAGGGAGTTACCAATCGATTCCACTTAATTTCATAATTTTATAAATACGAAAGAATATTTGGTAAATATTTTTCCTTGGTTGCGCGGACTGCTTCCTACAATAAATTCAGATCTTGAAGGAATTGTTTCGTAGCTTATCATACCACTATCTCAAAATATTTCTATTGATATTCACTAAGTATCAAAAATTAAGAACCTCAACATCACAACCTAGACTTCTATTTCAACCAATAAATATTCAACTCGTAAAGATCGACTACTAGCATAATCCTAAAATAAACTAATAAGTAGTATCCTTGATGGTTTGCGAGATCATCCTTAAACTTGGCTTTGATACCACCTGAATTGTAACGCCCCCGCCCGACACAGGCACATGCCCACATGGCACATATGGTGCACTCAACAGGACGGGTGAGACCCGTAACAAATAGATACACTCGTACTCACATAATCAATCTTAAGATAAATCATACTATCATCTAAATAAATATGTTAACCTAGCAATATCCAAATACACAATAATCATGCTGGACCACTACATAATTTGGTAGAAACCAATAAGCCAAGGCAAATTATCAAGATACAAATAAAATAACTAATACAAAATCATCCAATCTGTACAACATTTGCTATTATACAACTCATAATCTGATATAGTGGGATACAAATATATAAAACATCGATATAACTCAATTTCTACACAAGCTATCTTCTATATCATCTCACATATATAGCTCACCTCATCTTCACTCTAAAATATCTTCTCAAGATATCTTAAGTCACTATCACGTATCACATATCTAGGGGGCGCTAGAAAAGAAAAATAAAAAGTGTCATGAGCTAAAAGCTTAGTGAATAGACCTTACCCTAAATTAGTATGCTAAACGGAGAGTAAATCATGTACTAATTAATATGAATTAGAAAGAAGAATGATATCATACATGAGCATGTATATATATTTCTCAATAATATATATAGATATAATCAATATTATTTCATGAATGAGGATATTATATCCTCAATCAAATATATTTTGTATAACAAAATTATAATATAATATCACCAAATATAACAACATATGATGTATAATAATTATGATCAAATGATAATAGTCACACCAATAATGATATATGATGCATGTCAACCACTAAATAATTATATATGTCAAATCAAATATAATTCACATATCTCTTACTATCACAATCATTAGTTTCAACTCAGAATATTATCAACCATACTAGACCACGGTGCCTGGCCCCAAACTTGATATATGTTGTGTCATCATACTACAAACTCAAAGCATACCTGACCTATTAAGGGTACCTATAAAGATAATCATATCCCATCATACGTTAAGGGTATCTTACCAATAGTTATATTGTAATAATCCCTAAAAAAATTAAAATTAAAATTTGGGCACAATGTGGCTGGCCTCGTGCTCATGCAGCGGCACCCAAACAGCTTGGCGCTGCATGGGAGCGCCATGGCAGGCCCCACCCCACCGCCTCTCTCTCTTCCTTTTTATTTTTTTCTCTATCTCTAAAATGCTCTCCTGTTGCTCTCTCCCTCTCTTGATCTCTCTCTCTTTTCCCCTTCTTGCCAAGGTGAGCCCCTCTCCGTGTTTCTTTTCTCTCTCTCTCTCTCTCTGTGTCACTCTCTCTAGTGGTCTCAGGTCCGCCAAACCCAAGCCGCCGACGAGAGGCCACGGCTTTCCCTCCTTCCCTTCCTCTTTCTCTTCTCTTTTCTTTTTCCTTCATTCCTTTCTTTCTTTCTTTCTTTCTTTCTTTTTCTTTTTCCTTTCTTCTTCTTCCTCCTTCTCGGTTCCTCCTCCTCCTCTTACTACAACAGTAGCAAAGAGGATTTTTGTTTTTTGTTGTTTCTATTAATTATATAATTTATTTTCTAATGTTAGGTAAATTAGTTTATTTAGATAATTAATTGTTTTGGTAATTTACACTCACTAGTATAATTACTAGCTAAGTATTTTAGTATAATAACTTATTAATTATAATTATAAATATTTGCATATAAATTTTATTTATGGTTTAGTTATTATTTAGTAGATTAATACATGTAGCGTTATTAATAATTATCTTATATTTATAATTATATTTTTTATAAATCATTTATATGGTTGTCATTAATTATATACAAAAAGAGATAAATTACTATATTACTTACTCTATAATTGGCAAACTAGGATTCTTATTAATAAATATAAATTATAGTATTAGCATATTTTATCATGCATTTGATTAGACTAATCTGGGTTATGAGTATATTGGTGATATATATAGATAATTAGAGATGACTATATTGTTATGAGTTTATGTCGAGATGATCTCTAGCATGAGTATACATATGATAGACTAGTTTGGGGATGCATATGTTAGATATATGGTGGAGATTAAGTTGCATTATTTTTCTCTTGGCTTCTTTGCCATCTAAATTCCTGAGTTGCATGATCTGTTGTAGTACTGGATATATACATATAATCTATCATATATTAGAAAATTATGAAAATACATGTATATCTAATGTGATGGCTGGAACAGTATCTGGTCCGGGCTAGTACTGGATATACTCTTAGCATATGACAGAGTATGGTGATGGCTGATGGTTATACTTTTAGCGTATGACAGGGTACAACTATCACTGATATACCCTTAGCGTATGATAGGATATAATTATTTATTGAGATACCTTTAGCGTATGGCGGTATGATTATCTTCCAGAGATACCCTTAGCGTATAGGAGGGTATGATTATCTTCAGAGATACCCTTAGCGTATGGTAGGGTATTCTCTGAGCTCATGGCATAATTTGTACTGAGTTTGGGGCTCGGTACCATGGTCTAGCATGGTGGATGATATTCAGAGTTGAGACAGATGACTATAATAGTGAGAGATATGTGAATTGTATCTGACTCTGACATATATGATATCGAGTGGTTGGCATGCATGTGACTATTATCAATGGATCATGATCGTCATACTTCATATGTTATTATATTGAGTAATGTTATATTATAATTTCATCATGAGATATATTTTAGTTAAGGATATAATATGCCCATGTATGAGATAATATTAGTTTCATTTATATATATGTTATCGAGGATATATATATATATATACGTACATACTCATACATGATATCATACTTCTTTCTAATTCATATTATCTAGTATATGATTTACTCTTTATTTCGCATCACTAATTCGGAATAAGGTCTATTTACTCAGCCTTTAGCTCATGACTCTCTTTATTTTTTTCTAACCCCCCTCAGATATGTGGTACATGATAGTGACTTGAGATATTCTAAGAAGATATCTAAAGCGATGACGAGGTGAGCTATAGATGCAAGACGATATAGATGATAATTTATATAGAAATTGAGTTGTACCATTATTTGACATTTATACCCCATTATATTAGACGATGATTTATATAATATATGTCAAATTATAGTGTGCGCATATATTAGTTATTTTAGTTGTATCTTGATGGTTTGTCGTGGCCTGTATGGGCCTTACCAAATTATGTAGTTGTCTAGTATTGTTATTGTGAATATAGATATGTGTATGTTAACAGGTTTAACTTAATGATGTCATGATTTATTTTATGATAGATTACGTGAGCACAGGGGTGTATTTATGCGTGATGGGCCCTGCCCGTCTAATCACGTGCACCGCGCATGCCATGTGGGCGTGCGGACGTGCACGTGCCCGTGCCAAGCGAGAGCGTTATATATATTTTGCCATACACTAAGAGTATCTTAATAATAATTATACTTAGTCATATGCTAAGACCATTTACCATTCTAGCAACCACATCACATATATATAATTTTATGATTTTCTTCTAAAATGATACATCACATGTATTTATCTAGTTCCATAAGAAGTCATGGATATTAAGAATTTAGGTAGTTAAGAAGTCAAATGAAATATGATGTAATATAGTCTCTAATCATATATCCATCATATGCCTACTTATGCTATAAATCAATTCGACTAATAAAATATGCACAAGATTTATCTTTAATTATTTTTAGATCATCTGCATACTCATACCCATAACCTAACAAATGAATGATAAAAATATGCTTATATAAATAAATAAAATATCTTAATAGGGGAAAGCTCTCTAGAAGATAAGAGTATTCAAAGTTTGATTCGAAAATACAAAACACATATCCCTCACGTCCGTCAACCAAGGGTCAACTCATTGCTAGCAAAGTCCACGAAGGTCTCAAATAAGGGATTTAGGATCTAAAAATGTTTAAGTAATATAAAGTTAATCTTTTATTCGATTATAATATGTTTAAGTAAAATATGATAGTTATTAAGTTTAAAATCAATTAGATTCATATGATAAATGTAATTGTGATAATATTGATATACTATTACCATAATTTAAAATATTTATTTAATAAGAATCCTAGTTTGCTAATTATAGACTAAAGTATATAATAATTTTTCTCTTTTTGTATACAACAAACAACGGCCATATATATGATTAATAAAAATATAATTATAAACATAGTCATATTAATAGTTATTTTGTGACTCTTACTCTTGTTTAATCAATCATTAATTATATGTAAAATAGCATATCCAGCTATATAAAAATAAAATGTAAGCTTAGTATTTCATTTTATACAAAATAGTATATAATAATAAGATGCTAAAAAAATTATATAAAATATAACATAAATATAAGATTATTATCAATAAAATTATATGTACAAATCTAATAACAATGCGTAAAATACATTTATATGCAATATTTATAATTATAGTAACAAATTATTATACTAAAAGTACCTAGTTAATAATTACACTAGTGAGTGTAAATTATCAAAATAATTAACTATCTAAATAAAATAATTTACCTTAACTTTAGAAAATAAATTACATAATTAATAGAAATAAAAATAGGGAGAAACTCTTTGCTACAGTGTTGGGCTCGACCTAATGCTGTCTGCTGCAATGTAGTAAGGGAAGAAGAACCGAGGAAGAAGAATAGGAGGAGGGAAAGAAGATGAAGAAGAGAAGAAGGAGAAGGTAAGAGAGAGGGAAGCCGAGCTGGCTAAGAGGAGCTTAACAACTGATGGCCAGCTAGTGGCCAGTCTCTCGCCGACGACTTGGTTCCGGCAAACCCAAGCTCGAGAAGCAAACTGAGAGAAGGAAGGAGCTTCACCGACGAGGACTGGTTGGCAGAGACGACGAGGCTCCAAGGTGGGCGGTGTCAACGAATACGCTAGAGAGAGAGAGAGAGAGTTTGAGGAGAGGGAAGGAGTGGAACAAGAGAGAGTGATATATATATATATATATACAGAGGTGGCCGGAGGGAGGGTGACGGCGGCCGGTGAACTGAGAGGGTAGAGCATAAAAAAAGAAGAATGCGGCATCAGTAGGGCCCACCACGGCCAGTTGGCAGGACTCGGTGAGGCGCCATAGCGCGAGCCGCCAACATGCATGGCGCAAGGTTGTCCCATGCAACCAGATAATATTTTTTATTTTTAAATTAAAGTTAAAATAAAATAAATTATTATTATTATTATTTTGGTTTGGGTTATTATAGTTATAATGCTGCACCGTGAGTTATGTAATAATCATGAATTACGAAAAATAAGGAAGCACTGTGAGGTTATAAGCGCGCACTATTGGAAAATAACCATGTACTACCAAGATTACCTTGCACAGCGAGAAAATACCTCTTACTCTATATAAAATAACTATGCAGGGTATAAGCGCACATTACAAAAAAATAATCTCACTCTATATAAAATAACAACTGTGCAATACGAGAAGCTATGTCGAAAACATGTGGGGTTATAAGCCCATAGTGCAAAAAAAAGAATGGGCTTAGTTATTTTTTATTTTTGCATAATTTACTAGTAAAAAAAAAGATGGAATCTCAAAATTAAGTAAGAGACTAATATTAAAAAAAAAGATACATGAGAGAAAATCTCAATTGTAGCTGAAATAACTAATATTTAAGAAAAAAGAGATAGAGAAGAGAGAGTGAAATGACGTGTAATTAACTATTATCTAATCAAGAGGTAAAATAGTAATTATAAGTTATTATTTAATTATTTTTAAAAAAATTATATAGAATAATATGATAGAATATTAAATTAGTATACTAAAATAAAGTAAGTAAACCGGGCCTAAGTAAAAGGGTTGAGGGTGGAGGGGATGGGACGAGAAGGTTTTCGATTATATAATTGGCTACCTCTAGACATGCCGCTCAGAGTGGGAGATCGTCACCAGCCAAATAGAAATCCCATTTTATTCTCATAATATTAACAAATGCTGCACGTAAATTCATTTGGATGCACAACAGAATAGCTTATTTAAGCCAAGATCAAATGATAAGGTGATGCAATCAACTTAAACTAGTCATTTCATATACATTAAGATAAAACTATCATAAAAATAGCAGATCGAGTTTTTTGTTTTCTCATTTATTATATCACTTCTTCAGTTCTTTCTTTCTCGATTAAAGTTTCGCAACCAGAGGATTCTGAATCAGCTTGGTCGTCGCACTCTCCTTGATCTCCACGTCAGTAGCGTTTGGAGGCACATCCACTGCTGGAGAGCAGTTGAAGAAACCGTGGGGCTGCACAATCAATTACCAAACCCATCAATTATCTCTCAGCAAAAGAAATTATCAGGAACGTCGAAATGATATCAACTGAAACTAGATCCATAGGCCAAGAAGAAAAAGCTTGTTGGTGAAGAACAGATAACAAGGGTAAGATATAATAAGATGTTAGTAAAGAATTAACAAGCAGGAGGGTGGACGATTGTTAGTGTAAAAGTCAAATACTTTTCATGTGTTAAAAGAAACTACTACTAAATGAGTTAATCTTTTACTTGAATTCCAAAATTAGAAAAAAAAAAATGAAGATACTTCTCTACAAGTTCTCTCGTGCAAGTTTATTCTGTTCAAGTATATGATGAATTCAAATATACTCTTACAAGTCAAATATAACTTAGCCAGATGCAACTAAGATATGAGTGATAACTGTGTCTAACGCCAACAAAAACTTAGATATATGAACATGATTGACACACAATTGTTCTCAACTCTCAAAATGGGCTTTCATTTCATAATATGTGTTTCTTAATTCTGACATTGAGCTTACATTTTTACATAATGTGAATTGTAGAAAATATAATAAACAAAAATTAAAAGAATATCACAGCAGAGTACTGACAAAATATTTTGGAAATTTATTCTAGAGTTACATTAAAAGTCAAGCATCTAATATTAGATTTGGTTTGAAACCAGTCATAATTTCCGTAACAATCTTGAAGTCTAGAATTATGTAGATATAGTAAAATAGATGTATATAACAGATTAATTATTCTAAGTATAATTGTGAAGTCCCTGCACTTAAAACAAGAGACTAGTGTTGGTTGGAGTCAAACAAACAGGAAAAGGCAGAGTGAAATGTCTAAGATTTCTCACCTTCCAATCAGAGTATATAAATAGCAAGAAAGAGACAGTATTTCCACATCATTAGTTAAAATTAAGGAATGACCTAGAACAAAAGAGAATCTAAAGCCACAAATTCTCCAATTCTCTGAAATCACTAGGTGAAGAACCTCATCAATCTGTTCTCTCTCAACACTCAAGAGTCAAGATTGCACAAGAGCTCTCCCCTGTTCCCTCCCTCTCTATGCTCGACCACATTATGCATGGGAAATTTGTGAGGAATGACCTAGAACATAGAAGTATATAAATGACAATCCCTCAACTAAGAGTAATTAGGCAGAGAGAACCTTCTCCCTCTATTTTACCTTGACATTTGAAGAAGGAAAAAATTGAACAAGCTGTGCCAGGAGAAAGACATTTCCTCTCTACCAGTAGACCACACTAAAGGAAAGCTTGAACCAAATCCAAATAAGATAACTGTTCATATCCTAAAATTCCATGCACAGAAATCAGTGGTTCCAATATCAGATCAGATTATCTGATTAATTTAGAGAAAAGAACTCAAATCCTGACCCAGAATCTCAGGTCAGATCAGATCAAGACTAATGGTATTTAATCACTTATCTGATAATAACTTGGGCATATGCAGAACTGACTTGAATAATATCAATTGCCAAGCCATAGGTTGGACCCTTTGTTCAATAGATTGGGGCTTAGCATATTTGATGGCCAAACAGAGTCATTTAAATTTAAGACTCGCTAACATAGGAGCACTGAAGTACTGAACCAGGGCACCTATCGCAGTACCACTTATCCAAGTTGTCTCAGTTGACATGTGCCAGCACAACAAAGAAATGAGTACATTGCAGGAGAACACTCCATCCAAGGAAAGCTCTCGGTCCACTATAAAAACATACTTAACATGGAGATAACTCAACATTTTCTAATGCTGTAAGGCTAAACTTGGTATTAAATGGAAGAGTCAACCAGCAGATGATATTTCAGGGCTACTAAATCAAGAAAATACTAACTGAAGATTCTTCTTCACAGTATACTATACAACACTAGGCCATCTCCCTAGTCCTTTGTAACCTTACATTATTACATTAATAAATTTGTGGTCAAATGCACTTACTAGAAATCTATATGATTTGGATGTTAAACAGGGAATTAGATGAAAATCATAAACTTTACCAAATGTCATATTCCTGCACCAACATAGTCAGCCTCCATGAATCCATGGGCTATGTATCAAGATATAGCATAACTTACAAGAATTTGAAGAAGCAATCATCTGAGCAAATATTTTAATCAATCCATTGAGATAACTTATCAAAAGAAGCTAAAGAAACAAGCCATACCATGAGCATAAAACCTATGTGTTCCACTGGCATGACAGGCCAGTCTTCCAAGCGTGGAATATGGGTAATTCCAAACACATACCTGTATGTAAAACAGAAAAATGAGGCAAAACTCATAAAGATTAAGAAATCCAATCAGAAAAGCTGTAAAGGATTCATTTTTTAAAGAATTAAAGAAATAAGAATCCTGTTAGAAATAGAGGTCTCAACTAAAGAAACTTCCAATGACCTAACATATTATATAAAAGTAGAAGGTATAGTAGGGAAAAGTGCATCAAAACATAGGTGAAAAATATATCGTAAAAGGGAATTTAAAAATCTATCCGTCAATTTAACCAACTTCAGAACTATTATAAACTAACCATAGAACAATGTCAGTTTCCTCAAGGGATCTATTTTTCTTAACCCATGTAGATAACCCCTCATTTATACGTGGATTTTGATTGGGAAACTCTCCTCCTGGGAACATCTCATCTCTTTTATATGCTGTAACCCAAAGATTATGCTTCAGAAAGGCAGCTCGTCTCAAAATTTTTGCCTTTGGACCTGCTAAAGGTAGACAGTTTGAACCAGGGACAAGCTTGTAGCCAGTAGGTTGACCAGTCCGATTTACTGTTCTTGTGTTCCTTACCTAAAAAGTGCATAAGTTATCAGAAAATATGAACTTGATAATAATTTCCATATAAATATCAAACTTCAGATTTATATATAAATATTGGAGTCGAGAGGCACAGTTTGGCTCCATATCTCAACATGAGCAAATTAATCTCAAAATGGACAGGAAAAACAATATATTTAGTTATTTACAATGCATTTAAATCAAAGTTAACTTATTGATGGTTCAGTTTTCTCTGCTATTTGGCTGATCAAGATTCTCAGTGAAAGCTAAGATCAACAAGAAGGCAGATCATTGCAATGTTAAATCATAAGTAGTTATGGCAGTATATAAAAGACAAACTTTTTACAATGGTATGGTTGTGGTAGCCGGTTTTGGCCGATCACAGCCCAATTCACAGCAGTGGACTGGTTGGAGTTAGTAGGAGCCATAACACATGTTAAGTTGCAGCCGAAATTGTCGTGTTGAACCAGAGCTCAAGTACACCACAAACACAAAACACACAACACAACACAACACAACACAACATAAAATCCACTAAGGAACCTCCCTTGAAAAGTACCATTAGGATAAAATTGACGAAGATATGCAATGTCACTCTTTACATGACTATCACCCACCTCAATAAACACTACGTCACTATCTTGATCTCTTATATTTGTGTTTTGATGATCCTATATGATAGCTGGACTACAATTATTAGATAAACATTCTTCCTTCCATTTTATCTCAATACATTACAGTTTCTGTATAGATGTAATTTTATAATTTGTCAACACTTCATTCACTAGTATATCAATTATTTTCTTCCTTTTATTCAATTTAAGTTGACTCTCATGGTCATCATTCTTTCTCTCCTTACATTTCACATCATGTAGGAGGCATGTAAATAAACATGCATAGAGATACACAAAATCCAGTGGCACCTCTTACATATATCTATCTGAATCCCTTAAGATGCCATTCGGTCATAATTGAGGAAGATATGCAAGAGGTGAAAAAGATGTGCCAATATAAACTAACAAACAAAAGGATATGCTGACTTACAATCCAGTGGCGTGCAGATAAAGGATCACAATCACGCATTGCGTCTAACTCACATTTCAGAAGCTTTTCCTCAGCATAAAAGGCATTATGGTGAATGTTATGTTGGCCTGGTTCTTCAACTTTGACATTCACCTCAACCACCTACATGAACCACAGGCACATCAAAATGTTAGGAATTTAGAGACACATTGGGCAAATACTGTAAAAGAACAAATCTAATACACAAACTACGAAAGTGTAGCCTACAACATGATTGTGCCAATCAACCATATGATTCTAAAATAAGATGAGGCCAACTTATGCCCTTATGTGCAGCTCTACAGTATATACTTACAGTCTTACACATCTTATCTAGGGTTTATCCAGTTGATGTAATCTACTTTTTCTAAAAAAAAAAAAGAAAATGTAATCTACTTGAAGTATCATGTTGTGCATATGCCCTTTATGGACTCAGTAAGATATGAGAATGATATGCATTTTCAAACTTATTCTCGTTTTAATACTCTTTTTAGTTTTTTCTTTTACTAAGGCAAGAGTTCTTAAGTAAGAAAATTTATAAATCATGCCTTTGTTTATGAAGAATAAAATTTGGCAGTAGATAAGAAGTAGGAACATGTATTATTGTACAAAGCAATTAGCAGATTGTCTATCAAGATTAGATCGAACTGATAATGAACAAGCACAACAACTTATGAGGTTCCTGAAAAAGTAATCTCGTTAAGACACTGAAAAGAAAAATTAAAGGCCTGCTGAAAAACAAAACGAAATTCAGAATAGTGAGACATTGAAGTTAGTTTAGGAGTGGAAAATTGAGTTTGAAAAAGTCTATCAAACTTATATTTTCAGGTATCACTTTGAAATATCTAGTGGGAGGGACAAAAAGGATAGGCAGTACATTTATACAAACAGATTTCGTACCAAAAGCTAATAGAACAGGGATGATTCAAGAATCACAGCGACAACACTTAGAACCATTTGAGAATATTACAAGCTTTCCTTGCTGCTAAACAAGGACCAAGTATATTTCTACTTGAAGCAAGGCACACATTTGTATCCACAAATATCTTATACTTCTCTAATCTAGCAATCAGACAGAAAAGTCATCTGTATTCTGCGAGTGGAAAGTGATGAAGATGTTGTTGGCGTAATTAATATATGATTTCAATGAGCTCGAAATACCTGATTGAAGGCTTCATTGGGCTTACAATCGATGGCCATGTCCATGCGAGCAACAAAAAAATGTTGATGAACTGGTGCATATAAACCTGGTGCAATAGTTGTACCATATTTTCTTGATTCACCAGGCATTAATGCTCCCAAGCTTAGAATCCCAGTCAGTTTTACTTCTGCTTCAATTTTTCCATCCTAAAAACAAAAGAGAAGGATAAACTAAGTTATAGACAATACACTAATGATATTAGAGAAAGCAGACCAATTTGGATGTAGACACAAATCTCCATCCCGAAAGAAACGAAATCAATATGTTGTAAGAATTAATGGTTAGTAGGAAAGGAAAGTCTGAATGGACCTTCCTCTTCCCATTCCCAGAGGTGAGAAAGAAAACCGGATGAGCTGTCACCATAAATTTTATCAAGAGCATAGTGAAAGATATAAAGATAAAAGCAGCTACCGACAACAAATAGTTATCTGTGGCATACGAACTTGAAGAAGATGACTGTCAAATCCAGCCACCACATTATGTAAATGGCAATACAACTATATATTACCTGGTTGTATCATGGAATGAATATAACTTTAACCTTCATCATAAGACTAAATCCTCTTACTACCAGAAGTCTTCATTTATTTCTGAAGATCTCACCTGATCCTTATTGACATTAGCTGTACTATCAACACCATGAACTCATTTCCCATAGTATATATTTAGTACTCAAAACTCAAAAGCATTCAAGTCAAATCCATAACTTACTGTTTAATTTTACAATTTTGTATTTTTGAAAGAAGTATTAGACACATCCATGTTGCATATGACTAATAATAGTATCTAATGATGATACAATATAGATATGACTAGGATGTTCAAGTATCCTTTCTTCAGACTTGGTTACCTATATGTATATTTACTTATACATGTGAAATTTGGAAGCAATCAAAACAAAAGTACAAGTTTCCGATAATCACAAACAAAATTCAAAAGCTATCATGTAAGAAGAAATGAAGGGAGAAAAAAGTGATGCGTTTGAGCATGGTGGCCAAAATGCAGCAAACTAGCAACACTTCCAGTATGTTCTGGTCATCATATACCCCTTAATTTAAGGCCTTCTTCTGGTGCATAAGCTGCCGCAAAATGAATTTAAGAAAAAAGGTCAAACAGATCCTTATTCTAAATAGATAATAATGGAGGAAAATGGCCCACATAGACGACCCCAAATGGCTGGGTCTAAATGGTTGGTTGCACTTGTAGAATTCCTTAGAAGCAAAATAACATGAAAATGAAGCCAGAAAAGATACTCGTTCAACTAAAGTAGTTTCAAAAGAACAAAAAAGTCTAGCCCATTTCAATACTTTGATTGAATATGGTAAAGTTAAGGAAATAAGCATCACTGCTAACTAAATTAGAGTTGACCTCATTTTTAATAAAGAGGAAAAAAAAGCTCTGCCTACATGTCAAAGCCTATACATGAAAATAGAAAACTAAAGAAAAGCATGTTCATCATCTACACAAAAATATTTCTATAGATGTTCCAAAATGAAATCTTGAGCAACACAGCAGTCGCCACTTCAGAGCAAAAATTCAAGCAAGTGTCAATATGAATCAATTCAAACTAGGAATGGCTAAAAACAGTTATTTCATACAAGGATGGCCATGCCGGTTAGCACGCCCGCACACCCCTATGCCAAGCCATGCTAATCATTGTGCCAATGTGGAGCTTTTTTTATAAATTTTTTCTATTTCAATCAATCATCATTAAATCAATTTTAGTTATTTTTTAATCAACATTATATGACATGTGGAGCCCTTTTTTTTTTACTTTTTCTTATTTTCATCAATCATCATTAATTAACTATTAGTCAAGCTGAATCTTTACAATGGGTTACTAGTCGAGTTAGATTATCTTCACGATCAATTTATCCCTTAGAAGGCTTAGATAAATTGATGATAATGAGACTAGAGATGATGATGATAGTGATGTTGATGGTGATAGTAATAATGACGAGACTTAGTCTAGTAGCAGTGATGAAAAAGATGAGACATGTGTCCCTGCTACACAACCTTCTCAGAGATATTATTTTTACAGAGGAAAACTCCACATGCAACCAAGATCAAGACCACGGGGCTAAACTTAGACAACTACGAGGCAGAATTTATCAGAGATAAAAATGGAAAGGGACCATCTCAACCTAAACATGATTACAGCCAGTTGAGGAAAAGACTTGAATTTGTATCAATCACATACTAAAGCCACAACATCTTTATTATACTCCATATCCATAATCTGCATATGTTTATAGTGTGTCAGTCGTTCACATGCATGTTCACCATCCATATCATATCATAAGAGAATTACAAAATTCGTATTTGTATGAAGACTATGTGAGACATTACAATAATATTATATGTGGATGAGTTTTAAAGATTATCGATAGTATTTAATGCAACATTCTCATGTTATTTTTATGTCGGCAAATGAAGTTTTTGATCCTTCTCGCCCACACTATGTTCTTATTGAGCAATTATTAATTAATATATTGGTTTGAATATTATTATATGTTCAATTATATTATAGAGTATTCAATAATTACTATTAGTTGTAATGAATGTACTCAATCATATTATGTATTGAATAATATTTATATTTAACTGTTGCTTTATCTTTAATAAAATAGGTCATTGACAAAAATAATCTAAAGATAAAACACTATAATGTAGGTTTTAATACATATATTAAAACTGAAAATTACATATTGACATGCCGAAAACCCAAAAACATATCTAAATATCCTAAAAAATTTATTAAAAATATTATAAATGTGTGTCAGTGGCACATAGGGGCGTGCCACTAACACACATGGGTGTGCCACTAGCACGCAAAAGTATGCCAAGGGCGTGTCGGTAGGCATGCCCCATGTCGACCAGCATGTGCTGTGCTATGCCGATGGTGGCACGGCCATCGTTGATCTCATATATACTGCAGAATATAATAAGCTAGTATTAGAACAATAGAAAATTCTTCTACCTGATAAAAGTGCCAGAAAAATCCATACTCATAGTTAGCTACTGTACATATAAATGACACAGTAAGCCTTCTTGATCTCCTAACTTCAGCTAACCCAGTTCTCCAGTCTTGATGCTTCCATAAGATCCCGTGGTCCTCTTCATGCAAACAGACGCAATTCTCAATTGTCTCTACCCCACCAGTATAATTTGTGAAATGTGCATCAAAATACTTTATGTAGCCTAAGCAGTCGCAACCCTGCATTATTGATGAACATTGTGAATTAACAACAAATCATCATAATAGAATGTAGCATAACTTCAGGAAGTTGAATCAAAGCACTAGGAATGGAAGTCAAACCCTCTTAAGAGAGTGCGCGTTTTTCCCAAGCCCATCTTCTCCAGCATCAAACGCATTTTTACGATAATGAGGTTCATTTGGATCTCCATAAGGAACTACCATCTCAACAAAACTCAACCTGTGGGCTACAGGTCTTCGTCCACGACTACCATCAATGTATGCCACAGAGTAGATCACCAACCCCTCCCTCGGGGTGAAACCAATTCGAAAATTCCACTGCTCATTAGAAGAAGAAAATTTCTACATTAACAAAGTAATAAAAGAAATAAGAGCTAGCTGAAAAACAAAATATAGAAAGAATGAAATTACCTTCTGCCACTCAACGAAGTAACCATTTATACGAAAACTTGGACCTTCAGGCTGAAGAATATGTAGTGGTTTAACATCACTTCTATCGACGCCTCCTCGTGTTTCTCCTGGAGTGTAATTTCTCAAAGGATCTGCTGGAGGGAGAGGAACAAGCTTCCTATCTTCAAATTCAATTAACACATTATTTTGAATATCAACTAAAACATGGATCCCTTCAACAGGACGTGCATAGCCATTCTCCATGGGGCAATCGCTCTCAGTTCGACAAAAGATTAATGGTTTGGCAAGTCTACGACTTGGAGCATCAGCATCACTATAATAGCCTACACACCTGAAGACATTGAATTGGATATCCTAATTTACATATTGTAACAAATGGAATTGAAGACATTTTTTCAATGCAAACCGGCAAGAAGCATATATATAAAGCTAGCTTACCAGGCATCTACCATCACAAGATCCATATCCTCTATACCTCTCTTTCGCATTGCCTCTATAAATCCAGGGTGACTTTTCACAACAGCTTCACATTCAGCATATTCTACCGCATCCTACAGTTGACAAATAATAAAATTAGCCCATAATCATCAACTAGACAAGATCACTTTTGAGAGACATCATATGAAGATAAATCAAATATACAAAGTTTCTTAATTGGTCAATACAAAGCTAGTTCAGAAACATACTATTCAAGATAATTTAAATTAAGTAGAAGAAAACTTTCCAAAGTGGATCAGGATTTAGGAGAGCTCAAATTTCAAAAGTGGCTGGCCAACTTCCTGGACCCCATTTAGGGCTGCCCCAAATAACAAACCTATTTGGAAATTGGACTGCTCAAACAACTAAAGTTCCAAATTTCTAATTCAATCCAAAGTGAGTCCAATAACTTATGATACGAACTCTTGACTTGCTTCCTAAAAAGAGATGCAAAAGATGTCATAAAAGATATAGGAATTATTTTGAATAAAGTACCATTACATCATATGGCCTTCCACATCCCTTCCTCCCCAGCTCATTCCTTCCCCTCTCTATTTGTTCCCTATGGTCGTGACCTATTCTCCCTTCACCTCTCTACTCATCTCCTCTTATCCACCTTTAATATAGATGTTACCATCAATATTTCAAACTCATTCTACATGTAACTGACAACTAAGGAAAGAGGTTGACAAGCAATCACCTTCAACTAAGTGGGGCCTAAGTACCTAATAATTAAGTCATCTTTTAAAGCATGCAACCATTTCTTCTGTTCAATCATTGAATGAATACTGGAAATCGTTTATCTTAAAATCCTAGGTCTGTTAGTCCTTTTCCATTGTTCCTTTGTATATCGACTGATCCACAGACTTCACATTCAAACATTAATTTTCTGTGCAAAATTTGGTATTTTGAATTGAGAAGAGTTAATGATCCATCTTGTTCGTGATTCACTCTCATTTTCTTCTTCTGTGCAAGATCCATCTTGTTTTATGATTCAGTCTCATATTTCTGCTTCTGTGCATTAAAACATATCAAAGAAAGTTCATCCGAGGAGGCAAATCAGGAGATTGTAAGCAAAATGATAGCATCTCACTCAATAAAAAAGCAGGATACTACTAACAGCATGACAAGCTCTACTAACAGCATACCATAGGTGGTTGGACATCCGGAATAACTTCAGATGAGACAACTTTTCCTCGATGATGCCCACCACGAGTTGCTGCATGCACTTCTGACAGTTCAACTATCCAGATGCTAGTCTCATTTGATTGTTTGTTATAGACAACAAGCCTTGCCCTCCTAGGAGGAAGTTTGCTTGGAATGACAGGACCTCCTTTAGTTCTAGGGAGTAGCGATGGTTGGAAAGGGGGGAAGAAGTAGGCATCAGCTAATGCGACAACAATCTTTTCTGGTTCCAACAGAACTGCCTCAACAAAGCGCATGCTATCTCGCACCTACATTTCAGTCATTTACTTGTTAGACTTCTATCATATGTATGAAGCACAAGAAAATACCATCAAGCATGACAAGCAAGTAAAAGTTGATGAATAATTCAATACAATTACTGACCTCAGGAGTTGCACCAGCAGCTCTGACAGTTGCTACTGCCACAGATATTTCAGCAGCAGATAATGGGTCTAAAGGGTGTCTTGTCTGAGCCCTTGTCATTATAGGTATACCTGGATATTCCCACAAGACGTTAAAAAAGATCCATGAATATTAAACATTCATATTAAACAATACTGAAAGGTCTACACTTAGCAAACTACCAAAAGGAACATTTCCTTCTAAAGAATAAAGAACTGAAACAAAAATTATAACGAAAGAGAAACCAAGTTATAATCATGCGACTGTGCATAAACCCATAATCAACCACTAATTCATCATCATTATTAAAGCCTTTTACGTCTCCACAAGATATAATTGGTAGGGCCTACTTGTCCCTAAGATGAAGCAGATACAGAAAAAAGTGTCCTGAACCTCTTTGGACAGGGGAATGCAGATGTAGCGAAAGAAGTCAACTTTAAATGATAATATTTTCATAACTTATGCACATAAAATTTGAAGAGACAAATGAATTAAAATGACATAATTGCATTTGCATAAAAGTAATTATTCATCAGCCAAGCAAGATACAACAAAGTTTGTGAAACCAGTTGGTTTGAGGCACTTGACTATAAATCCTCTTACTTTCAAGACTTGCAAATCCTTATGAATCAATTGCAGCTTAAATTGTTGCTGACCAAAACAACGCATGCTTCCTGTTAATATTAAATACTTGAATATGTGAGTTGAAAATAAATGCCTGAATAGATATTAAACCATTGATGCGCTTGGTTACGTGAATGGTTCTTTTGAATTTTGATGTTGATATTTCTATACTGACTTTATGAGTAACTAAATTGAGTTCCTATTACTGGTCTGATCAAAGGTCGCACAACCATTTAGACTGTATGAACTCATACCGTGATGCAAACTTCTTAGGTAGAGCCCTTAAATGTACACATACTCCTGATTTTCTTTCACATGCAAGCATGATCTGCTGAGTTCAATCTCAAAAGTATTCTTTTGCATGGTCAAATTATCCACTATTCATTCAAAAGATTAATTTTGTACCACTAAAAGAACCCTTGTATGAGAAAAACATCACGATTATCCTTAAAAGGGGTCTCCTAGTGCATGAGGCTCCTCCCAGACAGGGGTCTAGGGAGAACAAAAAAATGTAAGCAGGTAAGTTGAACCCATAACCTATTGCATTAATGCAAGAGGCAAGCCTTACCGTCATCACATCAAGCAACGCCCAAGTATGCATACTATTACTTTATTAAACAATCGGAATTTGAAAAAGAACTAGGCACTGCCCAAGTACAAGTAGGAATGTTTGATAAACAATTACATATTAAAAAAAACTACCGACATTTTGTTCTGTTCTAGAAGTTTTTAACAATGAAAATTATGAGAATGGTCATCCTCTCATCTATCCATGAAACAAAATCGAGATAGCAAGCAAACAACGAAGAAAATCCCAAACCGTGGCCTTCTTACCCTTGGCAGAAGCCTTGCCGGTCGCTGAAGGCTCGACGATGTCCTCAACGGGGCGGATCAAAGAGCTCACAGCCGCCGCCGAAGATGCTTTCCCGTCCACGGTCCAATCTTGAACCGCCTTCCGGCCGATTCCTCCGACAACAGCAGCAGCACCGCCACCGCCGCCGCCGATGGCGGTAGCGGAGCAGCATGGCGTCGCTTTTTCCTCAGTTGTGGCCATTGCAATGGATTTGCGAGCTCACCGAATCCGCCGTAGTATCCCTCACTACGATCTGACATACAGCAATACTCCGCCGCCGCCTTCTCCTCTTTCTTCACCTCCTCTTCCTCTTCCTCTCTCCCTTCTCCTGACTCTTTCTTTCTTTCAGGAAGCGACTTTCCTCCTCTTTATCCCCCTCTATATTTCAAGAAGGAAACCCACTTTCTATATCTTCCTCTCTTTCTTTCCAAAATGGATCGAAATTTACTCTGCCACGGAACAGCCGGCGTTTCACGTGCATTTATAGGATGAAGACCTTTGCTGTTCTGGAATAATGATGCGACAGCCAATCCGTAATCTAAAGAATATGGATTGTTTTCATTTCACCCCTTACATTTTGTAATTTTACGATTAACATCTCGGCCTTGATATTTTGTAACCGCACTGTACTATTTTCATAAATATTTCTGTTAATTTAAAATGATTAATCTCGGACTAGCAATATCGTTTTTAAGGATATAAGATTAATTTATAAACTATCTGAAATACTCTTGTTTTCATTTACCCCTTTTTAACGGAGTTATAGTGCCTCAAATACACTCACCGATAGAGTTAAATAAAGAATAAAAGGTCTAGATAAAATAACTGATATGAAAGTTATAAAAATAAAAAATAAAGCGTAAATAATTACTAAAAAAAAGGTGTCATGAATAAATTTCACTAAAAATAATTAGAAATTTTATATAATTACCCAAAAACTTTCACAAAATTATTGAGAAATTTCAAAAATATCATTCTGGTAATCTTTCTTTCAAAGTTTTTATTTTTCTCAAACTTCTCACTACTGTGGCTTCTTAATTAACAAACATAGTCATGAACTATTTCACTTTCATCATCGGACTCTCCTAAATTAATACAAACCGAATTTATTTATCTTTTAATTGATTTATGCTTATTCCTTATGTAAGCCAACGAATTGGTTATTCCTAATCAAGTCATGATACGTATAATGAACATACCTTGTCTCCACATTGGATCAAGAACGAGATCAAAAACTGCTAATTCATAGAAAGCCATTGAACCGGCACAACCTACAACTAGAGTTGTATGCATTATATGAACAGAAATCAATTGATCAGTATCATTTAATATGATAGTATGAACATGATACCAAGGCAAACCCATGGAAATACCTTAAGGGAAGTCTAGTTACATTAAGTCTAGTTAAATCATATAAGGTACTAAGGCAAGTCTAATTAAGTCATGTAAGGTATTAAGGCAAGTCTAGTTAAGTCATGTAATATACTAAGATAAATCTAGTTAAGTCATGTAAGTTATTAAGGCAAGTCTTATTAAGTCATGTAAACTTCTAAGATAAGTCTAATTAAGTCATTTAAGTCTATAAGGCAAGTCTTAATTTGAGTCATATAAGGTTTTAGGGCTAGTCCGAGTAGGACTCATTATGCTTAACCTCTCTATATATATAGAGGTTATGATACTTTATTTAAATATCCAATTATCCAAGTATTGATAAATTATTTTGGCCTTATCTTAAGACTGAAAGTAAGATAATCTATAAGTAAATATAAATTAATCATAGTATTTATTTTCTTAGGAGTAGATCTAACTTAAAACTCTAATTCTAAAACCATAGACCACCATCACCTCCACAAGCCACCCTACCTTATAGTTATCCACTACAACCCTTGGCCATCTACTACCCTCCGATGACTATCACAACGTCGGATAATTACCAATCTGTCTAATTTTGTCATTTATCCACTATTTTATTTATAACTTTTCATCCTAACATTTGATTTACGTGAAATCAAAACTATTAGAACGAGCTGCCATCTTCCAGCGACCCTCACAACATTGGATAATTACTAATATGTCCAATTCTAACATTCCTCTATTATGTTATTTATATCTTTTGATCTCGACCTTTATGTGAGACCAAAACTATTAGAACCCTAGCTTTCGAGGTTACCACCATATAAATTTCATAACTTTTTACATCTAGATCGATTCAACTCTGGTTGGTAATATAAATCTTCTCTAACAATAGTTAAGACCATACCTTTGGATTTCTTAGCTTTAGAGAGAGTGGATTCAAAAGTGTATAGATTCTCTACCAATTGTTCAACTTTATTGTATCAATATCCTTACTTTTCTCAATAGATGTGACTTTAGCTTGAAATCTTTCAAGGAGAGACTTAAGAATCTCACGTATAATTTTATGTTCGAAATTCTCTCTCCTACGGTGAAACTAGAATTGATAATGTCATTGAATTTTGCATAAAATTCATCAAAATGTTTCATTCTCTTCTATGTGAAAAGTTTTAAAATATTTTGTCAATCTCTAAAGCTTTGAGAGCTTAACAACAGTAGTTCCTTCATATGTATATTCTAAAATAACTCAAGCATCTCTAGCAATCTCACATGTAGGAATTCATACAAATTCAATCAAAAAAACATAATTAAAAATAGCATTTATTGTCTTGCTATTTTAGCCAATTTTTTCATAATCTAACTTATCACAAGACTCATCATATTTTTTAGCTAACCTATTGTCTACCCAATACATAGGTGCACTCCACTGTTTATCATAATAATCCAAATATGCTCATCTATTGATTCTATGTAAGCTCTCATCCTAGCTTTCCAATAACTATAGTTTGCTCCATCAAAAAAAGGATGTCTAATTAAAAATTGTCTATCTCTGTGGAAATCCATACCTAGTAGATTTCTCTCTAAGTTAAGAGAGTCAGTCTAATACTAATTGAAAATACTTAGACATGAGTATGTATCTAAACCATAGGCAATATTTCTAACTATTTGCTTAAGTAAATATGTGAAATAAAAATCAACAAGTAAAGCAAAGATGAATATCAATATTTTTTGTGTGAAAAAATCCAAATGGGAAAATACCATATATCTAAACTCGGATTAGACCAATCACTAATAAACTGTAGCAGTTAACAAGATTGATTTATAAAACAACCCATCGATCTCCACGACTTTGTTTAACTCAGTCTTAATCATTAGAGCCTGCGATTCATTGCTTCCCATGATTGATCTCTAATCTCAGTTACCCTTGAGATTGATCGTTCGCCTTAGTGACCCTTAAGATAAAACCTTTGATGCTTAAAAGATGAGATAGACCTTGGTCGATAACAAAAAACATTGTTTCTTCAAAAACTCCACTTCAAAAGTAATAGCCAATATCTCTAGGGTTAAGACATTCCAACCCTTATATACCTTATGAAGATAAGGCAAAATCCAAATCAAATTAAATCTCACGTAATCCCAGAATTTGCAAATTACATAGTTGTGTTCGAACACAGTCCGAGTGAGTTTGAATGGCTAAATATGCCTCTCTATATGTGCGAACACTATGCAAACTTTCTAGGGTGCATTCAAATAGCTAAATATGCATCTATGTATGTGTGAACAAGTTGTGAACTTTTTAGGGTGTGTTTGAATGTGTTGTGAACGCGGTGACTTATCTACTTTAGATCTCAAAAATCTTCAGTCCAAATCTTATAGAACTTATAGATATACTCATGTATAAATATAAAAATACTTAGAATATTTTGTACACATTTTGCCAATATTAAAACCTATCATATCATATATAGTTTGAAAAATAACAAAGAGAATTTTGATTTCATGGCAAGTGATAGGATGATCATATATATTGAAAAATCTAAGGCATGATAAATTGTAGTTTAATGTGGCAGGCTAACCAATTGACAAGGAGGAATAATAGTAAGTAACACAAACACAAAAAAATTTCATGGAAAACTCCAAACTAGGATAAAAACTATGGATCCTTTTCACTAGGATTAAATTAATCACTAATAAAGAGCAAATATAAGAATCGCTTATAAATTACCCGCTGATCTCATTTGAATGCCCATAATAAGTTGGACTCAATAAGCCCAGCCATTTCAACACCTACAAGGGTCGTTCGAATACTTAAAAGTCATTTCTACTATTGGGCAAATGCATTCGTCATTCAAATGACTAAATAGATATTTAAATTTGAGTAATTGTTTCTATGTCTTGGGGTATGTTTTCCTAATTCTCTAAAATCATTTCAAATACTTTGACTTCAAAATTAATTTTCCACTTCAATATTTTTTATCAAATATTTTATAATTTATCATAACTTATGTATATATATATACATAAAATTTAGACATTAAATAAATAAAAGTTATGTTTTGAAATATAATTTGACAATGACATAATACAAATAAAACCTAATATATAATATAGTTTTGAGATTCTCTTTTATTAATTTTAAAAAAAAAGACTGAAGGGGTGGGCATGAAGGAGTGGCAACTGGCAAAGGTTGGTTGTCCCTTTCGTGGCCACAAAGAGGTCCAGGTCAGATCGCATTACCTTGTCAAATGCTTCTTGGAAGAAGTAAACAAAGTGGTAATGGTGGGGGAGATGGTGATGTGTACATTGTCCTATATTTAGGCATTGTAAATCACCGTACACTCACTGACTACTTGGTGCTCCTATAAGGAATCACTCACTCCTCTTATCGTTATCCGAAATTGCATATCACCACCTCCGGTAACCTTAATTCCTTAGATGTGACTGTTGTCTAAAATCCAAATTGCCTCTGTGCTGGGGGTGGGGGTGGTGGCCCCCCCCTATGGCCTATGGGTACGGCTCTTTCTGATGACTAGATCATAAGAGTTAAATATATTTTAACTTCTGTATTTTTATTCAAAATTATTATATATTTATTTTATTAAATTACTTTTTGTACTTATGACTAAATTTAATCATAATTTATTGTTAGATAGTTAGGCAAAATAATAGTAGAGTGCAATATAAAAATTATGGGCAAAAAAAGGGTCGTATTATAAAGTGGAGTGCAATTCATAAAATAACTAAAATAAAAAGTGTTATTTGAAAAATCCCTTAACTATAAATTAAGATTGATAATCTTTGTACAGGAACAATAAATTGACATGAATTCGAGGGCTTAAAATAAATTTGGGTTTAACGTTGTCGAGTTTGGGTCACACTTCCTTAACCGAATTATTAAACAAAATCTCTTTTTAACATATATTAGCATGAAACATATGTTCTAGCTTGTTATTTCGGTTAGTGCATATATATTAATATTAAACATATCATGTTCTTGTTTGCTTTTTCTATTAATGCAATTTTATGTCATGGAAAGTACGTGGACACAATCTAGTTTTAATATAAGATCAAAACATATGTTATAGAAGAATGCTAATGCAAAGAAGATCCAAGAAGAATGAATGAGAAATCTAAGTCAAAATAGTAATTTTGGGGTTATGTAGGAAGGTTGCACATTCAGAACAGTGTGGTGTGCACCCTAGGACAAAATTAACGTACAAACCCTTATGTTATTCGGAATTAGGTATGCCCCCAACAATCTTATCAGAAATAGAAAATTTTAAAATATTTTATTTTTTATGAAATTATTATAAATATTTTTTGATTTGATATAAATAAGTTGATGGAATAAATACAAAAGTAAATTAGTATTGAGTTAGTATATGTGGTATAAGATATAGTTATAATAAATATTTTTAAAATAAAATTATTATAATATTGAGCTGTTATTTAAAAATAACAAGTTTTACTTTATATTAAGAGAAAAGTTAGAACATTAGCTTAGAACGGCACCGCCAAAGACCAGAATACTGCGGGCCTAGAAGTAAGATCTGATCCGGCACCTTATTCTTGATTCCTGGCGGTGGTACTCTCACCGGGTTTGTTGGAGAATAAAGTTGATTCTTTTCTCTTTCCAGGACCAGTGGTTGCTTGATAAGCCTTTCGTCATCCGCACCCGCACTCATTAGCTCTTGTGCTTTTCATTGTATATATGTTTATATTTTATAACCTCACTCTTTATCAAAATGAAACAGTACTAGATTGTTGTCTTAACGCAAAGGCACGAAAAGTACAGCTGGAGAAAACCTGGCGGAAGGGTATCACTTGGCTACATCGACCATTATTTTTATGAGGGAAATTTTCATATCAAACCTTGCCTTTTAATGAAATTATGATTTACATCCAAGCTATACCTAACGTGCGAAGAAAAAAGGGTGCCCCTAGAGGAGAAACTACTGTTTGATTTGCCTAAGGTGGAAGAAGTATGTTATATTCTAAAAAGAGAAAGAGAAAATAGGAAGAAATAGAGAAGAAGATAAAGAAAAAATTAAGAGTATTTTAGTGATTTTTAAGAAATATATATGATATTGATGGAATATTCCTATCTACCCCCAATAGTGTTAGTTTAATTCTATGGAATTTTATAAAGCATATCCTATAATTTACTTATTTTGTTATTCACATTTCATTTTTGAGAATTTTATAATTTAATTTGGCCCTTCATTTTTTTCTATAATTTTTATTTAATACTCTAGATTAATGTGGCTTTATAGCATACTAAATATTTCATAAAACACTCAAACTATCTCTGTGTTCTTCTTCCTCCCATTTTCTCCGATCTTGCCCATGGGATTGGTAAAAGAAGAGGTAAAAGAAGAAGAATAAGAAGAAGAAGAGTTGGAGGAGGAAGAGGCGGAGAAGAGAAGGAGGGGAGGTGGTGGCGACAGCAACCACGAGACGAGGTAGTTAGGGAGAAGATGAAGGACCATAATAGAAGGGTAGAGAGGTGATGGCATTTTAGTTAGTCAAAATAATACCGGGTTATAAAACCTTCAATAATGTTTCCTAACTTAAAAGGAAAAAATTCGATACAAAGTGTGAATTATAAAATAAATTAAATGTAAGGTGTGGTCTATAAATAATTAAAATATAGGGTGTAAATATAATTGCATTAAAAGACAGGGTTTTATATGCCAATGGCCCTTATTAGTTTGAGATTTTTTTATCATAATCGCAACGGAAAACTTTTAATATTTTATAATTATCATTAAATTCTTTTAAAACATTAGAGTTGTCACCAAAATCTTAAATAATTTAATTTCTAAATAATTTTATCTCACATAAAATAAGATATAATTTTCTTGTACTATAGTATTGGATATAATATTAGATAGTTTTACACATAATCGTATTTTTCTTGACAAAAAAATTTCCTATTTTATTTTGAACACGTATATCATATATATGCAATGACAGCTTTTACACATAAATATATCATATGCATAAACGTGTCATATCAACTATCATATAAAATACATACTAATCAATGCATAAATGTCAACTATTCATGTAAAGTAATGAGTTAAACTAGACCCTAAATAATATGGCTTTCACTAAGCTCATTGTACCTCTTTTCATTGATTTTTTTAAATATATAACTTTTGACTAAGTATGTAATCAAACTCTACAAATCATAATTAATAGTGAGCTACTTAAGAGATATTTTGTGAAACCATGCTCACTCAAGAATATACACAAGTTATGAAGGCATTATGTTACAATATCAATTATCGTATAAGTCTTAAGAGTAAAAATATTAGTAATGACCTAATATACTTCAAGAAGACATGATTGACTACAAACACACATAATCAAGTGAACATCATATCTCTATCAAGGAAATATCTTGAATTAGGAAGTGCATTAATTTTTGTTTTCCCATTTTTTTTTATAAAAGACTATAACAAAAAAAAAAGGACAAATGCACTTGCAAACCAACTAAAAGACAACACTCCAACTGAAATTCCTAAACTAAAATAAAAAACTAATAAAAAACACACATCCTAAACTATTAAAAATAGTAAAAAAAAAATCAATCCAAAGTACAAATCCTTAAAGAACTATGAAAATACTCAAATCTCTGAACATCCAAAGCTTTTGTGAATATATCGCCAAACAATTTTTCTGTCTTAATGTGTTTTAGTGATATTATTTTATTTTCAACCAACTCACGTATGAAATGATGATAAATGTCAATGTGTTTTGTATGTAAGTATTCAATAAGATTTTTCTAAATATTAACAACACTCATATTGTTATAATATAAAATCATTATGTCCTACCCAATGTCATCGTCTCTAATCACCCGTTTCATCAACAACAATTATAAACAATAATTGTCTACTGTAATGTACTCTGACTTTACAGTACATAAGGATATAGAATTTTGTTTCTTGCTATGCCATGTAGTAAAATTTTTACCAACATGAAAATAACCACCAAAGGTGCACATGAACCTACCTAGTCAGAATCTATGTATCCCAATATGATAAGACTCATGTCAAATGTAAACCAGATACCCAAGTCAATTGTGTCACCAACATATTTTATGATATATTTTACGATAACAAATATGTCTCCTTAGGTTTAGACTGAAACCTAGCACACACCCCAATACTAAATGCAATGTCCGATTTACTAGCAGTTAAATATAAAATACTACAATCATACTTTGATATAATGTCTAATCGACATTTTTTTTGAACTATCATTTTCTAAGCCAAATGTAGTTTTAGCATGTTTTGCGTTTTCTAAACCAAATATTGTCACAAAATTCCTAGCATACTTTGATTGAGCGATAAATATCTCTATCTCAAATTGAGTAATTTGAGGTCCAAAAAATAACTTCAACTCACCCATTTTGCTCATCGCAAAGTTACTATACATGAGAGTAACAAAATTCTTAGCCAAGTTTAGACTTGTTGCTCTGAAGACAATATCATCCACATAAATTTGTGTCACAACAAAATTTTTATTCTCATGTTTAATGAACAAAGTCTTATCCACTCATTCTCGAGTGAACCTCGAATCCACTAAACAATTGGTCAATTTCTCACACGAAGCTCTTAGAGTTTGTTTTAGCTCGTAGAGAGCCTTTTTCAGTTTATACATATAAGAAAGAAATTGAGGATCTTCAAAATCCTTAGGTTATTCAATATACACGCTCTCATTAAAACACCATTCAAGAAAGTCCTTTTAACATCTATCTAAAAATAATTTAAATTTCAAATGATAGGCAAGATAAGCAGAGGACCTGGGCTGATGTGGCAGTAGGCCATCAACGACCCCTTGGTCCATAGAGACGCATTTCAAAGGACATACTTGCTAAGATAAAAGCCCAAATGGATGACTATATTATCCTAGAACCTGAGGTACTACAAGCACGCATAGGTAGATGGAGACTCACCTCGCTTGGCTGATTCCTAGGAAAGGCATACTTTTGGTTAGACTGAAACTTAGTGTTATAGATGATAATGGAAATACACTAGAGTGGGGGGTGATGGTGGTGGTGATGGTGGTGGTGACGAAAATACGCTAGAGTGGGGGGGTGATGGTGGTGGTGACGGGTGGAGTGGATGATAGGGTTATAGATGATAATGGAAATGAGGGTGGAGGATTGATGTAGTTTAAGGGATAAGGATGAAGGGGGAGAAGTGGCCAAGATCCCAAGGAGGAGGGAGGACTCGATAGACGAGGGAGATTAGAAGATAGATGAGACCTTTCTAATGGTAGAGGTAGGTTGGTGTAGAGGGAGGAGGGAGATTAGGGTAGAGACTCTCTAGAGGAAGAGAAAAACTAATATTCATTCATCATAATGATTTTGGCTGCCATCCACACCTTTATAGAGGCTAGTCAATAAGCCAAAATATCAATTATTAACTCTAATACTAATGGACTCTCGCCGATTGCGTTCGAACGGGATTGACCGTCTTTGAAGGCACAAAAGATGTTATCTGTGGATGCAAACTGATGCAGGCATTTGCACGCGGGCGTTCAAACACGCCCGACCGTGTTAGAATGCACATTTTGCATTTTTTATTTTTGCGAATTGATTCAGGCGTTCGCAAAGGTGTTCAAACGTGCCCCCTTCCGCGTTCGAACGTGACCTACAGAAAATTTATTTTTATGAAAATAAATAACTAATGTAATAAGAAAAGACTCTAGCAAGGTTTATCAGCCCACCATGCTTCCCCCACCTTGTCTTCAAGGAGTAAAGTTGAGGAAACGCTCCAAGATATCCGTCTCCAACTCCCATGTCACCTCATTAGATGGTTTGCCAAGCCACTCGACTAGGACCTCCATCTCCAATCTGGTAGCATGATGTCGTCGGCGCCTATGACTCTATGGCATTTGCGGACCGGACGGAGGTGGACTTGGCATTGATAGATAGAGACACTACATTGAGAAGGTTGCGTCCCCATCTTAAACTTGCTCAAAACTACATGAAACAAGTATGATCGCAGCCATCGGGAGCAGAAGTTCTACATCGATAGTTGGGTGTTCATGAGAGTGCAATTGTTACAAACCGGCTTGATCCGATTCGTAGCGGTTTTGAACGGGATTTGGGATCCGCAAGTGGAGGCACGAATTCCTAGGTATAGGATGGAGGTGATGATGGAGAGGAGGCCAAGTAGTTGATGGAGGTGGCTTGACAATAGGATGATGGTGGTGGTGGTTTGCGGATGCGGTTGCAATAGATAGTTGAAGGCTATGATTGGCCTACAACTATGGTAAAAACCGTATGGGTGATAGAGACAATTAAGATAAAGAGACTAAGGGAAAGAAGTAGGCATGCTCTACAGGACTAGGAGGATAGGCGGCAGAGGGAGATTAGAAGTTAGATGACACCTTGCCAACGAAAAAGGTGGCACTAGTTGGTGAAGAGGGAGGAGGGAGATGTAGAGGCCAATGGCCTAGTTGAGAGAGATGCCAGGGCAAAAGTCAATTAATCTTTTATTCCAAGAATGCCTAAGATATAAGCCATAAGGCCCTATTTATAGAGATTAAATTAAAAAGTCTAAAACAAATTTAACTAAACCAGTCTTCCTTATCTTCTCAGATTAAAACTTCATTTTGTCACATATATATTTGAATCCAGAGAAGTTGTGAATACCAAAGTTGTACATTTGGAGGTATGATCTTATCCAACTGGTTTGATATTATTCGGATATCTGTAGAATATTTTACAAATATTTTTCTAAAACTGCGCAGAGTTAGATTTAGCTAATTAAATAAAATCCTAACATACTAAGACTTTGACTAAACCACATAAGAATAATAAAAAAGATAACTAGACTTGATCTATCAAGCCCAATTTCTTTTGGGGTGATCCGATCTAGTTCGAATCACATTAGATGGACTTGGGCGAGCTATTAAAGACGACCGTCGGCTAGGCCAGGCCCAGTGCAAAACCAAGTGTTTACCTAATAGACAATAGTGGAGGTTACTATGATAAACCAACAGTTAACCAAGAGGGGCTTGCACAAAGTTTTAGGCAAGAGCAAAGAAAATCATTTTAGGAGACTTCTAATCCTAAACCAACCATCCCAGCTAATGGGAGAGGGGGAGGACATGCAACAACCCAAAAATTAGTGGGAGGAAGGGACAACTATCCAAATCCAATACTTTAGAATAACCAAAACCATGCAAACCCTACAAACCCTAAGCCAAAGGGAGCAACGAAGACTTCACAGTTGAATTTACCGCAAAAGCTAGCTGTCTTGCCAACTTGCCAATTAGGTGAAAGAAGGGACAAGGAAAAGGAAGCCCAAGAAAATGAAGACAATGAAAGAAGAGGGAAATCTATGACTGGACCAACGCTGAACATTGGCATCAAGGAGGAAGAAGACCCAAGGTTGGGTGCATGTTCGCTGGGGTCTGGTCAACTCAGAGAGTCTTGCACCCCTTAAGTGAAGTCTTATAAAGCCACAGCTCTAGATGGCAAGGCCAAAGGGCATTACCTAACTAAAATACTATAGGTTGGGTTAGCACATGCAAGTTCAGGTTTGACAATACTTGCAAAGGAAAAAAGCGACGAAGGTGCTTGACTAGATGGTTAGGAAGCTGAAGGGATCCGTAACTCCCTGATCTATGTTTTTCGTATTTATGCCATTCAAAGATTTGAACTGCAACTGGGATGAAATCACGATATAGTGGGGATGAAGGTGGTGGTGACGGGTGGAGTGGATGTTAGGGTTATAGATGATAATGGAGATGAGGGTGGATGGTTGATATAGTTTAAGGGATAAAGACGAAGGGAAAGAAGTGGTCGAGATCCCAAGGAAGGGGGAGGACTTGACGGACGAGGGAGATTAGAAGTTAGATGAGACCTTGCCAATGGTAGAGGTGGCTAGTTGGTGAAGAGGGAGGAGGGAGATTAGTATAGAGAGACTAGAGAGAGGATAAAGGAGAAAAGAAATCAATATTCATTAAGCATAATGATTTTGACTACCATTCACACCTTTATAGAGGCTAGCCAATAGGCTAAAATAACAATTATTAACTCTAATTCTAGTGGATTCCCGTCGATCACGTTCGAACGCACAAAAGGTGTTATCTGTCGATGCGAACTAATGCAGGCATTTGAATGCACATTTCATGTTCTCTATTTTTGTGAACTGATGCATGCGTTTGCAAAGGCGTTCGAACGCGACCTCTTTCACGTTCGAATGCGACCTATAGAAAATTTATTTTAATGAAAATAAATAACTAATGCAATAAGAAAAGACTCTAGCAAGGTATATCAGCAATGACATTGGTATCAAAGGTTGGTGAACCTTAGACCTCCATTAATGATGGAAATAAGGAAGATGGCATCAACAAGGAGATTAATGGAGAGCACACCGACAAGGGAAGACTCAATCCACGATAACCCTAACCGAGAGACCGATTCCCTTGGGGCGGCCACGGTAGGATTGAGTCAACCAATGTCTATGGGTATGAACATGGGCTTGGTAGATGAACTTAGGGGCATGTTCTAAATATTGTTGCATAAGGTGAACGCAATACATAATGATTATAATATTTTGAAAGAATATGTCATGAATTGATCGGCTTCATCATCTCCTTGACGAAGATCGGTGCCTCAAGAAGGACTAGTGGTGGGACCACATCGAACCGATACACCATAGGTCCAGGTATGACATGTTAATGTCAATGATCTTTTTTTACCTATTCCTACACATCATCTCCTACCTCTAATACACAACCCAAGACCGGTGGTGGTGGAACCCGAGAGACGTGCGGCACCGGTGCGCTTCGTCAATAAAGAGAATTGACACTTAGAGGATGATGTCGATCCCTTCAGAGATGGTGATGGGCGTGCTCAAGGATTCAGAGAAGGAGATCAATAAGCACAAAGGTTCAGACCTGATCCAAGAATCTTTTGCAAACCGGACAATGCTATCTGGGGCAGAATTGCACATTTGGACTTTTCATTATTCCAAAGCGGTGATCTGACGGATTGGGTATTTCAAGTGGATCAATACTTTGATTGTCAAAGGACAGCGGAGGACGCAAAGGTACAAATGACAATCTTTCACCTCTAAGAAATGACATTGCATTGGTATCGATCGACTATTCGTGGTGGAGAATTTACCAGTTGGGTTGACTTTTGTAGAAGGATTACACGCAGATTTGGGACAGCGGCATATAAAGATTTTGCTGCTACATTAAGCAAGATAGTTAAGAGGACAATCGTATTGGAGTACCAAGCAGAATTTGAAAGAGTTAGTAGTCGTTGCGAGCCACCTTGGCCCGAACCGACATTGATGAGCACATTCATTTCAGGGCTGCGGGAGGAGATCCAGGCAGATGCTCATGCTCTCTGTCCTACCACTCTTGAGGAAAAGCACAAGGTTCTCAAGATGGCAGTGAAAGTAAGTTGGGGCAACCGAGATGGGCGGTTGGCACCTAGAATGCCAGTTGGAAATTTTGCGGGTTCAAAGACAGCGACTGCTAGTACTGGAGCACGACCACCCTTGAGACTCTCTTTTGATGTTAGAGGAGGCACAAGAACCTCCGTTTGAACTCTCACACCTGCCCAAGTGGAGGAGGGAAGAGCGAATGGCCTTTGCTTTCGATGCGATGAACGTTTCACTCCCGGTCATCGGTGTTCCAAATCAATGGGGATTGTGATGCTCATCGACGGTCTCAAGAGCGACGATGAGGTTGCTAGAGATGGAGAGTATCCAGATGAGGTCCATGAGGAGGCCATGGAGGAGGGTGCATATGAAGATATCCAAGCTGAAATATCGATATATGCATATTCGGGTATTTCCGCGCTGAGGATATTACGAATGGACGAACTCGTTAGAAAACATTGTGTGCACATCCTTATCGATTTCGGGAGTACACACAACTTTCTAGACGAGAGGTTAATGAGGAAGTTGGACTTAGATGCTGAACTGACCGCAGGGTTTTACGTTGTTATTAGAGACAGCACGCAGTTTCGGGCTGAGAGCTTGTGTCACCAAGTCGGTATATGGGTGCAAGGGCACAACATCATTGAGGACTTATGGAGGATATCACAGAGCTGGATTGTCACATCCATTTTCTGCCAAGACACTGGCTAAAATTTTGGATGGAATTTTTCATATTGCAGGGGACTCAATTGAACTTCAATTTAGCCTACCATCTACAGATGGACGGCTAAACTGAGGTGGTCAATCGAGGCATTAAGTAGTGTTTGCGGTGCTTTGTTGGAGAGATGCTGAGATGATAGTTGGAGTTCTTACTGTGGGCGGAGTGGTCTTACAACACTGCGCACCACAGCAGCATTGACATGACTCTGTTCGAGGTGGTGTACCACACGGCTCCGACATTATGCGCCTATGACCTAGTGGCATCTGTAGATCGAACGGAGGTTGACTTAACTTTGATGGATAGTGACACCATATTGAGGAGGTTGCGTGCTCATCTTAAACTTGCTAAAAATTGTATGAAGCAAGTTTATGATCGTAGCCATCGAGAGTAAGAGTTCGACATCGGCAGTTGGGTATTCGTGAGGGTGCAATTGTATCGACAGGTGACCTTGCGTCCGATGTGAAACTAAAAGTTAGCACATTGCTACTTCGATCCGTTTTGGGTGATAGAGCGTATCGGTCTGGTTGCTTATCGTTTGGAGCTGTTTGAGGGTTCGAGAGTACATCATGTCTTCCATGTTTTATTGCTGAAAGAGTAGATTGGTGATCATTAGGCCATTGGATCAGTTCTATCAGAGCCATTGGAGGAGACAAAGATCGTGGAGCCAGTTCGAGTACTTGCTATGCACCAATGACATCGTGGGACCAGATTGGAGATGAAGGTTCTAGTCAAGTGGCTTGGCAAGCCATCCGATGAGGCGACATGGGAGTTGGAGATGGACATCTTAGAGCGTTTCCCTAACTTTACACATGAGGACAAGGTGGGGAAGCGTGGTGGGCTGATACACCTCACTAGAATTTTTTCTTATTGCATTAGTTATTTATTTTTATTTAAATAAATTTTATGTAGGTCACGTTCGAACGAGGAAGGGGTCGAGTTCAAACGCCTTTGTAATGCCTGCATCAGTTCACAAAAACAGAGAACACAAAATGTGCATTCAAATGCCTACATCAGTTCACATCGATAGAGAACAACGCCTTTTGTGCGTTCGAACGCAGTCGGGCGTGTTCGAACCCGATCGACGGGAATCCATTAGAATTAGGGTTAATAAATATTATTTTGACATATTAGCTAGCCTCTATAAATGTGTGGATGGTAGCCAAAATTATTATGCTTAATAAATATTGATTTCTTTTCTTATTCATCCTCTCTCTAATCTCTCTACTCTAATCTCCCTCCTCCCGCTTCACCAACCAGCTACCTCTAACGTTGGCAAGGTCTCATCTAACTTTTAGTCTCCCTCGTCTGTCGAATCCTCCCCCTTTCTTAGGATCTCGACAACTTCTTCCCCTTCGTCTTTATCCCTTAAACTACATCAACCATCCACCCTCATATCTATTATCATCCATAACCCTAACATTCACTCCACCTGTCACCACCACCTTCATCCCCACTCTATCATAATTTTGTCCTAGTTGTAGTTCGAATCTATGAAGAGCGTAAATACAAAAAAATGTAGATCAGGGAGTTACATATCGAACTAACTTGGTTTTGTAATTTGTGACTATGAAAGAATATTTGGTGAATATTTTCCCTCAATTATACGAACTACTTCCAATAATATATCCATATCTTGAAGGGATCGTTCCGTAACCTATCAGTGGGCCTTACTCAAGGCCCAGAGGTGGCTCAAGAGGATATGGAGATAGACTAAAGACAAGCTCAACTAGCATTAGTGGCGCATGAGGGGTTGGCCCAAGGCAACAGGAAGAGGTGCAGTTAGAAGGGTCGATACCCTATAGCCTACCTTAAAAAAATAAAATAAAAAAAATTAAAATCGTTGCATGGCACGACGTGGCCAGCCTCGTGCCATGCAACGGTGGGCTGGCGTGCACTGAGGGCGCCACGTGCCCCTAGCCACCGACACGGCCAACCTGACTGGGCTAGTTGTTTCGATGGGCCCCGCCGTCGCCACAGCCTTCGCCAACACCCCCCCACAGTCTATCTCTCTCTCTCCATTTTCCTCTCTCTCTCTCTCTTTCGGTCTCTTTATCCTTATCTCTCTCCCTCTCTTTATCCTCTTCTTGCAGACACTGGTGAGCCCCTCTCCCTGCTTCTTTTCTCTTTCTCTCTCTCTCTCTCTCTCTCTCTCTCTCTCGAGTTATCTTAGATCTGTCGGACCCGAGCCGCCAGCAAGAGGTCGACTGCTGGCTGGCCAGTAGCGGCCGAGCCGCTCTCCACCGACCTAGCTTTCCCCTCTCTTCTATCCTCTTTCTCTTCTCTTCTTCTTCTTCCTTCCTTTCTTTCTTTCTTTCTTTGTTTCTTTGTTTCTTTCTTTCTTTTCTTCTTCATTTCTTCTTCTTCTCCCTTCTTAGTTCCTCCTCCTCCTCTTGCTGCAATAGTGCTGGGCATAGCCTAGCACTGTAGCAGACAGTGTTGGGCCGAGCCTAGCAACAAAGAGGAATTGTTTTTTGTTTTCTATTAATTATATACTATTTTCTAATGTTAGGTAAATTAATTTATTTAGATAATTAATTAATTATTTTGATAATTTACACTCACTAGTATAATTATTAGCTAAGTATTTTAGTATAATAATTATAATTATAATTATAAATATTTGCATAGAAACTGTATTTATGGTTTAGTTATTATTTATTAGATTAATACATGTAGTCTTATTAATAATAATCTTATAGTTATATTTATATTTTATATAACTATTTTAGCATCTTATTATTGTCTACTACTTTGTATAAAATGAAATTCTAAGCTTGCATATTAATTTTGTATAATAGGATAATGGCTATTTTTCATAGAATTTATGATTAATTAAATAAGAGTAAGTATCACAAAATAATTATTAATAAGATTAAATTTATAATTATATTTTATAAATCATACATATATATGGTTGTCATTAATTATATACAAAAAGAGATAAATTACTATATTACTTACTCTGTAATTGGCAAACTAGGATTCTTGTTAATAAATAAAAATTATGGTATTAGCATATCAAAATTATCATAATTAAATTTATCATATGAATCTAATTAATTTTTAAACCTAATAAATTATCATATTTTTACTCGAATGGATTACGATCTGATAAACGACTATTTTCATACTACTTAAACATTTTGAAACTCCAAATCTTTTTATTTGAGACCCCGGGATCTTACTAGCGATGAGTGGTGGTTGATTTGATAGATGTGGGGATATGTGTGTTGGGTTTTCTTATCAGATGGTGAGTAGTTTTATCTCTTAGATGCCTTTATCAAATTATAATATATTATATAATTATGTATATGCATCTTTTGATCTCTAGCATGATTATATGACCTTATCTAGAGATAATTTCAATCAAGCATATTTTATCATGCTTTTGATTAGACGATACACTCCTTGTGCACATAGAATCATCAAATAATACCTAATAACATATCCATGCTCACATAATCCAACACCAAATAAATCATACTATTAATAAAATAAATTTGTTAGCATATGAATAGCAAAGTCCACAATAAAATACACTAGACCACTACATAATCTGATAGGACCCACACAGGACACGACAAACTATCAAGATACAACTAAATAATTGATACACGAGTACACTATAATTTGACATGTATTATATAAATAATTGTCTAATATAATAAAGTATAAATATAACAAACAATGATACAACTCAATTTCTATATAATTACTGTCTCGCACCTATAGCTCACCTCATCAATCTAAAATATCTTATCGGGATATCTCAAGTCGCTATCATATACCACATATCTTAAGGGGTTAGAAAAGAAAATAAAGAGTCATGAGCAAAAGGCTCAGCGAATAGACTTTACCCCGAATCAGTGATGCCAAATAGAGAGTAAATCATATACTAAATAATATAAATCAGAAAGAGCATCATGTCATAAATGAGTATATGAATGTATCCTCAATAATATATAAATAAAAAGTAAATAACATATCATAACTGATAAAAGTATATAATTCTCGACAATGAATAAACAGATCACCATGTCATACTATCATTATAATTCTCTCTCAAATATGACACATGATGCATGCCGACCATAACCATGCCATGATATCAAATGCAACTATATAATGTATATTGACCACTCGATAATTAGGTAATCAAATAATAATAAAATTATATGCATTTCTTAATATTTCAGTCGTCAATGTCATCTCTATATGTCATCATCATACTAGACCACTATACAAAGTCAATACCCGATACCCAGTCTCAACATCATGCCCAATGGATCAGAGCATACTGTGTCACCCGCAAGAAGTATCTCAAATATAACCATACCTTGCCACCCGCTAGGGTATCAACATCCATCCAGACCGGGCACCGTTCTAACTGATAGAAACCTTGTGAGGAAATGCATACGACATGTGTCCGAATCTCCGAATGTCTGCTGCGCACAGACTAACGACCTCGGACGTAAGGCCAACAGGATTGTGACTATGTCAAGCGATCAATCATCTCCAAGCACGCCCTAACCCTCGTGCCCACTCAAGTATCCTCACGCTTTCTATCAACTAACCTACCAATCACATTTCATACTTTCTTTCTAAATGACAAATCATATGCATATATCCAGTACGCTAACAAATCAATGCATAAGAGAAATTTAGGTGAAATAGGAATCAAGAAAAAAAATGATGCAATGTAGTCTCCAACCATGTATCTAACACATGCATACTCCTACTAGTCTATCATATGCACACTCATGCTAGAGATCATCTCGGTATAAAATCATAATAGTATAATCATCTCTAATCATCTCTATATATCACCAATGTACTCATATCCTAGATTAGCCTAATCAAATACATGATAAAATATGCTTGACTGAAATCATCTCTAGATAAAGTCATATAATCATGCTAGAGGCCAAAACATACATATACATAATTATATAATATATCCTAATTTGAGAAAGGTGTCTAGGGGATAAGACTACTCATAGTCCCATCAGAAGACACAAACCACGTATCTCTCACATCCGTCAATCAAACGTCAACTTATTGACAGGGTCAATGGGGTCTCACATAAGGGGGTTCGGGATCTGAAAATATTTAAGTAGCAAGAAGTTAGTCGTTCATCTAATTAAAATCTGTTCATGTAAAATATGATGATTTATGAGGTTTTAGAATTTCTACTTATCTTTATAACTAGCTAGATTTTTAATTATAAATAAAAATATAAATATAGATAAAAACCTAATTATAATTAAATTGTGGTTCTCACTCTATCTTGATTCATTAGGGACTATGTAGTCACTACTTTATAAAATAATAAATAAATAAGCCTAGTATTTTATTTGTTACAAAATAATAATATATAATAAATTATTAGACTTACTTAAAATGTATCTCATAAGAATATTAGTATATAAATCTGATAATTATAATTTACAAATCTATCTATTAATCTAATAGAAGTATAAATAAATAAATAAATATAAGTATTACCTATATTTATACCTAATTAATCATTAATTATACAAATTATAATTAATAATAATTATAGTGAAGAATATATATTACTATTAAAATACTTAATGTCTAAATAATCTATTTTCATTAATTAAGAAAGAAATACCTAAATATATAACATAAATAAAATAAAACAAAATAAATAAATAAATAAATGGTGGTGCCATCGGTCTATAGTGCTAGGCCGAGCCTAGTACTGTGTAGAAAGAGAAGGAGAAGAAGCTGAGAAAGAAGAAAGAAGAAAGAAGAAAGAAGAAAGAAGAAAGAAGAAAGAAGAGGAGAAGGAGAAGGAAGGACGGTGCAGACCCGGGCCAGCGGGGAGGGCGCCGGCCGTTGCTGGCCAGCCAGCAACTGGCCTCTCGCCGGCGGCTCGGCTCCGACAAACCTGAGCTAAGGAGGAAGAAAGAGAGAGAGAAAAGAAGAGAGAGAAGGAGAGAGAGCTCACCGGCATCGACGGTTCTAAGAGAGGTGGCGGTGGGCCGATGCCAGCAATGAGGAGAGAAAGAGAGTGTGAGAGAGAGTAGAGTGAGAGGGTGATCAAGAGAGAGAGAAAGAGAGAGAGAAGGCGATGGGGACGTCGGTGCTGCGGTTGCGACACCGGCGGGCCCACTAGAGCTAGCTTGCTCAGTCTGGTTAGTCAGGCCGGCGGTTAGGGGTGCGTGGCACCCTTAGCTTGCGCTACCCCAGCATGGGACGAGGCTGGCCACATTGTGGCCGGCTACGTCGTGCCATGCAATTTTTTATTTTTATTTTTAAGAATAGGTTGTAACATGGGTACCGTGGTCTAGCTTGGTGGATAATATTCAGAGTTGAGACGGATGACTGCGATAGTGAGAGATATGTGGATTGTATCTGACTCTGACATATATGATATCGAGTGGTTGACATGCATCATGCATCATTACTGATGTGGCTATTATCACTAGATCATGATTGATATACATCATATGCTATTATATTGAGAGATGTTATTGTATAATTTCATCATGAGATATATTTTGGTTGAAAATATAATATGCCCATTCATGAGATAATATCCATTTTATTTATATATATATTATCGAGGATACATATATACATGCTCATACATGACATCATGCTTTTTTTGATTTATATTATCTAATACATAATTTACTCTTTATTTGACATCACTGATTCAGAGTAAGTTTATTCACTGAGCATTTAGCCTATGACTCTATTTATTTTCTAACACCCTTAGATATATGGTACGTGATAGTGACTTGAAATATCCTGAGAAGATATTTAGAATAATGATGAAGCGAGATATAGATGCGAGACGGTATAAATGATAGTTTATATAGAAATTGAGTTGTGCTAGTATTTAATATTTATACTCTATTGTATTAGACAATGATTTGTATAATACATGTCAAATTATAATGCAGTAATGTATTAGTTATTTTAGTTGTATCATGATAGTTTGTCATGACTTGCGTGGACCCTTTCGGATCATGAACTTGGACAAACACTTACAAGAGACTTCTAAAGGATCGGGATGCTATGGGGCAACTTGATGAGGAGTGCTTCGGCCAATTCAGCCAGTACCACCGCAAGACTGTGCAAAGTAGACAGTTCAATATTCAGCCAATACCACTGTAAGGCTGCGCAAAGTAGACAGCTCAATATTAAGTGGCAGCAGAGGGCTCAGTTGAAATTGGTGTGCGAAGGAGACAGAAAACCCACTTTTTTTAGACCACTACCTCCATGAGACAACGACGCAATCACATATTAGTTATATAGAAGGATGAAGACACCTAGACCTAGAATGACGAAAAGGTGAAGGAAGCTTTTGTCGAGTTCTACTCCAACCTTTGGGGCCTAGAGGCGGAACCAAACCAGTCGGATCTAAGGTGGCAGGAGTTGCCGATTATCTCAGCCGAGGAAGCTTACAACCTCACCCTCCCAATCACCAATGAGGAGATACCGAAGGCCCTTTGGAGTTTACCTTAAAGGAAGGCACCTAGGCCAGACAACATCCAAGCAGAGGTATATACTAGATATTGGCACATCCTTGAAGATAGTCTATGCAACGCTATGAGGTTCTTTTTCACAACTACTAGCATGCCAAAAAGATAGGGCTAGACGTACCTCACCTTAGTCGCTAAGAAGGACTGCCTTGCTATAATTCAAGAATTTAGACCTGTTGCGCTATGTAATGTAGTGTACAAGGTCATTGTCAAGTTGTTGGTGAACTAGCAAAGCTCGTCGGGCTAGAGCAGGTGACTTTTGTCGTTGGCCGGTTGATTATGGACAACATCCTAACTATCCAGGAGATGGTGCACAACATGACTCATGATAGGCTTAGGCCACCGATTATGATGATTAAGATGGACATGGAGAAGGCTTATAGGAGGGTGAGTTGGGGGGTTGTTCTTGGCACTCTCGATCATATCATATGGGATTCCAAACAAGTGGTCCAACTGGATAAGTGCATGCATCTCTTCCTCTAGGTTTTTCGTCCTCATCAATGGAACGCCATCAGAGTGGATCATACTCCACCAGAGACTCCGACAAAGTGAATCTTTGTCACCATATTTGTTCATCCTGGCATCCTAGCTCTTGTCTAGCACCCTTAACACCAAGAGTAGGGATGGGAAGCTTACGAGTTTCAAAGTCGGCTAAATAGAGATCCTAGTGAGTCAACCTCTCCAATCAGAGATGTTAGGTTTTTATTTGTTGGCAATTGTGTACAAAATATACTAAGTATAATTTTTCATGTATATGAGCTTTACACAAGTCTAGAATATCTCTGGTTTGAAGAATTGCAAGATTATTGGAGAAAAGCCGTCGAGTTCACACCGCGTTCACAAACGCGTTCGAACGCGGGTACTGCGTTCACACAGACCGAGAGCAGCGTTCACAAACGAGTTCGAACGCAACCTGAAGAATTCAAGCTGTCGCGTTCGAACGCACTTGGGCCCGTTCGAACGCAAGTGAGATTAAGTTAGGCCGTTCGAACGCACTCGGGCCGCGTTCGAACGCACCTATGAAGTTTGCAATTTATTGGATTTTCGTGAGTACGAATATTACTTGGATTTGGCAATATCTTGGAGATCATATATAAGGATAGTGTTGCCCTAACTCAAAGGGGTGTTGAAGAAGCATTATTGAAGGAGACTTCTTGAGGCTACATCGGTTCTTCAACTAACAAGGCTCTTCTCATCTACAAATCTTAATCTTTCGTCTTAAGGGCTATCTAGATGAAAGATCAATCTCGAGGGTTACTGAGATTGGACTTCAATCATGAGAAGCGGTAAATCGTGGGTTCTAGCGATCAAGACTGAGAGGAACAAAGTCGTTTGAATCGACGGGTTGTTTTGTGAGTCAGTCTTGTAACTGCTACTATTCTAGTGATTGGTTTTGATCCGAGTTTGGATTCGTGGTTTTTTCCCGTTTGGGTTTTTCCACGTTAAAATCTTGGCGTTCATCTCTACTTTCGTTCTTAATATTTCTACGGACTTTTACTTAAGCGAACGAGTGATATCATTGCCTAGTATTTAGATACATACGTGTGTCTAGGGGTTTTTTCAAGAGATGTTCCTTACGAGATGGATGTACCCTGCTGAGGTCAATTAGCTGACTAATATTCTTAATTTGATGAGAGCATCGATGCCTTTCGCCTATCCCGGCATTCTTATTTCAGGGGGAAGAATCAATGCCAAGGAGCATCAAGGGTTGATAGATCAGATTAGGAAAAAGTTAGCGAGTTGGAAGAAAGGATTGTTATCGCTTGAAGGGAGGCTCACGTTAATGAACCATGTATTAGGCTAACCCCACATACTGGCTCAACAGTATGTGGGTGCTGGACACGGTGCAAGACAAGGTTGAATGCATTGGTTATGCATTCCTATGAGGAAACAGTAGGGGCCGAGGCATGCACCTCGTTAGTTGGGAGGTGGTGACCATGAATAGAGAAGAAGGTGGGCCGGGTGTTAGGAGGCTAAAGCTGGCTCATGTTGTGCTACTAAGCAATCAAGCCTTCAAGGTACTTAACCAAGAGGATATCCCATGGGTGAACTTAATAAGAGGGAAATATGGTGAGTTGGATCCTTGGGAGACTATGGTAGCACCATTGTCATCTTGGGTCTGGAGTGCTATCAACCATGCAATGGCCTCTATCAAAATGGGTTGCAAGAAACTAGTAGGCTTTGGCAATACAACTAGAGCAACTAGGGACCCATGGATGTTCGAAATTTGTGGTGCAAATAGCCACGCGTTATGAGTCCAACCATGCTTAACAAGAACCTCCTTGTGTTGCACCTCTTAAACGATACCTTATGGCCATGGGAGAGGCTAATCTGAGGAGAAGGGGAGGACGTTGCATTCCATTTAGCGACGTGGCAAAGTGGGCAAGCCATAGTCGAAAACAAATGGATATGGAGCAGCCACTCGTCTGGAGAGTCGAAGGTGAAATCTGTTTACGAGTTCCTTAACAAGAATAAGGTGGAGAGATAGACTAGGTGGAGGAGACTTTGGAACTTGCCAGTGGCACCCTGCATTAAAACTTCATTCGCTTAGTCACATTTATAATCACTTGAGACAGCGAATGACTTAAATTGACTATAGCCGATGGTTCCAACCCGCCGTCATCACCTTTCTCCTTTTCCATTTTATTTTCATTCACGTGCAAAGTTGTTGGAGCAATCTCTTTTTCTTTGTTGTCATCGAATGTACCTGTAGGATCAATAACAAGAGGTATTTTAATAGGTTATAGAACGATTTCTTCAAGATTTGGATTTATTGCAGGAAGTAGTCTGCACAATTGAGGAAAAATATTCACCAAATATTCTCCTGTAGTCATAAAATTACTAAACTAAGTGATATCAATCCATAACTCATTGATCTACGTTTTTCATATTTATGTCCTTCGCAGATTTGAACTGTAAGTGGGAAAAAAATACAACATAGTGCGGAGGATGGTGGTGGTGATGGGTGAGTAGATGTTAGGGTTATGGATGATAATGGAGATGAGGGTGGATGGTTGATGTTGTTTAAGGGATAAAGATGAAGGGGAAGAAATGGTCGAGATCCTAAGGAAGAGGGAGGACTCGACAAACGAGGGAGATTAGAAGTTAGGAGAGACCTTGCCAATAGTAGAGGTGATAGGTTGGTGAAGAGGGAGGAAGGAGATTAGGGTAGAGAGACTAGAGAGAAGATAGCGAGGCAAGAAGCCAATATTCTAATAGCATAATAATTTTAGCTACCATTCACGCCTTTATAGAGGCTAGCTAATAAGCCAAAATAATAATTATTAACCCTAATTCTAGTGAACTTCGGTCGATCGCGTTCCAATGCGTCCGACCGCGTTCCAACGCACAAAAGACGTTCTCTGTCGATGCAAATCTGATGTAGACGTTCGAACGTGGCGTTCAAATGTGCCTGACTGTATTCTCATTCTCTATTTTTGCGAACCTAATACATGCGTTTGCAAAGGCGTTCGAACGTGATTTACAGAAAATTTATTTTAATGAAAATAAATAACTAATGCAATAAGAAAAGACTCTAACTAGGTGCATCAAACTTTAGATTTTTCAACAAAGTTATCATCTATAATAATATTTGTAGATTCCATAATAGTAGAAGTATTAAGATTGAATACTCTATATGCTCTAGTATTATTCAAATACCTAAGAATATGCCCTCATTACTCTTGGGGTCAAATTTTGTCAAATGTTCTTGATCACGCAAAATGTAACATTTACTACCAAACAATCAAAAATATTTAACATTAGGTTTCTTACCTTCTCACAGTTCATATGCTATCATTTTTGTAACTAGTTTAAAATAGACACGATTGATCACATGTACCATTGTATTTATCGCTTCGACCCAAAATATTTGAGAAACCTTTTAGCATGCAACATCACCCTTGCTATTTCCTGCAGAACTCTATTCTTTCTCTCTGTAATATAATTTTGTTGTGGAGTTATATGTGCTAAAAATTTATGCTTGATGCCAAGAGAATCACAATATATAAAATAATTTTTATTTTAAATTCTCTACTATGGTAAAACTGAATTTTAACTAGAGTATAGATTTTCTGTTTTGCAATCTCAAGCATAGGGATTTTAAAAATTCAAAGGTTTTGGAGTTTTCACATAAAAAAAGGCAATTTAAGAAAATCCGTAGTAATAATCAACTAGTAAAAATATATACTATTTACTTGTAAGACTTTCAATTTTTTTGGGTCCAATTAGATCTATATGAACTAGTTGTAGAACTCGATCAGTGGTAGCAGCATTCACTTTCTTATGTGAGATCCTTATGTATTTCCCGATTTGACACAGACCGCACACACTTTTTAACTTTTCCTTCATCTTAGGATTCTTTTTATTGCCTCATGTTTGAACAAATTGAATAGTTTCTTGTGGTTCAAATGTTTAAATCGTTGGTGCCAACAATCTACAATTTTCAAAATAGCACTGTTATGTTTCAAATTATTTGAAGTTTCAACCACATAGCAATTACCTTTCCTTCAACCACATAGCAATTATTTGATAGTCAAGATATTCTTTTTCAAACCTTCAACATACAAAATATTTTGAAGAATAGCAACATCTAGAGTACTTGCCTTTCCTTTTTCAATTACCGTGGTTGAATTTTCGTCTCCAAAGGTCACAACTCCTCTTTCATACTCTTCAAGTTTAGAAAATATGAATTTATCATCAGACATAAGTCTTGAACAACCACTGTCACCAAACATGTCTCAAACTGAATTCTTTTAGCTTCAATTACTTTGAGTCTTTGAAGTAGCCTTAGGTTGCTTTTTTTCTTTCAAATTGAATCACTCTTGGTATAATTCATTGTATGCTTTCTGAATTTCTAAGTCTTCTCCTTTAGGTGATAAGAATTTCTGCTCATCTCTACTATTAGAATTAACAGTAGAGTTAGTGCGAGAGAGAGAGAGAGGGGTGATAAAAACCATATAGTTTTCTTACTCTTTCTCGGAATCATTATCTAACTCATCCGAGTCATTCTAAGAGACCTTTATAGCCTTACCTTTCCTCTTGAGCTTCCTATGCAATATGATCAAAACTAGAACATTCATAGCATCGTATGTTACTATTTTGATTTTTGGTTTTTGTTTAGAGTTATTGATATCAATCACAACATTTGCACTCACCGGATCAAATCCATGTTCTCGACTCTCAAATCACTCTCAAACCTATTTTTCTTCTCAAATATTTGACTCTAGGCCTTCCCAAAGGTGATTTCTCCTTTGGATCTATAAATTTTGAGAATCAAACTTTGTGATTTCTTCACTTTTGCAAGGTATGATCTGTGCCTATTTTTTTAATTTAATAATACCTTGATTATGATTAATGTTTTCATAGGGATTTGAGATTTCTTCACATTAGAATTTTGATTTCATGTTTTGTTTTGTGATTGAACGTGGTAGAATCATTGTTTTGTATGGGTTCTTGATTTTATTTGGGATTGCTTGATTTTTCATGAAGGATGTTTTTTGTGTGTTCTTTGGTTTGAGAGTTTCTCTTGAATATCTTTGAGAGGTATGTGTTGAATTTTCTTATGGATTTTGTCTCTCAAGATGCCTAGAAAGTGAGTTACATTCAAGAGGCCAAGGCCCTCTTCACCTTCAACGTCGACCTCCCCAAGAAAGTTCTCTACATCCATAGCTGTAGGGAAATACAAACACAATCTTGGTTCAAGGCTAGTGATATGTGAGAGACCCGTTATTCTACAAGATTTTGCATCTTTGGACATTGAACGAATATTTATGCATGGATGGTTACAAATATGTAATATGTCTAGGACTACATGTATTGAAGTTGTTAGAGAGTTATTTAATAATGCTTCTGTCATTAACAAGTATATGAGATCCACTATTCGAGGAGTATTAGTGTACTTGGACACGTTTCATCTACCGTCGAGAGTTTTTTTGCTTACCCTCATTCAGATCCTCTTCGTCCCATTACTGATATCGTTAGTGTTCTTTTGATGTAGGGAGGAGTGGTAAAGAAATATGATGTTACATGCTAAGCTGACTCTAGTGGCTCGGATGTTACACCATATTTGTCTACACAACATCACTTCTAAGACTCAACATACAAGTATCAATCATGAGCGAGCTTATCTTTTGCATGCTATGCTTTCAGATATTTTTATTGATCTAGCCTCCATTATGTATCAAAGCATTGAGTATGCCGCATTGAAAGAGGCACCTCGTGAGGGCTTGCCATTTGACATTTTTATTATAAATATGTGCGTACATAATGGTGTCCATATTGACTCATCTGAGAGTTTTATTAAGTCTCTAAAACCTTTGGATCATACTACCATGAAGCGGAGTCAACACATGACTCTCCTTTCAAATCATCTCCCCTCAAACTAAGTTCTTTTTTGGCTACTGAAGCAAGTGTTTTAAGTCTTAAAATGTCTTCTGATTCGGATGACGACACATTTGAGTCGGAGGGGGAATTTCAATTTATGTATGAGCATTTTGATCATCTCAACAATCAAATTATTGATTTGAAACTAGAAGTATCTAGAATTTCTTATCTGGTAGTAAAGATACGAGCTGATCAAGGAAGGATTTGAGCTAAGCAAGCTCGTCAAAGTTCAATGCTAAATAATATCCTCACAATCCTCAAATAGAACTTTCCTCCTCCACATGAGTGACCATTGTCAATTTGAGCCAAAAAAGGGCCAAAAAGAGGGAGAGTTGGCCCGACTAGAGTTGTTGAGTCGCGTAGTTTATTGGTTTAGGAATTTTAGGGTAATTCAATTTGCTTACTTTGCATCTTTTCTTCTACTTTACTAGTAGAACTTGTTCTAAACTGCTTGCCTACATGTGGTTTCTTGTTGATAGTTGAACTTTTTAAGATTATCGTGTCATAATTGCTTATCTTTTTGTGATCTTATATTTTATTTCTACATTTTTTCTTTCACTTATTCTTATATTAGTATATATTTTGTGCATAGTTAAATGCTCAATTTATCAAACTTGTGTGAATGCTCATTTAGGTGTTATTGCGATTGATATAACTTTTAGATATTTTATCACAAATTACTAAAGGGAAAGATGGTTAGGTTTTTATTATTGGCAAATGTGTACAAACTATTCTAAGTATCTCTATATTTGTACAAGTTTTGATAAGATTTGGACTTAAGATTTTTGAGATTTAGAGCAAATAAGTCACATTCGCATTGCATTTGCAATGCATTCAAATGTACCCTGAAAAGTTTATAGCGCGTTCATACATACAAAAATGTATATTTAGTCATTTAAATGCAATTGAAAATTTTGCAGTGCATTTGCACATACAAAGAGTCATATTTGGTCTTTCAAATGTGTCTGGGGCATCAATCATCGTGTTTGAATGCACTCGGGCTGCATTCGAATGCAACTATGTAACTTGTAAATTTTGGAGTTACGTGAGACCTAATTTAATTTAGATTTGGCTTTATCTTTATAATGTATTAAGAATTGGGATGCCTTAACCCTAGAGATCTCGACTTTTGCTTTTCAAGTGGAGCTTTTGAAGAAACAACGTTCGTTCATCGACTAAGTTTCGCCTTATATTCTACATATCAAGAGTTTTGTCTTAAGGGCCACCAAGGCAAAAGATCAATTTCGTGGGTTACTGAAATTAGAGATCAATCACTGGAACTAATGAATCGTGAGCTCTAGTGATCAAGACTAAGCTAAATAAAGTCGTGGGGATCGACAAATTATTTTATAAGTCGGTCTTATTAACTAATAAGATCTATTAGTGATAGGTTTGATCCAAATTTAGATCCGTGGTTTTTTTTTCTATTTGAGTTTTTCCATGTAAAAAAATATTGGTGTTTATCTTTACTTTACTTGTTGGTTTTTATTCCACATATGTACTTAAGCAAATGATTGAAAAAAATTACTTAGGATTTAGATACATACTCATGTCTAAGTTTTTTTATGATGTCTCTCTCTAAAACTAAAGATATCCAATTGAAATGGTAGAGAAAGCATGACCATAAATTTTAGTTACAAGCCCATCAACAAAATGAAGAAGTGAGCAGAGAATAATTTATATATTTTAAAAATTACCTTTATTATTCTAATAAAATATATTCTTTAGTTGGGTTAAATTAATTTACTATTAAAAGAAATATGAAATATGATTAAATATTTTTTTTTTCTCTATACTTATGTCAAAAATCACTTTACCCCATGTCCTTCAAAACGTTTCAAACCCAACTAATGGACTTACGACTAAAGTGAGACCATTAATTTTTTTTTGTCAAAGTTAATGAAGCGCATCCAAATGACCAAAATACTTTATCGTATACTTTAGGCAAAACAAATAGGATTTTGATATGATTTTTCTTTAACCTATGTTCATCTTAATGGAACAATATTTATTTTCATAAAAAAAAACTAGAATTGGAAGGAATTTAGGCTGTTATTCAATTTTAGACATGTTTTTGAGCACGCTAGTTTTAATTTGGATAGAAAAACTTACAGTTTCACTTTAGTTATAAGTATATAGACTAGTTTAAGATTTTTTAAAGTACATAAAAGTAAATTAATTTTTGAGCGTTAACTATAAGAGGTAAAATATATTTAATCGGAAAAATACTATGGGTTAAGTTAGCACTAACACTATCTAGTTGGATTATCTAACAATAAGAATATTTCGTCCAGATCACTATGTTGTCTACGAAAGTATACAAGTAAAGAAACAACTCATCGACAAGGCATCTTCTTGTCTGTTTCCTCCATGTGCCCATTTCATGTGAAACTATTCCCATGCGTAGGAGAGCTTGATGGATTCTCTTATTTGGAGACTGGAGAATTAAAAAGGAGTTCGGCCTCTCCAGTGTTGATAATTTAAACGGCGCAGGATGTCTTCTACATATAAAACATAGGGTTAAAAAGGGTCTACAAATAGTGAAAGCAAACTAAAATATAAAAAAAAGGGAAAAAAATAGAAAGTATAGGGTGTCGAACACAAATTTCCTACTATAATATGGACTCCACCGTGTCATGGGAGTATGGGACAGGGGTTGGTGGCCTTACCTTTTGTGCCAGCTCCCACTTGTGTTTGAACTTTATGTGCCACTCATCCACTTGTAGTAGTTACACACTACCCCACTAACGCCAACCAATCTTTCCCTTCTTCCCATCTTCCCATCTTTAAAACCTGTGGGTACGAATGAAACAAATGAACATCTTTTTCTAATAAAAAGAAAAATATATTAATTTAGCTTCCACGTGACCCGGTAGGCACCGCCCATATCAAAGCTCAAAAGTTATAATAAAGTATCGGAAAAATCCCTTCGCAAGTATATTCAAAACTTGATAATCTACCAGTATTTGCAAGTAGATAAAGTTTGGTAAGAAAAAAGAAATGTCTTCAATGTGAAATCCATTGAACGTGTTAGTCAAGGGTAAAGAACCCATCTCAATCTATAGGTGAGAAATATTGAAATTTTTTGATAGCCACCAATGCTTCCCTAATAGCCCAAGCTTTAGCCTTAAAAAACTGTTTTGAAATAGTGATAGCGATTCCCAAATAATAGGAAAATTATTAGGTAATCACGGTTAGAGACTCAGTCTTACTAACCACAGTTGGGCCTATAAAAGGCCCATTAGCATTGACCTTCATCCATCCAGGAGGGACATGGTCTAGGGCTGTCAAGCTCGACGAGCGGCTTGGGCTTGGCTCGGTTGGAGCTGAGCCAAGCCTGAGTCACTAAAATCGGCTCGAAATTAATATCGAGCCAAGCCTGAGTTGGAGCCAACTTGCTCAGGCTCGACTTGATAGGCTCGTTAATGGTGTTGCCTCCTCCTCCCCCTCCTTCTTCTTCAGCCACGGTGCCCATCTTCCTCCTCCTCCTCCTCCTTCTTCTTCTGCAGTAGCGGTGACGCGGCTGCCGCCTCCTCCTCCTTCGACAGCAGCAAGCGGCCGCGGTACCCTGTCTCCACCTCCTCCTCCTTCTCCTTCTTCTTCTGCAGCAACGGTGTTGTGGCTATCGCCTCCTCCTCCTTCGGCAGCGACAAGCCGCCGCGGTGCTGCCTCCTCCTTTTTCTTCTTCTTCGGCTCGGCTTGGGCTCGATCTGGTTAGATCCGGCTCGGCTTGAATGAGGGTTAATGATAGGCTCATTTTAGGCTCGAGCTCGGCTCGAGCTTAGTTTGGCCCGGCTCGGGCTCGGCTCGAGTTGAGTTGGGCCGAGCCTAAGCCCAATTCTAAAACTCAAAATTGATTTTGAGCCGAGCTCGAGCCACCCCTAATAGGGTCCCATCTAATCAAAAAGTCACAGGAGTTCGATTTCTCACACCTTATATATAAATGTTTAAAATATTTTAATATAAGTTTAAGGCTTTCTCCCAAATCTTGCTAGTGTCTTAATCCTATTAAAAAGAGCTTCATTCCTCCTTTTCCAGCTCAGCCAATGGTAACTCCCACTATATTCTTTTTAGAGAGGTCTACATCAAATGACCAATTTTCCACTGTAGTGAGTCTGAGGTGTTTAAATCAAACCAGTCCAGGACCAAGTCTCAAAAGGGCAAAAAATCCATGGCGATAAAAGAGGTGGGATGTGGTTGCCCACAATTAGGAAAGAGAGTTTCAAGGCCTAAGTGAAGATTTCCCAACACAGTTTTCACACGAAATATTTTATGTTAGGAGGTAGATGAAAACACACTGAGGCATATTAAGCTTTGCCTTGTTTCAAAGGAAACAAATACACTATTTTTATAGTAGTATTACCCCTAGGGTGGGGGAACTAAATCCAACGATCATCCTTATCTTGAATAGGCAAATTAATAGCAAAAATTTTCTTACAAAGATCAACACCAAAGGTGTGAATAATAATCTCCTCCCTTCGGGATTTATCCTTAATGAAATCAGACACGCGAGATAAAGTCTGAAAAGAGGAAACATTAACATAATTAGGCCATTTGTTAATAGGGAGAGGGAGAGCCAACGATCAGTTCTTATTTGCACTAGCACCATTACAGATATGTTTTTAAGGATGTTTTTACCAATAGAATAGCACCATTGGAATCAAGGATTAGAAACCAACTCCAAGCACACCTATTGTGCTTAGTATTTTTCCAAGAGAGGGAGCTGCTATTTATCGAGGACAGATGGTTTAAAGGTCCCTACTATAATTAAGCACAGATAAAATCTTCTTAGCAACAATGGAAAGCCTAAGCGTACGAAGGCCACATATGCCTAAACCACCTTCACGCTTGGGTCCAATGATTTTATCCCAACTAATCAAATGGAAACCCTTTGATATTCTTGCCCTTATCCGACAAAAATTTTCTAGAAAGTTTAGCAATGCGATTAACAATAGCCGGGAGAATCCAAATGGAAGAAAAAAGATGGATTGGCATTGAGAACTGATTTAATCAAGGTAAAACAATTTGCTTGAGAAAGCATGGTGAGCTTCTAACCGGCTAGTTTTGCTTCAACTCTAGCTAGGAAATCCCCATGATCTTTAATTAAAAGATGTTCAAAAGAAATATTAGCACCTATTTAATAGGAAAACAATTCCTCATGCATTCTAAGGGAGTCAAGTATAGCAGATTTTTATTCATAGGAAAATTTATAGGAAAATAAACTTTAGATTTATCCGTATTAATATATAAATTGCTTATATCTTGATACTTATGAAAGATAGTTATAAGAGCGTCTTAAGATGCCATATATGCTTGAATAATAATGAGCAGATAATTTGCATACATAAGGCGACTAATATGGCATCTATTGTTGATTTTAAAAGGAACAATATTACAATTAAGAATAGTATCTCTCACAAGTGCAGAAAAATATTCAGTCACTATAATAATTAAATATAAAGATAGAAGGTCTCCTTGGTGAATGCCATTTTTGGCGCAAAACCACTAAGAACCACAAGCACTCAAAAGCAAAGAAAAGCTGGGGGAATATAATGCAAGCTTTATTCCAATAAACAAATTTACTATGAAAGGTCATCTGAGTCAAAGTAGTAATAGCCTCCTAATTAATATGATTATAGGCCTTTTTAAGATCTGTTTTTATCATGATGAATTTATCTTTTAAAGAATAATTGTTTAAAAGATGAGCAATTTCTTGAGCCACAACAATATTACTATAATTGTGTCTACCCGTAATAAATGTTGTCTACTTAAGGCTAATAATATCAGCCATAAAAGGCCTAATCTGATTAGCAAAGGTCGGACCTCTAAGGAATGAGAGAAATATCAATTGGGGGGAATGAAGTGAGCAAAGGAATGCACTAGGTCAAAGCCTATCTCTTCCCAATATTTCTTATGAAATTTAACCTAAAAACTATCCAGGCTACCAATTTTCCTAGCTAGCATTGACCAGAAAGCCCTTTTCACCTCATCCATAGTTTATTTTAATTAATTCATCATTGTAGACAACAACTATGTTACGATTCAGACTGAGTCTGAGTTCAAAACAAAGTTAGCCTAAGGTAGTGGGTTGATTGAGTTGATTGAGTCAAGTTCGAGTTGAGTCATTTTATTAATTATATTTGATTCAGTTATTTGTTTATTTAATTAGATTGAGTCTATGTAGGGTTCAATCTGAATCGATTTCTTTTTCCTTAATTGGGTCCTAGCCAAGTCGGCTAATCAAGTCAACTCAGTCGAGTTAGCCTCTATAATTATATAAAGGGCAACAGTAGTTGTGTTATACATAAATTGATTTGGATACAGCTTCTCCCTTCTTCTCCTTCTACTCTATGTCCCTGCCTCCTATATGACTTTCATTTCTACAACCATAGTTGCCAACCAATTGTAGCTATAACACCCCTTGAAAAAAAAAATTGAGCACACGTGTCGCCTTCTTCTTGCCCTTTCCTTTTCTTTTCTTTCTTTCCTTTCTTCCCCGCAACCATTTCCTCTTTTTCTTCTCACCTTGTTGGAGTATCGCCAAAGCAAGCCGTCGCCACGAAATAGCTTACCAGTAAGTCCTCTATAATCCTGTAAAATTAATTTTAGCTTAATTTATTCTTTAAAATTTTCCCCTTCCCTTTTTCCTCCTTTCGATCCCGTTGGGTGATCAATCAGCCGGACGCCTCGTACCTCGCCACTCTGGCCCGATAGCATCCCCTCATCGTTCCCATATTGGCGGTACCCTCCTTAGGTTGTTTCTCTCCTTGATTGAAGCTACAATTGGTAGCCTCTTCTCGTCGGCTTGCAAGCTTTCTTTTGGCTACCCTTGTCATTATCGCCCTTCCCTAACTGGTGAAAAAAATTCCCCTTCTTGCATGGATGCCCTAGGTGGCATCCATCGATGCCCTCATGGCAGGAGTCCTCAAGAGTCCTCTTACCTTTGCCGCCGGCCTTAGTAAGAGGCATTCTTGTAGTTGGTTGCCTCTAGTGGTGGATCTCCCTCTCTATTGGCTTCTACTAGCCGAGGGGATGACTTTGGTAGGATAGCTGGGTCATCGATGGCTGGGATCACTAGTAGCTCCTCTTGTCGTCGAGCTTATTTTGCACCATTGAGAGAAGCTCTTGGCTCCATCGATAGGTCGGTACCCTGGGTGCCTTCCTCGACTGGGGGGCATTGGCTATTGTGCCAGCCTTTGCTATTTTTGGCGGTGTCTGTTGGCAGCCACTACTTCTCCCTTAGCAGTCCTTGGGGTAGGGGTTGGTGCTAATGCTGTGCTGGTTGCAGCACATCTCAGCTTGGGCTTGGGTTGGGTTGAGCCCAAACCAATTGTGACTTCGGCTGGGTGGCCCAGCCTAAGGATGGTGGACTAGGTTTAGGTTGAGCTCAACCCAGGTTTGGTTTGGGCTGGTATAGCCTAGCCTAAAGCTTGGTGGGTTGGGTTGCTGGTAGTGTAGCCTGATGTGTGGTGGGTTGGGTTGTGGACTAGCTCATGATGAGTGGTGTGTTGGGCTGCTGCCTAGCCCACTTAGTAGCTTTAGTTGGGTTTGAGTTTTGGGCCTAATCTTTGAGTTAGTGTTGTAGTCTTTAAGTTGGTTGCAGCTCGGTCCATTGCTTTGGGCCTTACGCTGACCCAAGTGAATTAATTACTCTTTAATCCATTCTAATTATTTAGCTGATCACATCCAACTTGAGTCTTGAATAATTATTTTTAGAGGATAACTTGTTAGTTATATTAATTGTTGTGATTCAATTTTAATGATTCAAACTGCGGTCTGAGAGTGCCATTACTAATTGCTCATAACAGGGAATTAACTCTAATTAGAGTTTAGCATGGTCAATTATAATTTTGGTTAAATCAATTTTTAACAAATGTCTCCATGATCTAAGTGTATCTGTATCAATTGCTCCTATCAGAGAATTAATACAGATTAGTTAGGATAATAGTATCAAGCAGGTTGTTTTATTTAATGAAGCAAATTAATTAGATGTTGCCTATATAATTTACTTTAAATCGATAATTAGTGGGATGATAATTCAAGGTAAATTGTTTTAAATTACCTCTAATGACGCGTCAGGCTATGGTACACTTTACTAGCTCTACCTGTTTATTAAATACAAGGATTTCTTAGATCTTAGATGAACCTACTCAAGCTTTTAGTAAACATTAGTAAGATAATTTAATTAACTAGTCCAAGGAATATTATGCTCATTATGTTATTTATCTTCATTATTGAGATGGACTCCATACCATGGAAGGATGATCCCGTGGCACAATTGCAGCTAGTTATCTGAAAAGCGTTGAGAGGCAAGTGAAATTTTTATAATCTAGGAGTAGTGTAGAGAATGAGATATTTTACTTTACAATATCATCACATTCATATCATACATATATACATATTTATATACTGTTATCGATGCAAGTAGTCTAGGTTAATTTTACTTGTTGCTTGACTTTCTCTTATCATGATTACTATGCATATTCATAGGCATAATCATGTGTGATAACACATAATACATGATAATAATGTGAGTTCCATTATGCTTATTTATGCTATATAATATCATGACACTAGCACACATGCACGACCATAAAGGGAGTTACGTCTGCGTCTCGACAGTACTTGACACCTCCCTAGTCAAGGTTAGAGACAGGGGTATTTATTATATTTATATATTAATGTCTACGTTTGAGTTCTTAGTTTATTGATCACAAACAATCAAACGACCATTTTGCTCGGCGATGGGCGATTTATCGTCGATCAACGAGAGTCAAACCTTTTAAGATATTTAAGTTATAGAGAGAAGGGTAGGATGATGTACACCTAGCGATACCTGATGACATAGGGTGAGGGCCCCCGTGAGCGATGACTCATGAATTTTCATATGGTGATACAATGATGTGGAGCCAAGGGCTTATATGGTAGCATCAATGTGCAATACTGACTTCTATGATAGGCTACGACTGATGTCCTAAGTCTGTGGTAGTGAATAATTGATCATCCTATTCGGCGGGTGATGGGCTGGCGAGTTACCGCTAGGGTGTACTCTCATTGGGTTGTTTGTGTGGTCGGGTGTGAGTATTGAGGTGGCCTACGAGTGTGACTTTACATGAGCCTAAATGAATGTTATGGTCGCCTTTAGTGAAGATGATTGTTTATTCGATTTGCTAATCTAGACATAACTCAATATGGCACTTGTGTAGGAAATAGAGATCGATCCAACTATTGGAACAATATGAGATTTGGATATATTATTCCTTTGGAAGTTAGAAATCCAACGCAATTGAAATCTTATCGATCGGGCTAGTAGATCGAAAGTTACGAAGGAAATAATGACCAAATGTTAGGATGTGACGGGATGGACATGGGTTATTTGGTTAGGATTATGAGAGATGATAATGGGTATGGTGGAAGTGTTAGTGCTTTGAACAAGATGAGGTGGGAGAAGAGAGCTTCTAGGTATGACTAGTCGCTGGAGTGAGGAGGGAGAAGTGACGAAGGATTAACCTCGACCTTAGGCGAGAGCTCAAGTTGGATTTGAGGGGGAGGAAGGAGGAGGGAGAAGTTGGCTCAAGCCTAGATGCAAAATAAATCCTAATAATTAATAATTCAAAGTTGGCTACTTTTTCACATATTTGGAGGCTAGCTAATCATCCACAAACTCTAAATAGATGCCATTACGACTCAACTTATCCGTCGTGCTTTTGAACGCCCTAAAATAGGGCTCTGGATGTGTGAATGCAAAATCAGGCATTTGAATGGGCAAAAACCATTCTCTAAATGTGCGAACATGAATTAGGCATTTGAACGCCATCCATTTGCATTCGAATGCACTTGCCTGAAGCTATCTTATTTTCCTAAAATATAAACAAAAATTGATACAATTTGAAGCGGTTTAATCATGTCCACTATGTATCTAAATCAAGAACCGCAACAAGCTACCACGCTTCTCTCACCTTGTCCTCAAGGTGCAAAGTGAGGAAAACGTTCCATCAATTTGTCCTCCATCTCCCATGTCACCTCGTCAGTGGGTCAACCCATTCACTCCACGAACACCTGTCTCTAATCGCCCATCATGTCGTCATCTTCACTTGGCCAAAATCTGAACTGGCTTATTAATATCTTGTTCCGCAATTGGCTCTGGCAGGTCGATTCCCACTATGATATTAGGTCCAATCTTCGCTTTCAGAACTGACACATGGAACATCGGATGAACTCGTGTCCCCTGTAGTAAGTCCAATAAATATGCATCAGGTCCAACCCTTGCCTTGACCCTATAGGGTCCAAAATACTAAAAAGAAAGGTTTTGGTTCATTACTAGCCTTATAGTGATCTGTTGGATACAATCGTCCTTGGCATCCCATGTAATTTAGCAACGTTCCGGAAAAAAAATTTAGCAACCCCCTTTGCTAAAAATGAGTGTCCTAAGACGATCCGTTACTATTAACACCACATAATATCCTCTAACTTTTGGAAGTCCCTCAATGAAATCCATAGATAAGTCCTCCCCAAATCTACTCTGGGATAGGAAGAGGTTGGAGTAGTCTAGCAGGTTTTATGGCTTCAATTTTGGCGTGTTGGCAACTTTGATATTTATTGACATAGCACACTTCAGCCTTCATTCCTTACCAAGTACAACTTTGGGCAGCCACTTGTATATTCTCAACACTCCTTCATGCCCAGTTGTAGGACTGTCATGGAAATACCCCAATAGTCATTGTTGGAGCTCAGTATTGGCTGGTACAAGAATGCGGCCCCAAAAAATCAACAACCCATCTCTCTCTTCGGTCTCTGCATGCTGCCTTTGATCCACCTTCATTTCTTATACCTTTGCCAGATATGTAGGGTCAGCAATACCTACAAGTCTCAACTCCTCTAAAAAAGGAAAAATAGGTGTAGAGTATGCCACCAACTCCGCTGGTTCTGGGTTGCACGATAGGGCATTGGCAACAGTATTTTTGTCCCCTTCTTGTACACCATTTTATAGTCATATCCCATGAGTTTAGATACCCATCTTTGCTGCGCGTGTATATGTACTTATTGTTTCAAGAAGTAGGGTAAGCTCTACTAGTCCGTCCGGTTCAAAAAGCATGGACCAATGAGGTAAGGTCGCAACTTGGTGAACGCATGTAAAATTGCCATCAACTCACGCTCATACATTGACAAATGCCTTAAGCTATCAGATAAGGCCTTGCTAAGATAAGCAATAGGCCATCCCTCCTACATTAGCACTGCTCTTATGCCAACCCTTGAAGTATCACCCTCCACCACAAACTATTTGATGAAGTGGGCAACGTGAGTACAGGAGCTGCATCCATGGCGATCTTGAGAGTTTTTATAACACCCACAACCCTAAACACGTGCATGGCATGAGCTCATATGGCACGTGCATGACACCTGACTATTTGGTTAGTTACTAGCAATCAAATAAACCTGTATCAACATCATAAATTTATCCACAATATCTAAACTAAGAATAACACAAGTCTAACTGTCAACAGTACACGGATAACCCTACTTGGGCCCCACACAGGTCACTACATATTATTAAGAGCTTTCACCACAACATATACACAATGGTGGTATATACATAATTATACAAATACAAAGTCACCTACTAGAATATAAGATAAGGATAAAGACACATTTTAGAGGATGTCCACTAATACATCAAATAAGATAACTCATCTAGCGCATAACACTAACCACACACTACTCTTCATTCACAGGCAAGATCTCTAAGGGAGTATCCTGCTCCACTTGTTCACCTGAGTTTTTGGAAAGGAGAAAACAAAGAGAGTCATGAGCTAAAGGCTTAGTGAATAGACCTTACCTCGAATCAGTGAAGCCCAAACAAAAAGTAAATCATGTATTGGATAATATGAATCAGAAAGAGCATCATGTTATGAATGAGAGTATGAATGTAACCTCAATAATATATAATTGAAATGTAAATAATATGTCATAACTGATAAAAGCATATAATCCTCGACAATAAATAAACAAATCTCCATGTTATAGTATCATCATAACTCTCTCTCAAATATGACACATGATGCATGCCATCTATGACCGTGCTATGATATCAAATGCAACCATATATGATGTAAATTGACCATTTGATAATCATGTATTCAGATGAGAATAAAATCATATGCAGTTCTCAATATCTCAGTCATTAATATCATGTCTATATGTCATCATCATACTAGACCACTATGCACAGTCAACACCCGATACTCGGTCTCAACATCATGCCCAAAGGCTTAGAGCATACTCTGCCATCCGCAAGGAGTATCTCAAATATAATCATAACCTGCCATCCGCTAAGCGTATCAACAACCATTCAGACCGGGCACCCTTCTAGCTAATAGAAACCTCGTGAGGATAACTCGCCACATATGCTCTAGCGAACGACATATGTCCGAATGTCTGCTGTGCACATAGACTAATGTCCGCGGACGTAAGGCCAAGAGGATCGCGACTATGTCGAGCGATCAATCATCCACCAAGCGCGTCCTAACCATTGCGCCCACTCGAGTATCCTCACGCTTTCTATCAACTATCCTATCAATCACATTTAATGCTTTCCCTCTAAATGCCAGATTATATGTATATATCCAGTACGATAACAAGTCAACGCATAATAGAAATTTAGGTAGAATAGGAATAAAAAAAAAATGATGCAATATAGTCTCCAACCATGTATCTAACACATGCATACTCCCGCTAGTCTTTCACATGCACACTCATGCTAGAGCTCATCTCGGTATATAATCATAACAGTAGAATTATTTCCAATCATCTCTATATATCGCCAATGTACTCATATCCTAGATCAGCCTAATCAAATGCATGATAAAATATGCTTGACTAAAATTATCTCTAGATAAAGTCATATAATCATGCTGAAGGCCAAAATATGTATGTACATAATATATAATATAACATAATTTGAGAAAGGCGTCTAGGGGATAAGACTACTCACCACCACTACAAATACCAAACAACCACTCTCTCATGTTGCTACGACAACGATCAAGCCTCGATAGCTAAGTCCATGGGGTCTTGAACAGGGGGGTCAGAATCAGCAATGATGGCTCTAGGAAAGGTGTCGGCAATGAGGAGAGAAAGGAGTGCGAGAGAGAATGGAGAGAGAGTAGAGTGAGAGGGTGGCCGAGAGAGACAGAGAAAGAGAGAGAGAGAGACAGTGGAGAGGAAAAGGGCGGCGGTGCCGGGGCCCACCACGGCCAGCTGGCCATAGCCGATTGGCTATGGTAACGGCGGTGGGCGTGTGGCGCCTCACCATGCAAGCTGCTTGGGTTATTAGGCCACCTTTTCCTTTTTTTCTAACCCTACTTGGGTTATTACAGTTTCAAAGGCTATCGTGGCCTCCTCACTCCAGATGAAGCTGTCCTTCCTCAACAACGCGATCAATGGGGGTAGCAATCTTCCCATATCTCACTACAAACCACCTATAATATCCTATCAAACCCAAAAATCCACACAGTTCTGTTGAGATTTTTGGCGTCGGCCACTTCGTCATGCAAGCTACTTTCCTTAGGTCGGCTATAATGCCTTGGGCTGAGATGATATGCCTAAGGTACTCCACTTGTTGCTTCCCCCATAGATATTTGGATGGCTTGGCCTTCAACTCATGTTGTCGCAACAAATTCTAAGACCTCCTTCAAGTGCTGTAGATGATCTAACCAAGCTTTGCTATAAACTAATATGTTGTCAAAAAAGACAAGCACATATCGAAGGAGTGGTCGGAACACATCATTAATCAAGCCTTGGAACGTTGATGGAGCATTCGTCAGGCCGAAGAGCATACCCTGGAACTCATAGTGGCCGTCATGAGTTTGGAAGACAGTCTTGTGCACATCTACTAGGTGCACTCAAATCTGATGGTAGCCCACGCATTAATCGAGCTTGCTGAAACATGTAACCACTGCTAGCTCATCAAGAAGCTCCTCAATAATCATCATAGTACTAGTCCTTGACGATAATGGATTTAGTGCCCTATAATCGATATAGAATCTTTAGCTACTGTCCTTTTTCTGCACCAACAGAACAGGGGATGATTATGCACTACGGCTAGGCTATATAATTCCTTGCATAAGCATCTACTTCACCATCCGTGAGATCTCCTCCTTTTGCACATGAGGGTACCTGTAAGGCCTCACGTTCCCTGTTCCAGCTCCCGACACGATCTCAAAGCGGTGATCGACATATCGTATCGATAGTAATCCCTTTGGCTCTTTGAGAAGAGTAGCAAACTCCTACCACAAACTCCTCAAATCATCTACGTGATCGATATTTGCACCTTGGGTGGATCAGTAGGGGCCAGCTGCATCATAAAAGCATCATCATTGCGGTTGGGCAACAACAAGAGAGGTTGCATAGTGGCTCCCTGCTATGGACGCGCTCTATCCAATTGGACCTGTCTACCATTATGCTTAAAGGTGAGGCACATCTCTCTGAAATCAAAGGTCATGGGCTCGAGACTTTACAACCAATACGATGCTTGAACCTGAATTGCACTGTATATGGCGTCAGCTCTATGCGTCGTCCCGTCTCCAATGATGATGTTGACCCCCAACAATTAGCTCGGAAGTGAGTTCAATCTTTTTAACTAGCCGCTCGTCAAGGAAGTTGTGCGTGCTCCTCATGTCAATGAGGATACGTATGGTATACTTCCTTATTAAACATCCACACGAAGGGTCTTCGGAGGTGTTGTGGCTCTGGAGTAGGCATGGAGGGAAATACCCGCTCTAATCTCCTTTGCCTTCGTCTCCTCTACCTCGATCTGTTGCTGCAAATCTATCATGTCTCCACAACACCATCGTCATCCATCTGATCATACTCCTTGACCTCTCCATTGATAAGCATCATTGAATCGATTTGTCGCACACTGCGATGTCTTGGAGTGAACTTGTAATAACCCGAGGTTAAAAATAATAATAATAATAATAATAATAATAATAATAATAATTAATTATTCCTGCACTGCATGGCACAATAGCTCGTGCCATGTAGTGGCAGTAGAGATGGGCGCCACGCGCCCCAAGCGCTGGCCCAGCCAACCTAGCCGAGCCACCTAGCGCGGTGGGCCCCCGCCGCCGCCGCAGCCTCCCTCCCCACCGCCTCTCTCCCTTTTCTTCCTCTCTCTCTCTCTCTCTCTCTTTACCCGCTGCTACCGCCACCTCCTCTAGCTCCGGTGAGCCTCCCTATCTCTCTCTCTCCCTCCTTCTCTCTCTCTCTACCTCTCTCTCTCTCTATTTCTCTTTTTTCTCCTTGTCGGTTTCCTCTCGGAACCGTCGGAGGATTGAGCCGTCAGCGAGAGGCCGGCCGTTGAGTGGCCACCAGCGGCCGCACCCCTCCCCATGGCCCAACCCTCTTTTTCCTTTTTCTTTCTTCTTCTTCTTCTTCTTCTCTTTCTTCTTTCTCTCCTCCTCCTCCTTCCCTTCTCTCCTCTATCTGCATCCTACAAGTGGTGCTGGGCTCGGCCCAGCGCCCTTGTGCCGCCAGCGCCGGGCTCGGCCCGGCGCCTTGTTTGTTTGCATGGTGTTTGGGCCGAGCCCAAAGACTATATGCATTTCTATATCTTTGTTTTTTTTTCTCTCTTCTCTTTCTATATATATATATATATATATGCACAATTAGTTTAGCTTAGTTAATTTAATGTGATTAAGTTATACAAATTAAATATAATTATATCATAGTTAGTATATAGTTCTAATTATACCATGTTTAGCAAAATGCCTGCAATATAAATTACTATTTTAATCCTAAGAAATTTTTAGGGTTATGTACGTATATTCTTACGTAATTAATTACAGTAACTTAATTTTTATTTTCTTAATTATCAAAGAGAATAATAGACAGATAAAATATATTCTAAATACACAAATAAATAATATAATTATGATTAATAAATAACAAAAACAAATATAGAAATGAAGAGTACATAATTACAATAAGAAACTATTCTTTTGTCTGGTTAATTTTAATTAATAGAAAGACTGACATATTTGTTATAAATAATTTCAGATCCCGACCCCCCTGTTCAAGATTCCGTGGACTTAGCTATCGAGGCGTGATCGTTATCGTAGTAGCGTGAACGAGTGGTGGTTTGGTATTTGCAGTGGGGTGAGTAGTCTTATCCCTTAGACGCCTTTCTCAAATTAGGTTATATTATATATTTGTGTATATGCATGTTTTGGCCTCCAGCATGATTATATGATTTTATCTACAAATGATTATAGTCGAGCATATTTTATCATGCATTCGATTATGCTGATTTAGAATATGAGTACATTGGTGATATATATAGAGATGATTAAAGATGATTCTACTGTTATGATTGTTTACCGAGTTGATCTGTAGCATGAGTATGCATGTAATAGATTTGCACGAGTATGCATGTAATAGATTAGCATAAGTATGCATGTGTTGATGATACAATTGGAGACTACATTGCATCATTTTCTCTTGATTCTTATTCCACCTAAATTCCTGTTATGCATTGACTTGTTATCGTACTGGATATATGCATATGATCTGTCATTTAGAAGGAAAGCGTGAAATGTGATTGATAAGATAGTTGATAGAAAGCGTGAGGATACCCGAGTGGGCGCGAGGGTTAGGGCGTGCCTGGAGATGATTGATCGCTCGACATAGTCGCGATCCTGTTGGCCTTACGTCTGAGGTTGTTAGTCTGTGTGCGCAGCAGACATTCGGACACATGGTGTTCGCCAGGGCATATGTGGCGAGTTATCCTCACGAGGTTTCTATCAACTATGTGGGTGCCCGGTTCGGATGGATGTTGATACCCTAGCGGGTGGCGGGGTATGGTTATATTAGAGATACTCTTGCGGGTGGCGGAGTATGCTCTGAGCCTTTGGACATGGTGTTGAGACCAAATACCGGGTATTGACTGTGCACAGTGGTCTAGTATGATGATATTATACCGAGATGTCAGTGATGATTGTGATGTTGAGAAACACATATGATTTCATTATTATCTGGCATACCTGATTATTGAGTGGTCAATATACATCACATATGATTGCATTTGATATCATAGCATTGTCATGGTCGGCATGCGTCATATATCATATTTGAGGGAGAGTTATGATGATCATACGACGTGGTGACCTCTTTATTCATGGTCGAGGATTATGTATTCTTATCAATTATGACATGTTATCTACTTTTCATTTATGTAGTATTGAGGACACATTCATTTACTCATTCATGACATGATACTCTTTCTGATTCATATTATCCAGTACTTGATTTACTCTCTGTTTGGTATCACTGATTCGGAGTAAGGTCTATTCACTGAGCCTTTAGCTCATGACTCTCTTGTTTTCTCCTTTCCAAAAACCCAGGTGAACGAGAGGAGCAGGATACTCCCTTAGAGGTCTTGTTGGTGAGTGAGTAGAGTGCAGTTAGTGTTGTATGCCAAATGAATTATCTTATCTGATGTAATAGTTGACATCCTCCAAAGTGTATCTGTATCCTTGTCTTATATTTTAGTAGGTGACTTTGTACTTGTATAATTATGTATATACCTCTGTTATGTATATGTAGTTGTGAAAAGCTCTTGATGATGTGTTGTGGCCTGTGTAGGGCCCATGTAGGGTTATTTGTATGCTGTTGACAGTTAGACTTGAGTTATTCTTAATTTAGATATTGTGAATAAAATTTTGATGTTGCTATAGGTTTATTTGATTGTCTGTAACAAACCGATTGGTCAAGTGCTATGCACGTGCCGTGTGGGCTCGTACTATGCACGTGTTTAGAGTGTGGGTGTCACAGAACTTCTCATCGCATCTAAAGCACAACTCCTTGGCCTTTCGCTCCTCCACCTGTGTAGGTGTGAGAGTTCGTACAGGATCCCTAGGAGCTGTCTTCACATCTGAAGAAGTGTGAAAGGTAGGCACTTGTCCAATTGTACTCGTGAGGGTCCTTGGCGGGAAACTAAGTCGCTAGGGCTGCCTAGTTTCATCTGCTTCTTGTTAACCCATGGGTGCTTCATATGCCCTTCGAGTGCTCGACATTTGTCTTCCATAAGCAAGGCGTCCTCCACTGCTTGCTCTAGGTTTAGAGGTCACAAGGCACGAACATCGGCTTTGAGTTGCTGGTCCATTCAAGGTGGTATACAACGACTAGACACCCGCTCAAACTCTTCTTGGTATGCCCTCACCATCGTCTTCTAGATTGTCTTCGTCAACATAGCATCAAAGTTATCGTAACCTCACAAGGCCAACGGATAAAGATCCAATGTGAAAATTTAGTCGTGCACCTTCAACTCCACATCTCCACAAATGAAATCTGCTCGTAAGGTTGTGCCATCTCCAATTGTCACATCGAACCCTTCCGTGGGTTTCGACTTAAGCCCAATCTTCCTAAGAAGCCTCTTGTTAATGAAGTTGTGGGTGGACCCGGTGTCGATCAAGATTCTCATTTTAGTTGTCTTGATTACACCATTCACCCGCAAAGTCTTTGGTGTGACTGTCTCAGAATAGGCGTGGAGGGAGATCTCGATCATCATGTCCTCCATAGGTCGCTCCTCAACTACTTCTCCTTGCTTTCCTGCCACACCTTCATCTTCAGCTGCAATCTCATCCTCTACTTCCACCAATCCGTCTATTAACATCACTGATCCCATCGGTTTAGCGCAGCAATGTCCGGGTACAAACTTCTCATCACAACGAAAATATAGGCCTTTGACTCTTCGTTCCTCCACTTGAGCAGATGTGAGTACTCATCCTAGACTTTTAGGTGCGTACTTCACATCTTGGGAGGGCTTCAAGGTGCTCGAGGAGGCACCATTGCAGCAGCGGTTGGTACGCCGGTAACATTTCTTACCGCTATGGTTGGTTGAGCTTGATTGCGGCTTCCTTGGCTCGTCTAGTTCTGTTTGAGATGTAACTTCATGGCTCGATGTTTGTCTTCCATGAGTACTGCATCTTCGAAGGCCTCCTTTAAGGTTCTAGGCCTTAAAGCCCTCACGTCAACTTGTATGTCTCCCCGTAGCCCAAAGATGAAGATGCTACGAAGTTGCTAATCCGTCCATGGAGGTTGACATCGGCTATTTATCCTCTCAAATTCTTCTTTGTATGCCCCAACTGTGGTCCTTTGCACCATTTTTGAGAGGAGAGCATCGAAGTCTTCATACCCTGATGCTCCAAATTGCCGTGTGATATCAGCGCAAAAGTCGGCCCAAGTTTCGATCGTCTCATGGGCATTGGTTGCTCGAAACCAATGAAGCGCCGCATCTTCAAGGTGGAAGCTTGCAAGCGTCACCTTATATTCTTCCACTGTACCCTAGTATGCGAAGAATTGTTCCGCCCTATACAGCCAATCGATCGGATCGCCACCTTTGAACTTGGGGAATTTGAGACGCATGATTTGCCCACGGATACTATTGTCTCAATCCGAATCATATCCCAGTCCTTGTCTAATCGGAGGAGGATGCACCATGAATTGTTGATGATCCCTCCTTCGACGCAGTTCTGGTTCGTATTGCCTCACCCACAGGTCTAGATCTCCAAGACGATCTCCATACTTGTTTGCTCATCAGATGGGCTCACCTGCAACTGGGCCAGATGGAACGATCCTTGCTTGTCTCTGCCCATAGGGTGGTGGCAGTAGAGGCTCTTGTGGTTGCAAATTTTGAATCGGTGGCGGCGGGTTCGTGGGGGTGGACTTGCGACGTGGGGTCGATGGTGCATTTCCGTTTGCCATGGCTTCCCTTGATTCCCATAATTCCCGCATCATCTCCATCATCATCTGGTTGTTGATAGCCATTTGTTCAGAAAGAGACCCAAACATGGCTTGAATGCTAGGCTCTTCCATATTCTGATTTGGTCGGGTGGTTCCGCGGGTGGAAGTCCCCGCAATCGTTTCCCCCTCCTCTATTGGGGAAATCTTGTCTTCCTCATCTCGCCGTGCATCCATGACTCTGGTTGTCATTATAGGAAGCGCGTGTCCGAGAAATGGTGGCTCTAATACTAGCTTGATACGATCTCCCTTTTTGGGCCAAGGCTTGATCTATTCCGACTTTCAAATTTGGATAGGATCAGACATGGAACTTTGAAAATAGATCCCAAACGATTTAGCCATCGGATTGATGTGAAATTTTGATATTGTAGCTCAAGAAAAGAGCTTTCCAAAAAATTAAGTTTCAGGTCAATCGGATAGAGGGAGCTCGAGATATAGTCTGATTAGTGGATGAGCATCTGGTAGTCCGTCTTAGGATCCATGGATGGAGGCACGAGATCCTTGGTATTGGTGAAGGTTGGTGGACCAGCGTTAATGGGGTGGCACCAGTGAGTACGTAGAGATGGAAGGATTATGGGTGATGGAAGGGTTAGGGCAAAGTGATAGATAGATTGAAAGAAGGGGGAGGAGTGGGCCGCCCTTAAGGGACTAGGGTAATTGGCGGTCGAGGGAGGCTAGAAGTGGTGACGTCGAGGAACGAGAGTACGGGAGAGAAGAAAACGAAGGAGACAATGCAAAACTTAATTCATTCAATTATTTATTTCATGGTTGCATCCACACCTTTAGAGGCTAACCAAATAATTCAAAAATGGTAATTATTAACCCTAAAACAATAGATTTTCACCGACCGCGTTCGAACGTACATTTTGCGTTCTCTGTATGTGCGAACGCGATGCAGGCGTTTGCAGGCGCGTTTGAACGCGGCGTTCAAACGCACATTTCGCACTCTCTGTATGTGCAAACCTGATGCAGGCGTTCACAATCGTGTTCGAACGCACTCCACCCGCGTTCAAATGCAACATACATAAAACTTATTTTTCTATGAATTAAACACTAAGACAAGAATAAAAGACACCCCTAAAGTGTATCCATGCTTGAGACGATTTCGGTGAAGCCCGAATCGTATCAGATAGATATGGTAAGTCGACGTAATAGCCAAAAAAGAAACCAAGTCAAAAACATAAAGTCAAATTCAAATCCAATTTAAATTTAGGAAAACCGAATCCTACTAGGAGTAAAAAATTTGATTATGAATCGTACATTGACAACTACAATCTGGTAGGAGATTAAAAAGCCGGTAAGAGCAAGAAAAGTAAAAATATGGTAAACACACAACCATGTTTCTTTTAATGTGAAAGACCTTTAAAATTCGGGGGGAGATAGGATTTGTAATTTGATTAGGTTTAGAGATATAAAAAATGAAAGTCCAAGTCAAAGTCGAAAACTAAATCTTAATTGGTTTAGGAAGAAAAAGTTTTACTAAGCTTATAAAGATCTAATAAGAATCAAATTTGTGAAGAAGATCGTCTCCCTTTTATAAGCACCCAAGCAACGGATCAATCCTTAACTACAAACGTGTCGATGTTGGTAATGTCGATGAATAATTTCGCCTTTTTCTAATGCTACCAAATCATCCTTAGCTATAGCTTAATCAATTGGACATGTGTACAAATTTTCACACTCAATGATAGAATATAAGCTCCTATGGGAACTAAAGAACTCCTCTAAGATGAGAGTAGAAATTCTTAGAATTCTCCTTCTAATTGGTGTCTCAACCTCTAGCTCTTTGTCTCTCAAATAGTGGTGAAGAATATCTATAATTCTTAGTATGACAAGCCACTAAAGGAATCTTCAAAACCATTTCTAAAACTAAAATTTCCTTTGCTATCTTGTGCAAGCAGTCAGGATGCCACTTTCGGATTTACATTTTCTTAAGAGATTGCATTTTGATGGTTTGGAAGCTCGAGTCCCGTCTAGATGAGGATTTGATATAGTAGTTGAAAAACTGCTTTCTTCAATGTTTGATTTGATTCGTTTTATTTGCATAGTCTATTTTTTCAAAAGTTATATGACTAGATTATACATGTGAATCTAATTTATACAACTCAAATAAATATAATTTTATTTATGAATTCGTTTATGATCTACCTTTACAATTTTGTGACAAAACATTATTCCTAAATAACTCTCTAGAGTTTACAAAATTTCTTAAGATCGAGGCATATCAACTTACTTTATATTTTTACAATAAATTCTTACAAAGATCACAAACACAAGAACAACCTCGTGAATCGCATGTTGTATAATTTGTATTCAACCTGTTACATAATTTGTAAATAAAACCCCAAATCAATTTCCATATTTGAATTTCAGCAATTTAATAATTCTGACAGATGAAATTTATGATGCTAAGTAATGCAATAAGATCCTAGCAAATCTAGCAAATCAGATTTTTCAAAAGTATGCAACAAAGATCTAATATCGCTGGCAACATAAGATTCTCCCCCTCAAACAAATTCTTTCCTTTTTTGCAACAAATTGACAAGTGTAACAAAGTAGCAATGAAGCACTACGAGGAAAGGAGAGAGTCCGCTCAAAAGCATGAAAATAAAGAATCTGCAAGACTGTTTGAATGACATTTAAAAATCCACAAGTCAAATCAAAATAAAAATTAGCTTTAATCAAATCAAAACACAATAAATCTAAAAAAAACCATAAAATTCTTAGTCTGGCAATTGCGTCTGCACGAGCAATGTCTCATCCGAATGAGGTTAGGGCATCCATACCCATCCCTAAGGCCATCCGTTTGGGCCAAGACCCCACGAGATGCCATGTATAGTGCTGCACTTTTTTAGAAATTTAGTCTGAACCAAAATTTAGAATTTCAAAAAATTTCCAATCTTAAACATAATTTTTTAAACAAATCCAAATTCAGAAAATCTCATCCAATCACGTGAAACATATATGTCAAGTAAAAATCGGGCATGTTATATGAAACTTTTCCATTTTTTATCTATTTAATATGTTCTAAATTCAATTAAAAATACTATAATAAAAAAATATAAAGATATTAAAATCAATCAAAACATATAGAAATCAAGCACTATCTTTTTATGCACCAGCTTAATCCGATCCGTAACTGGACAAGTTTGAAGATATGACTTTCGAAAAGAATTGCGGTCAATCTAGCCGTTGGATTTTACTAAAAGTTGGATATGTTGTCGCCCTTGAAGAGAGCTTTTCAACAAATCTAATGTCACAATATATCCAATCTGACCGAGTCATATTAATCTTATTATGCATGATTTTAGGTACTAAAATACAATGAAAATTCAACCATACACTAATATGTAAACATTGGTCCATATATAATCAATCTAGATGTCAAACCGACTTATAAAAAGATGCATAAAAATACTTTTAAATTTTGCAATGATAGATTGCACATTTATCTTTCAAGATAGCCCTTTTCAATATAGTATGAATTTCCTTTCTCTAACATGCATTTACACCAAAGCTAATTGTCAATCTAGTATTATCAAATATCGACATTATGAAAATACATTATATTTCAGTACATGTGCTTTCAAACCATCATGCATTATTAAAATGACAATTTCTACTAATGAGAATAATACATAATATATTGGGACTAAAGTATAAAAATCAAATAGGTAGATAATCAATATGACTCAAAAAGATAGGTTTCTATAAATTTTTTTTTGATATTTCTAAATTTCAGATATTTTTTATTTTTCTAAAAATAAGAAATCGAAATTATCTGAAATTTTCAGAAACAGGTTTCAGTTTTCAGATTTCCAGAAATTTAACAAATAATAATTTCAGCAAAATGAATTTTCATCTTTTTAGATTTCAGAAATTTTGCTATTTCGAGAAATTAAAAAAATAATAATTTCTGAAAAAGAGTTTTCTCATTTTCAGAATTTCAGAAATTCAGATGTTTTAATTTTTTGCACTTTAATTCCAGAAATTAAGCAAATCAATTTCTGCACTTAATTCCATTTTTTCAATAAAATCCATTATTATGACCTAAATAAATCCGTCAAAACTATGAAATCCATTATGACAAAAGATATATGGAAGAAAATCCGCCGAGTAAATAGATAAGTCAATCAAATATGATCAAGGAAATTCAATTAAAAATATAAATCTCTCATGCAAATAGATACAAGGGCCAAAATGTAAAATAACTAAAAGATCTGCTCTAAACATAAGAAAAACATAAATCACAAGATGCGTCCATGAAATCCAATAAGGTCAAAACATGTGATGATAGAATCCGGCCAAACAGACATAAATAAATCAATAAAATCGGATCAAGTGTGCATCAACGAAAACCAGCAATAGGGTCAAAATGTAAACAATGAGAAACCAAAATTCGTAGCTAGGGATAAATAATTTTTAAGAAATTCTCTGTAGCAGAAGTAATCACGAGTGGATCACTTAAGTACAACAGCTAGAAAGTACCAATCCTCCCATTGAGTATTTTCAGACCACCTTTTTCTCTTCAAGTTTTATTTGTATTAATATAATTAGTAAATTATGTTTTAAAATATAATTTTATTTTATGTAATATGTCTAGGCTTTATATATGAGCATATGCACAAGTTATGATATATTTGATGAAGAATATTAAAGTGGAAGATTAATTTTGAAGTTAATATTTGGAACAATTTTACAATCGTTATTAAAGTGATTAAACAGTGTCATAATGGTTAAAGAAGTATAAAACTTTACCTAAAGTCATTGGAATATGCACTCTGCATTCAACTATTTAGTCTGCCATTTGAACATAGTGTTCGAACGCACTCCGGCCCGTTCAAACACACCCTACAGACGTTCACATTGCGTTCGCACATACAGAGAGTTTGTTTTGGCCGTTCACAGTGCATTCACAATTCAAGTCATCATGCTCGGACACACTTGGGCCGTGTTCGAACACATCGGCATAATTTGCAATTTCTGAAGTTATATAAGACCTAATTTGACTTAGATTTAATTTTATTTCTAAGAGATATTTATCTTATCTCTAAGAGAACCTGTGGAGAATCTCTGAAGATATATTTATTTTATCTCTAAGATATATTTTCACTTAGTATCATAGCATACTTAAGGATTCACGTAAGTTATAGTTCTTTTCAATTAGTATCAGAGACTCTTTTAGCTTAAAGAGAGATCCTTTAGGAGATGAATTTTTTCAAAGAAGGTATTGATAAACCTCCTATGTTAGATAGATCTAAAAATTTATATTGGAACGATAGGATATATTCTTTCCTAAAGTCCGATAAGGATAATGATATTGACGTTGAATTGATGAGGCTCTTTATGAAAATGATTAAGGACCTTTTCAAAAATTCTAAATGTGAATCTAGAAGCAATTATTAAGGGGGAGTAATTTAATGTTATGAATGCCAATGTTATGGGCATATAGCTCATGAATACTCAAATTGCCTTAATAAAAGAGGCAAGACTTTGCAGGCCACTTGGGATGATATTGATGATTCTATTGATGACGACTCTGAATCCGAAATAGGAAATTATTTTTCTTTTCCCTTTTCCTTGTTATCTTTTAATAGTTCTTGTGAGATGCCAAATGCAGCAAAGAAAAGTGAAAGTGATTATAACGATGATAATAGGCTGAACATCCAAGCCGCCTATGATGCACTATATAAAGAATCTTACTAGATCAAATAAACTAATTTAAAGCTTGTACAAAAGCTTAAGATGACACAAGAAGAAAAAGCCAAAATGACAGAGCATCATGCGAATATGTTCAAAGATATGGAGCGTCTTAAAAAAGAAAATTTAAAGCTTCAAGAAAAATTGGATAACATTTTCTTAAACTCAAACTCTTTAATTTTTGAAAATTCTTCATTATGTGATAAAATTAAATTTTTGGAGGTTAATTTGCATGAGCAAGTTTCTTTGAGAGAGTTTATCTAAAAAGGTTAAATTTCTTGAGATTGAATTAGAAAAAGTTAAGATCTCAATTAATAAATTTAATGTAGATTCTAAAAATTTGAATAAACTCCTTGGATCACAAAAGAAGAGAAAGGAGAAAGAAGGGCTAGGATATGATGGTAAGGATCAAATACTTCTTCTTCAAAAGTGCAATGTAATGTATATTCTTCTCCTTGTTTTGTTCAATCATCTTGTCATTACATTAATACTTCTCATATTCATTAAAAGACAAATATTAAGAAACATAATGAGAAGTATAATATGAATGCTAAGACATATATAACTGGATCTAATAGTAGAATTTATATTCCTATTTGTCATGAAGTTAAAGGACACATTAGGCCACATTGTAAATTTGTGCAAAAATCTAAACATGCCTTTTATTATGGGTTAAAAACTAGACAAGTTTGGGTTAGGAAAGAAAACATTTTGACACCCGTTTGGGATGGTGTTATTGAATGATCCATTAGTGGGATATGTTAGCTATGGGAAGTTTGATTGCTTATTGATATTCCCTAGCTATATACTTATATATATATATTTGTTGAGTTTTAGATATTTTTTGGATTGATTGATAATTTGTCAGTTTTAGAATTTTTTTTTATATTTATGGTTTCTCATTTTCATTTTTACTTTGGATTATAGTTGGCTTTCTTTGAAAACAAAAAAAATGAGAAATTAAAACTTCGATGGACTTATTGAATAAAAGCGACTCTTATGATATGAAGACGTCTTATTATAGAGTTATTGTTAGAGTTAGAGTCACTTGTGTTAACATTTAATATATTATCTCTAAGTGTATTGTTTACTCTTGGATATTCTTTATCACCTTTTAAGCACATCAATTGTAGTTATTGTGGTTCAATCTTTTTATGAGCATTATCTCATGCGGTGTTTCTTTAGATATCTTACTCATTAGGTTGATATTTACTATTTGACCTTTTGATTTAGTTTCACTCTCCTAATATTTTTCCTTATTAAAACATCAATGAAAAATCACGTGATTAGTGTGAAAGCCATTTTGAAAGTGTACAATTTGACACCGTGCATCTCTATATTATTCATGAGTTATCTACATTTTAATATAGTGCAATGTAAGAAAAAGGCTACCTAACTCGTGTATGAAAGTCGTCATTGCATAAAAATGGTTATTTGATATAAGAAAAATGGAGAGAAACAAAAATAAAATGAAATGTAAAAAAATGTTTTTGAATTAAAAAGGGAGAATGTGAACTAAGTTTGGTTTGACTTTAGTTTAGTGTCTTCTTTTGAAGTTTGATATCTTAGAATTGTCTTATATTTTCGTGCTTTAAAAGAGCGAATTATCGAGATACTACAATTTGATATTTCCTTTTGATAATTTTGAGTGATCAAACTACTTAGTTTATAATATGCTAATATAAATATTTGTGCATCTATCACCTTTTAACTTTATAATGAGTCTGACTTTTTTCTTTCATAAGTCAATTTGAAATTCTTGAGTGCATCAACCAAAAAATACTTGTATATGATATGTTGATACACTTAGTTATGATATTTTCTTATTTCATTAGGTGTTTATTTTTATTAAAATAAAATTCCTGTAGGTCGAATTCAAACGCAGGTGGAGTCGCGTTCGAACGCCCTTGTGAACGCCTTGTGAACGCCTGTGTTTGAACGCAGTCGGGCGAGTTCGAACGCCCACGTTTGAATGCCTGTGTCGCGTTCGCAAATCTAGAGAATGTGTTTTTTTGAGTGCGTTCGAACGCGATCGGGCACGTTCGAACGCGATCGATGGGAATCCTCTAGAATTAGGGTTTCATATTAGTTTAGGACTTGTTGGCTAGCCTTTATAAATATGTGGATGGCAGTCAACTTCATTATGCTGTTAGATTCTTAATTTCTTACCTCATATCTTCTCTCTAGACTCCTCCCTCCTCCCTCTTCACTATTCTTCCACATCTACCATTGGCAAGGTTTTTCTCGCTTCTAATCTCCCTCGTTTATCAAGTCACCCCTCTTCTTTGGGATCTCGACCTCTTCGTTCCTTTCGTCTACTTTCCTTAATCACTTCCACAATCCACCCTCATCTCCATACCCATCCATAACCCTAACATCCACTCCACCCACCACTATCACCCACGTTAAATTGTATTTTTGTCCCTGCAACAGTTCGAATCTACAAAGGGTATAAATACCAAAGTTGTAGATCAGGAAGTTACGGATCTAAAAAAACCCTAGACAAAAGTATGTATCTAAATACTAGGCAATGATATTACTCGTTCGCTTAAGTAGAAGTCCATAGAAATATTAGGAACGAAAGCAGAGATTAACGCCAAGATTTTAACGTGGAAAAACCCAAACGGAAAAAAACCATGAATCCAAACTCGGATCAAAACCAATCACTAGAATAGTAGCAGTTACAAGACTGACTCACAAAACAACCCGTCGATCCAACCAACTTTGTTCCTCTCACTCTTGCTCGCTAGAACCCACGATTCACTACTTCTCGTGATTGAAGTCCAATCTCAGTAACCCTCGAGATTGATCTTTCGTCTAGATAGCCCTTAAGACGAAAGATTAAGTTTTGTAGATGAGTGGAACCTTGATGGTTGAAGAACCGATGTAGCCTCAAGAAGTCTCCTTCAATAATGCTTCTTCAACCACCCTCAAGATAGGGCATCACAATCCTTATATATGATCTCCAAGATATAGCCAAATCCAAGTCTTATCCATACTCACGAAAGTCCAATTTTATCAAACTTCGTTAGTGCGTTCGAACGCTGCCCGGGTGCGTTCGAACGGAATGACTTGAACTCAGGTGCGTTCGAACGGGCCCGATTTTATTCGAACGCGACAACTTGAATTCTTTAGGTTGTGTTCGAACGCGTTTGTGAATGCATCTCTCGGTCTGTGTGAACACAGTACCCGCGTTCGAACGCGTTTGTGAATGCGGCTCTCTGTCTGTGTGAACGCAGTACCCGCGTTCGAACGTGTTTGTGAACGCAGCTCTCTGTCTGTGTGAACGCAGTACCCACGTTCGAACGCGTTTGTGAACGCGATGTGAACTCGACGGCTTTTCTCCAATAATCTTGCAATTCTTCAAACCAGAGATATTCTAGACTTGTGTAAAGCTCATATACATGAAAAATACACTTAGAATATTTTGTACACAATTGACAATAAATAAAAACCTAACAATCTCCCTCTTTGGCAATTTGTGACAAAACACCTAGGTTACAAGATATTACAAAGACTTCAAATTGAGCAATCAACAAGACTAGAATATTTTGCACATCAATCCCTACAAATAAACATATACCAATCCAAGATCAAGTGAAAATAACTTGAAATGAATAAACAATCCAAACACAAGTTATCAATGGAGCATAAGTTCAAAAGTATTTAAACAGACAAAGTTCACAATTTCTCCAAGCAAAGTTATAAGCAAGATTAGAAAGACAGAAAGCCTCTAATAAACTACCCCTATACACCTAGACACCTAGACACTCTCCCCCTTTTTGCCACAAATGCCAAAGACTAGGAACTCGGAGGAAAATGACGCTGAAGAATCGTCAACACAGAGTCAAGTACAGTCCCCTGACGAGCTTGCTCAGCTCGTAAATCATGCACTGCCGAATGGAGATCCTGCACTTGAGTACTAAGCTGATCGAAACGGTTAGAGTACTGTGGTAACTCCCCCTCAGAGTGAGATGTGTTACCGTCAGAGCTATCATCAAAGCTATCGAGGTGCGAGGAGCGACCAGCGGCGGAAGAGGATGGCTTGAGAGGAGACGACTGGTCGTGAGCTTGACTTCGCTTAAGAGTAATCCGATCCAACGGTTTGTGCGAAGTAAGAGAAGGTTCCGAAGCATCCACACGCACCCCACTCTGAGTGCACAAATTTGTAATAAAGATGCCAAACGGTAACCCCTCACAAGGTGCTTTTTTCTTGTGCACTGTGAGTATTGAATTATAGATCACCGCAGCCAAATCAACCGAGACTCTAGATAACATTGCATGAAGAAGAAATGCACGATCCAGACTAATACTTGAATGTCGAGTCTTGGGGGTGACGTTGTACACACAAAACAGGTGAAGCATGCGAGCCACTGGTGTCAGCTTCGCATGCGGCTTCATGTTTCCCTTCCAACATTCCCTTTTGATCAGTACAGTGCTAGCATATTCATCGACATCAGAAAGTGGAGCAGACGTGGGGTACTGGAACTCACCATTAGGAAGACAAAGTTCAGCGCGAATAACATCTGAGTCCAAGTATACAGACACCCCACGAACAGTAGAACGAATACAGCATTCTAAAACCGTGGCATTACAAAAAAATTCCCGAACAACTTCCACATAAGCAGTCCCGCTCATTCGACAAATTGATAACCATCCTCGCTCAGTAAATATCTGTTCTATCCCCAAAAAAGAAAAATCAGAAATGACTACGGGTTGTTCATAGATAATAGGACGGGTCCCAAAATTATGTTTGTATCGCCCGGCAGCCGTTGAAGTAGAAAACTTTGGAGCCGAAGTAGGTGACAATGACGACCTAGGTTTCTTGGAAACTGCAGCTTTTCTAGGTATTCTTGAGAAAGAAACAAGATGCAAGATTCAATACATGCCCAAAGGAAACAAAAAGATAGCAAGAAATAAAAAAACTCCAAGAAACTATGAAGGCCCTAAATGAAATCCATCATCCACTTGAAAACGCTAAGATATCACGTTCAATCACACAAGAAACATTAAGATAGTAACTTTAACGTGATCAAAACTCAAAAACGCACGAAATCAATCAAGATCAAGAGACAATTGAATAAAAAATAGAAAAATTGATGGATGATCATACCTCGCAAAAGTGAATAAAAACTAAGAAATTTGACCGAAAGATGCTAGATCCGGAGGAGAACGACCCTTTAAAAGGGTTTGTAGTGAGAAATTTGATGAAAAATACCAAGATCTTGAAGATTTAGGACGGAGAAAATGAAGGGTTTCTAGGATTTGGAAGATGGAAGATGAAAACCCTTGGGTTCGGATGCAATATATAAAGAATCCTCGAGTGCGTTCGAACGCACCAGTCTGCGCGTTCGAACGCGCCAGTCACCGCATTCGAACTCATAAATTTGCATTCAAATGCCCCTTTTTTTTAAGTTAAAAATGTAAAAAAAAATTTTAAAAAAAATCTTTTTGGAGATGCACCTCTAAAAATTCAAAATAGATTCAAGACATAGAATATGACAATCGAACGAAATAAGTCATATACAGATCAGTCAAATCATCAAAAGTATATTATAATCAATTCTAATGCATCACTCAAAATTAAATTAATCTTGATTGATCATAACAATATACATATGCAAGGTGAGCATAGATAACATGAAACATTCTTCTTAAATAAATTTTCCTATTTAAACAATGATACAACACAGTAGTCAAACAGACTTAGTATTTAAATTTGCACTTTTCGACTTATTCTCCATAACCGAATAGGAATTTTTTCTATAATATTTTTTATACATAAACCATATAGGTGCAATGATGGCTTTCACACATGAGTAGGTAGCCCTTTTCTTGTAGTACATATCGAACAATGTGCAAGAAGATATTCACAAACATCAAAAAATTTATTTAATTTGCAAGCAATGTACTGAGTTAAACTGGACTCTAAACAAGATGGCTTTCACACAAACTCATTGTAGCCCTTTTCATTGATCTTTTATGAACACATTTGTGATGACTAAGCATGAGGTCAAACTATGCAAATCAACGTCAATAGTGAGCTATTTAAAAAAAAATTTATGATGTCATGCTCACACAAGAATATACACACGTTATGAGTGCATTAATTTCAGTATAATTATCATAGAAGTCGAGAGAGTGAATAAATCAGAAATGATACAATATACTACAAGATGACAAAATTGACTATAATAACTCATAATCAAGAGAAAAATTATATTTATATGTCAAGAGTATATTATTGAATCAAGGAGTGCATCAATTTTTTTTTATATGACAAAAACTCTCGACAAATCTGAAACTAAAACCAAAGAAAATTTCAGAGTAAAGAAAACCTAAAAAGAAATGAAAAGAAATAATAAAAATGAAACGATAGATCGCCTCTATTTGGTAAAGACCTAAACGATAGATCAATCCTTAACCACAAGTTTTGATGGTAGTAGCAGTCAACGAACAAATTTAGCTCCTTCCAATCATATAGGGTCATCCTTACCTATAGCATAAGCAATCGAACATGTGTACAAGTCTCCTCATTCATTGATGGAACAAAAACTTTGTGAGGAAACTAGAGAACTCATTTAAGATGAGAGTAGAAGTTTCTAGAATTCTCCTTCCAATCAATGTCTCAACCTCTAGCTCTCTATACCTCAAATAAAGTGAGGATGATTTTTGGTAGGATAAGTTACTTAAGAAATCTCCAAATATGTCTCTAAATCTAAATTCCGTTGCTGTCCTAGACAAGCCATACAGATGCAACTTATCCCATTCAGATGCCACTTATCCTATCCAGATGCCACTTTAGTTTAAGTGATTGTATTCCGACTGTACAAACATGTTTAGTCCTATTCAGGACGAGGTTCGATACATTTTTTTTAATATTTGACTCAATTTCTTCTAATGATCCGTTCTTCCATAAGTTATGTGATTTGACCATATATGTGAATGTAAATTTGTATTAGTCAAATAAATGTGATTTATCCATGAATTTGCCATTATAAAAATATCACTCTTACAAACCTCTCTCACCAAAGAGGGGAAATAACTACAGATCCTTCCAAACTAGATTAATCACTTAAATCATAGAAACATGATTCAATTTGAATCTGTCCTCGTGACTGTAACAACCTAGCCCTTAAAAAAATTTAAAATTCAAAATTTTATGGGAACAACATGGCGAGCCACAATGTGGCCAGCCTCGCACCCATGGAGCCGTGGCAGGCTTTGGGGGTGCCACGTGCACCTGACCGCTGGCCTAGCCAAGAGGGCTGTGCTAGTTGGCTGTAGTGAGCCCCCCAGCTTTGTACTCCCCCACCTATTCTCTCTTTACATATATCTCTCTCATTCTCCTTCACTCTCTCTCTCTCATTCTTTCCCACCTCACCGTCAAAGTCTCTATCCCTTTCGGTATACCACCTCAGACCACCGTCGTTGCCTCCACTACTATGCTATTAGCACTGGTGTGTTCTCCTTTCTCTTCTTCTCTCATCTCTCTCTCTCTCTATATATATTTCCCTCTCTCTCGGTTTCTCACTTTCGAAGCCTTTCTCCCACTCTCCTCTCTCTCGGTTTCTCACTTTCGAAGCCTTTCTCCCACTCTCCTCTCTCTCGAGCTCTCTTTCTCTCTTCCTCTTGCCGACACCGACCTACTAATACTAAGGTGAGCCCCTCCTCCTCTCTTCTAGATCTCTCCTCTCTCTTTCTCTCGAGTTCGCTTGGATTAACCATCGGCTGGCCAACAGCGATTGAGCCCTTCCCTTCCCTTTCTCTTCTCTTTCCCTTCTGTTCTTCTTGTTGTTGTTCTTCTTCTATTCTTCTTCTTCTTGTTCTTTTTCTTCTTCTTCTTCTTCCTCGATTCCTCCTCATCCTCTCCACAACATTGCTAGGCTTGGCTACAATGTTAGGTTGAGACCAACACAGTAGTAGGGGATTTTTGCTTCCTTTTTTATTTGTTTTACTTTATTAATATAAATTAGATTTAATTGGAAAGTTAATTAGTCTAATGATATATACTAACTAATATGATTATTAGCTAAGTATAATTAGTATAATAACTGATTAATTATAATTATAAATAATTGTATATAAATATAACTATAGCTTATACATTGCTATTAGGTTAATACATATAGTTATATTAATATTAATCTTATATTCATCTTATATACTATTTTATATAGAAAAAAGTACTAAGCTTACATATTTACATAATGGGATAATGACCATGTTAGATATAATTAATGATTAGTTAAACAAGAGTAAGAATCATTAAATAATTATTAGGTACATTTTTATGCCTATATTTTTTATTTATAAATCACATATGCTGCCCTTGTATGTTATATATAAAAAGAGGTTAGTTATTATATGCTTACTCTTTAATTAGCAAACTATGATTCTTAATAATTAAATATAATTTGTAGTAATATTCATTTTATCACAATTAAATATATCATAGGAATCTAGTTAATTATAAATCTAATAAATCATCATAATTATATGAATAGATTCTAGTTTAGATAAATAGCTAACTACATAGTACGTAAATATTTTTAGATTCCAAACTTCTTATTTGAGACCCCATGAACTCTACTAGAGATGCGTTGGCGCTTGGTTGGCGGATGTGAGGGGTGTGTTTTATATTTTATGATCAAACCTTGAGTAGTCTTACCTCCTAGAGAGCTTTCCCATATTATGATATATGATATATTATATGTAAATATTTTATTTTAGCCTCTAACATGATTATATGATCATACTTAAATATGATTACAGTTGAGCATATTTATCATTCATTTGATTAGACTAATCTTCGTTATGAATATGTTGATAATATTTAGGGATGATTGAAGATGATTATATTATCATGTCTTTATGACGAGATAATCTTTAGTAAAAGTGTGCATGTGATAGACTAGCATGAGTATGCACGTGATAGATATATGATTGTAGACTATATTATATTATATTTCTTTTTGACTTTCTTACCACCTAAATTTCTAATATGCATGATTTGTTATAGTACTGGATAAATACATACGAAATGCATAAGATCTCAAAAATAAGATAGTTGGTAGATAGCACGAGGATACCCAAGTGGGCGCAAGGGGTTTGAGTGTGCTTTGATGCGAACCGAGTTAGATTGGATCGCATCATGAGGACATTAGGCTTGATGGATCGAGTCTATTTATCTTTTAAATGATTTATATTTATCTCTTAATACGTAAGCTCTTAAGGTAAGTCTAGTTAAGACATGTAAGCTACTAAGATAAGTTCAATTAAGTCACATAAGCTACTATGGTAAGTTCAATTAAGTCATGTAAGTAACTAAGGTAAGTTCAATTAAGTCATGTAAGTCTCTAAGGCAAATCTTAATTTGAGTCATAAGCATTTAGGGTAAGTCTGGGTAGGACTCATTATACTCGACCTCTATATAGAAGAGCTGAGCTTCTTCATTTAATCATCCAAGCATCCAATGAAGAATTAAGAATTATATTTTAGCCTTAAACTATCTTAGGAGTAAGAGTAAGATAACTTAGGAGTAAAGGTAAATTAATTATAATCATTTATTTTTCTAGGAGTAGATCTAACTTAGAACCCTAATTTTATATCCAACCCAAAGCCATCATCACCTCTAGTAGCCACCCTACCTTACGGCTGTCCACCACCACTCTTGATCGTCCACCATCCTCCGATGACCGTCATAATGTGAGATATTTATCATTCTGCCACATTCTGACCTTACTCCATTTTCTTATTTATATCTTTTCATCCTAACCTTCGATTTAGGTGAAATTGGATCCATTAGAATTCTAACTTATGAGGCTACTAACACATTAAATTTTATAATTTTCTTACATTCAGATCGGTCCAGATCTGGTTCATAACATTAATATTAGAGCCGATGTTCCTTTCACGATGGTGAACGCGTGATCTAAAGCTAACCCAAGGGAGCAACCATAGAGGACCAAAAACTCATCTCCATATCGATTGGGTCTTATCAAGTGCCACCGCCACCACTAGCAACCATGAGCCTCCTCTCTCTCTCTCTCTCTCTCTCTCGCTTGCTCGCTTGCACTCTTGAGCTCGGGCTCGCCGAAGCCGAGCCACCGGCGAGAGGCCGGCCGCGGGATGGCCTCCAGCGACCGGTGCCCTTCCCATCGACACCAAGTCCTCTTTCTCCCTTCCTTTCTTCCTCTCTTCTTCTTCTTCCTTCTTTCTTCTTTTTCTTTCTTTCTTCTTCCATTCTTCTTCTCTCTAAGCTCCTTCCTCTACTTCTGGAATAGTGGTGGGCTCGGCCCAGCACTACAGCAAGCAGTGCTGGGCTGAGTCAGCCCAGCACTGATGACATTGTTTTTATTATCTACTTTATTTTATATTTGTTTATTTATTTAATTAGGTATTACTTTCTTAATTAATGCAGATAAATTATTTAGACATTAATTATTTTAATAATAATGTATATTCTTCAACATGATGATTATTAATTATAATTAGTATAATTAATGATTAACTAGGTTATAAACTATTATGCATAAATATAGGTAATACTTATTTTTATTTAATTATGTATTTATATTTCTATTAGATTAGTAGATAGTGTTGTAAATTATAATTATTAGATTTATGTACTGATATTCATAATATATGCAATTTAAGTAATCTTAACAATTTATTATATACTATTGTGTGTAAAATAAGATACTAGTCTTATTAATTAATTAATTGTTTTACATAATTAAGTAAATACTATATAACTTCTAATTAATCAAAATAGACTAAGAATTATAAATTTATTATAAATAGATCTTATCTATACTTATATCCCATTTATAATTATTTAGCTTTTACTTTATAATTATATATTTAGAATATTATAAATAAAAAGAAACAAAATTTTCTCCTTATGTTATAACTAGCATTTTATGATAATAGTATGTTATAGTATTTGAATTGTACCTATATGCGAATCTAGTTATGTGCAAAATAAAAGAAGTGATTTTAAACCTAATAAACCTTTATATTCTACTTGAACTAATTCTAAATAGATAAACGACTAACTAATATTACTTAAATATTTTCAGATCCCGAACCCCCTTATGTGAGGCCCTGTGGACCTTGCTAGTGATGAGTTATCACTCGGTTGATTAGCGGATGTGAGGGATATGTGTATTGGGTTTTCTGATCAGATAGTGAGTAGTCTTATCCCCTAGACGTTTTTCTCAAATTATGTTATATTATATATTATGTGCATGCATGTTTTGGCCTTCAGCATGATTATATGACTTTATCTAGAGATGATTACAATCGAGCTTATTTTATCATGCATTTGATTAGGCTAATCTGGGATATGAGTACATTGGTGATATATAGAGATAATGAGAGATGATTATACTGTTATAATGTAGCATGAGTATGCATGTAATAGATGAACATGAGTATGCATATGTTGACTATATGGTTGGAGATTAAATTGCATTATTTTTATCTTTATTCCTGTTCCATCTTAATTCATGTTATGCATTGACTTATTATCGTATTAGATATATGCATATGATTTGTCATTTAGAAGAAAAACATGAAATATGATTGATATGATAGTTGATAGAAAGCGTAAGGATACTCAAGTAGGCGCAAGGGTTAGGACGCGCTTGGTGGATGATTGGTCGCTCGACATAGTTGCGATCTTGTGGCCTTACGTCCGAGGTCGTTAGTCTGTGTGCGCGCAGAACATTCGGACACATGCTGTTTGTTAGGGCATATATGGCGAATTATCCTTAGGAGATTTCTATCAGCTAGAAAGGTGCCCGATTTGGATGGATGTTGATACCCTTAGCGGATAGCAGGGTATGGTTATATTTGAGATACTCCTTGCGGATGACAGAGTATGCTCTGAGCCTTCCGGCATGATGTTGAAACCGAGTACCGAGTGTTGACTATGCATAGTGGTCTAGTATGATGATGATATATAGAGCGAACATTGATGATTGTGATGTTGAGAAATGCATATGATTTTATTATCATCTGATTACCTAATTATCAAGTGGTCATTATACATCATATATAGTTACATTTGATATCATAGCATCGTCATGGTCGGCATGCATCATGTGTCATATTTGAGAGAGAGAGTTATGATGATAGTATGACATAGAGATTTGTTTATTCATTGTTGAGGATTATACAATTTATTAGTTATGACATGTTATCAACTTTTCAGTTATGTATTATTGGGAATATATTTATATATTCATTCATGACATAATGCTCTTTCTAATTTATATTATCTAGTACATGATTTACTCTCTGTTTGGCATCACTGATTCAGGATAAGGTCTATTCACTAAGCCTTTTTCTCATGACTCTATCTTTATTTTTTTCTAACCCCCTTAGATATGTGGTACGTGATAGCAACTTGAGATATCTTGAGAACATATTTTAGAGTGATGATGAGGTGAGCTATAGATGCGAGATAGTATAGATGATAGTTTATATAGAAATTGAGTTGTACGAGTATTTAATATTTGTACTCTTTTGTATTAGACGATGATTTGTATAATACAGGTCGAATCATAGTGTACTCTTATATTAGTTGTTTTGGTTGTATCTTGATGGTTTGTTGTGACCTGTGTGGGTCCTGTTAGATTATGTAGTGGTCTAGTGTATATTATTATGGAATTAGATATTCTTATGTTAACAAGTTTGTTTGGTTAATAATATGATTTATTTGGTGATGGATTATGTGATCATGGATAGGTTAGCAGATTTTATTTGATGATGTCATGCTTATATGTGCATAGGAGTACCTATGCATGATGGGCCCCGCCCAACCTGTCGCGTGCCGTGTGGGCATGTGGGCGTGCACGTGCCTGTGCCAGCTGGGGGCGTTATAGATTTAGCCTGAGCCACCCATGGCTAAGGTAGACTATGGCTCAAATAATTGAACCCTAGAGCAGAACCCACTTTGGGGCCCTCCTCTATGTGATAAACTAGATCCACATGCAGTTCAAGAGTGATGGAAGGTACAAAAATCACCATGGACACCTTGAGGATAAGGTGGTCGAAAGCGTGTGGATTGATGCGAACCGAGTCAGATTGGATTGCATTATGAGGACATTAGGTTCAATGAATTAAGTATATTTATCTTTTAATTGATTCATGTTTATCTCTTATGTAAGCCCTTAAGGCAAGTCTAATTAAGACATGTAAACCACTAAGGCAAGTTTAATTAAGTCATATAAGTTATTAAGGCGAGTTCAATTAAGTCATATAAGCCTCTAAGGCAAGTCCTAATTCAAATCGTATAAGCCTTAGGGTTAAATCGTATATGACTCATTGTACTCCACCTCTATATATAGAGGGGCTGAGCTTCTTTGTTTAATCATCCAAGTATCTAATGAAGAATTAAGAATTATATTTTAGCCTTAAACTATCTTAGGAATAGAAGTAAATTAATCACAGTCATTTATTTTCCTAAGAGTAGATTTAACTTAGAATCATAATTCTACCTCCGACCTAAAGCCACCATCACCTTCAGTAGCCACCCTATTAGCCATCCACTACCACCCTTGGCCATTCGCCACCCTCCGACAACTGCAACAACATCGGATATTTACCATTCTGCCCCGTTCTAACCTTACTCCACTCTTTTATTTATATCTTTTCATCTTGATATCCAATTTAGGTGAAACTAGAGCCATTAAAACCCTAACTCATGGACTACCACAACCTAAAGTTTTATAATTTTTTACATCCAAATCACTCCAAATCTAGTTTGTAACATGCTTAAAGTTGATTAATTGCTTGATATATTCATAATTCTGTGGGCTAACATTAAAATTTAGTAGTTTGTGTGCGAGCAGACATTTGAACACATGTCGTTCGCTAGGAAATATATGGTGAGTTATCCTCATGTGATTTCTATCAGCTAGTTGGATATCTAGGTTGTTACGAACTAGATCTAGATCGATTTAGACGTATAATATTTTTATAAGTGGTAGCCTCATGAGTTTGGGTTCCAATGGCTTTTGCTTTATATGAATCAAAGTTGAGATGAAAAGTTAAAATTAAAATAGTGGAAGAAGGTCAGAACATGATAGTTCGGTAAATATCTGACGTTACAGCGGTCGTTGGAGAGTGGCGGACGGCCAATGTAGTGTTGGATAGTTGTTTAGTAGGTGGCTCATGGTGGAGGATAGTGGCTAAGGTTTGAAAGCTTGGAAGGGTTCTATGGTTATGATCTACTCCTATTAAGATAAAAGCGATCTAACGACTATAGTAAAAGATAAAGACAATAATAATAAATTGATTAAACTTAAAATTCATTCAACCATAATAATCAACTAACAACTTAAAGTCCTAATGGATTGGATCCACATACAGATTATCCACTTTATTTGAATTTAAAAAGAATAAAAAAATCTAACTAACTAACTTAACCTGACTCTATTTTACTCGACTGAATTAACCCACGTGGCCGGATCATAACAATTCACAGTTGCGATCTGAGTCAGATCGGATCACATCATGGAGACATTGGGCTCGATGAATCAAGTCTAGTTATCTTATTTATTCTACTTATGTATTTTAGTTAGAGTCTAAGTAGATTAGAGTTTATTTAATCACCTAAGTTTAGTTTAATTAACTCTTGTGTAGTTTCAAAAGAATATTCTGCAAATATCGATCAATCGACCGAATATTACTAAATCACTTGGAGAAGATCGAAGTCATCCTTATCTACAACTTTTATATTCAAGGCTTCTCCGAATTAAGACTCTATCTGTGACAGAACGAAGAAACATTCTGAGAAGGATAAGAAAGGGTGATTTAGCTAAATTATGTTTATCTCTAGGTCATGTTTATATTTAATGTAAGCCCTTAAGGGAAATCATAGTTTGAGTCAATTTAGGACTAGCCTCTATAAATATGTGGACTGTAGCCCTAATTATTTATGTGTTGAATGAATCTGAGTTTAGCCAAATATTTCTTATCGTCTTTATCTTTTATGGTAGCTATTAGATCGTTTTTATCTTCATATGAGTATATCATAACTGTATAACTCTTTCAAACATCCAAACCCTAGTCACCATCTTCCTCTAGTAGTCATCCTACTATGTGGTCGTTCACTACCACCCTTGGTCATTCGCCACCCTCCGATGATTGCCGCAACGTCGGTTATTTACCATTCTACCCTATCTGGCCTTGCTCCACTATTTTAACCATAATTTTCCATCCGGATCTCCGATTGATTTCATTCCAAAGTTATTAGATGTGAGACTTTCGATATTACTACCTCAAAATATTAGGATCATCCTACAAACGGATCATTCCAGATCTAGTTCATAACATTCACCATGCTTCCGACACCTTATCCTCGAGGTGACTAGTCTCTCAAATCATTGTACTCATATAGTTTGTCATGCCACTCGGAGGACCCGAGTTCATCCTCTTTGAGACTACCCGAGTTCGTAACATTCACCATGCTTCTGACACCTTATCCTCGAGGTGACTAGTCTCTCAAATCATTGTACTCATATAGTTTGTCATGCCACTCGGAGGACCTGAGTTCATCCTCTTCGAGACTACCTAAGAACATGGCGTGGGCTGGCTAATGCTTGCATTTATGAATAGGGGTAAAACCATTCTCACAGTAAAAATATCAGCCTTTCTTTTTGCGCTCCTCCAAGTCATTGCCTACAAAGTGGCGCGAGATCTGGTGGTGGTTGGGTTGAAACATCTGTGTTCTGACTCGGGATAGCTATAGTCTTTAGTGGGTCATGGGCTTAGGCCATCTTTCTTCTCTCCTCCTTACAGATTTGGTTCAAGTGATCCAACTTGGACTCTATCAGAATAGTTAGGGAGAAGGCCTCATCAGAAGTAGTGGGCCTCAAAGCCTTGACCTTTGCCTGAATGTCAAGCCTGAGCCCACTGATAAAGGTACTCTTCATGGTCGAGTTTGACCATGTTAGGTTTTTATTTGTTGGCAATTATGTACAAAATATTCTAAGTGCATTTCTTCATGTATATGAGCTTTACACAAGTCTAGAATATCTCTGATTTAAAGAATTGCAAGATTATTGGAGAAAAGCCGTTGAGTTCACATCGCGTTCACAAACACGTTCGAACGCGGGTACTGCGTTCACACAGACCGAGAGCTGCATTAACAAACGCGTTCGAACACAGCCTGAAGAATTCAAGTTGTCACGTTCAAACGCACACGGGCCCGTTCGAACGCACCTGAGATCATGTCATGCCGTTCGAAAGCACTCGGGCCGCGTTCGAACGCACCAACGAAGTTTGATAAAATTGGACTTTTATGAGTATAGATAAGACTTGGATTTGACTCTATCTTGGAGATCATATATAAGGATTGTGATGCCCTATCTCTAGGGTGGTTGAAGAAGCATTATTGAAGGAGACTTCTTGAGGCTACATCAATTCTTCAACTAACAAGGTTCCACTCATCATTAAAAAGTTAATCTTTCGTCTTAAAGGTTATCTAGACGAAAGATCAATCTCGAGGGTTACTGAGGTTGGACTTCAATCACGAGAAGTAGTGAATCGTGGGTTCTAGCGAGCAAGACTAAGAAGAACAAAGTCATTTGGATCGACGGGTTGTTTTGTGAGTCAGTCTTGTAACTGCTACTATTCTAGTGATAAACTTGTTGATAAACCGATAGAGTCATGGGATAGGTCAGACTATAAAAAAGTTGGATGGAATAGCAAGGCAATAAATGCAATTTTTGGTTGTGTTTCCTCAGAAGAATTTAGAAAAATTTCTACTTGTGAGATACCAAAAGAAACTTGGACGATCTTAGAAACTACTCACGAAGGAACTATGACTATAAAACATTCTAAACTTCAGAGGTTGACTACTAGTTTTGAAACTCTACTTATGGAGGAGAATAAGACATTTGATGAGTTCTATGCAAAGCTGAGTGATATAGTCAACTCCAGTTTCAACCTAGGAGAGAAAATTCCTGAAAACAGAATTGTCCGTAAGATCCTTAGGTCTCCTCCAGAGAGGTTTCAGGCAAAACTTACAGCTATTGAGGAAAGTAAGGACATCGATTCTATGGAAGTTGAATAATTGGTAGGAAATCTACAAACATTTGAGTCCAGTCTTTCAAAACCGAGGAAGTCCAAAGGGATTGCTCTATCCACAGTTGAAGAAATTATAGAGGAGTCTGATTTTGAAGGTGATTTAAATGTTGAGATGTTGGCCATGTTCGTCAAAAAGTTTAATAAATTCTTTCGGAAGCCAAACAAGTTGAATGCTGAAAAACTTGAGAAAAGCAAAGCATTTGTGAAAAAGAAGAATACTGCGAGTTCGAACACAGGTGTGAGCAACAACGGTGTCAAACAGAAAAATAAGGATTCTGAGAATAAAGTTCGATGTTTTGAATGTTCTGGTTTTGGACACATAGCTCAAGAATGCCCTAATCGCCTTAAGAAGAAGGGTAAAGCTATGAAAGTTAGTTGGGATAACTCATATGAATCTGATGATGATTCTGGAAAAGACAAAGAAAACTTTATTGCTTTTCCTCTTCTCTACTTAATATCAATTCTGTTGTTGATACTGATAGTACAAATGATCAGGATATGTTACCAGCTTAGGAAGATGAATCTGAAATTCAAAAGGCATATAATGACATATACCTGGATCGTTTAAACTCAAGAAAAGCAATCTTAAACTACTTCAACGACTCAAGGTAATCGAACTAGAAAGAATTTAATTTGAGAGAGAGCCGCGTTCACAAACGCGTTCGAACACAATCTGAAGAATTCAAGTTGTCACGTTCTAACGCACTCGGGTCCATTCGAACGCATCTGAGTTCAAGTCATGCCGTTCGAACGCACCCGGGCCGCGTTCGAACGCACCAACAATGTTTGGTAAAATTGGACTTTCGTGAGTACAGATAAGACTTAGATTTGGCTCTATCTTGGAGATCATATATAAGGATTGTGATGCCCTATTTTGAGGGTGGTTGAAGAAGCATTATCGAAGGAGACTTTTTGAGGCTACATTGGTTCTTCAACTATCAAGGTTCCACTCATCTATAAAACTTAATCTTTCGTCTTAAGCGCTATCTAGACGAAAGATCAATCTCGAGGGTTACTGAGGTTAGACTTCAATCACGAGAAGCAGTGAATCGTGGATTCTAGCGAACAAGACTGAGAGGAACAAAGTCGTTTGGATCAACGGATTGGTTTGTGAGTCAGTCTTGTAACTACTACTATTCTAGTGATTGGTTTTGATCCGAGTTTGGATCCGTGGGTTTTTCCCGTTTGGGTTTTTCCACGTTAAAATCTTGGCGTTCATCTCTGCTTTCGTTCTTAATATTTCTACGAACTTTACTTAAACGAACGAGTGATATCATTGCCTAGTATTTAGATACATACTTATGTCTATGCTTTTTTTCAATTGGTATCAGAGCAGGTTCTCTCACCTTTGAGTGAGATCAGATAGGCATAGATTTTCATAGAGATGGACCATCATCTATTAGACCTCCTATTCTAGATGGATCAAATTATGGATATTGGAAAGCTAGGATGAGAGCTTACTTGAAGTCTATAGATGAACGAGTATGGTTTGCCGTTGTGAACGGTTGGAGTCCACCAATGTATATGGTGGATGATAAACTTGCTGATAAACCGATAGAGTCATGGGATATTTCAGACTATGAAAAAGTTGGATGGAATAGCAAGACAATAAATGCAATTTTTAATTGTGTTTTCTCGGAAGAATTTAGAAGAATCTCTACTTGTGAGATAGCAAAAGAAGCTTGGACGATCTTAGAAACTACTCACGAAGGAACTATGGCTATAAATTTTCTAAACTTCAGAGGTTGACTACTAGTTTTGAAACTCTACGTATGGAGGAGACTGAGACATTTGATGAGTTTTATGTAAAGCTGAGTGATATAATCAACTCCAGTTTCAACCTAGGAGAAAAAATTCTTAAAAATAGAATTGTCCGTAAGATCCTTAGGTCTCTTCCAGAGAGGTTTTAGGCGAAAGTTATAGTTATTGAAGAAAGTAAGGACATCAATTCTATAAAAGTTGAACAATTGGTAGGAAATCTACAAACATTTCAGTCCAGCCTTTCAAAACTGAGGAAGTCCAAAGGGATTGCCCTATCCACAGTTGAATAAAGTATAGAGGAGTCTGATGATGAAGGTGATTTAGATGTTGAGATGTTGGCTATGTTCGTCAAAAAGTTTAATAAATTCTTTCGGAAGCCAAACAAGTTGAATGCTGAAAAACTTGAGAAAAGCAAAGCATTTGTGAAAAAGAAGAATACTGCGAGTTCGAACACAGGTGTGAGCAACAACGGTGTCAAACAGAAAAATAAGGATTCTGAGAATAAAGTTCGATGTTTTGAATGTTCTGGTTTTGGACACATAGCTCAAGAATGCCCTAATCGCCTTAAGAAGAAGGGTAAAGCTATGAAAGTTAGTTGGGATAACTCATATGAATCTGATGATGATTCTGGAAAAGACAAAAAAAACTTTATTGCTTTTACCTCTTCTCTACTTAATATCAATTCTGTTGTTGATACTGATAGTACAGATGATCAGGATATGTTACCAGCTTAGGAAGATGAATCTGAAATTCAAAAGGCATATAATGACCTGTACCTGAAGTCGTTTAAACTCAAGAAAAGCAATCTTAGACTACATCAACGACTCAAGCTAATCGAACTTGAAAGAATTCAATTTGAGGAGAAGTACAAATTGGAACTTGAATGTTCTGGTTTTGGACACATAGCTCAAGAATACCCTAATCGTCTTAAGAAGAAAGATAAAGCTATGAAAGTTACTTATGATGACTCAGATGAATCCGATGATGATTCTGAAAAAGACGAAGAAAACTTTGTTGCTTTGGTCTCTTCTCTACTTAAAATTGATTCCGTTGTTGATACTGATAGTACAGATGATCAGGATATGTTACCAGCTGAAGAAAATGAATCTGAAATATAAAAGGCATATAATGACCTGTACCTGGAGTCATTTAAACTCAAGAAAAGCAATCTTAGACTACATCAACGACTCAAGGTAATCGAACTTGAAAGAATTCAATTTGAGAAGAATTACAAATTGGAACTTGAACGTGTCAAAGACCTTTCTGAACAACTTGACAATGCAAAAAATAAAATGAAGGCTAATAAAATTGAACTAGAGCGACTGAATAAGAAAGTGACATTTCTAAAAGGGAAGAACAAATTTGATGAGATACTAAATGCTCAGATCTCTAGAAAAGACAGGTATGGTGTTGAATACACTAGTAATTCAAATAATAATAAAACTGTCTTCGTTTCTGCAGGTATACAAAAGGAAGAATATTTGAAGTCATCAACCGCATTTACAAAGCAATCCTGGATGAATACTTCTAAACAGAAGGTGAATCTACAAACTGGTGAAAAGTCAACGGCACCAAAGGTAAACTTTAGTCACACTCCTCGACAAAAGGTGAGTAGAAAATGGTTTGTTCCGACATGCTATCATTGCGGCATTCTAGGGCATATTCGACCTCATTGCAAATTTTTGCAAAAACCTAGAACTGCTTTTATTTATGGGTTAAAAACAAAGGCCATATGGGTCAAGAAAAGTGATTTGAAATGTTATGTTGTGCATACAGCTTTGAAAGCTTTAAATTCTAATTTGTGGTATTTAGACAGTGGCTTTTCAAGATATATGTCAAGTAACAAGTCATTATTTTCTAATCTTGAAAAATATGAAGGGGGAGTTGTGACATTCGGAGATGGTAATTCATCCAAGGTAATAGGTAAAGGAAAGGTAAGTTCTCCGGGGGGTCCTATTCTTGAAAATGTTTTTTATGTTAAGGGCTTAAAAGCAAATCTTCTGAGTATCAGTCAATTTTGTGATAAAGATTATTAGGTAAAATTCTCCAAAAATGATTGTACTATTCTAGATCATGGTGGTAATGTTAAATGTTATGGATCTAGAACATCTAATAATTGCTATTTTGTTGGAACATCACATAAACTGAAATGTAACAGTGTATCTTTTGATATTGCAGATCTTTGGCATCAACGTTTTGGACATGTGAATCATAAGGAATTATTTACTCTGTCCAAACAAGAAGTGGTAAGAGGAATACCTAAGATGATAGAAATGTCAAAAAGAGTGTGCGGTTCGTATCAAATTGGAAAACAAACTAGGATTTCACATAAGAAGGTAAATGCAGCTACCACCGATCGTGTGCTCCAATTAGTTCACATGGACTTGTTGGGTCCAACAAAAACGAAAAGTCTTAGAGGTAAACGCTATATATTCTTAATGGTCGATGATTACTCTAGATATACTTGGGTTGCCTTTCTACGTGAGAAGTCTGAAACCTTTGAAGTTTTTAAATCACTATGCTTAAAATTGCAGAATGAAAAATCTATTACCCTAGGATTCGTTCTGATCCTGGTAGAGAATTTGAAAATAAAACTTTTTTCCATATTTTGCGATTCTCTTGGTATTTAACATGAATTTTCAGCTCCTATAACTCCACAACAGAATGGGACTGTGGAAAGAAAAAACCGAGTTGTGCAGGAAATGGCTAAGGTTATGCTTCACGCTAAAAAGGTTCCTCAAAGGTTTTGGGCAGAGGCGGTCAATACAGCGGTACATTTGATAAATCGTGTTTATCTAAGACCAGGTACAAAATTGACTGCATATGAAATCTGGAAAGGTAAGAAACCTAGTGTTAAATATTTTCGAGTTTTTGGTAGTAAATGCTATATCTTGCGTGATCGAAAATATTTGACTAAATTTGACACTAGAAGTAACGAAGGCATCTTCATAGGGTATTCGAATAATAGCAGAGCCTACAGAGTATTTAATCTTAACACTTCTACGGTTATGGAATCTGCTAATGTTATGATAGATGAATCCACTACTGATTTAACTGAAGCTACTCCTATTTCTGTTTCTACAGATACATATGACGAAGAAATAGGAAAGGAGCTTGATTTGGAAATTGAGAATCAGGACGAGGACAAAGTTGAAATGAACAAAGATGACTGCAACGTACCGGAACCATCTCGCCGTGAAATCGGATCATCCACTTGTCACAAGTGATCGAGACGTAAATGAACCAATTAAGACAAGACGACAAATCCAAAGTGAGGTATCATTTACTTGTTATACATCTTCTTTTGAACCTAAAAATGTGAATGAAGCATTGTTAGACGATTCTTGGGTTAATGCTATACATGAGGAATTAGAGCAATTTTCTAGGAATAATGTTTGCTATTTAGTTCCTAGACCTAAGAATGCGAACGTCATTGGAACAAATTGGATTTACAAGAATAAAAGTGATAAACACGGCAATATAGTTCGAAATAAAGCTATACTCGTAGCATAGGGATATACTCAGGTTGAGGGTATAGATTTTGATAAGACATTTGCTCCTGTTGCTAGATTAGAATCTATTCGTATACTGCTTGCTATTACTTATCACTTAAAATTTAAATTGTTTCAAATGGATGTGAAAAGTGTTTTATTGAATGGTACTCTGAATGAAGATGTTTATGTAGAACAACTGAAAAGGTTCAAAGATCAAAAAATTTCTTCTCATGTGTTTAGAATGAAAAAGGCCCTCTACGGGCTAAAACAAGCTCCAAGAGCTTGGTATGAGAAGTTGACCACTTTTTTAGTGGATGCGGAGTTCACTCGAGAGGGAGTGGACAAGACATTGTTCATTAGATGGTCAAACAAGAGTTTAGTTGTGGCACAAATATATGTGGATGACATTGTCTTCGAGGCAACGAGTCGATCATTAGCTAAGGAGTTTGCAAATCTTATGCATAGTCATTTTGATATGAGCATGGTGGGTGAGTTGAAGTTCTTTTTGGGACTTCAAATTACTCAGTTGGAAAGAGAAATATTTATCGCTCAAACCAAGTATGCTAAGGATCTTGTGACTAAATTCAGTTTAGAAAATGTAAAACATGCTAGAACTCCAATGAGTACAACTACCAAACTAGGTAAAGATATTTTAGGAAAAAGTGTCGATCAGACACTGTATAGGAGCATGATTGGTAGTCTTTTGTACTTAACTGCTAGTAGACCAGACATTGCATTTAGTGTCAGTTTGTGTGCTAGGTTTCAGTCTGAACTTAAGAAGACACATTTGTTTGCTGTGAAACGTATTATAAAATATGTCGGTGGCATAGTTGACTTAGGTATCTAGTTTACGTATGACCCGAGAGCTATCATATCTGGATACGCGGACTCTGATTGAGCAGGTTCATGTGATGATAGAAAAAGTACCTCAGGTGAATGTTTTTATATTGGAAACAATCTGGTTGTTTGGCACAGTAAAAAATAAAACTCGATATCTTTATCTACTGCGGAGGCCGAGTATATTGCAGCAGGAAGTTGCTGTTCTCAGTTACTATGGATGAAACAGATGGTCAAAGATTACGGTATTGAATAAGATACTATGATGCTTTATTGTGACAACATGAGTGCTATTAATATATTGAAAAATCCTGTTCAACACTCGCGTACAAAACATATTAATATCCGACATTATTTTATATGCGAGTTAGTTGAAGACAAAATAATAGCACTAGAACATGTTGAGACGGAGAAATAGTTGGATGATCTATTTACAAAACCTTTGGATTTACAGAGATTTGAGTATCTTCGTACTTCTTTAGGGATTTGTGCTTTGGATTGATTTTTTTTTGTTTGGTTTGCGTGTTTTGGTTTGCATGTTTCATTTTTATTATTTCTTTTCGTTTCTTTTTAGGTTTTCTTTACTTTGATAGTTTATTTGTTTTTAATTTCAGATTTGTCGAGAGTTTTTTGTCATAAAAAAAAAAATTTTATGCACTCCTAGATTCAATAATATACTCTTGTCATATAAATATGATTTTTCTCTTGATTATGAGTTATTATAGTCAATTTTCTCATCTTGTAGTATATTGTATCATTTCTGATTTATTCACTCTTTCGACTTCTATGATAATTATACTGAAATTAATGCACTCATAACGTGTGTATATTCTTGAGTGAGCATTACATCATGAAATTTTTTTTAAATAGCTCACTATTGACGTTGATTTGCACTGTTTGACCTCATGCTTAGTCATCACAAATGTGTTCATAAAAGATCAATGAAAAAGGCTACAATGAGTTTGTGTGAAAGCCATCTTATTTAGAGTCCAGTTTGACTCAATACATTGCTTGCAAATTAAATAATTTTTTTTGATGTTTGTGAATATCTTCTTGCACATTGTTTGATATGTACTACAAGAAAAGGGCTACCTACTCATGTGTGAAAGCCATCATTGCACCTATATGGTTAATATATAAAAATGAATAATATAGGAAAAATTCATGTTCAGTTATGGAGAATAAGTCGAAAAGTGCAAATTTAAATACTAAGTCAGTTTGACTACTGTGTTGTATCATTGTTTAAATAGGATAGTTTATTTAAGAAAAATATTTCATGTTATCTATGCTCACCTTGCATATGTATATTGTTATGATCAATCAAGATTAATTTAATTTTGAGTGATGCATTAGAATTAATTATAATATGCTTTTGATGATCTGATTGATCTGTGTATGACTTATTTCATTCAATTGTCATATTATATGTCTTGAATCTATTTTGAATTTTTAGAGGTGCATCTCCAAAAATTTTTTTTGATTTTTTCTTAGATTTTTTACTTAAAAAAAAAGGGCGTTCGAACGCAAATTTTTGTGTTCGAATGCGGTGACTGGCGCGTTCGAACGCGCAGACTGGTGCATTCGAATGCACTCGAGGATTCTTTATATATTGCGTCCGAACCCAAGGGTTTTAATCTTCCATCTTCCAAACCCTAGAAACCCTTCATTTTCTCCCTCTCAAATCTTCAAGATCTTGGTATCTTTCGGCCGAATTTCTGAGTTTTTCTTCACTTTTTCGAGGTATGATCATCCATCAATTTTCCAATTTTTTTATTCAATTAAGTCTTTTCATCTTGATTGATTTCGTGCGTTTTTGAGTTTTGATCACATTAAAGTTACTATCTTGATGTTTCTTGTGTGATTGAACATGATATCTTAGAGTTTTCAAGTGAAAGATGGATTTCATTTAGGGCCTTCATGGTTTCTTGAATTGTTTTTGGATTTCTTGCTATTTTTTTGGTTGCTTTGGGCATGTATTGAACTTGCAGCTTGTTTCTTTCTCAAGAATGCCTAGAAAAGCTGCAGTTTCCAAGAAACCTAGGCCGCCTTCCTCACCTATTTCGGCTCCAAAGTTTTCTACTTCAACGGCTGCAGGGCGACACAAACATAATTTTGGCACCCGTCCTGTTATCTGTGAACGACCCGTGGTCATTTCCGATTTTTCTACTTTGGGGATAGAACAGATATTTACTGAGCGAGGATGGTTATTGGTGTGTCGGATGAGCGGGACTGCTTATGTGGAAGTTGTTCGAGAATTTTTTTTGTAATGCCATAATTTTAGAACGCTGTATTCGTTCTATTGTTCATGGGGTGTCTGTATACTTGGACTCAGATGTTATTCGCGCTGAACTTCATCTTTCTAATGGTATGTTCCAGTACCCCACGTCTGCTCCACTTCTTGATGTTGATGAATATGCTGGCACTGTACTGATAAAAGGGGAACGTTGGAAGTGAAACATGATGCCGCATGCGAAGCTGACACCAGTGGCTCGCATGCTTCACCTGTTTTGTCTGTACAACGTCACCCCCAAGACTCGACATTTCCAGTATTAGTTTGGATCGTGCATTCCTTCTTCATGCAATGTTATCTGGAGTCTCTGTTGATTTGGGTGCGGTGATCTATGATACGATTCTCACAGCTGCCCAGAAAGAAGCACCTTGTGAGGGGTTACCGTTTGGCATCTTTATTACAAATTTGTGCACTCAGAATGGGGTGCGTGTGGATGCTTCGGAACCTTCCCTTACTTCGCACAAACCGTTGGATCGGATTACTTTTAAGCAGAGTCAAGCTCACGACCAGTCGTCTCCTCTCAAGCCGTCCTATTCCGCCGCTGGTCGCTCATCGCACCTCGACAGTTCTGATGATAGCTCTGACAGTGACACATCTCACTCTGAGGGGGAGTTACCACAGTACTCTGACCATTTTGATCAGCTTAGTACTCAAGTGCAGGATCTTCATTCGACCGTGAATGATTTACGAGCTGAGCAAGCTCGTCAGGGGACTGTCCTTGACTCTGTGTTGACGATTCTTCAGCGTCAGTTTCCTCCGAGTTCCTAGTCTTTGGCATTTGTGGCAAAAAGGGGGAGAGTGTCTAGGTGTCTAGGTGTGTAGGGGGAGCATGGTAATAGGGGGAGTTTATTAGAGTCTTTCTGTCTTTCTAATCTTGCTTATAACTTTGCTTGGAGAAATTGTGAACTTTGTCTGTTTAATTATTTTTGAACTTATACTCCATTGATAACTTGTGTTTGGATTGTTTATTCATTTCAAGTTATTTTCACTTGAACAAATTCGGATCTCACACAAGATAGTAAATGCAGCTACCACCGACCGTGTGCTTCAATTAGTTCACATAGACTTGATGGGTCCAACAAAAACGGAAAGTCTTGGAGGTAAACGCTATATATTCTTAATGGTCGATTATTACTCCAGATATACCTGTGTTGCCTTTCTACATGAGAAGTCTGAAACCTTTGAAGTTTTTAAATCACTATGCTTAAAATTGCAGAATGAAAAATCTATAACCCTAGTTAGGATTCGTTCTGATCATGGTAGAGAATTTGAAAATAAAAATTTTTCTATATTTTGCGATTCTCTTGGTATTCAACATGAGTTTTCAGCTCCTATAACTCCACAACAAAACGGGATTGTTGAAAGAAAGAACCGAGTTGTGCACGAAATGGCTAGGGTTATGCTTCACGCTAAAAAGGTTACTGAAAGGTTTTGGGCGGAGGCAGTCAATACAGCGGTACATGTGATAAATCGTGTTTATCTAAGACCAGGTACAAAAATGACTACGTATGAAATCTGGAAATGTAAGAAACCTAGTGTTAAATATTTTTGAGTTTTTGGTATGAGAAGTTGACAAATTTTTTAGTGGATGTGGGGTTCACTCGAGGGGGAGTGGACAAGACATTGTTCATTAGACGGTCAAACAAGAGTTTAGTTGTGGCACAAATATATGTGAATGACATTGTCTTCGGGGCAACGAGTCGATCATTAGCTAAGGAGTTTGCAAATCTTATGTATAGTCATTTTGAGATGAGCATGATGGGTGAGTTGAAGTTCTTTTTGGGACTTCAAATTACTTAAGTTGGAAAGAGGAATATTTATCTCTCAAACCAAGTATGCTAAGGATCTTGTGACTAAATTCGGTTTAGAAAATGCAAAACATGCTAGAACTCCTATGAGTACAAAGTATAGGAGCATGATTGGTAGTCTTTTGTACTTAACTGCTAGTAGACCAGACATTGCATTTAGTGTCGGTGTGTGTGCTAGGTTTCAGTTTGAACCTAGGGAGACACATTTGTTTGCTGTGAAACATATTATAAAATATTTTGGTGGCACAGTTGACTTAGGTATCTGGTTTACGTATGACTCGGGAGCTATCATTTCTGGATACACGGATTCTGATTGGGCAGGTTCATGTGATGATAGAAAAAGTACCTTAGGTGGATGTTTTTATATTGGAAATAATCTAGTTGCTTGGCACAGTAAGAAACAAAACTCGATATCTTTATCTACTGCGGAGGCCGAGTACATTGCAGCGGGAAGTTATTGTTCTCAATTATTGTTCTCAATTACTATGGATGAAATAGATGGTCAAAGATTACGGCATTGAACAAGATACTATGGTGCTTTATTGTGACAACATGAGTGCTATTAATATTTCAAAAAATCCTGTTCAACTCTCGCGTACAAAGCATATTGATATCCGACATTATTTTATACGCGAGTTAGTTGAAGACAAAACAATAGTACTAGAACATGTTGAGACGGAGAAACAGTTGGGTGATCTATTTACAAAACCTTTGGATTTATAGAGATTTGAGTATCTTCGCACTTCTTTAGGGATTTGTGCTTTGGATTGAATTTTTTTGGTTTGGTTTGCGTGTTTCTTTTTTTATTAATTCTTTTCGTTTCTTTTTAGGTTTTCTTTACTCTGAACTTTTCTTTGGTTTTAGTTTTAGATTTGTCAAGAGCTTTTGTCATAAAAAAAATTTTTGATGCACTCCTAGATTCAATAATATACTCTTGACATATAAATATGATTTTTCTCTTGATTATGAGTTATGATAGTCAATTCTGTCATCTTGTAGTATATTATATCATTTCTGATTTGTTCACTCTCTCGACTTTTATGATAATTAAACTAAATTTAATGCACTCATAACGTGTGTATAATCTTGAGTGAGCATGACATCATGAAATTTTTTTAAATAGCTTACTATTGACGTTGATTTGCACAGTTTGACCTCGTGCTTAGTCATCACAAATGTGTTCATAAAAGATCAATGAAAAATGCTACAATGAGTTTGTGTGAAAGCGATCTTGTTTAGAGTCCAGTTTGACTCAGTACATTGCTTGCAAATTAAATAAATTTTTTGATGTTTGTGAATATCTTCTTGCACATTGTTTAATATGTAATACAAGAAAAGGGCTACCTACTCATGAGTGAAAGCCATCATTGCACCTATATGGTTTATGTATAAAAAATATTACAGGAAAAATTCATATTCGGTTATGGAGAATAAGTCGAAAAGTGCAAATTTAAATACTAAGTCGGTTTGACTACTGTGTTGCATCATTATTTAAATAGGAACGTTTATTTAAGAAGAATGTTTCATGTTATCTATGCTCACCTTGCATATGTATATTGTTATGATCAATCAAGATTAATTTAATTTTGAGTGATGCATTAGAATTGATTATAATATGCTTTTGATGAATTGGTTGATCTGTGTATGACTTATTTCATTCGATTGTCATATTCTATGTTTTGAATCTATTTTAAATTTTTAGAGGTGCATCTCCAAAAAGATTTTTTGATTTTTTCTTAGATTTTTTATTTAAAAAAAAAGGGGCGTCCGAACGCAAATTATTGAGTTCGAACGCGGTGACTAGCGCGTTCGAACGCGCAGACTAGTGCATTCGAATGCACTCGACGATTCTTTATATATTTCGTCCGAACCCAAGGGTTTTCATCTTCCATCTTCCAAACCCTATAAACCCTTCATTTTCTCCCTCTCAAATCTTCAAGATCTTGGTATTTTTTTCATCAAATTTCTCACCACAAACCCTTTTAAAGAGTAGTTCTCCTCCGGATCTAGCATCTTTCGGCCGAATTTCTTAGCTTTTCTTCACTTTTGCGAGGTATAATCATCCATCAATTTTTCCATTTTTTATTCAATTAAGTCTCTTGATCTTGATTGATTTCGTGCGTTTTCGAGTTTTGATCACGTTAAACTTACTATCTTGATGTTTCTTGTGTGATTGAACGTGATATCCTAGCATTTTCAAGTGGATGATGGATTTTATTTAGGGTCTTCATGATCTCTTGGATTTTTTTATTTCTTGCTATCTTTTTGTTTGCTTTGGGCATGTATTGAATTTTGCATCTTGTTTCTTTCTCAAGAATGCCTCGAAAAGCTGCAGTTTCCAAGAAACCTAGGCCGCTTTCCTCACCTACTTCGGCTCCCAAGTTTTCAACATCTACGGCTGCGGGGCATTACAAACATAATTTTGGCACATGTCCTGTTATCTGTGAACGACCCGTGGTCATTTCTAATTTTTCTTCTTTGGGGATAGAATAGATATTTACTAAGCGAGGATGGTTATCGGTGTGTGGGATGAGCGGGACTGCTTATGTGGAAGTTGTTCAGGAATTTTTTAGTAATGCCACGGTTTTAGACCGTTGTATACGTTCTACTGTTCGTGGGGTGTTTGTATACCTGGACTCAGATGTTATTCGCGCTGAACTTCGTCTTCCTAATGGTGAGTTCCAGTATCCAACGTCTGCTCCACTTCCAGATGTCGATGAATATGCTGGCACTGTACTGATCAAAGGGGAACATTGTAAGGGAAACATGATGCCGCATGCGAAGCTGACGTCCGTGGCTCGCATGCTTCACCTATTTTGTCTGTACAATGTCACCCCCAAGACTCGACATTCAAGTATTAGTCTGGATCGTGCATTCCTTCTTCATGCAATGTTAACTGGAGTCTCGGTTGATTTGGCTGCGGTGATCTATGATTCAATACTCACAGCTGCACAGAAAGAAGCACCTCGTGAGGGGTTACCGTTTGGCATCTTTATTACAAATTTATGCACTCAGAGTGGGGTACATGTGGATGCTTCGGAACCTTCTCTTACTTCGCACAAACCGTTGGATCGGATTACTCTTAAGCGGAGTCAAGCTCACGACAAGTCGTTTCCTCTCAAGCCGTCCTCTTCCGCCGCTGGTCGCTCATCGCACCTCGACAGTTATGATGATAGCTTTGACGGTGACACATCTCACTCTGAGAGGGAGTTACCACAGTACTCGGATCGTTTCGATCAGCTTAGTACTCAAGTGCAGGATCTCCATTCGGCAGTGAATGATTTACGAGCTGAGCAAGCTCATCAAGGGACTGTACTTGACTCTCTATTGACGATTCTTCAGTGTCAGTTTCCTCCGAGTTCCTAGTATTTTGCAATTGTGTCAAAATGGGGGAGAGTGTCTAGGTGTCTAGGAGTCTAGGTGTGTAAGGGGAGGATGGTAATAGGGGGAGTTTATTAGAGTCTTTCTGTCTTTCAAATCTTGCTTATAACTTTACTTGGAGGAATTGTGAACTTTGTCTGTTTAAGTACTTTTGAACTTATGCTCCATTGATAACTTGTGTTTGGATTATTTATTCATTTCAAGTTATTTCACTTGATCTTGGATTGGTATATGTTTATTTGCAGGGATTGATGTGCAAAATATTCTAGACTTGTTGATTGCTCAATTTGAAGTCTTTGTAATATTGTGTAACCTAGGTATTTTGTCACAAATTGCCAAACGGGGAGATTGTTAGGTTTTTATTTGTTGGCAATTGTGTACAAAATATTCTAAGTGTATTTTTTCATGTATATGAGCTTTACACAAGTCTAGAATATCTCTGGTTTGAAGAATTGCAAGATTATTGGAGAAAAGCCGTTGAGTTCACACCGCATTCACAAACGCATTCGAACGCGGGTAATGCGTTCACACAAACAGAGAGCCGCGTTCACAAACGCGTTAGAACGTGGAATCTGCGTACACACAGACAGAGAGTCGCGTTCACAAATGCGTTCTAACGCGGGTACTGCGTTCACACAGATAGAGAGCCGCGTTCGAACGCAGATACTGCGTTCACACAGACCGAGAGCTGCGTTCACAAACGCATTCGAACGCAACTTGAAGAATTCAAGTTGTCACGTTCAAACGCACTCGGACCCGTTCGAACGCACCTGAAATCAAGTCATGCCGTTCGAACGCACTCGGGCCGCGTTGGAGATCATATATAAGGATTGTGATGCCCTATCTATAGGGTGATTGAAGAAGCATTATTGAAGGAGTCTTCTTGAGGCTACATCGGTTCTTCAACTAACAAGGTTCCACTCATCATTAAAAAGTTAATCTTTCGTCCTAAAAGTTATCTAGACGAAAGATCAATCTCCAGGGTTACTGAGGTTGGACTTCAATCACAAGAAGCAGTGAATCGTGGGTTCTAGCGAGCAAGACTAAGAAGAACAAAGTCGTTTGGATCGACGGGTTATTTTGTGAGTCAGTCTTTTAACTACTACTATTCTAGTGATTGGTTTTGATCCTAGTTTGGATCCGTGGTTTTTTCCCGTTTGGGTTTTTCCACGTTAAAATCTTGGCGTTCATCTCTGCTTTCGTTCTTAATATTTCTACGGACTTTTACTTAAGCGAACGAGTAATATCATTGCATAGTATTTAGATACATACTTGTGTCTAGGGGTTTTTCAGACCAGTTAGTGATCCGATTGCAGATCTATTTAAATTCTTCTCGGTAAGCTTGAACTATTATTGACTGAGTCAACTTAGTCAACATAGCTTAGAAGTCCTGCCAAGACTCGCATGGGTCTGATTGAACTGATCACAAATTGCATTAGAGAAGTCCTTCTAAGACTTGAATGATCGAATTCATTCTATCGACTAGTACCACCTGATCGCCATGCCCACTAGGTGAAATAATGCGAGCTGGACTTTCTAGTAGTTGGGCATGCCATGGTACGTAAAAAATTGCTCCGCTAGATAGATTCAATCAAGCGGGTCTATTCTTAAAAAATTTAGAAAATGAAGCTTGACGGTCCGAGCTTAAATCCCAAAATGTGGCCTATCGTCGTGCGCCAAGTGATCTCATAGTTGATGCTGGTAATGTGGGTGGGCCCACGGATCCAACTAATGTCGTGCTTGGGCTGCACGCGTGTTGGGCTATGATTGGTACCCTTGGCTCCACTATAATGGAGCTGCGGTGGTGAGATGAATGTTGAGTGGCTCCGACGAGGTGAGGCTCGGTGAAGGTAGCAAAGTAGAAGGGCATCGTGCCCAACATCTAATGCTTTCTAGTGGCTAGTGGAAGCTGACTGTGGCCACCAATGGTTGTAGGAATGCCGATCTTGAGGCAACATAGCTTGAGTTCGCTGCAGTCGAGAGAACCATCGTGGGTAGTCTATTGGTCATCTCTTGTGGTTGTAGTTGACCTAGCTAGGGTGCGGAGGTCCCATGGAAAGAACTAGACGTGGAGGTTTGGACTAGTGGGGGCTGAATCGCTATCGATAGAAAGCTACGGTCTTTGTCCCTAGCTTCCACCGCAGGTGGGGAAGTCGACCTAGAACCCATCTCAACCGTCTACTCTGGCATCACTATGGCGGTGTTCTAGGTTTGTAGTGGTCGGGGGGCCTCCATTACAATTAGAGGAGGGTGAGGTCACAATTTGAGCTAGCTTGTCCCCTCCATCTCGGCTTGGATTATTCTCACCGTGGGGGCCCATTTTGGCTGTGACCGATAGCATTGGCGACGTAGGTGTGTGCTAGGAGAGCTATCACCAAGGCTTGAATAGACTTTTCCATCCTCTCGATGCTCTCCACGGTAGATCTAATGACCTCCTTAGAAATTCTTTAAAAATGCCTTAGCTCATGTTGGTGGCTCATTGTCCACGGTGGTTGCTGGTGGTGGAGGTGCCAAAGAAACTCCCAGAGAATTGGAGACGAGTTCCTAGTCCTCCGTGGTTGCTCCTTCCTCATTTATCTAGGATCGCGTGTTAATCATTCTCTAAGGAATGTCAGCTTTGATACTAATATTATTGGAATGATACGGACATAAAAATATTATGATCTTTTTATATGAGAGTAGCCTCATGAGTTAGGGTTCTAATGGATTTAGATACACATGAATCAGAGGTCAAGATGAAATGTTAAAAATAAAATAGTGAAAGAAGGTTAAAATAGAACAGATTGGTGAATATCCGATATTGTGGTAGACGTTGAAGGGTGGCAGATGACCAAGGGTGGTGGTAGACGGCCATAGAGTATGGTAGCTCATGGTGGAGAATGGTGGGCTCGGGTTTGAAAGCTTGGAAGGTTTCTACAGTTACCATCTACTCCTATGAAAATAAAGGTGATCTAATGGCTATCATAAAAGATAAAGGTAAAAATAATAAATTAGCTAACTCAAGATTTATTCAACCATAATAATCAACTCACGACTAGTCCTATTTATAGGAGTAAAGTCCTAGCGGATTGGATCCATATGTAAATTATCCACTGTATTTGAATTTTAAAAATAATAAGTAAATCTAACTAACTAACTTAACTTAACTTAACTCAATTGACTTAACTGACTTGACCCACATGGTCACATCATAACATTAGTTTGGATGATGTTGATACCCTTAATGACAAGCAGAGTATGTGTTACGGACCAGATCTAACCAATCAAGACATAAAAAAGTTTAGGTGGAGGTAGTCTCATGAGATAGGGTTCTAATGGCTCTAGTTTCACCTAAATCGGAGATCGAGATGAAAAGCTAAAAATAAAATAGTGGAGATAGGTCAGAGAGGGGAGAACGGTAAATATCCGATGTTGTAGCGGATGGCCAACGGCAGTGGAGGACGGTCGTATAGTAGGGTGGCTGCTGGAGGTAGGAGGTGGCTAGGGTTTGAAAAGTTGGGATGTTCATATGACTATGATGTACTCCTAGAAAAATAAAGCGATCTAACGACTACGATAAAAGATAAGCACGAAAATAATAACTTGGCTAAACTCAGATTTCTTCAATAATTCCATGATTCCATTCCATGATTATTATCAACACATGTCCACTCCTATTTATAGGAGTAAAAATTCATAGCGGATCGGATCCACATGCAGATTATCCAATTTATTTAAAATTCAAACAATAAGATAAAGCTAACTAACTAACTTGACTAAATCAGCCTTCCTTATTTTTCTTGGATTAATCCTTTATTTCCCTGCAGATAGATTCTAAATATAGAGGAGTCATGAATATAAAATTTGTAGATCCGGAGGTTGGCTATCTTATCCAGTCAGTATGATATTATTCTTACATCTGTAGAATATTCTGCGAATATTTTCCCAAAACTGCATAGAGTTGGATTTAGCTAATTAAATAAAATCCTAACTACTTAAAGCTCTAACTAAACCAAATAAGCAAATAAGATACTGGACTCAATCCATTGAGCTCAATGTACCCATGATGTGATCTGATCTATTCCGATTCGCATGAGTATAATTATGATTAAGATACTCTTAATGGTTGGCAGGGTATGTTCTAAGCATTCGGGCTAGATTATTAGACTAAGTACCAGGTGTTAACAGTGCATAGTGGTCTAGTAAAATAATGTTATTCAAAGATAATATTGATGATTGAGATATTGAGAAATACATTGATTCTATTATCATTTGATATGCATAATTATGGAGTGGTCATCATGCATATTATGGTTGTATTTAATATCATAGTATGGTCATGGTTGGCATGCATCAGATGTGTTATATTTGAGAGTATTATAATAATGGTATGACTAAAGATTTATGTATATATTGAATAGAATTATATTTTTGATCAATCATGATATGATACCTATAATATTTTATATTATTAATGAGACATTTATATACTCATTCATGACATAATGCTCACTTTTGATTCATATTATTCAGTATATAATTTACTCTATATTTTACTTTGCTAATTTAGGCTAAGGTCTATTCACTATGATTTTAACTCTTGAGTCTATTTATTTCTTTTCTAACCCCCCAAAATATGTAGTACCTGATAGCGACTTAAGATATTATGAAGAGATATTTTAGACTAAAGATGAGATGAGCTAGATGTGAGATGATATAGAAGTTAGTTTATATAGAAATTGAGTTGTACTATTTTGAATATATTTGTACTCTATTGTATTAAACAGTGTTTTATATTATACAAGTCAGATTATATTATACTCGTGTATCAGTTATTTTAGTTGTATCTTTATAGTTTATCATAGTATATATGGGTTCTGCTAGATCATGTAGTCATCTAGTATAGTTGTTATGAATTTGGATTGCCATATGCTAATATGTTTAATTGAATGATAGTATAATTTATCTTGAGATAGAGTATATGAGTACATGTGTATCTCTGCGCATGATGACCATGTCCATTCTATCGCATGCACGAGTGTCGAGTGTGGGCGCATGGGCATGCACATGCCCATTGGGCGAGGGCATTATAGCGACCTTGGATTGAAGTTCATCTCGTACTTGAACTCATTTTTGATGAATCACTATGTGAAATTAGATTGCCTCGGTGTCTGGTTCAAAACTAAACTATGTATCACTCAATTTTCATGTTAGTGTAGGTGCAATCAAAAACTCATGTAAACCATAAATTCAAAATCTAAGTGAAGAAATCCATCAAGGTCATAAGATGTATCAATCAAATCTGAACATGATGCGATCGTAGGAAGGTATTATTGGGTAAAAAATTGTTTACAAACAATTATGTCACGAAATTACAATGGGGATGTAAGTGCAAAATTTATGTAATTGCAAGTTTCTGAACGTAAAACACTTTGAAATGTGTTGCACAATCTAAAGGTAGACAAAGCATTTCATCTATATAAGAGTCATTCATGTAAAACTTAAAATTTCTACCATTGCATGGAGAACAATTTGAGTCAGAATGTTAGTCACACATCTTTTATTACTTGTAGCATTTCAAAGGAACCAAACTAGTTAATAGGACACAATAAGAACTCAAGGAGTTTCAAGTTCATTATTTGTGAGATTTTAGTTCTCTCATAGAACATACATATCAAAGTGATATGAATCGGGTCAGATCGGATCACCTCAGAAGACATCGGGTTTGATGGATCGAGTTTATTTATCTTATTATCTTATGCGATTTAGTCGGAATCCTAGTAGATTAGAATTTGTTTAATTAGCTAAATCTAATTATGCACAAATTTGAGAAAATTTTATGAAGATATTCGTCTAACGTCCAAATATTATGGAACTAGCTGAATAAGATTGGAGACATCATGATCTAAAACTTTTATATTCAAAGTTTTTTTCATATTTGAACTCTATTTGCAGCAGAATGAAGAATTAATCAGAGAAGGGTAAGTAATACTACATTGCTTTTATCTCTCAATTTGGTTGTCAGCCTCAACTTTTCCCATCAGCAACTACCACCGTCTCTTCTATTGGAATAGTCTCATCTTGCTTCTAATCTCTCTCGTTCGTCGATCTCCTTATTCCCATAGGGCCGGCCTGATTCTCCTCTGATAGGACAAGAAACGATTCCTTCAAGATCTGGATTTATTGTAGGAAGCAGTTCTCGCAACTGAGGGAAAATATTCACGAAATATGCTATCATAGTCATAAAATTATGAAACCAAGTGGAATCGATCCGTAACTCCCTGATCTACGTTTTTTTGTATTTATGTCATTCGCATATTCGAAGTGTAACAGGGACGAAATTATAATTTAGTGTTAATGATGGTGGTGGTGACGGGTGGAGTGGATGTTAGGATTATAGATGATAATGGAGATGAGGTGGATGAGTGATGTTGTTTAAGGAATAAAGACGAAGGGGAAAAAGTGGTCAAGATTCCAAAGAAGAGGGAGGATTCGACAAACGAGGGAGATTAGAAGTTAGGAGAGACCTTGTTAATAGTAGAGATGATAGGTTGGTGAAGAGGGAGGAGGGAGATTAGGGTAGAAAGAATAGAGAGATGATAGGAGGCAAGAAACTAATAATCCAATTGCATAATGATTTTCGCTGCCATCCACACCTTTATAGAGGCTAGCCAACAAGCCAAAATAATAATTATTAATCATAATTCTAGAAGATTCCTACCGATCGCGTTCGAACTCACCTAATCATATTCGAATGCAGAAAAGGTGTTCTCTATTAATGTGAACGCAATACAGGCGTTCAAACGACGTGTTCGAGCGCGCATTTCACATTCTCTGTATTTGCGAACCAGATGTAGGTGTTCACAAATGTGTTTGAACGCGCCCCCAACCGCGTTCAAACACGACCTACAGTAAATTTATTTTAATAAAAATAAATAACTAATACAATAAGAAAAGACCCTAACTAAATGTATCAACCCACCACGCTTCCCCCACCTTGTCCTCAAGGTGAAAAGTCGAGAAAATGCTCCAAAATATTCATCTCCAACTCCCATGTCGCCTCATCGGATGGCTGGCAAAGCCACTCGACTAGAATCTCCATCTCTAATTTGGTACCATGACGTCGTCGGCACCTAGTAAGTATACGAACTAGCTCTACGATCTCTGTCTCCTCCAATGGCTCTGGTAAAACTGATCCAACGTCCTCATGATCTCCGATCTGCTCCCGCAATAATTAAACATGAAAGACAGAATGCACTCTCAACTACTCTAGCAACTCCAAACGATATGCAACCGGACCAATACGCTCTAACACCCGAAACAGACCGAAATAGTGATGTACTAACTTCTAGTTTTGCATCGGATGCAAGGTCACCTGTCGATACAATTGCACCCTCACAAACACCCAACTGCCGATGTCGAACTCCTGCTCCCTATGGCTATGATCATTAATTTGCTTCATGCAGTTTTGAGCAAGTTTAAGATGGGCACACAACCTCCTCAATGTGGCATCTCTATCCATCAAAGCTAAGTCCACCTCCGTCCGATCTGCAGATGTCACTAGGACATAAGTGCGTAATGTCGGAGCCGTGCATCCATACACTACCTGAAATGGAGTAATGTCAATGCTATTGTGGTAGGCGGTGTTGTAAGACCACTCTGCTAGCGGTAAGAACTCCAACCATCGTCTCGACATCTCTCCAACAAACTATCTCAAGTACTGCTTAATGCCTCGATTGACCACCTTAGTTTGGCCGTCCGTCCATGGATGGTGGGCCGAACTGAACTTCAATTGAGTCCCCTATAATTTAAAAAAGTCCATCCAAAAGTTGCTCATAAATACACGATCACGATCCAAGACAATCGTGCTTGGCATGCCATGTAACCGAACAACATCTCTCACAAAAATTTTAGCTACTGACTTGGAGGAAAAGGGATATGATAATGCCGAAAAGTGCGCATACTTGCTCAACCTATCAACGACTACAAAAATAACTAAATAACCATGTACCAGCAAAAGAGCCTTTATGAAATCCATAGAAATATCTTTCCAAACACTATCTGGTATAAGTAAAGATTGTAGTAATCTGGTCGGTTTCAATGTGGTTGCTTTAGCCCTTTGATAGACTTCGCAAGCATGGACAAAACTCCTCACATCCCACCTCAATCTTGGCCATGTGCAACTCTATGATATCCTCCTATAAGTTCTCAAGACACCCTCATGACCAGCCTCTAGAGTTTGGTGGAAATGCTCCAACAATTTTTGCCGCAATCCATCATTTGCGGGCACCCGAATGCATCCGTAGTCTAGCAGCAAACCGCCTCAATTCTCTAACTCGGGATGGCACTCCAGATCATCCAACACCTCCTGTAACAATCTCAAAACATCTGGGTCAGATGTACATGCATACCTCAACTCATCAAGAAAAGGAAAAGTAAGAGAAGAATAGGTTGCAAGTTCGGCGGTATCGGGTTGGCGTGATAGTGCGTCCACCGCTCTATTTTTTGTTCTTTTCTTGTATTGAATTTCATAATTATACCCCAACAATTTTGTGACCCATCTTTGCTATACCAGAGTGTGTATATGTTGACCGGATAATTAATCTCCTACCGATCAAATAAGGCCTCACTTTGTCACTGCATGCAGAATTGCCAACATCTCTCTCTCGTAAGTCGATAATTGCTGAGATTTTTGTGATAAAACCTTACTAAAAAAGGCTATGGGACGTCCTCCTTGCATTAGTATAGCTCCTATGCTAACTCCCGATGCATCACATTCCACAATGAGCTCTTTGGTGAAGTTCGGTAGCGCTAGAACGAGAGCCGTCATCATTGTTGTTTTTAGTTTTTGAAAGGCTGTAGTGGTTTTATACGTCCATCTAAAAGAATCCTTCAACAAAGAAGTGAGAGGAGTAACGATCTTGCCATACTCGGTGATGAAGCGGCGATAATATCCAGTCAGCCCTAAGAATCCTCACAATCATGTGGTGGTAGTAGGAATCGGCCAAGCGGTCATGTATGCCACCTTTTGAGGATCCGCCGCTACACCTTCTGCTGAGATGATGTGGCCTAAATACTCCACTTGTGGTACCCCACATAGGCACTTGGACTTCTTGATATTCAGCTGGTTTTGCTTCAACAAATTCAGCACATCCTCAAAATGCCACCAATGCTCCAATTCAGTCCGGCTATACACCAAAATATCATCAAAGAATACCAAAATATACCTTCACAATAAAGGACAAAATATATCATTCATGAGGCCTTGAAAAGTAGCTGGAGCATTGGTGAGACCAAAAGGCATCACCTAGAAGTCGTAATGCCCGTTCGAAATCCGAAATATAGTCTTGTGCACATCCGCCGCGTGAACTCTAATTTAATGATACTTGACTCTCAAGTTAAATTTGCTAAATATGGTCGCCCCTATAAACTCGTCCAGCAGCTCCTCTATAATCGGAATGGGATATCGGTCCTTGACGGTAATAGCGTTTAGTGCCTGATAATCGACACAAAAATGCAATGTCCCGTCCTTCTTTCGCACTAATAGCACAGGCGATGAGTAAGAGCTATAACTTGGTTGTATGAGGCCTTGCTCTAACATCTCGACTATCATCTTGGAGATAACTCCTTTTGCACATGTGGATACTGATATTGCCTCACATTCGTCAGTGTAGCCCTGGGCACAATCTCTATGTGATGGTCCGTCGTTCGCCTTGGTGGTAACTCCTTTGATTCCTCAAACAGTCCAGCAAATTTGTCTAATAAATTAGACAACTCGATGGTAGTATTTTGACTCATTTTAGGCTCGTCTCCTGCTGGTCCTAACTGAAGGAGATAAGCCAAATCACTCGCACATGCCAGCCCCACCATCGGCTGGATCGCAGGAATCGACGGAGATCAAATGCCATCAAGCTGCATTTTTGTTTCCTTGCTTAAATTTCATCCACATGAACTGGGAATCAAATGTGACAGGTCCCAAACTCTATAACCATTGAGTGCTAAGGACAATGTTCGCTCCTAGCAGTGCCAACGGATACATATCCATAATGATGTCATGTCTTTGCACCCGTATACCGACCTGGTGACATAAGCTCTCTGCCTTAAGCTTCATGTCATCTCTAATAACAACATCAAACCCCGTGGTCGGTTCAGCATCCAAGCCCAATCTCCTTACTAACCTCTCATCTAGAAAGTTGTGTGTACTCTCGGAATCAATGAGGATATGCACACAATACTTTCTAACAAGTCCGTCTACCCGTAGTGTCCTCGGCGCAGAAGTACCCGAATATGTATGTATCGATATTTTTACTTGGATATCTTCCTCCGCGCCATCCTCAACGGCCTCCTCATGGACCTCCTCTAAATACTCTTCATCACCAACCACCTCATCGTCCTCCTCGAGACCGTCGATGAGCATCACACTCCCGATTGGTTTGGAACACCGATGACCGGGGGTGAAACGTTCATCGCATCGAAAGCGAAGGACCTTCGCTCTTCGCTCCTCCACCTGGGTAGGTGTGAGAGTTCGAACGGGGGATCTTGTGCCTCCTCTAACATCAAAAGAAGGTCTCAAAGATGGTCGTGGTCTTGTACTAGCAGCCATTGTCTTTGAACTTGTAGAATTTCCAGCCAATGTTCTAAGCGCAAATCGCCCATCTCAGTTGCCCCAACTTGTTTTTGCTACCATCTTAAGAGCCTTATGCTTTTGCTCTATCCTCACGGCCTTCTCAAAGACCTCCTCAAGAGTGATAGGACAAAGAGCATGAACATCCGCCTATATCTCATCCCGCAGCCTTAAAATGATGTGCTCATCAATGTCGGTTCGGGCCAAGGTGACTCACAATGACTACTAACTCTTTCAAATTCAGCTTAATACTCCAAAACGGTCATCCTCTGAACCATCTTACTTAATGTGGCAGCAAAATCTTCATATGCCACTATCTCAAATCTGCGTGTAAACCTCCTATAAAAGTCAGCCCAACTGGTAAATCCTCCACCATGAATAATTGATCGATACCAATGCAATGCCGTTCCTTGGAGGTGAAAGCTTGCCATCAGGACCTTTGTGCCCTCAGCTGCCCCTTGACAATCAAAATATTGCTCCACTTGAAACACCCAATGCGTTAGATCACTGTCTTGAAATTTTAAAAAGTCTAAGCATGCGGTTCTCCCTCGAATAGCATTGTCGGGTTCGCAAAAGATCTTTGGTTCAGGTTTGAACCTTTGTGCATGTTGATCTCCTTATCTAAATCCTCGAGTACATCCATCACCATCTCCAAAGGGATTAACCTCATTCTCAAAGTGCCAATCCTCCTCATCGACGAAGCACACTTGTGCCGCTCGCCTCTCAGGTTCCACCACCGCTAGTCATGGGTTTTGTAACGGAGGTGGAGAATGATATGTAGGCAGAGGTAAAAGAGGATTATTTATACTAACATGTTGCACCTAGACCTGTGGGGTATCGGTTCGGTGTGGTCCCACCGCTGGTCCTTCTTGAGGAATCGATCTTCGTTGAGGAGACGACGAAGCCGATCGGTTCATGACATATTCCTTTAAAGCATTACAATCATTCTGCATTGCATCAACTCTATGCAGCAATATTTAGAACATGCCCCTAAGTTCACACCCATGGACGTTGATTGACTCGGTCCACCATGGTTGCTCCAAAGGAATCAGCCTCATGGTTAGGGTTATCATGGATTGAGTCTTTCCTTGTTGGTGTGCTCTCCATTGGTCTCCTTGTTGATGTCATCTTCCTTGTTTCTACCATTAATGGAGGTCTGAGGTTCGACTGGCTCTGATACCATTGATAGGCTACAAAATGATTCTTTCAAGATCTAGATTTATTGTAGGAAGCAGTCTGCACAACCAAGAGAAAATATTTACTAAATATTATTTCATAGTTAGAAAATTATGAAGCAAAGTGGAATCGATCTGTAACTCCCTAATATACATTTTTTGTACTCACATATTCGAAATACAATAGGGACAAAATTATAATTTAGTGCGGATAATGGTGGTAGTGACGGGTGGAGTGGACGTTAGGATTATGAATGATAATGGAGATGAGGGTGGATGGGTGATGTTGTTTAAGGGATAAAGACGAAGGGGAAGAAGTGGTCGAGATCCCAAGGAAGAGGGAGGACTCGACAGACGAGGGGATTAGAAGTTAGATTAGACCTTGCCAATGATAGAGGTGGTAGATTGGTGAAGAGGGAGGAGGGAGATTAGGGTAGAGAGAATAGAGAGAAGATAGGAGGCAAGAAACCAATAATCCAATTGCATAATAATTTTGGCTGTCATCTACACTTTTATAGAGGCTAGCCAACAAGCTAAAATAATAATTATTAACCCTAATTCTAGAAGATTCTCGCCGATCACATTTGAACGCGTTCGATTGCGTTCGAACGCACAAAAGGCATTCTCTGTCGATGCAATGCGATTCAGGTGTTCGAACGCGCCCGACTGCGTTCGAATGCCCATTTCACGTTCTTTGTATTTACAAACCTAATGCAGGCGTTTGCAAATGCGTTCGAGCGCGCCCCCAACTGCGTTCAAACGCGACCTATAGTAAATTTATTTTAATGAAAATAAATAACTAATGTAATAAGAAAAGACCCTAACTAAATGTATCATCATCCCTCTTCACCTCTAAATTATCAATTCATCGTCACCATTATCCATTCTCTATGCCATCTCCATCACATTTACAACCCGATCCACCCGTGCTACCCTCTAAATAGTAATCAACACAACACCCGCACCACCGTCTGCTTTCCATCTACAATTGACCTAAATCTAATCTGAATCTAACAAGGGTTTGAATACTAAAGACATAGATTGAAAAGTTAGTAAGCTATTCCAAGCCAGTTTTGTAATTTTGTAGCATTAGGAGAATATTTGGGGAATATTCTCTCTCGACTGTGCAGAACTGTTGTGATTCCGATTGACCCCAACTCGGTTTGTATCACAAAGTGTTAAGATAGCTATCGACATATGTCAATGTGCTAAGCTACATTAGAGATAATCATCATCCATCTGAGGAGTCGAACCAAAGTTTCTACATCAACACCTACATTGCACGACGACCTTGCGAGTTTGATCCACATCGAGAGTTAAGGACAATTAACGAGGAGCGATCTATACCACCAAGTAGTTCATCTATGTGAAAAATTTGAGCAAGAGAAGGACTTTAATCAAAGATATCATCAAGAGTACGATAAGAGTGATTGTAAGAGAATCTTATATATACGGTTAAGTGTAAAATTGATTGACCCGAAAAAGATATCTATGGTGTTTTTTCTCTCTATGCAAGAGAGGATTTCATGTTAAAAACTTGTGGCCATGTGTTTTCCTTAGCATGAATTTGGTCATTGACATTTATCACCATTAACACACTTGTGTTTGAGATTTTTATCTGTCACTAGGGTGCTTACTAAAGAGAGGCGATCTAATTCACAAGAATAATTAGACAAGTGGTTTATGTTCAAGAGATTACTTAAACACTACGACATTGGAGTGTTAGGGGAGGTTGTAAGTAAATCTTATTTTTATTGCTTTGTAAAACAAATCCATCGATTTTATGTGGATCTACGGTACTTTTATTCACGACCGACTGAGAGGTTTTGTTTTCCTATTTGCTCTCAACTTTAAATTCACTACTCTTACTTATTTTTCAAAATGAAACTTGAGTTTCAGAATGGACCTCCCAAAAAGGATGTAGAGAACCTCGGAAGGACTGCAGCATAACTGAAACGCACAATATAAAAATGGACCATTTAGTAAAAAGTTGAAATTTCAGCATGCAAAAATTGCTGGCAATGCAACAAATAGGCAATCTTGTTAAACGTACACAAGTCAAAGCTTTCTCAATACTTTCTTCTCCTGACTAAATAAGAGTTATGAGCCATCAGACTATTCAATAACATCTATGGACTAAAACAAAGATAAATAATCCCAATACGCAACTAAAATGAAATGAAGTGACTATTCTTCACCCACTACAGGATAAATTACTTTACAAACTAAATCGAGCCAATTATCTGCGGTCCAAGTTTTTGATTTCTCAAGGCACCAAATGATGGCGTTATGAATCAAAACAATCAGACTGCATCAACAGCAAGAGGGAAAAAAAAAAGTAAGGTAAGAAGACATCATACTTGAATGCAGTAGCCACAGGACCCACTCCAATAACCGCAGCCAATACAATCTCTCTGACTAACCCCTTGTATCATCACATAGATGACTCACTAAGAAGTGGAAATTTAAGGAAGAACAAGTTCTAAACATCAAGAAACATACCAGAATCTTGCTTGCCACCGTCGCAGCACCGACAAAGATGGCTCGCCGTAGCAATCTATCTGCAAGGTTACCACCCATTGAGTAGAGGATCGGCTCTTGGAGATCTCCAAGGCTTTCCTCAGAAGAAGACTCCTTGGAGGAAGCGCAAGGGAGAGTAGGAGGAGGCCTGCTACTGAGTGTGGGATTTGGAGAGGCGACAATGTAGAGGTGGAGAAGTGGTTCGAAGGGTTTTATGAAGGGTTTTGCCGAGGTTTGCGGTTTTGGGTAGAGATGAGATAGGAAGTAGCGGTTTTGGGAATCGGAGTGCGGGAGAGAAAGGATTCCGGCGGAGAAAGTTGGGAGATTGGAGAGTGCCATAAAATGGAGTAGCCAACGATTGAAGAATTTGAAAGGTTTTCATTTTCGCACGGCTTTTATTGGGCGATTTGCAACATAAACTACCCATTTTAACTTCACCCAAACTTTTTTTAAAATATCAAAATTACCCGTGCACCAATATTGAGTATATCTTGATGCATTAAATGCAGGAAGATATTATTTGTAGATTAAGAAAAATCTAATTATTATTTTCGTAATCCTTCTTCTCCAAATTGTAAACTATCCAAAATATTACTATCTTCCTCGCCAATGAGAGCTCTCCTTTTCTTGAAGCCACCTTTGAGAATTGTAAACTATACAAAACATTACTATCTTCCTTGCCAATGAGCTTTCCTTTTCTTGAACCCACTTTTGTACACGGCTAATTGAACTAGTGCACGCAGCCGGGCCTTCTCCTTTCTTTTGCTGAAGAATCAGAGAGTATGAAGCTTACGCAAGTCTCCTTATTTTTATTTCCCATTTGTAACATTAAGTTTCTTGTTGATGAATTAATTCATTTATATTAAAAGTAGAGAAAGAGAACAAGTGGACTTGTTGGAAGAGGTATTACTTAAAATCGGGCTTAGTTTTTTTTTATGTTAAATACATTTTAACTCCCTATGCTTATGCCTAAAATTACTTTACCTCATGTACTTCAAAAAGTTTCAAATCAGTTCCTATACTTATCATTAAAGTGAAACCGTTAGTTTTTTCGTTAAACTTAACTAAATAACATCAAAATGTCCCTATTGTGTTTAATAGAGAAGACATGCAGATTTTAATATCATACAGCAAAATTACCAAAATACCCATGATACTCGGTTAAATTTAACAGAAAAACTAATGGTCTCACTTTAGTCATAAGTATAGAGACTAGTTTGAGATTTTTTTAAAGTACACGGAGATAAAATAATTTTGGGCATAAGTACATGGGGATAAAATATATTTAACCATTTTTTTATTCTGAATATGTGGATAATACTTTGGTTGGTTTGTTTATTATGCAAATATTCTCTTTTCTTATACATCCCATTGATAAGGAAAATTGACCTAAGAATTCAAATACTGAAAATGAATATCAAACACAAGAAGAGAAGAAGGTTAAAGGTTCTCCAATACTCTCAACTGTAGTTTCACATTGCTTTTCATGACATAGTACTTATTATATATTTATATATCATTAAGAATATGGATAATTATTTCTTTACCCTCTGAATTATTACTCTTTTCGACAATGAGCCCTTAAATTATTTTTGGTACATAATGACCCTTTGAACTACTAAAAATATATGACTTGATTCCTTCTATTAGAAGGTCATTATGTACCAAAAATAAAAGTTTAGAGGGTCATTGATAGAAAATGATGATAATATTGGGAGTGAAAAGAAATTATCCTTAAAAAATATATTTAGTGTATCTATAGAATATGAAGTATATTTACGATATATATATATATAAGTTTCTTTTTATTACAGAGTACTACGTAGTATATATATGGATTATAAAAAGTAATTTATCAATTTTAAATTACACCGTGACATTCTCAAACATAATCGTCAAAGTGACATTCTCAAACTTAAAAGAGGATTACAAATTCATTACAGAGTTAATGCTTCTTAATTCTTTATCTTAGTCACGCAAAATACAATATTTAAAGGATTTAGGTTTTCTTGTCCAAAATAAATAAAATAAATAAAGTACTTCAATACTTATTGGACACTAAAATATCATCTATGCTAAGCAATGTATACAGATTGTGTTGGAAAAAAAAAATGGATATACAGCAAGCACCCAATAGATTCACTTAAAATAGAAAATTCTTGATTTCATAAAAGAGCAATCTAAGTACCTCGATCTTTCTTTTTAAGCTTTCTCATGTAATCTTACAATTAATAACAAAAGGCTTCATACATATTTCAGACTTGGTGAATTATGTTTCTTTTGGCATAGTAAGCTTTATGATGGAACCACACCATACTTTGGTTGCATGGCATATTAGACTGTCTTCGCAGCGGGCCTAATATTAAAGTGCAAACATAGTCATTAGCTATACCAACTTTTCTAATGGATAATTTAATTAAGGCTTAATTATAGCTTTCCCCTTATATTTTTACGAGTATCACTTTTGCCCCCCTTGAACTATAAAAGCGTAGAAATACCTACCTAAATTTTTGAAAAACTATTATAACATCTATCTATTAGCCTTTTGTGAGTTAAAACTCATATGCTAAGCTTATGAACTGAATTACTCTCGTAAAAGTTAAAAAATAATTCTTAAACAATTTTGCCCTCATCCCCTTTCCTTAAACTGAACTAAAAAGGCACTTGCTCTCTTCTTTCTCAAGTCCTTCCCCAAATTATCTTCCTCATCGATCTTCTCTGATGTATGCATCTCCCGTCTTTTCTAAAGTATGAGTTATACTTTGACATCCTTCAAAATTGAGAGGGAAAAGTTTAGATGAGAGTTCCGCATGGCGATGAAAGTAATGGATTAAAGAAGAAGAAGATGGGACTAAAAGAGAGAAAAATGAAGCTTTACCTTGCGTGTCTCTTGTTCTCTCAACTACCAGATGCGACAACATTTGGGTAAGGTGAAAGATAGAGCATCCAATCGATATTGTCTAAGAGTAGATATATAATTTTAAGTTATCACTAATAAAACCTATTATTTTCCTCCAACAATATAGGGATAAAAATTTTATGGTATCTATTTATGACATTTAATGTGTTTTAGTTTTTTAAGGTTGTGTTCACATATAAAATAGAGTAGAATATGAATAGCAAATGGCAATTTGTTATTACCGAAATAAGAGATTTATTTTACGAATAACAATTCATATGTTTACTTGTATTATAAAATAAGGGCATAAAAATTACTTTTGATGTGATATAAAGTAAATAAGAAAGATAGAAGAAAATTATTAAAATATCTTTCAATTTAATTTAAAATATATTAATGGGAAAGATAGAGAAAAAAATAATATATAATAGGTATGCTATGCATGCACCGAATAGTGTATTATTATGCATTATCATTTTTTACCCACTTATCAGTGTGCATTACTATGGTGAGAGTATACATATGAATTTACGTCGGTAGGTAATTAATGAATTATTGTTGTCAAACAAAATCACGCATTATCATATTTTATACACCTACCCGCGTGCATTAGTATAGTTGTCGCCTACTCTTACTTATTTTTCACTTTCCAACTTGAGTTCGAATTTGATAGTTTAAGTAGTATTTAGTTTTTTTTAATCCTTGTAGACCTAGTGTTTCAGTTTTCTAATATAATTTTGAAATTGGTTTTCTAAGTATAATAGACCAAGTTTAATTCGGATTTGAACTTTGTCTTTAGACTTGGATTTTGGCTTTCACCTTTTATATCTCTAAATCCAATCAATGTAGGAATCCTATCTCTCTTATTAAATATTTCAATGTTATGTATAATTGTTTGATTTTTTTGTGTTTTCTCCATTTTGTACGATATAATTCTTTGTTACCTGTAAATTCTTACTTTTTAAATTTTTATCAAAGTTTTTTTTGAAAATTATCAATGCCAATTGTAAGAGTTACTTTTATTCCTGACCTACATTAGAGTTCAGGGTTTAGAGGGAAGGGCGCATAAATAGCCATAAAGAGAGTAGTATTACACTCTACTAGAGTAAGCAAGCTGCTATCAAGTTAAAATAGCAGTTACAGAGCTGGTTGAGATTTATTAAAGAGCATTGTTTAAAAGTTGTTGCCAAATTGTCTCTCCTGATCACTGCCCTTCATCCTAATAATATCAAGTAACTCCTCCAGATGAGCATTCTTTTTCATCTCTTTCTGTAGTCGGAGGTTGAGATCATCGACAGTCTGCTGCAAGCCATTCAAATACGCCATTAGCTCATGCTCCCTCTGCTCCCTTGCTTCAACATCCATGCAACCACAACGTGCCAGCACATTCATCACCATTCCTCTCTGCAAATCTAAGCTGCCAAGGAGACAAACCAAGTTAGGAACCAACATTTGCTTGAAGATTGACGAGGATGGTATAACTTCGCATGCTACGTGAGCCATGCCCTCGTTCTTGTCTCCTTGATCTCTTTCTTCTCCTTTTTGATCATGTACAACAACCTTGTTTTCCATTTTCTCTTGGCCCTGATAGCTGGGGTAAATTGGATCTAGTTCAAGTCCATCTTCATTAAAATTCCAACCGCTCACCCTTCGATGTTTTATGAGTGGAGACATCGATTCAACGTCTTTATGATCAATCTCGATATTAGAGCACTTCGTTATACTTGTAGTACTCTTGTTCCTCTCCTCCACTGAGGGCACCACTTGAAGAACGTTCTTGACTAAGTAATCCGGTGACTTGCAGTTCTTGAAAAAGGGATGCCGAAGAAGCTTGTCGGCCGACGGCCTCTTGGAGGGGTCGTGAGAGAGGCAAGAGGCCACCATATCCTTGAACGCTTTCGAGAACTTCTTCTTCTTGATGTCCTTGTTGTTCTTGTCATGGGCATCCTCGATCCGCAGGCGGTTCGTGATCCTCATCATGAGCGACTTCGAGAGCGGGAGGTGGGACAGCGGTGGGCGGCCGTGAGCAAGCTCGAGCGCGGTGATGCCGAACGACCATATGTCAGCCTTGATGCCGTACCCGACGTGGGAGTGGATCACCTCAGGAGCCATCCAGTATGGAGTCCCGGCCATGTCGTTGAAGAACGAAGAGGAAGTTAGCGATACATGAATGGAGGCGTTCGACGGCTGCGACTCGTATATCGACGCGGAGACCCCGAAGTCAGCGAGCTTGATGGAGCCGTCGGTGTCGACGAGGATGTTCCCCGCCTTGATGTCGCGGTGGATGTGGCCTTGCCCGTGGAGGTAGGAGAGGGCGTGGAGGACCTCCTTGAGGACAACCGCGATGCATTGCTCAGGGAGGCCGTCTGGGTACGAAGAGGATATGATGGAGTGCAACGACCCGGCCGCCATGAACGGCATGACCACCCATAGATTGCTGTCGACGGTGAAGGAGCAGTGCGCGCGGAGGATGTTGGGGTGGGAGAGCAGCGCCATCGCCTTGGCTTCGCGCCGCACGTCATCAAGGTTTGCGCGAGACCTCTCGAGATCAATGGACTTGATTGCAACGATTGCCGAGTCCATCGGCAGGCAAGCAGCCTTGTAAACCACTGCACTTACTCCACTGCCTACTTCGCAGAGAAGCTTGTAGGACTTCGAATCAAGAGGGTACATTTTTCTAGCCATTGCCAGGAGTACTACTTTTCATTTGTTTCAGTTTGGATGCCTCTTATAAGGCTTTTCCATGAATGGGAAGGCATAAAGAGTTCCTTGGTAGGTATGGCATCCTTTGTATTCACACAGGTGGAGGGTTCGTTTTGCTACACAGCATATCGATAGTTTCATGTGAGAAGGGGTAGAAAGGTAGATTATGAGGATGCTTGGTGTATGGAAGTGCCACAGAGTCATGTCTGGAACTGAGCTTCCCGTGAATATATTATATGTGGTATCTTTTGCAGGCTAGCTCCTAATTTATGGGGGAAAGGGGGCATGGATGATCGTTGTGGCCAATAATGTTGCAGTAATCACATCATGTCAGCAACTATAATAACCATCATCCATTTCTTTTCACCACCACAAAGGATCATCTAGTTAACCAAAGTCTAAAACAAGTACCTCCATTTCAGAAATAAGTCCCAAATTAACTACCAACCAAATGAAGCAAATTAAACCAGAGACCACACTTGTTATGGAAACTGCATATAACTGAAGAACTTCCTCCTATATTTTCAAGAATAAGAATTCCGGAGATGTGATCTATTTAAGGACTACTAAATAAGTGTTAGAAGAGGTAGAAAATTCAAGAGAAGAATATTGTTCTCATGACAATTAGCATAAGATGAAATAGATAAAAACTTTAAACTTTTTTTTTTACTTCATTTGCTTGCCATTCCATAAGACAAGACTATATATAATGGTTTACATTGCTCTGAGTTATATTACATAACTCTTCATTTTCTAACTTTTAGAGAACCCAAAAGGTTGTTATAATTCTAAGGCTTAGAGAAGATTAAGAGTCACCCAAAACTAAAGCACTAATGTTAAATCATTATTAAATTCTACACTAGCCAATTAATCTAATTGACTAGTCAAATGAGCTAGTTTAATAATTCAAACTTTTCCTCTTAAACTAGATCATTTCCATGGCAAGCTTTTTCATCAATTTGGTAAAGGTATCCATCTCCAGAGCTTGGTGAATGTCTTTTTTTTTTTCTTTTTCTTTTTTTTTTTGATAGAAGGTCCATAGACCAATAATTCCATTAAAGCCAAACATCTTTTACAAGCTTTGATACACAAAGGAAAGGGAGATTTTTTTAAGAGCCCCTCTATCGGCACAACAAGAAAAATAAGCATCAAGCCCTAAGGGTATACAAGATCTGAATAAAGTACACCCAACTCATTTAATTAGACAAACAAACAAGCTAACTTAAGCATCTTTTCGATCTCGAACGGATCTGAAGCGACGTAGCTTCATGCTGCAGAAAGATCAAATAATCATCACCTAGGGAACAATGTGACTCGGCGTCCACTAACTATGGTCATCACCCTCGCCGGCAAGGGAGGAGAAGGTAGGCAGTGGGCGGTAGCGGAGCGGCTGTGGCGACGAACAATGACGGATTGGGAGATGACAGAGTAAGTGTCTAAAAAGAGGTGGAGTCGACAGAGGGGAGTCACCGGCTAGGGGCGGCATGATGAGGAGGTGGTACAAAAGTGGAGAAAAGGGGAACAAGAATGTGAGAAAGAGAGGGGAAGAGGATGAGAGAGGGACCACGACTTAGATGACCATTGTTGTAGAGGCCTCATCCACAATGACTACAGCCTCGACGACCATAGTTGCTGCGGCTTTAACAACGATGACCCTGGTCAAGCAAAACAAGGAGGGGAGGGAGAAAGAAGAAGAAATAGAGAAGAGAGAAGGGAGGAGGGAGGAGGGAGGAGGAGGAAGAAAAAGGGAATGAAAGGGAGAAGGGGAGATAAAAGAGGAAAGATGAGAGGAGAAATACCTTGCCGTGAATGGGAAAAACCCCCTCCCCTCCTACCAGCCGAGGCTAAGAGGAGGGGAGAGGGAGAAAGACGTTGACGACGGCGGCCGACGAGAAAAACCCTCGATGGAGGGGAGGAGGAAAGCCCAAACCCTAGCTAAGAAGTATGCTAGGGCTAGTAGCATAGCTTGGTGAATGTCTGTCTGCTAATTGGTCTTGAGTCTTGAAATATTTGACCTTGAATTACTAGTGTATCCAACACTATACCTGTCTTTTCCAGAGATCTGAGCCTTTAGGATCTCATCAAGTTTGTTCTTCCCATTTAGAAATGTCACTTCCTTATTCGATCGCTCTAGTTCAATTTCATCAGCTTTCATTTTATTTTTTGCATTATCAAATTGTTCAGAAAGGTCTTTGACACGTTCAAGTTCCAATTTGTACTTCTCCTTAAATTGAATTCTTTCAAGTTCGATTACCTTGAGTCGTTAATGTAGTCTAAGATTGCTTTTCTTGAGTTTAAACGACTCCAGGTACAGGTCATTATATGCCTTTTGTATTTCAGATTCATCTTCCTCAGCTGATAACATATCCTGATCATCTGTACTATCAGTATAAAAAATGGAATCAATATTGAATAGAGAAGAGGCAAAAGCAACAAAGTTTTCTTTGTCTTTTCCAGAATCATCATCAGATTCATCTGAGTCATCCCAAGTAACTTTCATAGCTTACCCTTCTTCTTAAGGCGGTTAGGGCATTCTTGTGCTATGTGTCCAAAACCAGAATATTCAAAACATCGAACTTTATTCTCAGAATTCTTATTTTTCTGTTTGACACCGTTGTTGCTCACACCTGTGTTCGAACTCGCAGTATTCTTCTTTTTCACAAATGCTTTGCTTTTCTCAAGTTTTTCAGCATTCAACTTGTTTGGCTTCCAAAAGAATTTATTGAACTTTTTGACGAACATGGCCAACATCTCAACATCTAAATCACCTTCATCATCAAACTCCTCTATACTTTGTTCAACTGTGGATAGGGCAATCCCTTTGGACTTCCTCGGTTTTGAAAGGCTGGACTCAAATGTTTGTAGATTTCCTACCAATTGTTCAACTTTCATAGAATCGATATCCTTACTTTCCTCAATAGCTGTAACTTTCGCTTGAAACCTCTCTAGAAGAGACATAAGGATCTTAGAGACAATTATGTTTTCAGAAATTTTCTCTCCTAGATTGAAACTGGAGTTGACTATATCACTCAGCTTTGCATAAAACTCATCAAATGTCTCATTCTCCTCCATACGTAGAGTTTCAAAACTAGTAGTCAACCTCCGAAGTTTAGAAAGTTTTATAGCCATAGTTCCTTTGTGAGTAGTTTCTAAGATCGTCCAAGCTTGTTTTGCTATCTCACAAGTAGAGATTTTTCTAAATTCTTCCGAGGAAACACAACTAAAAATTGCATTTATTGCCTTGCTATTCCATCCAACTTTTTCATAGTCTGACCTATCCCATGACTCTATCGGTTTATTAGCAAGTTTATCATCCACCATGTACATTGGTGGACTCCAACCGTTCACAACGGCAAACCATACTCATTCATCTATAGACTTCAAGTAAGCTCTCATCTAGCTTTCCAATATCCATAATTTGATCCATCTAGGTAGGAGGTCTAATAGATGATGGTCCATCTCTATGAAAATCCATGCCTATCTGATCTCTCTCAAAGGTGAGAGAACCTGCTCTGATACCAATTGAAAAAACCCCTAGACACAAGTATGTATCTAAATACTAGGCAATGATATCACTCGTTCGCTTAGGTAAAAGTCCGTAGAAATATTATGAACGAAAGTAGAGATGAATGCCAAGATTTTAATATGGAAAAACCGAAACGGGAAAAAACCAGGATCCAAACTCGGATCAAAACCAATTACTAGAATAGTAGTAGTTACAAGATTGACTCACAAAATAACCCGTCGATCCAAACTACTTTGTTCTTCTCAGTCTTGCTCGCTAGAACCCACGATTCACTACTTCTCGTGATTGAAGTCCAACCTCAATAACCCTCGAGATTGATCTTTCGTCTAGATAACCCTTAAGATGAAAGATTAACTTTTTAATGATGAGTGGAACCTTGTTAGTTGAAGAACCGATGTAGCCTCAAGAAGTCTCCTTCAATAATGCTTCTTCAACCACACTCAAGATAGGGCATCACAATCCTTATATATGATCTCCAAGATAGAGCCAAATCCAAATCTATCCGTACTCAAGAAAGTCCAATTTTATCAAACTTCGTTGGTGCGTTCGAACGCGGCCCGGGTGCGTTCGAACGGCATGACTGGAACTCAGGTGCGTTCGAACGGGCCCGAGTGCGTTCGAATGCGACAACTTGAATTCTTCAGGTTGCGTTCGACGTTTGTGAACGCAGCTCTCGGTCTATGTGAACGCAGTACCCGCGTTTGAACGTGTTTGTGAACGCGGCTCTCTGTCTATGTGAACGCAGTACCTGCATTCGAACGCGTTTGTGAACGCGGCTCTCTGTCTGTGTGAACGCAGTACCCGCATTCGAACGCATTTGTGAACGCGACTCTCTGTCGGTGTGAACACAGTACCGCGTTCGAACACGTTTGTGAACGCGGTTCTTTGTCTGTGTGAACGCAGATTCCGCGTTCGAACGCGTTTGTGAACGCGGTGTGAACTCGACGGCTTTTCTCCAATAATTTTGCAATTCTTCAAACCAGAGATATTCTAGACTTGTGTAAAGCTCATATACATGAAAAAATACACTTAGAATATTTTGTACACAATTGCCAACAAATAAAAACCTAACACACGGATCCAAACTCGGATCAAAACCAATCACTAGAATAGTAGCAGTTACAAGATTGACTCACAAAACAACCCGTCGATCCAAACGATTTTGTTCCTCTCACTCTTGCTCGCTAGAACCCACGATTCACTGCTTCTCGTGATTGAAGTCCAACCTCAGTAGCCCTCGAGATTGATCTTTCGTTTAGATAGCCCTTAAGATGAAATATTAAGTTTTATAGATGAGTAGAACTTTGTTAGTTGAAGAACTGATGTAGCCTCAAGAAGTCTCCTTCAATAATGCTTCTTCAACCACCCTAGAGTTAGGGCATCACAATCCTTATATATGATCTCCAAGATAGAGCCAAATCCAAGTCTTATCCATACTCACGAAAGTCCAAGATTTTCAAACTTCGTTGGTGCATTCGAACACGGCCCGGGTGCGTTCGAACGGCCTGACTTGATCTCAGGTGCGTTCGAACGGGCTCGAGTGCGTTCGAACGTGACAGCTTGAATTCTTCAGATTGCGTTCGAACGCGTGTGTGAACGCAGTTCTCAGTCTGTGTGAACGTAGTACCCGCGTTCGAACGCATTTGTAAACAGAGCTCTCAGTCTGTGTAAACGCAGTACCCGCGTTCGAACGCCTTTGTGAACGCAGCTCTCGGTTTGTGTTAAGGCAGTACCCGCGTTCGAACGCATTTGTGAACGCACCGCATTCAAACGCGTTTGTGAATGCGGTGTGAACTCAATAGCTTTTCTCCAATAATCTTGCAATTCTTCAAACTTGAGAATTTCTAGATTTGTATAAAGCTCATATACATGTAAAAATACACTTAGAATATTTTGTACACAATTGCCAACAATTAAAAACCTAACAAGAAAGAAGGACAATAGCTTACTTCTTTGAAGAACATAAAATTGCACTAGAGAAAGCATAATTGAAAGTACTCTTACTAACTTCCAAAGGCTTTCTTTGACTTGCATATTTTATGTTTTTCATCTTTCTTCATGTAGCCTAAAAATATAAACCTCCTATTTAAGAACACCGTGTAGGCATACTGATTTAATGACTTGATACACTTTCTAACTATTTTGAGCGACTAAAGCTAAGACCATGTGAATAGTTTTAAGTTGAACAACAGGGGTGTTAGGTTTTTATTTGTTGGCAATTGTGTACAAAATATTCTAAGTATATTTTTTCATGTATATGAGCTTTACACAAGTCTAGAATATCTCTGGTTTGAAGAATTACAAGATTATTGGAGAAAAGCCGTCGAGTTCACACCGCGTTCACAAACGTGTTCGAACGCGGGTACTGCGTTCACACAGATAGAGAGCCGCGTTCACAAACGCGTTCGAACGCGGGTACTGCGTTCACATGAGTACGGATAAGACTCGGATTTTGCTCTATCTTGAAGATCATGAGTACGGATAAGACTCAGATTTGGCTCTATCTTGTACTTTCGTGAGTACGGATAAGATTAGGATTTAACTCTATCTTGTACTTTCGTGAGTACGGATAGAGTTACATTGCCTAGTGTTTAGATACATACGTGTGTCTAGGGGTTTTTTCAATTGGTATTAGAGCAGGTTCTCTCACCCTTTGAGAGAGATCAGATAGGCATGGATTTTCATAGAGATGGACCATCATCTATTAGACCTCCTATTCTAGATGGATCAAATTATGGATATTGGAATGCTAGGATGAGAGCTTATTTGAAGTTTATAGATGAGCGAGTATGGATGGCCATTGTGAACGGTTGGAGTCCACCAATGTACATGGTGAATGATAAGTTTATTGAGAAACCGATTGAGTCATGGATAAGAAAGATTATGAAAAAGTTGGCTGGAATAGCAAAGCAATAAATGCAATTTTTAGTTGTGTTTCCTCGGAAGAATTTAGAAGAATTTCTACTTGTGAGATAGCAAACGAAGCTTGGACGATCTTAGAAACAACTTGAAAAAACCCGTAGACACAAGTATGTATCTAAATACTAGGCAATGATATCACTCGTTCGCTTAAGTAAAAGTCCGTAGAAATATAAAGAACGAAAGCAGAGATGAACGCCAAGATTTTAACGTGGAAAAACCCAAACGGGAAAAAACCACGGATCCAAACTCGGATCAAAACCAATCACTAGAATAGTAGCAGTTACAAGACTGACTCTCAAAACAACCCGTCGATCCAAACGACTTTGTTTCTCTCAGTCTTGCTCGCTAGAACCCACGATTCACCGCTTCTCGTGATTGAAGTCCAATCTCAGTAACCCTCGAGATTGATCTTTCGTCTAGATAGCCCTTAAGACAAAAGATTAACTTTTGTAGATGAGTGGAACCTTGTTAGTTGAAGAACCGATGTAGCCTCAAGAAGTCTCCTTCAATAATGCTTCTTCAACCACCCTAGAGATAGGGTTTCACAATCCTTATATATGATCTCCAAGATAGAGCCAAATCCAAATCTTATCCATACTCACGAAAGTACAAGATAGAGCCAAATCATAATCTTATCCGTACTCACAAAAGTACAAGATATAGCCAAATCCAAATCTTATCCATACTCACGATCTTCAAGATAGAGCCAAATCGGAGTCTTATCCGTACTCACGAAAGTCCAATATTCTTAAACTTTGTTGGTGCGTTCGAACGGGCTCGAGTGCGTTCGAACGCGACAGCTTGAATTCTTCAGGTTGCGTTCGAACGCGTTTGTGAACGCAGCTCTCGGTCTGTGTGAACGCAGTACCCGCGTTCGAACACATTTGTAAACAAATCACCTTTCTTGACCCATATGGCCTTTGTTTTCATCCCATAAATAAAAGCACTTCTAGGTTTTTACAAAAATTTGCAATGAGGTCGAATATGCCCTAGAATGCCGCAATGATAGCATGTCGGAACAAACCTTTTTCTACTCACCTTTTGTCGAGGAGTGTGACTAGAGTTTGCCTTTGGTGTCGTCGAAGATTCACCAGCTTGTATATTCAAGTTCTGTTTAGAAGGGTTCATCCAGAATTGCTTTGTAAATGCGATTGTTGGCTTCAGGTATTCCTCCTTTTGTATACCTGCAGAAACAAATACAGTTTTGTTATTATTTGAATTACCAGTGTATCCAACACCATACTTGTCTTTTCCAGAGATCTGAGCTTTTAGAATCTCATCAAGTTTGTTCTTCCCTTTTAGAAATGTCACTTTCTTATTCAATCGCTCTAGTTCAATTTCATTAGCCTTCATTTTATTTTTCGCATTGCCAAGTTGTTCAGAAAGGTCTTTGACACGTTCAAGCTCCAATTTGTACTTCTCCTCAAATTTAATTCTTTCTGGTTCAATTACCTTCAGTCGTTGATATAGTCTAAGATTGCTTTTCTTGAGTTTAAACGACTCCAGGTATAGGTCATTATATGCCTTTTGAATTTCAGATTCATCTTCTTCAACTGGTAACATATCTTGATCATCTGTACTATCAGTATAAATAACAGAATCAATATTAAGTAGAGAAGAGGCAAAAGCTACAAAGTTTTCTTTGTCTTTTCCAGAATCATCATCAGATTCATCTGAGTCATCCCAAGTAACTTTCATAGTTTTACCCTTCTTCTTAAGACGATTAGGGCATTCTTGTGCGATGTGTCCAAAACCAGAACATTCAAAACATTGAACTTTATTCTCAGAATTCTTATTTTTCTATTTGACATTCTTGTTGGTACCACCTGTATTTGAACTCACAGTATTCTTTTTTTTCACAAAGGCTTTCCTTTTATCAACTTTTTCAGCATTCAACTTGTTTGGCTTCTGAAAGAATTTATTGAACTTTTTGACAAACTTGGTCAACATCTCAACATCTAAATCACCTTCATCATCAGACTCCTCTAAATTTTGTTCAACTGTGGATAGGGCCATCCCTTTGGACTTCCTTGGTTTTGAAAGACTGGACTCAAATGTTTGTAGATTTCCTACCAATTGTTCAACTTTCATAGAATCGATATCATTACTTTCCTCAATAGCTATAACTTTTGCCTGAAACCTTTCTGGAAGAGACCTAAAGATCTTACGGACAATTCTGTTTTCAGGAATTTTCTCTCCTAGGTTGAAACTGGAGTTGACTATATCACTCAGCTTTGCATAGAACTCATCAAATGTCTCATTCTACTCCATACGCAGGGTTTCAAAACTAGTAGTCAACCTCTGAAGTTTTGAAAGTTTTACAGCCATAGTTCCTTCATTAGTTGTTTCTAAGATCGTCCAAGCTTCTTTTGCTGTCTCACAAGTAGAAATTCTTCCGAGGAAACACAACTAAAAATTGCATTTATTGCCTTGCTATTCCATCCAACTTTTTCATAGTCGACCTATCCCATGACTCTATCGGTTTATCAGCAAGTTTATCATCCACCATGTACATTGGTGGACTCCAACCGTTCACAACGGCAAACCATACTCGTTCATCTATAGACTTCAAGTAAGCTCTCATCCTAGGTTTCCAATATCCATAATTTGATCCATCTAGAATAGGAGGTCTAATAGATGATGGTCCATCTCTATGAAAATCCATGCCTATCTGATCTCTCTCAAAGGGTGAGAGAACCTGCTCTGATACCAATTGAAAAAACCCCTAGACACAAGTATGTATCTAAATACTAGGAAATGATATCACTCGTTCGCTTAAGTAAAAGTCCGTAGAAATATAAAGAACGAAAGCAGAGATGAACGCCAAGATTTTAACGTGGAAAAACCCAAACAGGAAAAAACCACGAATCCAAACTCGGATCAAAACCAATCACTAGAATAGTAGCAGTTACAAGACTAACTCTCAAAACAACCCGTCGATCCAAACGACTTTGTTCCTCTCAGTCTTGCTCGCTAGAACCCACGATTCACCGCTTCTCGTGATTGAAGTCCAATCTCAGTAACCCTCGAGATTGATCTTTCGTCTAGATAGCCCTTAAGACAAAAGATTAACTTTTGTAGATGAGTGGAACCTTGTTAGTTGAAGAACCGATGTAGCCTCAAGAAGTCTCCTTCAATAATGCTTCTTCAACCACCCTAGAGATAGGGTTTCACAATCCTTATATATGATCTCCAAGATAGAGCCAAATCCAAATCTTATCCATACTCACGAAAGTACAAGATAGAGCTAAATCATAATCTTATCCGTACTCACGAAAGTACAAGATATAGCCAAATCCAAATCTTATCCATACTCACGATCTTCAAGATAGAGCCAAATCAGAGTCTTATCCGTACTCACGAAAGTCCAATATTCTTAAACTTTGTTGGTGCGTTCGAACGGGCTCGAGTGCGTTCGAACGCGACAGCTTGAATTCTTCAGGTTGCGTTCGAACGCGTTTGTGAACGCAGCTCTCGGTCTGTGTGAACGCAGTACCCGCGTTCGAACACAATTGTGAACGCGGCTCTCTATCTGTGTGAACGCAGATTTCACGTTCAAACGCGTTTGTGAACGCGACTCTCTGTCTGTGTGAACGCAGATTTCGCGTTCGAACTCGTTTGTGAACGCACCGCGTTCGAACGCGTTTGTGAACGCGGTGTGAACTCGACGGGTTTTCTCCAATAATATTGCAATTTTTCAAAACAGAGATATTCTAGACTTGTGTAAAGCTCATATACATGAAAAAATATACTTAGTATATTTTGTCCACAATTGCCAACAAATAAAAACCTAACACAACTCATGAAGGAACTATGACTGTAAAACTTTCGAAACTTCAGAGGTTGACTACTAGTTTTGAAACTCTACGTATGGAGGAGAATGAGACATTTGATGAGTTCTATGCAAAATTGAGTGATATAGTCAACTCTAGTTTCAACCTAGGAAAGAAAATTCCTGAAAACAGAATTGTCCGTAAGATTCTTAGGTCTTTTCTAGAAATGTTTCAGGCAAAAGTTACAGCTATTGAGGAAAGTAAGGATATCGATTTTATGAAAGTTGAACAATTGGTAGGAAATTTACAAACATTTGAGTCCAACTTTTCAAAACCGAGGAAGTCCAAAGGGATGGCCTTATCCACAGTTGAACAAAATTTAGAGGAGTCTAATGATGAAGGTGATTTAGATGTTGAGATGTTGACTATGTTTGTCAAAAAGTTCAATAAATTCTTTCGGAAGCCAAACAAGTTGAATGCTGAAAAATTTGAAAAAAATAAAGCCTTTGTGAAAAAGAAGAATACTGTGAGTTCAAATATAGGTGGTACTAACAACAATGTCAAATAGAAAAATAAGAGTTCTGAGAATAAAGTTCAATGTTTTGAATATTCTGGTTTTGGACACATCGCACAAGAATGCCCTAATCGTCTTAAGAGGAAGGGCAAGCTATGAAAGTTACTTGGGATGACTCAGATGAATCTAATGTTGATTCTGAAAAAGATGAAGAAAACTTTGTAGCTTTTACCTCTTCTCTACTTAATATTGACTCTGTTGTTGATACTGATAGTACAGATGATTTTGATATGTTACCAGCTGAGAAAGATGAATCTGAAATTCAAAAGGCATATAATGACTTGTACCTGGAGTCGTTTAAACTCAAGAAAAGCAATCTTAGACTACTTCAACGACTCAAGGTAATCGAATCTGAAAGAATTCAATTTGAGGAGAAGTACAAATTGGAACTTGAACGTGTCAAAGACCTTTCTGAACAACTTGACAATGCGAAAAATAAAATGAAGGCTGATGAAATTAAACTAGAGCGATTTAATAAGGAAGTGACATTTCTAAAAGGGAAGAACAAACTTGATGAGATTCTAAAAGCTCAGATCTCTGGAAAAGACAGGTATGGTGTTGGATCCACTGGTAATTCAAATAATAACAAAACTGTCTTTGTTTCTGCAGGTATACAAAAGGAAGAATATTTGAAGTCATCAACCGCATTTACAAAGCAATCCTGGATGAATGCTTCTAAACTGAAGTTGAATCTACAAACTAGTGAAACTTCGACGGTAGTAAACTCTAGTCACACTCCTCGACAAAAGGTGAGTAGAAAAAGGTTTGTTCCGACATGCTATCATTGCGGCATTCTAGGGCATATTCGACCTCATTGCAAACTTTTGCAAAAACCTAGAAGTGCTTTTATTTATGGGATGAAAACAAAGGCCATATGGGTCAAGAAAAGTGATTTGAAATGTTATGTTGTACATACTGCCTTGAAAGCTTTAAATTCTGACTTGTGGTATTTAGACAGTGGCTGTTCAAGACATATGTCAGGCGACAAATCCTTATTTTCTAATCTCGAAGAATATGAAGGGGGAGTTGTGACATTTGGAGATGGTAACTCATCTAAGGTAATAGGTAAAGGAAAGGTAAGTACTCTAGGTATTCCTAGTCTCGAAAATGTTCTTTATGTTAATGGCTTGAAAGCAAATTTATTAAGCATCATTCAATTTTGTGATGAAGGTTATGAGATAAAATTCTCTAAAAATGATTGTACTATTCTAGATCATGATGGTAATGTTATATGTTTTGGATCTAGAACATCTGATAATTGCTATGTTGTTAGAACTTCATATAATCTAAAATGTAACAAGACAACAATAGCACTAGAACATGTTGAGACGGAGAAACAGTTGGGTGATTTGTTTACAAAACCTTTGGATTTATAGAGATTTCAGTATCTTCGTACTTCTTTAGGGATTTGTGCTTTGGATTGATTTGTGTTTTAGTTTGCGAGTTTCTTGTTATTTCGTTTCATTTTTTTTAGGTTTTATTTTACTCTGAAATTTTCTTTGGTTTTAGTTTCAGATTTGTCGAGAGTTTTTGCTTAAAAAAAATTGATTCACTCCCAGATTCAATAATATACTCTTGACATAAAAATATGATTTTTCTCTTGATTATGAGTTATTATAGTCAATTTTGTCATCTTGTAGTATATTGTTTCAATTTTGATTTTGTCACTCCCTCGATTTCTATAATAATAAAAATTTTAATGCACTCATAACGTATGTGTATTCTTGTGTGAGCATGATATCATGAATATTTTTTTTAAATAGCTCACTATTAACTTTGATTTGCACAGTTTGACCTCATGCTTAGTCATAAAAAATATGTTCATAAAAGATCAATGAAAAGGGCTACAATGAGTTAGTGTAAAAGCCGTCTTGTTTCGAGTCCAGTTTGACTCAGTACATTATATGAAAATTCAAAAAATTATATGTGAATTTCTTCTTGCACTTTGTTTGATTTGTATTACAAGAAAATGGCTACCTACTCATGTGTGAAAGTCATCATTGCAACTATTTTTTTTTTTTAAAATATAGGAAAATTCCTGTTATGTTATGGAGAATAAGTCAAAAAGTGCAAAATTTCAATACTAAGTCGGTTTGACTACTGTGTTGCATCATTATTTATATATGAAAGTTTGTTTAAGAAGATTGGTTCATGTTATCTATGCTCATCTTGCATATGCATATCGTTATGATCAATCAAGATTAATTTAATTTTGAGTGATGCATTAGAATTGATGATAATATGCTCTTGATGATTTGATTGATCTGTGTATGACTTATTTCATTTGATTGTCATATTCTATGTCTTGAATCTATTTTGAATTTTCTAGAAGTGCATCTCCAAAAAGATTTTTGATTTGTTTTAGTTTAAATTTAAAAAAAAAATCCAAATCCTCTAGATCTTCATCTTTTTCATCAAAATTTTCACTTCAAACCCTTTTAAAATCTTTTGGCCGAAACTTCAAGATTTTCTTCACTTTATGCGAGGTATGATCATTCATCAATTTTCTTATTTTTTATTCAATTAAGTCTCTTGATCTTGATTGATTTCGTGCGGTTTCGAGTTTTGATCACGTTAAAGTTAATATCTTGATGTTTCTTGTGCGATTGAATGTGATATCTTAGCGTTTTCAAGTGAAAGATGGGTTTCATTTAGGGCCTTCATGGTTTCTTCATCGTCAGTTCCCTCCGAGTTCCTAGTCTTTGGCATTTGTGTCAAAAAGGGGGAGAGTGTCTAGTGTGTCGTGTGTGGTGCGAGTTTAAAGTTTTAGAGTTTACGTGTGTAGGGGGAGCATGGCAATAGGGGGAGTTTATTAGAGTCTTTCTGTCTTTCTAATCTTGCTTATAACTTTGCTTGGAGAAATTATGAATTTTGTCTGTTTAAGTACTTTTGAACTTATGCTCCATTGATAACTTGTGGTTGGATTGTTTAGTCATTTCAAGTTATTTTCACTTGATCTTGGATTGGTATATGTTTATTTGCAGGGATTGATGTGCAAAATATTCTAGTCTTCTTGATTGCTCATTTGAAGTCTGTGTAATATCTTGTAACCTAGGTGTTTTGTCACAAATTGCCAAAGGGGGAGATTGTTAGGTTTTTATTTGTTGGCAATTGTGTACAAAATATTCTAAGTATATCTTTTCATATATATGAGCTTTACACAAGTCTAGAATATCTCTGGTTTGAAGAATTGCAAGATTATTGGAGAAAAGCCGTCGAGTTCACACCGCGTTCACAAACGCGTTCGAACGCGGGTACTGCGTTCAGACAGACAGAGAGCCGCGTTCACAAACGCGTTCAAACGCTGGTACTGCGTTCACACTGACCAAGAGCTGCGTTCACAAACGCGTTCGAACGCAACCTGAAGAATTCAAGCTGTCGCGTTCGAACGCACTCGAGCCCGTTCGAACGCACTAACAAAGTTTAAGAATATTGGACTTTCGTGAGTACGGATAAGACTCAGATTTGGCTCTATCTTAAAGATCATGAGTACGGATAAGATTAGGATTTGGCTCTATCTTGTACTTTCGTGAGTACGGATAAGACTTGGATTTGGCTCTATCTTGGAGATCATATATAAGGATTGTGAAACCCTATCTCTAGGGTGGTTGAAGAAGCATTATTGAAGGAGACTTCTTGAGGCTACATTGGTTCTTCAACTAACAAGGTTCCACTCATCTACAAGAATTTAATCTTTCGTCTTAAGGGCTATCTAGACGAAAGATCAATCTCGAGGGCTACTGAGATTGGACTTCAATCACAAGAAGCAGTGAATCGTGGGTTCTAGCGATCAAGACTGAGAGGAACAAAGTCATTTGGATCGACGGGTTGTTTTGTGAATCAGTCTTGTAACTGCTACTATTCTAGTGATTGGTTTTGATCCGAGTTTGGATCTGTGGTTTTTTCCTATTTGGGTTTTTCCACGTTAAAATCTTGGTGTTCATCTCTGCTTTCGTTTTTAATATTTCTTCTAATTTTTACTTAAGAGAATGAGCAAGATCATTGCCTAGTGTTTAGATACATACGTGTGTTTAGGGGTTTTTTCAAAGGGCAAAGACTTCATCGTAGTCGACTCTATACTTTTGGTTGTAGCCTTTTGCTACCAAATGGGTCTTGTGCTTCTCAACTTTAACTTTTTCATTCAAGTTGTTCTTATAGATTCATTTAACACTAATTGCTCTATGCCTAGTAGGAAGGTCTAGAAGATTTCAAGAATTATTCTTTGTGATTAAATCAATTTCTTGGTTCATAACATGCCTCCATTTTTTTTATATGAAGCCTCCTCAAATATGATAGAATCTGCATCAATAAATAGTTGAAAGTTTACATCCTCATTTAATTTGATACTTCTATTGTAACTTTATAGTTCTCTCTAATGCTCCTCATTATCTTTGGTGGAAAATATTAGAGAAGATATGGAAGAAGACAACGGGGACATAAGTGGAGTAATTTCTTCTTCTCCTCCAAAATCACCGTCTTGACTTTTTCCTTCACCTACAAGAATAGAATATTTTTCTTCTATTTTGAATCCCACTCACAAGATTTTTCTTCATTAAATTTTACATTCCTACTTACAATAACCTTATTGGAAAATGGATTGAAAAGTTTACAGGCCTAGGATCTTTCACTATAGTCTATAGGAATATATTTTGTAGATTTATCATAAAAAATTATTCTCTTTTTTTCAGGCACATGCATATATGTAGTGCTACCAAAAACCCTCAAGTGAGCGATACAAGGTTTATGTCCACTTCAAGCTTCTTGAGGCATTATGCCATGCATACCTTTGGAAGTTGCATGATTCAAAAGATAGACAACATATGCAACGATTTTGGGTAATAATATATTAGGCATCCCTTTGGCCTTTATCATACTTCTAGCAAGCTCCATAATAGTTCGGTTCCTTTTTTTCCACCATCCCATTTTGTTGTGATATATAGCGAGTAGTAATTGATGTTTTATTACATGCTCTTTGAAAAAGAAATAGATAAAATATTGTTAATTATCATTCACCATCCCATTTTTTATGATAAAATCTTATTGTGCAGATTTATCATTCGCCATCTGATTTCTCACCTCTGTGATCGGAAGGCAAAGGTAAGTCTACTTTGCTTTTTGACTAAGGTCTTGAATGCTTTAAACCGGTTCAACACCTCTCTTTTCTTTAAGAAAAAAAAGCCCATATCTTTCTACTATAATCATTAATGAAGGTAAAAGAGTAACGACTACCTCTAATGAATAGATTAATATAAACAAGCTCATGTCGCGTTCGAATGCGATCGGCGAAAATCCACTATTTTTAAGGTTAATAATTATCATTTTTGAATTGTTTAGTTAGCCTCTAAAGGTGTGGATGACAACCAAGGAGTTATTATTGAATAAATTGAGTTTTGCCATAGTCTCCTTCATCTTCTTCTCTCTCGTTCTCTCATTCCCCGGCATCGCCGCTTTTAACCTCCATCGACCGGCCACTCACCCTAGTCCCTTAGGGCGGCCCACTCCTCCCCCCTTCTTCCAATCTATCTTTCACCTTGCCCTAACCCCTTCCATCATCCATAATCCTTCCATCTCCACTTACTCCATCCACAGATCCATAGACGGACTCCCAGATGTTCATCTACTTCTCGGATGATATCTCGAGATCCCACTGTCTGATTTCCATAAAACTAGATTTTTTTCCTTTCTAGCGCTACAACATATCAAAATTTCACATCGATCTGGCAACTGCATCATCTGAGATCTATTTCCAAAGTTTCGTGCCAGATTTTGTCTAGATCTGAAAATGGGATAGATCAAACCTTAGCCTAAAAGGGAGATCATATCAAGAGTGGTATCAGAGCCACCATTTCTTGGACACACGCTTCCGATGATAACTACCAGAGCTATGGCTGCATGGCAAAATGAGGAGGAAGAGATCCCCCCAATAGAGGAGGGGAGATGGCTGCGGGAACTTTCACCCGCGGAACCGCCCAACCAAATCTAAATACCGAAGAGCCTAGTGTTCAAGCCATGATTGGGTCTCTTTCCGAGCAAATGGCCATCAATAACCAGATGATGATAGAGATGATGTGGGAAATATGGGCAACAAGAGAAGCCATGGCGAACGGAAATGCACCAACGACCCCACTACGCGAGTCCGCCCCCATGAACCTGCCACCACCGGTTTAGAATTTGCACCAACAAGAACCTTTGCTGCCACCACCCTATGGGAGAGGCAAGCATCCACCAGGCTCAATTGCAGGTGAGCCCATTCGACGAGCGAACCAAAATAGGGATCATCTTGGAGATCTAGATCCTTGGGCGGGGCAATACGAACCAGAACCGCATCAAGTAAACCAAAACCGAAGGAGGGATCGTCACCCATTCATGGGGCATCCTCCTCCGATTAGACAAGGATATGATCCGGATTGAGAGAACAGATCTTGTGGGCAAATCGTGTGTCTCGAATTTCCCAAGTTCAAAGGTGGTGATCCGATCGATTGGTTGTATAGGGCGAAACAATTCTTTGCGTACCAGGGTATAGCAGAAGAATATAAGGTGACGCTTGCGAGCTTCCACCTTGAAGATGCGGCTCTTCATTGGTTTCGAGCAGCCAATGCCCATGAGATGATTGAAAATTGGGCCGATTTCTACACCGATATCATGCGGCAATTTGGAGCGGTGAGGTGTGAAGACTTCAATGCTCTCCTCTCAAAGACAGTGCAAAGGACCACGGTTGGGGCATACCAAGAAGAATTTGAGAGGATAAGTAGTCGATGCCAACCTCATTGGACGGATCAACAACTTCATAGCACCTTTATATCCGAATTGCAAGGAGACATACAAGCCGACGTGAGGACTTTAAGGCCTAGAACTTTAAAGGAGGCCTTCGAAGATGCAGTATTCATGGAAGACAAACATCAAGCCATGAAGATACACCTCAAACAGAACTGGACAAACTAAGAAAGCCGCAATCTAGTTCGACTCACCATAGCAACAAGAAATGTTACTAGCGTACCAAGAGCCGCCGCTGTAATGGTGCCTCCTCGAGCACCCCTAAAGCCCTCCTAAGATGTGAAGTACGCACCTAGAGGTCTGGGTCGAGCACTCACACCTGCTCAAGTGGAGGAACGAAGAGCCAAAGGCCTATGCTTTTGTTGTGATGAGAAGTTTATACCTGGACATCGCTGCGCTAAACTGATAGGATTGGTGATGCTAATAGACGGATTGGAGGAGGTAGAGGATGAGATTGCAGCTGAAGATGAAGATGTGGCTAGACAGTAAGGAGGAGTAGCTGAGGAGCAACCCGTGGAGGATATGATAGCTGAAATCTCCCTCCATACCTATTCCGGGATAGCTGCGCCAAAGACTTTGCGAGTGAATGGTGTAGTCAAAAAAACCACAGTGAGAATCTTGATCGACACCAGGTCCACCCACAACTTTGTTGACAAGAGGCTTCTTAGGAAGATTGGGCTTGAGTCAAAACCCACGGATGAGTTCAATATGATGATTGGAGATGGCACCACCTTGCAGGCAGATTTTATTTGTGGTGGTGTGGAGTTGAAGGTACAAGGCCAAAATTTCACATTGGATCTTTATTCGTTGGCCTTGCGAGGTGCCGACATTCTCTTGGGGACTCAATGGCTTCAAAGCTTAGGACCTGTAACATTTGATTCTTCAAACCTCACGCTTACATTTCAGAGGAATGGTCGAAGAGTGCTGCTGGATGAAAATCAACCACGGCAAGGGTCGATATTGCAAGCACTGGCAATTCAGACTCCACCGATGTCATCTCGAGCATGGATAACTTTAGGGGTGTCTTTTATTCTTGTTTTAGTGTTTATTTCACCAAAAAAAAATTTTGTATGTCACGTTCGAACGCGGGTGAACGCCTGCATTAGGTTCGCAAATATAAATAACGCAAAATGTGCATTCGAACGCGATCGAACACGTTCGGCAAAAATCCACTATTTCTAGGGTTAATAATTGCCATTTTTGAATTGTTTGGTTAGCCTCTAAAGATGTGGATGACAACCAATGAGTCATTATTGAATGAATTGAGTTTTGTCCTAGTCTCCTTCATCTTCTTCTCTCTCGTTCTCTCATTCTCCAGCTCCGCCGCTTCTAACCTCCCTCGACCGGCCACTCACCCTAGTCCCTTAGGGGCGGCCAACTCCTCCCCCCTTCTTCCAATCTATCTATCACCTTGCCCTAACCCTTCCATCATCCATAATCATTCCATCTCCATTTACTCACCGGTGTCACCCCATTATCACCGGTCCACCACCATCCATCGGCACCTAGGATCTCGTGCCTCCATTCACGGATACATAGACGGACTCCCTAATGTTTGTCTACTTCTCGTATGACACCTCGAGATCCCACCGTCCGATTTTCCTGAAACTAGATTTTTTAGAAAGCTCTTTTATGGGGCTACAACATATCAAAATATCATGTCGATCCAGCGACTACATCATCCGGGATGCATTTCCACATTTCTATGCCAGATTCTATCCAGATCTAAAAATAGGATAGATTGACCCTTAGCCTAAATGGGATAGATCGAACCTTTTCCAGGGCTAAAACCCTCGTCTTTCGAGTCCTCCCTCCTCCTTGGGATCTCAACCCCTTCTCCCCCTTCATTCTTATCCCCTAAACACTACAATCCATCCACCCTATCGCCATTATCATCCCTTACCTCTTCATCACCACCACCTATCACTTTTAAGTATTTTCATCCTGGTGTCAGTCAGAATCTACGAGGGGCGTAAATACTCAAACGTAGATTAGGAAGTTATGGATCGACCAGCTCTAGTTTCATAATTTTCCGTCTATAGTAGAATATCTAGTGAATAATTTTCCGACTGCGCGGGCTACTTTCCTACATTCAATCGGAAGTGGATGTTCGAAACAAAACAAGTGGTATTAGAGCCACCATTCCTCGGCCACCATGCCAACCACTAGATCCATGGCATCAAGACCTAATGAAGGCACCTCCGCTGAGGGAGAGGCCACAGAGATTATCAGATCGGATGCCAACCCTAACTCACTGATCAAAACGTCTCCAGAGACCTCTACGAGCCATGCAAGCATCAATGGAAGCGATGACTCAAGTCCTCATAGGCGCACCAAGGGGTATGGCGGCGATCGAGTTCCCTACTCAAACCCGGGCTGCACCACCAAGGGAGCCACATTTTTGCCCTAACCCTTCCATCATCCATAATCCCTCCATCTCCACTTACTCACCGGCGTCACCCCATTATCGCCGATCCACCACCATCCATCAACACCTAGGATCTCATGCCTCCATCCATGGATCCATAGATGGACTCCCTAATGTTTGTCTACTTCTTGGATAATATCTCGCGATCCTACTTTTCGATTTCCTTGAAACTAGATTTGTTAGAAAGCTCTTTTCAAGGGCTAATATATCAAAATTTGACGTCGATTTAGTGGCTGCATCATTCAGGATCCATTTCCAAAGTTCCATGCCAGATTCTTTCTAGATCTGAAAATGGGATAGATCGAACCTTAGCCTAAAGGGGAGATCGGCTGCTAAAAGCCAAATATTTTTTGTTCTACAACTTTTAGTAGCAAAAAAAATTATTATTTGCTGCATTAACTATCGTCACTAAATGTTAGGAGTTAATTTAATATTTGTTGTATATGTTTGGCATATACAGTAGAAAATCCAATCACTATTATAAATAGAATGAATTGTGATGGTTATAAATGTAGCTTAAAAGATTATAGAGCCGACTAACTCTAGTAAAGTTGGTAGCTACCTTTCCCATAACCAAGAAAGTCATGAGATGACTCCACTTTTAAACAATTATTGTGGAGAAAATAATTTGATAGTTGATTGGTGACTTGGGTCAGTTGATGATTCGGTAGCGGTGACACACATGGTTTGAAGCCTAAACTAAAGCTTAGTATATTAACTAAAGCTTAATGGGGCCATACTCGTCCATATCTAGCCTTAAGCTCTTGAATGATAAAAAAATATTAAAAAATTATAGTAGCAAACACAATTGCTAGTAAAAGTAGTAATTGCTTCTTTTAATTGGTACAAAATGATCCATCGAAAATCAAATATCCATATGAAAATTTATAAATGTGAAATTAGATCTTAAATATCAATCATAAAATATAAGAAATAAAGTGTAAATAGATAATCACAAACACAAAGATTTTTATGTGAAAGTGATACAAATCGGGTCAGATCGGATCACATCATCAGAACATTAAGCTTGATAGATCCTATCTATATTTTAATTAATTTATGCTTATGTAAGTCATTAAGGCAAGTCTAGTTAAGTCATGTAAGTCACTAAGGCAAGTTCAATTAAGTCATGTAAGTCACTAAGGTAAGTTTAAATAAGTCATGTAAGTCTCTAAGATAAGTTCTAGTTCGAGTTGTATAAGCCTTTAAAGCTAAGTCTGAGTAGGACTAATTGTACCCAAGCTCTATAAATAGAGGGCTTGGGCTTCTTTGTTTATGAATTCAAGTATCAAAACATTGAGAATTAATTGAGTTTAATTAATTTCTTATTATCGCATTTACCATTTTTATTATATCCGTTAGATAGTCTTTATCTTCATAGGAGTAAATCGTAATCGTAGAACCCTTCTAAGCACCCAAAACCTAGTCACTACCTTCATCCAGCAGCCACTCTTGGCCATCCTTCACCCTCCAATGACTGTTGCAACGTCAGATATTTACTATTCTGTATCGTTCTGACCTTGCTCCACTATTTTAATTATATCTTTTCATTCAGACATCTGATTGACGTGAAACTAAAGCCATTAGAACTCTATCTCATGATAAAAATCTAGATAAAAATCATGAATTTAAAATTTAAACTCTGGTCCGTAACAGAAGCCATTCTGACCTAAATTTTCAAAATTTATTACGTTTAGATCTGGTCTGTAATAGAAGATCTTAAATCTGGATAAAAATTGCGAATTTCATATCAAAACTAATCACTAATAACCGAATAATTATAAGATCGGCTTATTCATCAATCCGCAATTATATATACAAGGTCATATTCGCTTGAGCCACGAACCACTCCTTTGGTGATTGATTCTCAACCATCACCCAATGTGAGCTTCTAACGGCGTACATATGGGCTGTGACTGTCAAAGCTGCCAGTAGTTTCATGAAAAATAATTTAGTACTTACAACTAATCGAGCAACTGAAATTGTATATTATTTTATAAATATGACTAGAAGTAGGTACTCGCTGCTAGATTGGAAATACGGTAGGTCAATCTTCCAATTTTTAAGAGTAAAGTAGTCAAATTATTTCTTCTCTCTTATATAATCCTACTAATCGTATTAAACTCTCACAATTTTTTAAAGGATACCTAAGAAAACTACTAAGTAATGCTTAAATTTTGGGAGTTAATTAACAATTTGAGTAAGTAAATGCTTAGAATTTTACCTTTCTGATAGATCAAAAGATAGAATCTTGTTTCAACGTGATATATATGTACTTAATCATTGCTCTGTTTCACATGAAAATAAGACTAAAATATTCCTCTAATCTTGGATTAAGCAAACCAATGAAATAAATATCTTGTAACGAACACCTTTCTAACCCCATGATCAATGTGAGTCCAAATTCAAAGACGGAATTAGATTTTGACTCACGAGTAGAAAGTTAGAGTTATTGTGGATCTCCCAAGTTAAGATGTAACTCTAGATCAAACGGTTAGATAGTATAGTACTTTTGGGATTGACATAATCTGAGATGGAACAAATCTATCGAGATGGATTGAAGAAAGGAGAGGCCGAAGAGGCGTGGTAGTGCTTGGCCTAGGGTTATGGTTAGGTGGTGGAGATGGCAATGGCGGTAATCGATGAAATCGGTTGAGAAGGTACAGAGAAGAAGTAGGGCCATTCCGTAGAGTCAAGGGGGTGAGACTTGACGAAGCTGAAGGCAACAATGAAGATCCTAGATGGTGGCTAGAGTTCCAAAGCATAGAGGTAGTCGAACAAGGAGGGAGACGATCTTGCAAATTAACTTCAATAATCCAAGATGATTATGCAAGTGCACACCACATCGATTTATAGGTGACTCCCTAACTTGACTAGACTTGGCAATAGGATCGAACACACTCATATCCTATTGCCTAACATAAGAAAAAACACTTAATTAAAACACATAAACTAGAGTTCATCGCCGTCGGACGTTCGAACGGCCTTGAGACATTTGAAACCCAATTAATCTTCTGGTTTCAGGTAAATGCGTTCGAAAGGCCTAGAGAGCATAAACACCCCATCCCAAGACTTGCTTCTTTGACTGACTAGAACTTTTATTTCTTCTACAAAAGAACTATTAGCTAACTATTACAGTCCATCACGCTTCCCCACCTTGTCCTCAAGGTGTAGAGTAAGGCAATGATCCATCATTATCTAAAGCTCCCATGTCCTCATTAGCATCATCATGACCATATATTAGCATCATGCTTCCCATCATTTATGCAACATTAATCGGGTGTGAAGCACTCGTCACAGCGAAAGCAAATACCTAATGCTCATCGCTCCTCCACCTGAGCAGGTGTGAGAGTTCAGACAGCAGGTGGATGGCTTCACTTCACGTTCGCTGAAGGCTCGAGTAGATCCACTAGGCCTAGAAAAGCTACTGCTAGTATCAATGTTGCAACTTGATCACGTGTAGTCATAGTCGGTCGAACAGGATCGTTGTCGTCCCATCTAGGCCATAGTTCCTTATCTTTACTCCTTAGTTCTTTATGCTTCCTCTCCATTAATATAGCATACTAAAAAGCATCATATAAGGTAGTTGGATGCAAAACTTTAATGTCCGCTTGAATCTCACTTCGTAGCCCGACACGAAAGAAATTTGTAGAAGCACATCTAACCAAGTCGGATTGCATCTACTACTGATTTTCTTGAACTCCTCTTGGTAAGTACCAATAGTAATTCGTTGCACAATGTTACGATCCGACCACATGGGTTAAGTTGAATCAAGTCGAGTCAAGTCAAGTTATTTACTTAGCTTTATCTTATTATTTGAATTTCAAATAAATCGGATAATCCACATGTGGATTCAATCTGCTAAGGATTTTTACTCCTATAAATAGGAGTGGACATGCATTGATAATAATCATTGAATTGAATGGAATGAATCTGAGTTTAGCTAAGTTATTATTTTCGTCTTTATCTTTTATCTAGCTGTTAGATCGTTTTATCTTTTTAGGAGTAGATGATACAAACCGGATCAGATCGGATCACATCAAAGGGAGATTAGGCTCAATAGACTGAGTCTAATTATCTTATTTGGTTGTTTGGTTTAGTTAGAGTTTTAGTAGGTTAGGATTTTATTTAATTCGCTAAATCCAACTCTGCACAGTTTTGGGAAAATATTCGCAGAATATTCTACACATATTCAAATAATATCAAACTTGTTGGATAAGGTCACCAATCTCAGATCTACAACTTTGATATTCATAACTTCTCCACATTCAGAGTCTATCAGTGACAAAATGAAAGCTTAATCCGAGAGTTAATCCAAGAAGATAAGAAAGACTGATTTAGTTGGTTTGTTAGGGTTTTAACTTAGTTGTTGATTTGTTAGGATTTGTTAGAGTTGTATAATTTAGTTGATAAGTCCCTAGGGTGAGCCTCTATATATTATCAATTGGTATCAGAGAACGTCTTTTGGTGTGTTCGAACACGATCGGGCGCGTTCGAACGCGATCGATAGGAAAGTTCTAGAATTAGGGTTTCATATTATTCTAGGACTTCTTGGCTAGCCTCTATATATATGTGGATGGTAGCCAACTTCATTATGATATTGGATTATTGATTTCTGGTCTCTCTATCATCTATCTAGACTTCTCCCTCTTAACCATCTTTCCACCTCTATCGTTGGCACGGTTTCTCCTAACTTCTAATCTTCTTCGACTATCGAGCCATTCCTCTTCTTTGGGATCTCGACCACTTTGTTCCCTTCGTCTATATCTCTTAATCACATCCACCATCCACATTCATCTCCATACCCATCATAACCTTAACATCCACTCCACCCGTCACCACCACTATCACCCACATTATTCCATATTTTTGTCCTTGTTAGAGTACGAATCTGTGAAGGGCATATACGAAAGTTCTAGATCAGGAAGTTATGGATCTTACCCAATTGGTTTCATAATTTTATGACTACGGGAGAATATTTGACGAATAGTTTCCCACGGTCGCATAGACTGATTCCTATAATACATCCAGATCTTGAAGAAATCATTGCATAACCTATCTTTGGTTCAAGAACTCATCAAGTGGTATCAAAACTTATCAATTGGTATCAGAGCTTATTATTTGGTATCAAAGCCCTATCATTTGGTATTAGAGTAGGCGAACCTCAGACCTCCATTAATCGTTGAAATAAGGAAGATGACATCAACAAGGAGACCTATGGAGAGCACACCGATAAGGGAAGACTCAATCCATGATGACCCTAACTATGAGGTCGATTTCTTTGGAGCGACAACGGTAGGACCGAGTCAACCAACGTCCATGAGTGCGAATATGGACGAACTTAGGGGCATGTTCCATACATTGATGCATAGAGTTGACTCAATTGAAAATGATCGCAATGATTTCAAGGAATATGTCATGAACCGATTTGATTCGTTATCTCTTTGACGGCGATCGGAGTTTCAAGAAGGACCAGCAGTGAGACCTCATCGAATTGATACCCCACAGGTCCAGGTGCGTCATGTGAGTGTCAATGATTCCCTCTTACCTATGCCTACATATCATTCCCCAACTCCATTGCAAAACCCAAGACCGGCGGTGGTGGAACCAGAGAATCGTGCGGCACTGGTGCGCTTCGTCGATGAGGAGGATTAGCACTATGAGGATGAGGTTGATCCCTATGGAGATGGTGATAGACGTGCTCGAGGATTTAGAGAAGGTAATCAACATGGACAAAGGTTTAGGCCTGAACAAAGGATCTTTTGTGAACTTGACAATGTTATTTGGGGGAGAACCACACACTTGGACTTGCCAAAATTCTAAGGCGATGATCCAACGGATTAGGTGTTTCAAGTTAAACAATATTTTGATTGTCAAGGTACAGCGGATGATGCAAAAGTCCAGATGGCAAGCTTTCACCTCAAAGGAACAGCATTGTATTGGTATAGATCAATTCTTCGTGGTAGTGAATTTACCAGATGAGCAGAATTTTGTAGGAGGATTATGCGCAGATTTGGGACAGTGGCATATGAAGATTTTGCTTCCACATTAAGCAAGATAGTTCAGAGGACAACCGTATTGGAGTACCAAGCTGAGTTTGAAAGAGTTAGTAGTCATTATGAGCTACCGTGGCCCGAACGGACATTGATGAGTACATTTATTTCAGGGCTGCAGGATGAGATACAAGCGGTTGTTCGTGCTCTATGTCCTACTACTCATGAGGAGGCCTTTGAGAAGGCCGTGATGATGGAATAAAAGCATAAGGCTCAAAAGATGGCAACAAAAACCAATTGGGGCAACCGAGACAGGCAATTTGTACCTAGAACGCCGATTTGAAATTCTGCAGTTTCAAAAATAGCAGCTGCGAGTACTAGACCACGACCACCTTTGAGACCTTCTTCCGATGTTAGAAGAGGCACAAGACCCCCCGTTCGAACTCTCACACCTGCCCAGGTGGAGGAGCGAAGAGCGAAGGGCCTTTGCTTTCGATGTGATGAGTGTTTCACCCCCGGTCATCGGTGTTCTAAACCGATCGGGATTTTGATGCTTATCGACCGTATTGAGGAGGATGATGCGGTTGTTGATGATGGAGAGTGTCTAGAGGAGGTCCATGAAGAGACCGTTGAGGAGGGCGTGGAGTAAGATATCCAAGCTGATATATCGATGCATGCATATTCGGGTACTTCCGCGTCGAGGACGTTACGAGTAGACAAACTCGTTAGAAAACATTGTGTGCACATCCTCATTGATTCGGAGAGTACACACAACTTTCTACACGAGAGGCTAGTGAAGAGATTGGATTTGGATGCTGAACTGACCACGGGATTTGAGTTGCTATTGGAGACGGCACAAAACTTAAGGTGGAGAGCTTGTGTCACCGGGTTGGTATACGGGTGCAAGGACATGACATCATTGTGGACTTGTATCCGTTGGCGCTGCGAGGAGTGGACATTGTCCTTGGTACTCAGTGGTTACAGAATTTGGGACCCGGCACATTTGATTTTCAGAGCATGTGGATGAAATTTAAACAAGGAAACAAAGATGTGCGGCTGGATAGTGTTCGGTCTTCGTCGATTCCTACAATGTAGCCTATGATGGGGCTGCCTTGTGCGTATGATTTGGCCTATCTTCTTCAGTTTGGACCAGTAGGAGATGTGCCTCAAACGAGTTTAAGTACTACCATTGAATTGTCTAATTTATTAGATAAATTTTCTGGACTGTTTGAGGAGCCACAGGAGTTGCCACCGAGGAGAGCGGCGAACCATCGCATAGAGATTATACCTGGGGCTGCACTGGTAAATGTGAGGCCATATCGGTGTCCACATGTGCAAAAAGAAGTTATCTCAAAGATGGTAGCTGAGATATTGGAGCAAGGTCTCATTCAACAAAGTCATACCTCATACTCATCCCCCGTGCTATTGGTGCGAAAAAAAGACGGGACATGACGTTTTTGTGTCGACTATCGGGCACTAAATGCTATTACCGTCAAGGACCGGTATCCTATTCCGGTTATCGAGGAGTTGCTAGACGAGCTTGCAGGGGCGACTATATTTAGTAAGCTTGACTTGAGGGCTGGGTATCATCAAATTAGAGTTCACCCGGCGGATGTGCACAAAACTGCATTTTAGACTCTAGATGGGCATTACGAGTTCCGGGTGATGCCTTTTGGTCTCACCAATGCTCCAGCGACCTTTCAAGGCCTCATGAATGATATATTTCGGTCTCTCTTGTGAAGGTATATCTTAGTATTTTTTGATGATAGTTTGGTATATAGCAAGACTGAATTGGAGCATTGGCGACATTTGGAAGATGTGCTGAATTTGTTAAAGCAAAACCAATTGAAGATCAAGAAGTCCAAGTGCCTATGGGGAGTACCACAAGTGGAGTATTTAGGCCACATTATTTCAACGGATGGTGTAGTGGCGGATCCTCAAAAGGTTGCATATATGATTGCTTGGCCTATTCCTACTACTACCACCAGATTGAGAGGATTTTTGGGGCTGACCGGATATTATCGACACTTCATCGCCGGATATGGCAAGATCGCTGCTCCACTCACTTCTTTGTTGAAGAATGACTCTTTTAGATAGATGGATAAAGCCACTTCAGCCTTTGAAAAATTGAAAACAGCAATGACGACGGCACCCGTTTTAGCGCTACCGGACTTCACCAAAGAGTTCATTGTGAAATATGATGCCTTGGGTGTTGGCATAAGAGCTGTACTAATACAAGGAGGATGTCCCATAGTCTTTCTTAGTAAGGCTTTGTCATAAAAATCTCAGCAATTATCGACTTATGAGAGAGAGATGTTGGCAATTTTGCATGCGGTAACTAAGTGGAGGCCTAATTTGATCGGTAGATGATTCATTATCCAAACTGATCAAAGCAACCTTCCATACTTTATGGGACAGTGCATACACACTCCAGCACAGCAGCGATGGGTCATAAAATTATTGGGGTATGATTATAAAATACAATACAAGAAGGGAACGGAAAATAGAGCCACAGATGCACTATCATGCCAACCTGATACCGTGGAGCTTGCAGCCTATTCTTCTCCTACCTTTCCCTTCCTTGACGTGTTGAGGTATGCAAGTACATATGACCTAGATGTTTTGAGATCATTGCAGGAGATGTTGGATGATCCGAAGCATCATCCAGAGTTGGAAAATCGAGATGGTCGCAAGGGTGTTCGAACGCACAATATCTGTTCTTTGTATGGATAATTACTATTCTACCCTCCCTCAACCTTGCTCTACTGTTTTATTTTTAACTTTTCATCTCGACCTCCGATTTAGGTGAAACCAAGGCATTAGAACCCTAACTCACGAGGCGTCCATCTAAATTTTCATAATTTTTTTACATCCACATCAGTCCAGATTTGGTATGTAACATGCTACTCCTTTGCATGTTGGAAGAGATGAGGGCAGAACAGAAAGTGGCAAGTGCATTGCACGAGAGGATGTTTGCACTCTTAGCCAACGCACTTTTAGTTAAGGTGACCGTCCCAAACCCTCCATCGATTGCCACAACCATGGAGACCACCCCCACGTAACAACCTTCGGGATGCCCATAGCCAAGGAACAAATCATTGCTGCCCATGCCACAAAGGCAAGAAGAAGCAACAGAAGAGGAGTTACCTACACCATAGCTGAGCATACCGGTTTACCAAGTGAACTCGATGGCTTTTGAGGAAGACAATGGGTAGCATGACTTTGAAGATGATGAACCACCCTAGGACATTAGGGGCCATCACCAAATAGACCATGGGCATCCACCTGTGAGGCCTGCACCATGATGTCCATCGACGGACGATTGAGGCCTCCGCACTCAAACGATGAGCATCGACTTTCCCAAATTTAAGGGCGAAGAGCCAGTCGAGTGGCTGTACCATGCTGAGCAATTTTTTGCTTTCCAATGAAATAAGGAAGATGCTAAGGTATTGCTAGCAAGTTTTCATTTAGAAGGGTCTGCCCTACATTGGTACAAATCAACTTCTACTAATGACAGGTTGAAGTGTTGAAGTTCTGGATCCAACCCAATTAGTTTCGTAATTTTCTGACTACCGAAAAATATCTGACGAATATTTTCCCACAATTGCGCAGACTACTTTCTGTAAGAAATTCAGATCTTAAGGAATTATTCTGTAGTAGATCTTTTGGTTCCAAATCCTATCAATTTGGTATCAGAGTCTATCATTTGGTATCAGAGTCTATCAATTGGTATCGGAGCTTATCAAAGTAGTATCAGAGCCTATCAATTGGTATCAGAGCTTAATCAGACTTCAACAACATAGACAGCCCTATTGAGAAATATGAGGACTCAAACACCAACTCAATTAGACTTGTTGTGTTCGCAGATTGGATTAGCTTTGCTTTATTTGTAGACTTGGGATTCAGCGGCCTAAGTTACACCTTGTCGAATAGAAGAATCAGGTGCAATCTCATTAGGGAACCGCTTGATAGAGCTCTAGCAAATGTTTCTTGGTGCACCATCTTCACGGAAGCAAGAGTTCTCCACCTACCTGCCATCTTAGGTGACCATAACCTTTTGCTACTCGAACGAACGTATTTAGGTCCTTTTAATGATGTGACTCAGACCTCACCGAGTCGTCTCGAGCATGGATACACCCTATAAGACTCTTCTCTTATTATGTTTTAGTTATTTATTTTAGAAAAATAAGGATTTTGTATGTCGCATTCGAACACGGGAGGGTGCGTTCGAATGCCTGTAGGCGTTCACATCGATAGAGAACACAATTTATGCGTTCGAACGCACAATCTCGTTCTAACATGATTGGCGAGAATTTATTGTTTCTAGGGTTATTATTTATTATTTTTGTCTTGTTTGGTTAGCCTCTTAAGGTGTGGATAGCAACTGAAAAGATTATAATGAATGAATATTGAGTTCTATTCCCTTTCCTTCCTCTCTATCCTAATCTTTCTTCCCTTTCGTTCAAGCCCTAGCCTTGCGCTATCTCGACGTCGGTGATCCTCTAACCTCCCTCGTCTTTTGAGTCTTCCCTCCTCCTTGGGATCTCGACCCCTTCTCCCCCTTTATCCTTATCTCCTAAACACCACAATCCATCTGCCCTATCACCATTATTATCCCTTACCTCTTCATCACCACGACCCGTCATTTCCACCATCACCCCCACTTTTAAGTATTTTCGTCCCAGTGTCAGTCAGAATCTATGAGGGGCATAAATACTCAAAAGGTAGATCAGAAAGTTATAGATCGACCACCCCTAGTTTCATAATTTTCCATCTATAGTAGAATATCTAGTAAATATTTTCTCCCGATTGCGCGGGCTGCTTTCCTACATTCAATCAGAAGCGGACATTCGGACTATAACAAGTGGTATCAGAGCCGCCGTTCCTCGGCCACCATGCCAACCACCAGATCCATGGCATTGAGACCTAATGAAGGCCCCTCCGCTGAGGGAGAGGCAACATAGATTATCAGATCGGATGCCAACCCTAACTCACTGATCCAAACGTCTCCAGCAACCTCTACGGTCAACTCAGATCTAATCAAGATGTTTAAGGATATGATGGAGACACAATGAGCCTGCAAGCATCAATGGAAGCAATAACTCAAGTCCTCTTAGGTGCACCAAGGGGTATGGTGGCGATCGAGTTCCCTACTCAAGCCCGGGCTGCACCATAAAGGGAACCCACATTTTGCCAAAGGACATTGCCTCCACCATTCCATACCAGGTGGGAGGAAGACCATGAAGATCCCATGGGTGGTCATGCTAGGAGGCCCTTGCTGCCCACGCCGGCCGAAAGGCACAACGTACCACCACTGGTCTTTCACCACGACGTACCACCGCTAGTTAATCACCATGACCGAGCACCAGATCCATCCCTCTACAATGACGATGACGAGTGGATGGATTACGAAGAACCAACGACCCCACGACACCATCCTAGGGATGCTCGATTCAACCCAAGAGAAAGGAGGCCTAACCGATATGACGAAGAAGAATGAGGCGTCTGTGCAGGGACTGTTTGCCTCAACTTCCACCCTACAATGGAGGAGACCCACTCGATTAGGTTTATCAAGCTGAGCAATTCTTCGAGTACCAAAGAACACCTAATGCACAAAAGGTGTTGTTTGCATCTTTCCATCTCGAAGACATCGCCATTCGATGGTATTAGGCCACAAATCAAGCTCAACCATATCAATCATGGGAGGAGTTTGCTGACGTTATTTGCGTCCGATTTGGACCCTCTAGTTATATGGATTTCCAATCAAGTGTGTTATCAATCAAGTGTAGGGCTAGTCGGATTCCCAACTCAAGAGCATCTCCATTAGTGGCCTTCAGCGAGATATTCAAGCTGAAGTGAAGGCCACCCGACCAACCACACTGTTGGAGGCTTTTGCAATAGCTCAATTAATGGAAGAGAAGCTTCGAGAGCTGTGAATAGCGAAAATAGGGGGCTGGAGCACCACAGAATCTAGAGGAGTGCCTCAGCAAACAGCAGCCACACCTCATGTGTCGGCACCTCCACCGAGAGCAACAGGAGCAAGAATACCTCCACGGCCACAATTAGAACTGAGGGGACCTCCCCGGACTACCATGAGGAGACTTACCCCAGCCCAGTTGAAGAGAGAAGAGCTAAAGGGCTATGTTTTTATTATGATGAGCGATTCACCCCTCGGCACAAATGTGCCCGACCAGCAGACACAGTGATGCTGTTGGACAAAGCAGAGGATGTAGAGAAAGAGGAAATAATGGAAGCTGAACTACAGGATGCGGTCAAAGACCAAGAAGCATTGAAAAGCAACGAGGAGATCCACGCTGAGATATCCATGCATGCCTACATCGACGACAATGCACCTCGGACGTTGCGAGTCGGTGGCACCACGAAGAATCAAATGGTGAGGATCCTCATCGACACTAGGAGCACCCACAACTTCATAGACGAGCATGTGGTCAAGAAGATAGGGATGGCTACAGACGCTACTTTGGGATTTGATGTAGCTTTGGGAGATGGCACGACGCTCCGAGCAAACGGCGTACACCAAGGCTTTTTTTTTGAAGATTCAGGGCAATTCCTTCACCTTGGATCTTCACCCATTGGCCTTACAAGGGGCTGACATTGTATTAGGGACTCAATAGATGCAAAGTTTGGGCTCGGTGACCTTTGACTTCTCGAAAATGTGGATGGACTTCAAACGAAGAGGCAAGCATGTGCGGTTAGATAAAATTTGATCACGGCTCGGAGCGCAACTTCAACCGATGGTGGGACTACCAAAGGCCAGATGTCATGGACTTTTAATGTAATTAATCTAGAGTCAAGTAGACCATGCAAAGTAAAGAAGAAGTACCCGCTAATTTGTCCGCCTTATTGAAGGAATTCGACAAGGTGTTTGAGGAGTCATGCGGCATACATCCGGCTCGACCCCAAGGCCACCGCATTGAGATTACTCCTGGAGCGGAATTGGCTAATGTTCGTCCTTATCGATACCCATTTGTGCAAAAGGAGGAGATCACAAGACTTATCAAGTTGATGCTAGACAACAGAATCATCCAACCGAGCTAGAGCTCGTACTCCTCACCGGTGCTCCTAGTGCAGAAGAAGGACGGGACATGGCAATTCTGCATGGATTACCGTGCACTCAATGCCATCACGGTGAAGGATAGGTATCCCATACCTGTCATTGAAGAACTCTTGGATGAGCTCTCGGGGGCCTCTTATTTCAGCAATTAGATTTGCGAGCTAGCTACCACCAAATCCGTGTGAGGCCCGAGGATGTGCACAAGACCACATTCCGCACACATGATGGGCATTATGAGTTTAAGGCCATGACTTTAGGACTAACTAATGCCCCCTCCACCTTCCAAGGTTTGATGAATGATGTCTTTAGAGTATTATTGAGGTGGTTTGTACTAGTCTTCTTCGACGACATCCTTATGTACAGCCGCTCATGGAGGGAACATTTTGTTCACCTTCGCAAAGTATTACAGATTTTGAAGGACAATGAGCTGATGGTGAAGGAGTATAAATATTTATGAGGCCCGCTGAGAGTGGAGTTGTAACAACTCGGCCCTTAAAAAAATATATCAAATCAAATCAATTTGAGCATGACGCGACCGGCCACATTGTGGCTGGCATTGTGCCCAAGCTAAGCCCAGTAGGTGAGAAATTTATTCACTTGTCATGGCTAGTTTTGGGCGCGCCATGTGCACGCAACCGCCAAGCCGACCAAGCCGACCAGGCCAGTTGGGTGTTGCAGGGCCCGCAGCCGTCGCCACCATCCTCTCTCCTCCACCGCCTTCTCTCTCTCTCTCTCTTGATCACCCTCTCACTCTACTCTATCTCACACTCTCTTTCTTTTCCCATTGCTGACAATAGTCTGCCGCCACCTCCCTTAGAACCGTCGCCACCTCCCTTAGAACCACCGCCACCTCCCTTAGAACCACCACTGCCAATGAGATCTCTCTCTCTCTCCCTCTCTCCTTCTTGCCTTGAGCTCGGGCTCGCTTGAGTTGATCTGTCGGCGAGAGGCCGGCCACTAGCTGGCCAACAATGGTCAACTCCCTCCCCGCTAGCCTAGGTCCGCAGCCCCTCCCGACCCTTCTCTTTTCTTCTTTCTTCTTCCTTCCTCTTCTTCTTCTTCTTCTTCTTCTTCTTCTTCTCCCCTCCCCTTCTTTTTCTCTCCTTGGGCTTACTGCCCTCAGCTACAGTGGTGCTTGGCTTGGCCCAGCACCTTGTAGTGCATGGTGCTGGGCTTGGCCAGCACCTGTTGTAAAAAGGTATAGGTGCAGGAAGACCATTTTGAATCTTTATGTAGATTTTAATCATTGATTGTAGTTGGATGATCTTATACTATGAAAATATGTTAAACAATATGATATGATTAGGGATTGTAAAATTTTAGAATAAGTGATATGATCAGTTGTCCTTGCAAGATGCTTGTGTTAGTAGTTATAGAAGTTTTGATTGTACAAGCAAATAGATGTTTAACATCTCTGTTACATTATTAACTTGATGATTACAAAGAGGATAATAAAGATAGGAAATATGACATGAACTAAGATTATGGATTATGAATGATTTTAGTAGTTGAGATTTAATATAACTTTTGGATGACATGAAAGTGAGATTAGTTTAGAAACTGCTAATTATGTGGATATGATTAAGTGGAAGAATGATAATGATATGAACCGTATAGCATAATAGTAATTTACTAAGATGGTAGCACTTGATATACCTTGTATGATAGTAGAAAAATGCATTGCCAATTTAGTTTTGACATCGATTTAGAGGATAAGAATGTGATAGCATGTGGATTGTGTGTTCTTGATGATATTGGATTTGACTCAAAAATATGTAGACTTATATTGATTTACGGTTATTGTGTGGTACTGATGATGTTGTAGAATAATTTTAAGCAATGTTATAAGATTAATTTTTTCAGTATATGTGGTGGACTTTATTCGAAGGTTGTAATAGAATATTAACGTGAAACTTTTGAGAAATTACCAGGTTTAGGTAATTATTTATTAAAAATGAGATGTGATGATTTTTTTTGACATGGGTGTTAAATTGGGTATTATGACATTGTCTTGATGATACAACTAGAGAGATTTGTAGATAGAATTATATATAGAGTATATGATAGATTTGACTATGCATTATGATCGATTTGGAAGTTGGACTAATGGCTTTATAGGATGGACCATATTCAGTGTATTGACTGATGTTTATTATATTGCTAGACGATAAATAAATAGTGATGTATAGAAGGTGGTTATATTTGCATTTCTATAACCTTTGACTTACGTGATAAATTATTACCAGAAGTTATTGAGTGAGCTTTTTGAATGAAACGATTGATTTTAATAATTGTAATGACTTACAAGTTCGTATATGAGTTTTAAGATAAAGATATCTAATTGAGAAATGATAATTATAGGATAGGATTGATAATTCTATTATAGTTTGTAAATTTTTTATTTTTTTAGGAATTACAAAATTGAGGATGTGAGTTGATTTAAAATAAAAGAGAAAATTTATGTTAGTGAGGTTGATAATTATTATTCTTAGGCATTATATTATCCATATGAATAAATTGATTTCAGTTTCTTTATTAGTAGATCATATCATAATAGCCTGAATAACTCGGTAGATTAATCTTAGTATCTTATTAGTTCATGGAAAGTACTTTTATGGGTTTATCTGAATTATGAGTACGTACTCTTAAAGATTAATTATGATTGGTTAGTAAATACTTGGAATTTTATTAGTTACATGATGCTATGTTGATGTTTTTGAGTATATGTTAACAATTGTTGGGTATGGATTTGTTTTATGAGTTGAGTATTATATTATCGAGTCATTGGAATGTTGGATTATGTGACAGAATTTACTAGGAAGTTATTGCTTTTACAATGGTGATTGAGTTAATCATGATTGGATTGGAACTATATGAATTAATGAATAGATAGTTTGGATGCTGAAAATAATTGATGAAAAGATCATTATAATTTATTTTTTTATCATGTATGTTGCTTGAGGTAGCTTAAATTTAATCATTCAAATATTGCAGGTTAAGAAGGAAGATAATATAAGGAATGAGAAGGCTATATAAATTTTATTTGATATTATAGTATGATTAACATCGATAGGTTGGATTTGATGAGTTGTATGTTATTTTGAAGAATGTATTATGAACATAGACTGTGATTAACATTATGGCCGGCCTCGTGCCCAAGCTAAGCCCAATAGGTGAGAAATTTTCTCACCTGCTGTGGCTGGTTTTGGGCACGCCACATGCACCCAGCCGCCGCCGCCATCCTCCCTCCTCCACCGCCTTCTCTCTTAATCTCTCTCATTGTACACTCTCTCACTCTCTTTCTCTTCCCATTGCAGACATCGGCCCACCGCCACCTCCCATGGAATCGTCGCCGCCAATGAGATCTCCCACTCCCATCTCTTTCCTTTTCTTTCTCTCTCTTTCTCTTCCTCTCTCCTTCTTGCCTTGAGCTCGGGCTCGCCGGAGCCAAGCCGCCGGCAAGAGGTCGGCCACTGGCTAGCCAGTAACGGCCGGCCCCCTCCTCGCCAACCCGCGTCCACAACCCCTCCCTCCCTTCCCTTTTCTTTTTTCTTCTTTCTTCTTCTTCTTCTTCTTCTTCTTCTTCTTCTCCCCTCCCCTTTTTCTTCTCTCCTCAGACTTACTGCCCTCGGCTGCAGTGGTGCTAGGCTCGGCCCATCACCTTGTAGTGCATGTTGCGGGCTTGCCCAGCACACTTGCAACGCATGCATGCACCTATGGCGTGCAAGGTGCTGGGCTCAACCCAGCACACTTGCGACACGTGTGTGCTGGGCTCGGTGTTGAGGTGCTAGGCCGAGCCCAGCACTATAGCAAGGGGAGGTTGCTCCCTTCTGTTATTTTTATTAATTATATAATTTATTTTCTAAAATTAAGGTAAATTAGTTTTTTTTAGATAATTTTTGATAATTTACAACTTACTAATATAATTATTAGCTAAGCATAAGTAAGACAAATATAATTAATTGTCTTACTTATTTGAGACCCCGTGGACCTTACTAGCGACGAGTGGCGGTTGATCGATGAACGTGAGGGATACGTGTGTAGTATCTTTTGATCAGATGTGAGTAGTTTTATCCTCTAGACGCCTTTCTCAAATTAGGATATATTATATATTATGTATATGCATGTTTTAGCCTCCAGCATGGTTATATGATCTTATTTAGAGATGATTTCAGTTTAGTATATTTTATCATGCATATGATTAGGCTGATCTGTGATATGAGTATGTTGGTGATATATAGAGATGATTGGATATGACTATATTGTTATGAGTTTATGATTTGAGATGAACTTTAGCATGAGTATGCATGTGATAGACTGGCATGACTATACATGTGAATATGTATTACTGGTCATTTCATCGCATCATATATATTTTTGACTCATCTTCTACCTAAATTCCTAATATTCATGACTTGTTATAGTATTGGGTAAAATGCATATTAACTGTCATTTAAAAGGAATATATAAAATCTGATTAATAAGATAGTTGATAGAAAGTGTGAGGATACCCGAGTGGGCGCAAAGGTTAGCACGCACTTGGTGGATGATTGATCGCACGATATAGTCGCGATTTTGTGGCCTTATGTCCGAGGTCGTTAGTCTATGTGCGTAGTAGACATTCAAACACATGCCATTCGCTAGGGCATATGTGGTGAGTTATCCTCACATATTTCTATCAACGAAAAGGGAGCCCACTCCAGATGGATGTTGATACCATTAGCGAATGGCAGGATATGATTATGTTTGAAATACTCTTTGCAGATGACAGAGTATGCTCTAAGCCTTCAGGCATGATGTTGAGACCGGGTACCAGGTGTTGACTATGCACAGTGGTTTAGTGTGATGATATTATACTCAGATGTCATTGGTGACTGAGATGTTGAGAAATACATATGATTTCATTATCATCTGATATACCTAATTATTGAGTAGTCAATAAACATCATATATGGTTATATTTGATATCATAGCTTGGTCATAGTATGACATGGAGATTTATTTACACATTGTCGAGAATTATATACTTTGATCAGTTATGATATAATATCTATATTTAATTTATATATTATTGAATATGATATCTATATTTAATTTATATATTACTCATTCATGACATGATGCTCCTATGTGATTCATATTATCTAGTACATGATTTACTCTCTATTTAGCAACATTGATTCGGGGTAAGGTCTATTCACTAAGCCTTTTGCTTATGACTCTCATTATTTCCTTTCTAACCCCCAAGATATTATGGTACGTGATAGCAACTTGAAATATCTTGAGAAGATATTTTAAAGCAAAGATTAGGTGAGCTATAGACGTAAGATGGTATAGAAGATAGAGTAGCGACGTACTTGCTCAATCTATCAACCACCATAAAAATAATAGAGTAGCCACGTACCAGCGGAAGACCTTCTATAAAATCTATAGAAATGTCTTCCCAAACATGGTCCAGTATCGATAAAGGCTGAAGTAATCCGGCCGATTTCAATGTGGTTGTCTTAGCCCTTTGACAGACGTTGAAAACACAGACAAAACTCCCCATATCTAGCCTTAGTCCTATAAAAATCTCAAAACATCTAGGTCAGATGTACATGCATATCTTAGCGCATCAAGAAATGAAAAAGTAGGAGAAGAATAGGTTGCAAGCTCGGCGGTATCGATTTGGCGTGATAGTGCATCCGCCGCTCTATTTTTCGTTCCTTTCTTGTACTGAATTTTATAATCATAGCCCAGCAATTTTGCGACCCATCTCTGCTGTGCCAGAGTGTGAATTCGCTGCCCCATAAATTATGGAAGACTCCTTTGATTTGTTCGAATAATAAATCGTCTGCCGATCAAATAAGACCTCCACTTTGTCACCGCATGTAGGATTGCCAACATCTCCCTCTCATAGGTCAATAATTGTTGGGATTTCTGTGATAGAGCCTTGCTGAGAAAGGCCATGGGACATCCTCCTTGTATTAGTACAGCTCCTATGCCAACTCCCGACGCATCGAATTCCACAACGAACTCTTTAGTGAAGTCTGGTAGAGCAAGAATGGGCGCCGTTGTCATTGATATTTTCAATATTTTAAAGGCTGCAGCGGCTTCCTCCGTCCATCTAAAAGAGTCCTTCTTCAGCAAAGAAGTGAGAGGAGCAGCAATCTTGCCATACCCAGCGATGAAGCGACGATAATACCCGGTCAGCCCTAAGAAGCCGCGTAATCCTATGGTGGAAGTAGGGATTGGCTAAGTTGTCATGCACGCCACCTTTTGAGGATCCGCCGCCACTCCTTTTGCTGTTATGATGTGGCCTAAATACTCTACTTGTGTTACTCCCCATAGGCACTTGGACATCTTAATCTTCAGCTAGTTTTGCTTCAACAAATCCATATCCTCTAAATGCCACCAATGCTCCATTTCAGTCCTGCTGTACACCAAAATGACGTCAAAGAATACCATGACATATCATCACAGTCAAGGCCAAAAAATATCATTCATAAGGCCTTGAAAAGTAGCTGGAGCATTGGTGAGACCAAATGGCATCACTTGGAACTCATAGTGCCCGTCCGAAGTCCGAAATGTAGTTTTGTACACATCTGCCAGGTGAACTCTAATTTAATGATACCCAGCCCTCAAGTAAAGTTTGCTAAATATGGTCGCCACTGCAAGCTCATCCAGTAGCTCCTCTATGATCGGAATGGGATACCAGTCCTTGATGGTGATAGCGTTTAGTACCCAGGAGTCGACACAAAAACGCCACAACCCATCCTTTTTTCGCACCAATAACACGTGCGATGAGTAAGAGCTATGACTTGGTTATATGAGGTCTTGCTCCAACATCTCGGCCACCATCTTGGAGATAACTTCCTTCTACGCATGTGGATATCGATACAGTCTCACGTTCACCGGTGCGGTCAGGCATAATCTCTATGCGATGGTCCGCTGTTCGCCTTGGCGGCAACTTCTTTGGCTCCTTAAATAGTCCAAAAAATTTATCTAATAAATTAGACAAATTAATTGTAGTACCTGGACTCATTTGAGGCTCATCTCGTACTGATCCTAACTGAACAAGATAGGCCAATCACTCACACAACGCAGCCCCACCATTGGCTGCGTCGCTGCAATCGGCGGGGACCGAATGCCATCAAGTTGTACCTCTTTGTTTCCTTGCTTAAATTTCATCCACATACTCCGGAAATCAAATGTGACGAGTCCCAAGCTCTGCAACCACTGAGTGCCAAGGATAATGTCTGCTCCTTGCAGCGCTAACAGATACAATTCCATAATGATGTCGTGTTCTTGCACCCAAATACCGACCCGGCGGCACAAGCTCTTTGCCTGAAGCTTCATGCCGTCTCTAATAGCGACCTCAAACCCTACGGTCTGTTCAGCATCCAAGCCCAACTTCCTTACCAACCTCTCGTCTAAAAAGTGTGTGTACTCCCTAAATTGATAAGGATGTGTACACAATGTTTTTTAATGAGTCCATCCAACTACAATCTCCTCGGCGCGAAAGTACTCGAATATGCATGCATAGATATCTCAGCTTGGATATCTTCCTCTACGCCCTCCTCCACGTCCTTCTTATGGACCTCCTCTGTATACTCTCCATCACCAACAACCTCATCATCCCCGGTCATCGGTGTTCCAAACCGATCAGGAGTGTGAAAGTTCAAACGGGTGGGTCTTGTGCTTCCTCTAACATCGGAAGAGGGTCTCAAGGGTGGTCATGCTCCAGTACTAGTAGTCGCTGCCTTTGAGCCCGCAGAATTTCTAGCCGGCGTTCTCGGCGCAAACTGCCCATCTCGGTTGCCCCAACTTGCTTTCGTTGCCATCTTGAGAGCCTTGTGCTTTTGCTCCATCCTCACGGCATTCTCAAAGCCCTCCTCAAGAGTGGTAGGACAGAGAGCATGAACATCCGCCTGGATCTCCTCCCGTAAACCTAAAATAAAGGTACTCATCAATGTCGATTCGAACCAAGGTGGCTCGCAACGACAATTAACTCTTTCAAATTCTGCTTGGTACTCTAATACATTTGTCCTATGAACTATCTTGATTAATGTGGCAGCAAAATCTTCATACGCTGCTGTCCCAAATCTATGTGTAATCCTCCTACAAAAGTCTAACCAATCGGTAAATCCTCCACCTCGAATGGCCGATTGATACCAATGCAACGTTATTCCTTGGAGGTGAAAGCTTGTCGTCAGTACCTTTGCGTCCTCCGCTGTGCCTTGACAATCAAAGTATTGCTCCACTTGAAACACCCAATTCATCAAATCTCCGCCTTGAAATTTTGGAAAGTCCAAGTGTGCGGTTCTCCCCCGGATAGCATTATTGGGCTCACAAAAGATCCTTGGTTTAGGTCTGAACTAATATGCTTGTTGCTCACCTTCTTTGAATCCTCGAGCACTCCATCACCATCTCTGAAGGGATCAACATCATCATCTAAGTGCCAAATCTTCTTCATCGATGAAGCGCACCAGTGCCGCATGTCTCTCGGGTTTCACCACCGTCGGCCTTAGGTTGTGTATCGAAGGTGGGAGATGATGTGTAGGAATAGGTAAAAGAGGATCATTGATATTAACATGTCATACCTGGACTTGTGGGGTATCGGTTTGGTGTGGCCCCATCGCCAGTCCTTCTTGAGGCATAGATCTTCATCAAGAAGATGACGAAGCCGATCGGTTCATAACATATTCCTTCAAGGCATTATAATCATTCTAAATTGCGTCCACCCGATGCAGCAATGTTTAGAACATGCCCCTAAGTTAATCTGCCAAGCCCATGTTCAAACTCATGGACGTTGGTTGACTCGGTCCTACCGTGGCCGCACCAAGGGAATCGGCCTCTCGATGTGCCCTCCATTAATCTCCTTGATGATGTCATCTTCCTTGTCTCCACCATTAATGGAGGTCCGAGGTTTGTCAGGCCTCGATATCAATGGTAGGTTACGGAATGTCCTCTTCAATATCTGGATTGATCATAGGAAGCAGTCTGTGCAACCAATAAAAAATATTCACCAAATATTCTTCCAAAGTCAGAAAATTATGAAACTAATGGTGGTCGATTCGTAACTTCCTGATCTACGTTTTTTGTATTTATTCCCTTCATATATTCAAACTACAACTGGGACAAAAATATGCTAGAGTGGGATGATGGTGGTGGTGACATGTGGAGTGGATGATAGGGTTATGGATGATAATGATGATACGATTCCGATTTCATGGATGTTGTCTCGAGCATGAATACACTTTAGGGGTGTCTTTGTCTCTTGTTTTAGTGTTTAATTCTTAAAAAAATAAGTTTTCTGTATGTCGCGTTCGAACGCTGGTGGAGTGCGGTCGAACATAGTTGTGAACGCCTGCATCACGTTTGCACATCTAGAGAGTGTGAATTGTGCGTTCGAATGTGCCTGTGAATGCCTGCAATGCGTTCGCAAAATTCTAGATAAGTGAGAAATAAGTGCATTTGAACACGATCGGGCGCGTTCGAACGCGGTCAGCGAAAATGCATTGTTTAGGGTTAATTTTGAATTGTTGGTTAGCCTCTAAAGGTGTGGATGGCAACCATGGAATCATTATTGATGAATTGAATTTTTGCCTTGCTTACTTCATCTTCTTCGCTCCCATTCTCTCGATCCCCAGTGACGCCGCTTCTAGCCTCCCTCGATCGGCCAATCACCCTAGTCTCTTAGGGGTGGCCCTCTCCTCCCCCTTCTTCTAATCTATCCAACACTTGCCCTAACCCTTCCATCAACCATAACCCTTCCACCACCACTTTTCACCGGTGCCACCCCATTAATGTCAATCCACCACCAACCACCATCATCTAGGATCTCGTGCCTCCATCCACGGATCCTGATCAGACCCACTAACGTTCGTCCACTAATCGGACGATATCTCGAGATTCCTATATCTGATTCGCCTGAAATTTGATTTGTTGGAAAGCTCTTTTCCGGAATATAAAAATTTCACTGATCTGATGACAAAATATTTTGAGATCTATTTACAAAGTTTTGTCAGATCTAGTTCAGATCTGAAAATTGGAAGAGATCGAACCTTGGCCTAAAAGGGGAGATCGTATCAAGCTGGTATCAGAGCCACGTTCCTCGAACACGCGCTTCCTACGATGACAACTAGAGCCATGGCTGCACGGCGAGATAAGGAAGAAGAGATTCTCCCAATAGAGGAGGGGGAAACGGTTGCGGGAACTTCCACCCGTGGAACCGCCCGATCTAATCGAAATACGAAAGAACCTAATGTTCAAGCCGTATTGGGGTTTCTTTCTCAACAAATGTCTATCAACAACCAGATGATGATGGAGATGATGCAGGAATTACGGGCGACAAGGGAAGCTATGGCGAACGGGAACGCACCATCGACCCCACGACGCGAGTCCACTCCCATGAACCCACCGCCACCGGTTCAGAATTTGCAACCACAAGAGACTCTGCTACCACCACCCTATGGGCAGAGGCAAGCAAGGATGGTTCCACCAAGCCTAGTTGTAGATGAACCGATTCGATGAGTGAACCACTATGGAGATCACCTTAGAGATCAAGATCCGTGGGCTGGGCAATACTACCCGAAACCATGACGAGTTAATCAAAACCAAAGGAGGGATCATCAACCATTCATGGTGCATCCTCCTCTGGTTAGACAAGGACTTGGACATGATCCGAAACGAGACAACGACATCCGTGGACAAATCGTGCATCTCGAATTCCCCAAGTTCAAAGGTGGCGATCTGATCGATTGGTTGTATAGGGCGGAGCAATTCTTCGCATACCAAGGTATAGCGGAAGAATACAAGGTGACGCTTGCGAGCTTCCACCTTGAAGATGCGGCGCTTCATTGGTTTCGAGCAGCCAATGCCAATGAGGCTATCAAAACTTGGGCTGAAATTTTGTGCCGATATCACGCAGCGATTTGGAGCGTCAAGGTATGAAGACTTCGATGATAGGATCTTCTCTTTGGGGCTAAGGCTCTGATACCAGCTTGATACGATCTTGCACAGAACTTTGAAATAAGATCCCAAAATATTCTGTCGTCAGATCGACGTGAGATTTTGATATGTTGTATCCTCGTAAAAGATCTTTCCAACAAATCAAGTTTCAGGCAAATCGGAGTTGGGGATCTCGAGATATCGTCCATTTAGTGGACGAAGGTCAGGTGGTCTGTTTTGGATCCGTGGATGGAGGCATGTGATCCTAGGTAATGGTGGATGGTGGAGGACCGGCGTTAATGGGGTGGCACCGGTAAAAAGTGGTGGTGGAAAGGCTATGGTTGATGGAAGGGTTAGGGCAAGTGTTGGATAGATTAGACGAAGGGGGAGAAGAGGGCCACCCCTAAGGGACTAGGGTGATTAGCCGGACGAGGGAGGTTAGAAGCAGCGTCGCCAGGGATTGAGAGAACGGGAGCGAAGAAGACGAAGGAAGCAAGGCAAAACTCAATCTCAATAATCAATAATAATTTTGGTTGCCCTACACATCCTTTTATAGGCTAACCAACAACTCACATTAACCCTAAAACACAATTTTCGCCGACCGCGTTCGAACTCGCCCGACCGCGTTCGAACGCACCGAATTAGCTCTTCTGGATTTGTGAACGCGATGCAGGCGTTCGAACGCATGATCGAACACGCCTGTCGGTATTTGCGAACGCGATGCAGGCGTTCACAGTGCGTTCGAATGCACCGCGTTCGAATGCACAGTACATTCTCTTCACCACTTTCACAACCCCGTTCACAAACCGCGTTCGAACTCACTCCACCCGCGTTCGAACGCGACTTACAGAAAACTTATTTTAATGGAAATTAAATACTAAAACATGAAGCAAAAACACTCCTAAAGTGAATCCATGCTCGAGACGACGTCGGTGAAGTCCGAATCGTATTAATCCACCACGCTTCCGCAACCTTGTCCTCAAGGTTTGAAGTTCGGAAAGTGATCCATGATATCTGACTCTAGCTCCCAGGTAGACTCGTCAGTAGGTTTGCCCAGCCACTCAATTAGCACTTCAGTCTCTAATCTGGTCCCATGGCGTCTTCTCCTGCGGCCTAATACTCGGACCGGTTCAGTGGGGGCATCTTCCTCCATTAGTTCGGGTAAGGCCGAACCCACCACATGGTTAGGCCCGATCTGGGCCTTCAATGCTGATACATGGAAGATCGGATGTATCCTGGTTCCTTCAGGTAGGTCCAACCAGTAAGCTACTAGACCGATTCGTTGTAGCACTTGGTACGGACCGTAGTACTGTAACCCAACTTTTGGTTCAAAATCGGTCTCAATGTGGATTGCCGATACGGTTGAGCTCGAACGAACACCAATTGATCCACCTCAAATTCTCGCTCACGTCGGCCTTTGTCATGAGTTTGCTTCATACGGTTTTGGGCTGTGGCTAGGTGAGTCTTGAGCCGTCTCAATGTTTTATCTCGATCAGCCAGCTCCAAGTCAAGCTCGGTCCTATCCGCCGCCGCGAGTCTATCATAGGCACGCAAGACAGGGGGAGTGCGCCCATAAACCGCCTCCAAAGGGTTCATCCTCAGTCGAGCTTGGATACTTGTACTCCTACTAGCCCAAGGTGGAATTCGGATCCATCTACATTGAGTCCACTTGGTCTCGGGTGGTCGAACCACTTGACTCAATGTCAGTTCAGCAATAGTAATCTGGTACATCCGATTGCGCTCGGGAGGTCGAGTTAGATGTAGTTGGTGGATCCAGATTAGTTCCTCCCAATGACTCGAGTTAGGTTCAGCGACAGCCATTTGCATTAGTAGAGCTCGGTCCCCTGCACAAGGAAAGCTCACAAGTGGTTGCAATGTCAGCCCTTGCCGCGGTTGATTTCCATCCAGCAGCACCCTTCGTCCATTCCTCTGAAATGTTAGTGTGAGGTTTGAGAAATCAAATGTTACGAGCCCCAAGCTTTGAAGCCATTGAGTCCCCAAAACAATGTCGGCACCTCGCAAGGCCAACGGATAAAGATCCAATGTGAAAGTTTGGCCTTGCACCTTCAATTCCACCTGGTCAAGCCCAACAATGTAGCCTTCTTGAAATTCTAACCACTTAGAGTCTTCAAAAAAATTTGAAATCCCTAATCTTTCTCTCATAGTTCCATCTCCATCAGCCATTGCCATAGGAGTTGCCTTAGCACGTGGCAGCCTTGACTGAGTAGTGACCACCTCTAGTAGTTGCTTTAGTAGGGTTCCCGACGGTGTGGCAGTAGTTGACGGCGATGGAAGGCCGAAGTTGGCCCAAAAAATAAAATCTCCAGGTCCTTCTCTGTCCCGTTGCAGCCATGGCAAGGAGCCTTTGGTCATCCGGAATACTAAAATAGTTGCTGGTGAGGCCCATCTTGGGGTGGCGACGGTTGACTGCTGTGGAAGGCTGAGGTTGACAAAAACTAAATCTTCATCTCCTTCTTCTTCATTTTGTCGTAGCCATGGCAGGGAGCTTTCGACCATTGGGGTGAGAAAAGCATTAGCCCACAAGGTCTTTACGAGGCTGTCAGAGGCTGGTGTTGTCGTGGTTGGAAGATTGTGGCCTTCTCCTTCGAGTTGTAGCTCGGTGGAAAGCTGCAACGTTATCGCCGGTGATGGCGCTATCGCGGTCGACTTTCGATTGACCGAGGAGAAAGGTGGAAGGCCATTAGAGGCCATACATGATTTCTTCATAGTTGCTGACTCGTTGTGGTTGCAAATGAAGGTGGTGTTAGGCGGCCCAAGTGCTGGAACTTGCGGTTCTAGATCATCTCCCTCACCACTGATGAGGATTCCTGATGAGGAATATCCAGCGGCCACGTGTGGTCTTCCTCCATTCAATAGTGGTTCGCACGGTTGTCGACTCGTCGAAGAACTCCGTTCGACGTCAAAAGAACATTTCCAACCGTTGAGCTTGCCGAAGGAAACTGCTGCCTTGAAGCTAGACTCCTCACCGTTTCTGCAGGGATCGGGAATGGTGCAGCCAGCCCTTCACAGTTTTTTACGAGGTCTCCGGTGCATGGGAAGATGTGGAGGTTCCGAGGGCTGCTACAATGGTCGAGGATCCCATTGTAGCGGACAGCCGTTCGTTGCGGCTAACCATGGGTCGAGGTGTAGAAGCTCGATCTTGCCTGATAGCCGAACTCTCCCCTACTTTTGTGATGAACGGGGAGGCCGTGGAGGATGTTGGGTATGTTGCAGAGGGTTCCCCATGCTGCCTTGTGATTGCCCTGCTTGTTGAAGAAGGTTTCGGCCACGCCCGAATTTCCCACAGCATCTCCATCATCATTTGATTATTGATGGCCATCTACTTGGAAAGAGACCCCAACACGGCTTGAACGTCAGGTTCTTCCGTATTCCGATTAGATCGGGCGGTTCCGCGGGTGGGAGTCCCCGCAACCGTTTCTCTCTCCTCTATTGGGATAATCTCTTCTTCGTATCTCGCCGTGCAGCCATGGATCTGGTTGTCGTCATTGGAAGTGCTTGTCCGAGGAACGGTGGCTCTGATACCAGATTGATACGATCTTCTCTTTGGGGCTAAGGCTCTGATATTAGCTTGATACGATCTGGCACGGAACTTTGAAATAAGATCCCAAAATATACTGTCGTCGAATCGACGTGAGATTTTGATATGTTGTAGCCCCGTAAAAGAGCTTTCCAACAAATCAAGTTTCAGGCGAATCGGAGTTGGGGATCTCGAGATATCGTCCGTTTAGTGGACGAAGGTTAGGTGGTCTGTTTTGGATCCGTGGATGGAGGCACGTGATCCTAGGTAATGGTGGATGGTGTAGGACTGGCGTTAATGGGGTGGCACCGGTAAAAAGTGGTGGTGGAAAGGCTATGGTTGATGGAAGGGTTAGGGCAAGTGTTGGATAGATTAGACGAAGGGGGAGAAGAGGGCCACCCCTAAGGGACTAGGGTGATTAGCCGGACGAGGGAGGTTAGAAGCGGCGTCGCCGGGGATTGAGAGAACGGGAGCGAAGAAGACGAAGGAGGCAAGGCAAAACTCAATCTCAATAATCAATAATAATTTTGGTTGCCCTACACATCCTTTTATAGGCTAACCAACAACTCACATTAACCCTAAAATACAATTTTCGCCGACCGCGTTCGAACTCGCCCGACCGCGTTCGAACGCACCGAATTAGCTCTTCTGGATTTGCGAACGCGATGCAGGCATTCGAACGCGTGATCGAACGCGCATGTCGGTATTTGCGAATGCGATGCAGGCGTTCACAGTGCGTTCGAACGCACCACGTTCGAACGCACAGTACATTCTCTTCACCACGTTCACAACCCCGTTCACAAACTGCGTTCGAACTCACTCCACCCGCGTTCGAACGCGACTTATAGAAAACTTATTTTAATGGAAATTAAACACTAAAACATGAAGCAAAAATACTCCTAAAGTGAATCCATGCTCGAGACGACGTCGGTGAAGTCCGAATCGTATCATTCGATGCTCTCCTCTCAAAGACGATGCAAAAGACCACGGTTGGGTCATACCAAGTAGAGGTTGAGAGGATAAGTAGCCGATGTCAACCCCCACGGACGGATTAGCAACTTCGCAGTACTTTCATCTCCGAGCAGTGGGGAGACATACAAGCCGACGTGAGGGCTTTAAGGCCTAGAACTTTAAAGGAGGCCTTTGAAGATGTGATGCTCATGGAAGACAAACACAGGGCCATAAAGTTACACCTGAAACAGAATTGGACGAGCCAAGGAAGCTACAATCAAGCTCAACCAGCCATAGCGGTGGGAAATAGTACCAGCGTACCGAGGACTGTTGCTGCAATGGTGCCTTCTCGAGCACCCTTGAAGCCATCCCAAGATGTGAAATACGCACCTAGAGAACCGAGACGAGCACCCTTGAAGCCATCCAAAGGCCTATGCTTTCGTTGTGATGACAAGTTTGTACCCGGGCATCGCTGCGCTAAACTGATGGGATTGGTGATGCTAATCGATGGATTGGAGGAGGCTGAGGATGAGATTACAGATGAAGATGAGGTTGTGGCTAGTCAGCGAGGAGGAGTAGCTGAGGAGCGACTTGTGGAAGACATGATGGCTGAGATTTCCCTCCACACCTATTCCGGGACAGCAATGCCAAAGACCTTGCGGGTGAACGGTGTAATCAAGACAACCATAGTGAGAATCTTGGTCGACACCGGTCCACCTACAACTTCATTGATAGGAGGCTTCTTAGAAAGATTGGGCTTGAGTCGAAACCCATAGAAGGGTTCGATGTGACGATTGGAGACGGCACCACATTGCGGGCAGATTTCATTTGTGGATGTGTGGAGTTGGAAGTGCAAGGCCAATATTTCACATTGGACCTTTATCCGTTGGCCTTGCAAGGTGCCGACATTATTTTGGGGACTCAATGGCTTTGAAGCTTGGGGCTCGTGATATTTGACTTTACAAACCTCTCATTAACGTTTTAGGGGAATGACTAGAGAGTGCTGCTGGATGGAAATCAACCATTGATTGAACTTCCAAGCGTAGGGGACGAAAGTGAGCTCGTCTCTTTCTCAGCACCCACTTTTCCTTTTTTCTCAGATCTACAGAGAGCCAGTGCAGGGCATAATGATCTGGTCCGACTCATGGAGAAGCTAAGAGAGAACCCATCAAGCCACCCCGAGCACGAGGAGCGCGACGGGTTGGTACTCAAGCGCGGGCGGATCAAGGTACCCGCGAACGAAGAGCTATGGAGACTATTGATGGCACACTTCCATGATACAACTATAGCAGGCCATGAAGGGGTCCTACGTACCTACAAGCGGCTGGCCCAAAATTGTACATGGACAATGATGAAGTTGGACGTGAAGAAATATGTGCGTGAATGTCAAATCTACCAACGAGTCAAATCGGAGACTCTCAAACCCAGCGAGCTGTTGCAACCACTGCCTATACTGGAGCATATCTAGGAGGACATCACTATGGATTTCATCCAGGGGCTGTCGAAGGTCTAAGGACAATCGATGGTGTTTGTTGTGGTGGATAGGCTGAGCAAATATGCTCATTTCATAGCAATGTCGCACCCGTTTTCAGCGAAAAAGGTTGCTAAAATTTTTGTTCGGAAAGTGGCGCGCTTGCATGGGATGCCTAGGACAATCATGTCAGACCGGAATCGCACCTTCATCAGCAAGTTTTGGTTCGAGTTCTTCAAATTGCAAGGGACTCGAATCAACCTTAGTTCAGCTTATCACCCCGAGACGGATGGCCAAACCGAGGTGGTGAATCGCGGACTGGAGCAATACTTGCGATGCTTTGTGGCGGATCGACCAAAGAATTGGGTTAAATTCTTTCCATGGGCTGAGTGGTCATACAATACCGCTCATCACTCTAAAAGGATCAGCATGACCCCCTTTGAGGCGGTTTATGGGCGCACTCCCCCTATCTTGCGTACCTACGATAGACTTGCGGCGGCAAATAGAACTGAGCTCGACTTGGAACTTGATGATCGAGATGAAACCTTGAGATGGCTCAAGATTCACCTAGCAACAGCCCAAAACCACATGAAACAGACTCATGAAAAAGGCCAGCATGAGCGAGAGTTTGAGGTGGATCAATGGGTGTTCATTCGAGCTCAACAGTAACGGCAATCCACATTGAGGCCAATTTTGAACCAGAAGTTAGGTCACAAGTACTATGGTACGTACCTAGTGCTACAACGAATTGGTCCAGTAGCTTACCTATTGGACCTACCTGAGGGGACCAAGATCCATCCGGTCTTCCATGTATCGGCATTGAAGGCCCAGATCGGGCCTAACCATGCGGTGGGTTCGGCCTTGCCCGAACCAATGGAGGAAGATGGCCCAACTGAACCAGTCCGAGTCTTAGGCCGTAGGAAAAGACACCAAGGATCCAGATTGGAGATCGAAGCGCTGATCGAGTGGCTGGGCAAACCAACTAATGAGTCCACATGGGAGCCTGCGAATGCCTGCATCGCATTCGCAAATTTTGAGAAGTGAGAAATAAGTGCGTTTGAATGCGATCAGGCGCATTCGAACGCGTTTGGCAAAAATGCACTATTTAGGGTTAATTATGAATTGTTGGTTAGCCTCTAAAGGTGTGGATGGTCTTCTTCGCTTCGTTCTCTTGATCCCCGGCGACGCCACTTCTAGCCTCCCTCAACCAGCCATTCACCTTAGTCTCTTAGAGGTGGCCCTCTCCTCTCCCTTCTTCCAATCTATCCAACACTTGCCCTAACCCTTCCATCAACCAAAATCCTTCCACCACCACTTTTCACCGGTGCCACCTCATTAACGTCGGTCCACCACCAACCACCATCATCTAGGATCTCGTTCGTCCACTAATCGGATGATATCTCGATATCCCTAAATATGATTCGCCTAAAACTTAATTTGTTGGAAAGCTCTTTTCTGGGGCTATAACATATAAAAATTTCTCATCAATTCGACAGCGGAATTTTTCGGGATCTATTTATAAAGTTCCGTGTCGATCTAGTCCCAGATCTAAAAATTAGAAGGGATCGAACCTTGTCCTAAAAGGGGAGATCGTATTAAATGGAGATGAGAGTGGATGGTTGATATAGTTTAAGGGATAAGGACGAAGGGGGAGAAGTGGCTGAGATCCCAAAGAGGGAGGGAGAACTCGATAGACGAGAGAGATTAAAAGATAAATGAGACCTTGCCAATGGTACAGGTGGCTGGTTGGTGAAGAAGGAGGAGGGAAATTAGGGTAGAGAGACTAGATAGAGGATAGAGGAGGATAGAAACCAATATTCATTTATTATAATAATTTTGGCTGCCATCCACACATTTATAGAGGCTAGCCAATAAGCCAAAATAATAATTATTAACCCTAATACTAGTGGACTCTCGCCGATTGTGTTCGAATAGGGTCAACCGTGTTTGAATGCATAAGAGACATTCTCTGTGGATGCGAACTGATGCAGGCATTCGCACACGGGTGTTCGAACGCGCCCGACGGCGTTTAAACGCATATTTTGCGTTCTCTATTTTTGCGAACTAATGCAGGCGTTCGCAAAGGCATTCGAACGCGTGCCCTTCCGCATTCGAACGTGTCCTATAGAAAAATTTATTATTTTGAAAATAAATAACTAATGCAATATGAGAAGACTCTAATAAAATCACTGGCATATCGCTTCTTTGGTCCATTTTAGATCCTGGAGAAGGTGGGAGTGGTTGCATATAAGCTGGACCTACCTAAGTCATCCCGAGTTCACTCGGTTTTCCATGTATCCAACTTGAGAGCTCGAGTTGGTCCAGTGGAGCAACTTGCATCACAACTACCTGAACCCGAATCAGAGGTAGTTGAGCCCACTCTAGAGAAGGTCCTAGCACGAAGGAGGGTCAGACATCAAGGATGAATAGTCATAGAGGTGCTGGTAAACCGGATGGGACAAAAATAGGAGCAGGCCACATGGGAACCCGAGGCAACCTTGATGGAGAGATATCCTAAATTCGCACTTTGAGGACAAAGTGAGCAAAAGTATGGTGGAATGATGTGATTCGAACCTCACCGAGTTGTCTGGAGTATGGATACACCCTATGAGAGTCTTCTCTTATTGTGTTTTAGTTGTTTATTTCAAAAAAATAAAGATTTTGTATGTCGCATTCTAACACAGGAGGGTGCGTTCGAATACCCCTGGCGAACGCTTGTAGGCAATTCGTGCGTTTGAACGCACGACCCCTTTTGAATGCGATCGGCTTGGATTTATTGTTTCTAGGTTTATTATTTGTCATTTTTGGCTTGGTTAGTTAGCCTCTTAACGTTTGGATGGCAACCAAAAAAATTATGATGAATGAATATTGAGTTCTATTCCCTTTCCTTTCACTCTACCCTAATCTTCTTTCCCCTTCGTTCAAGCCCTAGCCATACGCCATCTCGACGTCGGTGATCCTCTAACCTCTCTCGTTTGTCGAGTCCTCCATCCTCCTTGGGATCTCGATCTCTTCTCCCTCCTCATCCTTATCCCCTAAACACCACAATCTATCCAACCTATTGCCATTATCATCCCTCACCTCATCATCACCACGTCACTTCCACCATCACCCCCATCAGAATCTAAGAGGGTTGTAAATACTAAAAATGTAGATCAGGAAGTTACGGATTGACCACCCTTGATTTCATAATTTTCTCTCTATGATAGAATATCTGGTGAATATTTTCACCTGACTACGCGGGCTGTTTTCCTGCATTCGATCCAGATCGGGAAGCGGACTTCGGACCATAACATTTAAGCACAAGATGTTCAAGTTCGAAAACTGGTGGTCCACTTTAGACTCTTTTTTTTTGCGTACGTGCAGGAAGGTTTAGAAGAATTTGGATCTGTCAGGGTTAGCCTTCTCTGAGAAAATAAGAAAACTTACAAAGTGACTCAAAGTCTAGATAGTAAAGAATGCACGGAACCTAAAATGAAAGATTACAGCTATTGAAGATGAGATAGCTAAGATTCAGATGGCGACCCACACTAAGGCCAATTGGGACCACAAGAAATCTCTCTGCAGCGTCCATCTCAATCTTCTTCTCTAGGAGGAGCTCTACTAGCACCAAAGAGCCAAAGTTGCCTAGCTTAGATATGGGGACAAGAACACAAAGTTCTTCCACATGTCAACTACAATGCACAAGAGAAGAAACCACATTTTTGTGCTCAAGACTTCGGAGGATAACTAGACGACCAATCAGAAAGAGATTGAGGCTGTCTTTGTAAGCCACTTCATAAGATTTGTTCAAGACCACTCACCCTCCCTCTATTTTGAATTATATGCAACACAGTTTGGGTTTGGTGAGAAAAAGTCTAGCAGACATTGGCAATGACCTCACTACGATACTGACAAAAGAGGAGATTGCGGATGTTGTAAAGAGTCACAACCCTAACAAAGTGCTTGGGCATGATGGCTTAAATGCTCATTTTTTTTCAAATCTACTTGGGAGACCTGAAGCCTGCAAGTTGCCATGAAATCAAGCGCTTCTTTGAATCTACTAAGATGGATAAAGACCTCTACAAATCTATCATAACTCACATCATAAAGAAGGATAACTCAATTTTGGTTGGAGACTTCAAATCAATTAGTCTGTGTAATAACCTCTACAAAGTCATAGCCAAGATCATCACTCTGAGAATAAAACCTTTACTCCCTGTTATAATCTCTACTGCCCAAATCTCATTTGTTTCGGGCAGGCAAATACTTGACAACCATATAATTGCTTAGAAGATAGTAAGCTACCTTAAGCGCACCAACTACAAGCTAGGCGTCTTCATGATTAAGGCTGACCTCTCGAAAGCTTTCGATTGAGTGGAGTAGGCTTTTGTAGGCGATACTCTCAAACCCTATGGTTCCTAACAGACTTCATTGCCCTAAATGTGAACGGGGCTGCTGATGCCTACTTCAAATTGGGTAAGGGCATTTGGCAAGACTACCCCCTTTTCTCATACCTATTATCATATGCTTGAATGTTTTACCACTCCTGCTTGAGGAGAAGCAGTCGCTAAGAAGGCTTGGAGGCGTTAAGATTGTTCGTACAACACCTCTCTAACCTATTTATTTTCTACAGATGATGTCCTTTTTGGAAAGAAAACGACTCTTGAGGCCTCTAGCAAGAGAGGAGTCATTAATAAATATTGCTAAGCCTCGGGGCAAGCTATCAACTTTGAGAAGTCTACAATCTAGTGCAGCAAGCACATCTCAACTGAAGCCAAAGACCAAGTTACTAGCATCCTCAAGGTCAGGCATTTATCTCAAGGGGAAAATACTTAGGTAATCCCTTAGTCACATCAAACTCAAAGAAGGAAGCTCTCAAGTTTGTGGTGGACAAACTAAGAAGCAAACTAGCGGGATGGAAATCAAACAAGCTCTCCCACGCTTGGCAGTTGATTCTCATTAAAACCATGTTATGCTCAATTCCAATCTATTTCATGTTGATCATTGTCTTTCCTAAATCCATCCTTAAAAAGATCAGCAGCACCATTAGAGATTTTTGGTGGGGTTTTAACGATCGCAATCATCACCTTTACCTCAAGAAGTGGGATGGGTGCTGTCGACTAACCTATTAGGGGGTTGGGGATAAAGCATCCCGAGCTAGCTAACTTAGCCCTAGTTACAAAGCTGGTGTGGAGACTGATCACTAAGTGTGGTTGCCTCTAGGCAAGAATCATTTAGGCAAGGTATTACCCTAAATCCTCTTGGTCCTAAAACTCTATTCTTCAAGTTAGAGAGGGTTTTCGAAAGTGAGTTAGCTGGCTTATTGAAGATGGAATATCAATTTTTATAAGGTGAGAACCCTGGCTGCCAGGTTACAACCTAAATAAAGTGGAGTTGCCTGTCAGGGTTCTTAAAGTCATTGATCCAATGCGAAACAACAAGTGGAATGAGCAACTAATCAGATTCATTTTTGCTCCAGAAGCAATTGAGTCAGTTCTAAGCATTTTCCTAAAGACCAATCCTCTAAAGAATGAAGATATGCTAGTCTTGACACAAACTAAGAATGGCCAATTCTAAACCAAATCAGCCCTAAATGTGATTTCTAATGGAAATTGGAGCAGCTCGTCATCTAATGATGCCAGCACCAAGATATGAAAGATTATCTAGACATGCAAATGGGTAATTCCTCAAATTCAAACTTTTATACGAAGTTGTCTCATTGATGCACTACCAGTTCGAGCCTCTCTCAACCAAAGAATCCCAGCGATAGAGCCCACTTGTCCAATGTGTAATGAAGCTCCAGAGATGATCACCCACTTAATACTAGGGTGTAGCTTTGCAAGAGCAATGCGGTTCGCTGGTAAGCGAAGCCAAAAGCCTGAGCTACTCCTTACCAGACTTGATCAATGGATACTTGCATTCCTTCTCCCTTGCCTAAGCATTATGGAAAGAGCGAAACAATTGGATATTTAACCAGAAGTAGCCTGCACAAGGGACAGTCATCAAAATAGCTACTAGGTTGACAGAGAATGGCTTCACTCTCCCTATTGGTATTCAGAGGACTCAAGAAGGTGGTGGGAAGCCTATAGTTCCTTACACTCAAGAGGGGTGCAATTTTTTGACTAAAGATTTGATATGTTGGGTTGATACGTCATGGCCAGACTCATACGATGGTGGAGTAGGCATCCACTAGACTAAATATCCTAGCGCTAAAAGTTTAGACAAAACTATCTACTTGAAGCACTGTGAAAGTGCTCTTGTGGGAGAAGCGCATGCTCTCCTCCTAGGGTTAAAAGAGATTATCCCTTATCCCGACGGCTCCACCCGATGGGGTTTTTAGTGATTGCCTTGAAATTGTCAAGGCTATCAATGGGCGGGATGATCTAATAGACTAGTAGTTGCTAATATTCTCCAAAAGCCTGTTAAACAGCCAACACTATACTTAAAGTTCTATTTACTAGTAGGATTAATAATAGTGTTGAACATTCCCTTGCCGGCCTAGCAATAAGAAATAGTCAAAGCTTTGTACACACTAGCCAATTACATTAGATTTCAATTAATGAAATGTTCACGGACTTTCAGAAAAACTTTCCTTTCATCAAGTAATCTAGAATTGATATGATTTTAATTTTTCCCTAAATATCTATTAATTACGTTGCTCCATCCGGCAAACATTAATCTTAATATAAAGGACAACCAATTAGAAAAATGAATTTTGTTCCGAAAATCTTGCCTAGGCTTACACTTCTTTCACCTTCGTGTTTTTGGACATTGTATATGTTACAAAAATAGATAATATAAAGGATAAAAATGTCAAAAAGTTTGATAGTTTTAATGGAGAATTATCTTAGATTTCTACAAAAAAGAAAACTAATTGATACAGAAAAGAAAATTTCAAATAAGAACCTTAGGGGGACTTACATTGTTGCAAGCAAATCAGAAACAAGGTCATAAAATATAGTGTTTCATTTTGAACTAGGGTACAGCATAATTATTACTACTGATGTGATATAAAAAAGTAAAATAAGGCTATATTATTTTTTGCATATTTTTTAACATTATTTTTCTCAATGTCTTTTAAGTTCTTCATATTGCAAATTTTATTAAAAAAAGGAATGTGAATTATTGCCAGCTTTTTTTTGTTTTATTTATAAGCTCTCGATTAAGGCTATGTTATTTTTTTGCATATTTTTTAACATTATTTTTCTCAATATTTTTTAAGTTCTTCATATTGCAAATTTTATTAAAAAAATAATGTGAATTATTGCCAGCTTTTCTTTTGTTTTAGTTATAAGCTCTCGTTTAAGGCTATATTATTTTTTTTGCATAGTTTTTAACATTATTTTTCTAAATAATGTTTTAAGTTCTTCATATTACAAATTTTATTAAAAAAAGAATGTGAATTATTGCCAGCTTTTCTTTTGTTTTAGTTATAAGCTCTCGTTTAAGGCTTTATTATTTTTTTCATATATTTTAGCATAATTTTTCTCAATATTTTTCAAGTTCTTTGTGTTGCAAATTTTACTAAAAAAAGAATGTGAATTACTGCTAGCTCAAAAGCCCACAACCACTCTATAATTTAGTATAGATTTAGTAAATTTTAAATTTTTTTTGAAAAGAAATTAGAGATAGATGAAAGAATATTTGAAATAGAGGTGTAATTATTAATTGACATGAAAAAAATATGTTATGATCCGACTATATGGGTTAAGTTGAGTCAAGTTAGTTACTTAGCTTTATCTTATTATTTTGAATTGCAAATAAATTGGATAATCTGGCATGTAGATCGGATCCGCTAAAAATTTTACTCCTATAAATAAGAGTGGACATATGTTTGATAAGATCATGCAATGAAATTATGGAATGAATATGAGTTTATTCAAATATTCTTTATCATCTTTATCATTTACTTAACTGTTATATTGCCTTTAAATTTCTAGGAGTAGATCATAGTTGTAGAAATATCCCAACCTTCCAAACCCTAGCCACCTTCCTCTACCGGCAGCCACCCTACTTTATAGCCATCCACCACCACCCTTGGCCGTCCACTACTCTCTGACGGCCGCCACAACGTCGATTAATTACTATTCTACCCTACTTTGACCTTGCTCCACTATTTTAACCATAACATTATATCCTAATCTCCGATTGACTTCATTCCAAAGACAATAGATCCGAGACTTCCGACATTACTAACCTTCAAAATCTCAGGATCATCCTACAGACAAATCGTTCCAGATTTGATCCGTAACAAAGTAAAAAAATATTAGGAAAATTATGTAATGTGCATCCAAATAGTACGAAAATATTATTATTGAATTTATAAGATATTTATGTAATCGGCATTTTAAACTCATATTAACCTTATTATATTAAATAAGAAATTTTTAATTTTTTCAGCAGCATGTACTAATATTTTATTTTCAGAGTAATATTTTTATGAACTACGGTGAAAGATGAGCTCTTTTATAATAAAAAGATATTTTTTTAGAAGAATGAGGAGAGAGAAGAGAGAGAACATTGACAAAAAATAAAATTGATAGATTTAAGTTATGTCTAAGTGTAAAGTTAGAATAAATTGAAATTTATATATTATTATTTATTTATTTGTTTGGTATTGAAGTTAATTTAAAAAAATAGTTATTTACATGGAAAACCCATTTGGTTTTCGATTTGGCGAAGCAAGGTCATTTTCGGTTTTTCCTGCACTTGAGGCTTTTTTCTTACTTTTTTTTCAACTTTGTCATTTCTGTCATTTAGTTATCGTACTCATATTCTTCTTCATCTTCTTCATCTTTTTCATCTTCTTCATTAGCGTGCTGCATATGCATATGAAGTAGAAGATGAAGAAGAAGATGAGTTCGGGTCATTTCTCTCTCTCTTATAGGCTCGTCACTATTTAATGAGTTACTAAATAACAGAAAGAGCAAAGTTGAAAGAAAAGTAAAAAAAACATCTCAAGTGTAAGAGAAACCAAAAATGACCTTGTCTCGCCAAATTGAAAACCAAGTAGGTTTTTGATGCAAATAATCCTTAAAAATAGGTTAAAAATATTTTCTTATTTAACTAAGCTAGGGATCGTACTCAAAACAAACCAGGACTACACTTCAATGGTTAAAAATATAGGGTTCTATTTGAAAATTTACCAAAATTAAAAATATCAACCATAACGATTCCAAAGTCTTACTAATATCGTTGACAAAAATGCACATTTCCATCACAAATTAATGAAATTTAAAAAGGAAAATTAAGTAGAGAAGCGGAGATAATTTTGACAGTCATGATATCTCCGGTTGAATTAGGTGAACAAGGAGATCCTGGAATATTCCAGTCAGAGAGTCCAACGGATACTTTGGAAGGATGAAATTATCAAGGTTCCATCTTTAGCCTGCGATTGGGTGGATTCGTTCTCTTGATTCTTTTCCACACGCCTAGTAGTATGTGGACTTGTTCCTACAAATCATTTTAGGTCAACATCCACACTAAAGTTGTACCTCTAACTTTCCTTTCAGCAGGTAATCAAGAATTGATCAGATTCTAACTTTTCCCCTAAATATCTATTGCTCATCGTTGCTCCACTTGGCAAACATATTTCAATATGAAGGACAGCCAATTAGAGAATAAATTTTTGTCTGAACATCTTGTTACAAAAAGCGATAATATAAAGGATGAAAATGAAAAAAAAAATTAGGATAATTTCCTTTCAACCCCTGAATAATCATTATTTTCTATCAATGATCTTTTAAATTTTTTTATACCCTAATAAAAAATGGCTCAAGTGAGATATTTTTTATAGTTCAGATGTCATTATGTACTAAAAAAATATCAGTAGATCATTGTAGAAAAGAGTGATAGTTTAGGGATGAAAAGAGAATTATTCCAAAAAAATATGATAGGTTAATCTTAGATTTCGGCAAAAAAGAAAAATAATGATTACGCAAAATAAAATTCAAAGAAAAAGTATAGGGTTACTTAGATTGGCGTAAGCAAATGAGATAAAAGGTCACAAAAAAAATGTATAGCAGCCCATAAGATTTGTTTTTATAACTGAACTTCTGAAATATTGTAATATGAAAAATTCCTTTAAATTCTTAAAGTATGAAAACTCAAAATGGTTCACATTAAGCTCTTTTCATAAGCATCAAAGGTTGCTAGAAACAAGCTATATGGATGGCCAAATTTTTCAGATTTAAAAAGGCCCCCATACCAAATGGATAAAACAATTGGATTGAAAAAACGCATCTTTTTCTCTTTAGATTGTGACGGTAGACAAGATTTCCATTGAAAATTATCCCTCAAATATCTCTTATTTGAGCATATACTATTATATATAATGTGTGTATTTGTTTCTACACCACACAAAACCCTTCTTTCTCCATGGTTATCTCTAGGTTTGTGAACTGCTGAATTTTTTTTATGTTAATAAAATGATCTCTCTCTCTCTCTCTCCCTCTCTCTCTCTCTCTCTCTCTCTCTCTCTCTCTCTCTCTCTCTCTCTCTCTCTCTCTCTCTCTCTCTCTCTCTATACAAGCCAAGCTTTGTCCAGGCATCCCTTGAAATTAAGTTTGATGTCATCTAAATCAAAGCTAAGCTCCATAAAGCGTAATAGCTGAATCAAACTAAGTCATTGTGACAGAATAGATTCAACATGTATCATAGAATTTTCGGCAGATCTGGTAGCCATTGGAAGCCTAATGGCTCAATTGGCCCCACTATTTCCCATGAAAGTTGCATCCTTATCATCTTTGGCGATGCTCTGAATGGTTTCTGGGTCCCCTTCTGAATTATATGATGCGTACCAGAACTGGATACAATGCATTCCTATCTCTTAGCAAGAGCCACCACTTATCCTTAAGAAGCATGGCACCTCATGGATGGTGGTGGGGTATTCAATTATACATGGGAATATCTATAATGTCTCATCTATTAGTAAAACATATAATAGAATAAAGACCTCCTAACTAATTTAATATTTGAGAGACTTATCAACGACACCCTATCATATATATATATATATATATATTATTCAACTCTTGCAGTTTGCTTTTACCACCTCAAAAATACCCTAGTGCTAGTTTTCTCAATTGTTCGTTAACATATACAGGAAGATTTGTTGGGGCATTAAAAAATTAAATATAAGAGTTGGATAATAAATATTAATATGATAAAGTGTGAATGATTGTAAAGGCAAATTATAAGGTGTTCTTAATAGACTACCTTAAATATTTTGATTGGAAGTAAGCCTAGTTTTGTTATCCTTTATCTCTTCTCTTCTTTATATGTACTAGTTTTGCTGATCCATAATGTGAAGACTGAAATTAACTGATTAATTAAGCCTGCATTAATTTAGTGGCAACAACCTCAGCCAAGAGATAGATATATGTGCATGCAAGTATTCAGTTACGAGTGGGATCTTATTCTGCCTATATATTATATATTATCGTTATGACGTTCTCCGGGTGTTGCTGAAACTTTCCACTAATCTTGATGCTTTAATACATGCGTACGGAAGCATAAATAAATAGAACTAGCTAGTAGTATGGTGTTTTTCTTCTTCTTTTGTGTAGGATGTATTAGGATAAGATAAACCAATTCAAGAGATAAGATAGATACGTCAAGATCATAGCAGGAAACGATTAGTTCCTATATACAATTCGAAGGCTGGATAAGCTTTCACATCTCATGACCAAGGCTAATATATATATATAAGAACATTTGGTGGAAAGATGCGAACGCTTGACCTAGTCGTCTTTGTTGAATGTCGTCACTTTTAGAGTAGCCAGTAAGAGGATGAACGGGTGTAACAAGTTGACATTGAGAGAGTGTAGGAGTGAGTACATATTAAAAATAGTGAAACATGAAACTGGAGCTAATTAAGGACTCTTAACACCTTGATTTTTTTTCTTTAATTTCCAATCATATATTATATATCAATTATTTTAGTTTACACCTTGTCTTTCACTAGCTTTCATTCAACCATTTTTTTATTAAAATTTTTATGGAAATTAAACATCCTTCTTAAGCGGGTAAATTAATACTTTTCATGTTAAATATTGTTAGTTTAAAGCGACAACAAGACAAGTATATTCCCTCACAATCAATCATTAGATTATATTAAATCAGCAATATCAAACAATAACCTAAGATAATATTCAAACAAGCGATATGGATAGCGATCATGTTTGACTCGCCCAATGTCAAATTAATAATCCTAACTTGACCTTGTCCTCTATCACTATATAGACTTATTCAATCTTGGAAGACTAGGATTGGTGCATTAGGTTTGCTTATTTGATGTGGAGTTGGAAAAAGAAATGGTCACTGTGCTCCTCGGTTTGCAATAATCTATGCATAACGTGATTATCATACATAAAAAATACATAGTATCATGGAGTACAAGTTTAGGTTTGACTTTAACTTAAAAATATGTCTAACTGTAAGCAGTGCAAGAACCAACAACGTTTTGAGTTTATAATTAAGTTTGACCTTCTCAATACTGACCAATATTAGAATAAGTTCAGATTTCTGTCTGAACTTGTACAAGGGATCCAAAAATGAGAGCCTAAACGTCACCAGATTATAGCTGCATTTATATTATTCTATACTATACATGATATAAAGGAATTTATATATCGCTTCCAAGAGAATGATTTAGATGATTGGAAGTATGAAAACTTCCTCTGTCTAATTGAGATCAAAGATAGTAAACCGGTGGTTTGCTGCTGATTCAGCTGAAGCCTTGTACTTCGCATTGTTCATTTCTATCTTTTTGCAGCTTTCTTTATGCAATGAATAAATATGTTGTGCACATGCCTATGTAGACTTAGAAACTCTAGAATGATGATGCATTAGGATAAGATCTAATGTTGTAAACATATACAACCTCAAATGGACTCATGCTATTGGACTTATTTACTGAACTTATTTATTAGTGCAAAATACTATAATGACCAATAAAAATTTGGAGGGAGATAGGATTCCTAGACTCTTAGTTTAATTAGGTCTAGATATAGACTCAAAAGCAAAAATTAAATCTAAATTAGTTTAGAAAAACCGATTAAAAATCAAATTTTTAAAATTGAAATCAAATAGGATATGATAATCAGAATACTATTCTAACTATGAAAACTAAACTCAAATTAGTGAGAGAAATCCAAGGGGGGTAGAAAATGGAAAGCTGAATAAGTGTAAGAAAAGTAAAAGCATGGCAAACACAATCATACGATTTTCTTTTAACATAAAATACCTCTCTGGTATGAGAGAAAAAATTGAATATGTCCAAAGTTGATCGATCTTATTTCACTAAGGGATAAAAATAGGACTTGCTTACAACCCATTCTGACACTCTAATGATGTATTATTTAAGTAATATCTTGCACACTATGAGATTAACTATTATTGTATAGAAGATTGCCTCCCTTTAGTAAGCATTCGAGTGACGGATCAACCTCAAAAGCAATGTATCGATGGTGTTTAATGTCAATGAATGGTTCGACTCCTTCTAATGCTATCCTCAATAGCAGTTCAAGAAATACTCATATGAATCCATTAGGGAGATGAGACAACATTTCTAAGATGAGAGTAGTAATTCCTAGAATTATCTCTTTCAATTGGTGATTTAACCTCCATCTCTAGGTTCTCTAAATAGAGGTTAGAAATACCTAAGATTTGTGCTATGACAAGCCATCAAAGGAATCTCTAAAGTTATTTTTGAATCTAAACTTTTCTTTATTATCCTACACATTGTCCAGATATTATTTAACCTGTTCGGACACTACTTAATTTTTCTTAAGTGATGTGTCCCGACCATCGAGTGCTCTCTAAATTTAATTCAATATCAATTGATTAGAAATCTTTGCATATTATGTCTTTCTATCTATGTGATTTGACCATATATTTGAATTTAATTTGTACAACTCAAATAAATATGATTCTGTCCATATATTTATTATTTGAGAAGTATTCGTCCTTACAATCTCTCACTTGTAGTTTTGTGACAAAACATAATTTCTAATCAATTTTTCAGAGTTTATAAAAAATTTTCTAAGTTAATACACATGAGCTTACTTTACATTTTTTAAATAAATCCTTACGAAGATCAATAAAACACTAGAAAAATCTCGTGAAATGCATGTGTTGTAGAAAAATGGATTCAATACAATATTTTCAATCATAATTCAAAATCAATTTCGCAAGTCAATTTTCAACAAATTATCATATATATATATAGATCATATCAAGCAAGCATATTAATCGTATCAATAATATCATAAGAAATATATCATATCATGATGAAGAAATATAATGAATAAATAAGTCAAACATATCAAAGTAATGCCAATAGAAATTCTACCTAAAAGCATGCAAAAAAAAGAAATCTGTGAGATTATTTGAATGATATTCTAAAAATCTGTGTTACAATCTAACCATGTGGGTTAAGTCGAGTCTATTTATCTTTTAATTATTTCATGATGTAAGCCTTTTAGACAAGTCTAATTTAGTCATGTGAGTTATTAAGGCAAATCAAAATAAGTCACGACTGTAACAACCCAATCTTAAAAAAAAATTTAATTAATTAATTAATTAATTTTGGGCACAATGTGGCCGGGCTCGTGCCCATGCAAGTTGCTCATGCAGCTTGCGTGGTGGGGCGCCATGCGCCCACTGCCGCTGTCGCAGCCAACCGGCCGCGGCGGGCCCCGGCCCCGCTACCCCTCCTCCACTGCCTTCCCTCTTTCACTCTCTCACATATTCTCTTGCCGACGTCGGCCTACCGCCGCCGTCGCTGCTGCAACACCACCCTCACCGTCTCTCTCTATAGCTCTCTCTCTCTAAAGACTCGTTCACTCTCTCTTACCCTCCTCTCTCTCCCAATCACCCCTCTCTCTCTCCCAATCACCCCTCTCTCTCTCTCTCTTTCTCTCCTTCGCTTATCGACGCCGGCCTACCGCTGTCGCCGTTGCCCCCGCTACGACTAAGGTGAGCCTCCCTCCCCCTTCCCTTATTTTCTTCTCCTTCTTCTTCTTCTTCTTCCTTTCCTCTACTTTTTCCTCTGTTCATTTTACCTTCTTTGGTAATAAAAAACTTGTAAAGTACTTATGTTATTTAGTTAATCTAAATTAGATCTTTAATTTAATTTGTCAAGAATAGATATATCTAGTAAATGGTAAGTGTAATTAGTGTAATTTTAGTTAATTATAATTAGAAATATTTGTACATAAATATATTTTTAACTTCATATATTTTATTAGATTAATACATGTCTTTATAATTCGGTATATATATATATGTACAACTTATTATACATTATTATGCATGTAATATAATAGTAGGCTTACTTAATGTTTATATTACATGATTAAGTAAAGATTATTTTATATGCAACTCTTAATTTGTTTAGTAATGGTAGTAGTGACAAAGTAATTAAAGTATAATTAGATAATATTAGATAATATAGGTGCTTGTATCTTAAATTATATTATTATACGTGGAGCACTTTTACGTTTTTTTTATCAAAAGAGATTGACTATTATATACTTAATATATAATTAGCAAACTATGGTTTTATAAATAAATCTACAATTAGAATAATAACATACTAATATTATTATAATTAAATATATGATATAGATCAAATTATTTAATAAAAATAAAAGAAAGAATTTTAAATCTAATAAATCATCATATGTTACACAAACAGATCCTAATTGGATAAATAACTGACCTTATATTACTTAAATATTTTCAGATCTCGAACCCTCTTATTTGAGACCTCGTGGACCCTGACGATGAGTTGATATTGAACTAACGGATGTGAGAGATGCGTGGTTCATGCCCTCTGATCAAATTGTGAGTAATCTTATCCCCTAGACGCCTTTCTCAAATTAGGTTATGTTATATATTATGTACATGCATATTTTAGCCTCCAGCATGATTATATGACTTTATCTAAAGATGATTACAGTCGAGCATATTTTTATCATGCATATAATTAGGCTGATCTTGAATATAAGTATGATGATGATAAATAGAGATAATGAGAGATGATTGTATTGTTGTAAGGTTATGTCCAGTAGAACTTTAGCATGAGTATGCATGTAATAGATTAGCATGAGTATGCATGCGTTGACGATATAGTTGGAGACTACATTGCATCATTTTTTCTTGATTTCTATTCCACCTAAATTCTTGTTATGCATTGACTTGTTATCATACTGGATATATGCATATGATTTGTCATTTAGAAGGAAAACATAAAATGTGATTGATATGATAGTTGATAGAAAGCGTGAGGATACTGGAGTGGGTGCGAGAGTTAGGGCATTCCTGGAGATGATTTATCGTTTGACATAGTCGCGATCCTATTGGCCTTACGTCTGAGGTCATTAGTCTGTGTCCACAACAGATATTCGGACACATGCCGTTCGCTAGGGCATATATGGCGAATTATCCTCATGAGGTTTCTATCAACTATGTGGGTGCCCGATCTAGATGGATATTAATACCCTAGCGGGTAGCTAGGTATGGTTATATTTGATATACTTTTGCAGGTGGCGGAGTATGCTCTGAGCCTTCAGACATGATGTTGAGACCGGGTGCCGAGTGTTGACTATGCATAGTGGTCTAGTATGATAATATTATACCGAGATGTCAGTGATGATCGTGATGTTGAGAAATGCATATAATTTCATTATCATCTGTTATACCTGATTATCGAATAGTCAATATGCATCATAGGTGGTTGCATTTGATATCATAGCATGATCATGATCGGCATACATCATATGTGTTATATTTGAAAGAGAGTTATGATAATGGTATGACATGGAGATTTATTTATACATTGTCAATAAGTTTATACTTTAAGTTTATACTTTAAGTTTATACTTATTCATATGTTAATAAGTTTATTTGGTTGATAGTATAATTTATTTGGTGTTGGATTATGTGAGCATGGATATGTTAGCATGTAGTATTTGATGATGTCATGATTATATGTGCACGAAGTGTATCTTGTGCATGACGGGCCCCGCTAGTCCTATCACGTGCGCCGCGTGTGCCATGTGGGCGCGTGGGCGTGCACGTGCCAGTGCCGGGCGGGAGCATTACATTTTAGGTGGTATCAAAGCTTAGGTTTAAGGATGATCTGGCAAACCATCAAGTATAGTAGTTGTCGGTTTATTTTAGGATTACATTAGTAGTCGATCTCGATGAGTTTAATATTAATTGGTTGAGATAGAGATCTAGATTGTGATGTTGAGATTATTAAGTTTTGATACTTTGACGATATTGATAGAAATAATTTGTGATATTGGTATATTGAGAATTTATTTGAGCGACTAATGAATAAGAAGAGATATTACTAAATCATGCATTGATGTTATCGATATCGAGGTGTTATAGTCTGTGGAGCAAAATATTGGAGATGTAGACATGTTCATATGATGTGATAAAGTGTAGAAATTTCTAAACATGTAGAGATATTTATTTATGCAGAAGAATTATTATTAGTAGAATGGAGGTTATTCTGAACAGATATAGCATATTTTGGGATTTTTGATCTTTTATGGATATATTTGAGATTAGGAGATTGATGTAAAAATATATATGTGCAGAGAGACTATTCTAATTCTTATGAGGATTATAATTATTGATTATGGATGAATGAGTAAGATATGTGATGATTTGGTATAGTGGAAAAGATATTATGTGATATAATATAGATGAATGTAGATTGTATACAGAAAAGAATTTTTTGGATGATTAGTATGATAAATTATATTTGCAAGATACTTGTATTAGTAAGTATAAAATTTTGATTGTACCGACAAGATGGATGATTTAATAGGGATATGTTTGTCCAATAGTACTACTAGAGGATTAACGTCTTGTTTAAATCTTTAAGTTGATGATTACCAAATAGGGTAATGAGCATAGAAAATATGACATGGATATAGGTATTTGATTATGAATTATTTCAGTAGTGGAGACTTAATGTATATTTTTTTGGATGACATGATAGTAGGTTTAATTTAGAAGTTGCTGATTGTGTGAATTTGATTAGATGGAAAGAATGGTAATGAGATAAATTATATAGGGTGATGATAGTTGCTAAAGTTGATAGTCTCATGACATATCTTGTATGACAATGAAAATATATTTTGATTATTAGTTTAGTTTTGGACATTGATTGAGAGGATAAGAATTTCATAGCATGAAGATCGTGTATTTTGGGTAATGAATTTTAATTACAAATATACAGACTTATTTTTTTTTATGATATTAATGATGTTATGGAAAAATTTTGATTATGCTATAAGATTAAATCGTTCAGTATATGTGGTGGACTTTACATAGAGGATGTGATAGAATATTAAGTTGAGACTCTTGATAAAATATGAGGTTTAAGTGATTTAATTAAAAATTAGATATGTTGGTTTTTAATCATAGATATTAAATTGAGATATTATGTGTTTTGACATGTTAGTAGTTTCGATGATACTAATTGGAGAGAGAACTTGATAGAGTTATTCATACGGCCTATAGACTTAATCATTTGTTATGACTAATAGATGGTTTGGAAGTTGAACTAACTGTTTCATAGGACGGATCGTGTTCAGTGTATCGATAGATGTTTATTATACTACTAGAAGATAAACAGTAATGATGTATAGGAAAGTGATTATTTTAGCATTTGTTTAACCGTTGGCTTTCAGGTTCGATCATTACTAGAGGTTATTGAGTGAACCTTTTAGAATAATGAGATTGATCTTAATAATTGTAAAGACTTATAAGTTTACATTTAAGTCTTAAGATAAAGATACATGATTGGGAGATAATGATTTCATGATTAGTTCTATTATAGTTTGTGAAAATTTGATCTTTTAATGAATTGCAAAGTTAAGGTTGCGAGAAGGTTTTTATCTTTATTTTTGGATGTCTTCTAATCTATATGAATCAGTTAGTGTCAATTAGTTTATTAGCAGATCATAATAGCATTATCAATTCGGGAGATTAATCTTAGTAGCTTTGTTCATATATAATGATTTTGTGGATTTGTCTAAGATGTGTTTATGTATTCTTAAAGATCAAGTATGATGGATTAGTAAATATTTGTGTGGCAATGGATTAATATTATGAACTAAATATTATATCTGTCGAGATATTGAAGAAATTATTGGATTAATTAATAGAACTCCATGGATAGTCTTTGGATCTGAATATCGATATCATTAAGTGATATTTTGGTGGATATACTAGTAGTGATATTAATTAAATAGATAATAATCAAACTGAAATTATGTGAATCGAGGAATGAACAGTTTGGATATAGAAGTGATTGATAGAAAGATCATTATAAAGTTTATCATATATGTTTCTTGAAATAGTTTGAATTTTAACCTTTCAGATATTGCAGATTAAGAAGGAAGATAATGTGGAGAATCAAAAGGGTGTATAAATTCGTTTGAGGTTGCATTAGGATTTACATTGATACGTTGGAGTTGATGCACTGCATGTTATTGTGAAGAATGTATTATGAATACATGTTGATATTGTAGTCTTATATGGATAGGTGTGTTCTCTTATATTAATTTATCTAGTAATTTATATAATTGTTTAAGCATATGAGCAGTGCACTTTAAATAAGAGACTTTGTGCTATTGTCTAAATTTTATGAGGATATCGGATGATGCTGAGTATGTTTAGATTAGTGACATTATTTATTAGAAAGAGAAGTATGAGTTAAGTCTTTCGGATATTCTTGAAATAACTTGTATTTATCATTCTACTTGGTATTAGTGATAGTATTGAGGGATAATTCATTGAGTATGTTTGGGATCGGAGTATATATTCAGTAGATTGGAGATAATTTACTTAAATATATTATATCGTATTATCATAAGTGATTATGGCATTACGATGTGTATTGTTGTAGTTAGCAGGAAAAGTGATAAATTGGGATAGCTTGAGGTATTTTGGAGTAGAATATGATTCAATTAATAGAATGAATGTACTCTTTCTTGCAGACCAGTGGTATTATTGATGTGTATAGACATAGTATAATTACCTGACTGACCTAGATCTAGAAAATTTAATTTTGTAAGGGAGTTACTTGTGGTGGTATAAGTTATAGATTTGAAAAAGTAAATTTGTGTAGTTGTGGATTTGATTAGAAGGTACTAGAACTAGATATGTAGATTTTCTTACAATACGAGTGTGATTTAAATTTTGGGGTCGAAATTTTTATAAGGGGGGAAGGAAAATGTAACAACACAACCTTAAAAAAAGAGTAATTAATTATTTAATTTTAGGCACGACGTGGCCGGCCACACTATGGGCGACCTCGTGCCCATGCAAGCTGCTCATGCAGCTTGCGTGGTGGGGCGCCACGTGCCCACTGCCGCAGCCAACCTCATTGTAACTGGCATCTATATATAGAGGGGTTGGGTTCTTTTGTTAATCATCCAATAATCGAAGTATCCAAGCATTGAGAATTAATTGAGTTTAGTTATTTTCTTATTACCGTATTTACTATTTTATCATAGCTGTTAGATCGTCTTTACTTTTCTAGGGGTAGATCATAACCGTAGATCCTCCAAAACTTCCACACCCTAGCCACCTCAGTAGCCACCCTACAATACGGCCATCCACCACCACCCTTGGCCGTCCACCACCCTCTAACGACCGTCGCAACTTCGGATATTTACTATTCTGCCTCTCTGATCTATCTTCACTATTTTATTTTTAATTTTTCATTGGGACTTTCAATTTAGGTGAAACCAATGCCATTAGAACCCTAATTCACGAGGCTATCTCATCTAAATTTTCATAATTTTCTTATGAACGGATCAATCCAGATCTGGTTCGTAACAATCCGTAAGTCAAAACGAAACTTCATGTCAAACAAAAATTATAATTTTCTAATAATTTTGAATCAAATCCAAATAAAACTATGAAAGTTTCAAACATGCAATTTTGTTCACACGGGCTAGGTCTCATACAGATAGTGATATAGACCATTGAATTTTCAAGAGATTTAAATTTTGTGCCAAAATCCCAAAATCTGTAAAACGATTTATTCCAAGGCCATAAATCCATAGAAAATATAGAAATCACAAATCTAAGAATGTTAAGTAGAACTATGTTAGGTTTATTTATACTTATGTAATTGATAAATTGTATTTCAAAATATAATTTATATTCATGTAATGTGTCTAGATTTTATATATGAGCATATGCATAAGGTGTGAGATATTTTATGAATAATATTAAAGTGGAAGATTAATTTTGAAAACAAAGTATTTGAAATGATTTTAGAATCATTATTGAAGTGCTTAAACGATGTCACGATGGTTGAAGAAGTATAAAATTTTACCAAAAGGCATAGAACAGACACTCTGCATTCAACTATTCAATCTGTTATATGAACAGGGTGGTTTGAACGCACTCGGGCATGTTCAAACGTACCCTACAATCGTTCACACCGTGTTCGCACATGTAGAGAGTTTGTTTTGGCCGTTCAAATGCACCCTATAGGCGTTTACACATACAGAGATGGCATTCACACATACAGAGGCACATATTTGGCTGTTCATAGCGACTTCACACTTCAAGTCGTCGTGTTCGAACACTTCAAGTCGTCGTGTTCGAACACAATTGAGCTGCGTTCAAACACACCTATGTAATTTACAATTTCTAGAGTTATGTGAGACTTGATTTGACTTAGATTTAGTTTTACTCTAACAGATATTTATCTTATCTCTAAGATAATCTGTTGAGAATCTTTGAAAAGATATTTATCTTATCTCTAAGAAATACTTATCTTATCTCTAAGAAGAAAATTTAAGCTTCAAGAAAATTTGGATAACACTCTCTTGAACTCAAACTTTTTTATTTCTGAAAACTCTTCATTACGTGATAAAATTAAAATTTCCGAGATTAATTTGCATGAGCAATTTTTTTTGAAGAAAAGCTTATTTGAAAATGTTAAGTTTCTTGAGATTGAATTAGAAAAGGCTAAGATCTCATTTAATAAACATAATGTAGGGTCCAAAAATTTAAATCAACTCATTGAATCACAAAAAAGGGAAAAAAGATGGAAGGGCTAGCATATGATGCTAAAAGATCAAATATCTCTTCTCTAAAAGTGTAACGTAATGTATATCCTTCTCCTTCTTTCGTTCAATCATCTTGTCATTATATTAATATTTTTTATATTGATTATAGGATAAATGCTAAGAAACATAATGAGAAGTGTAATGTGAATGTTAAGACATATAAGAAAGGATCTAATAGTAGAATTTATTTTCCTACTCGTCATCATTGTGAAATGAAAAGACACATTAGGCTAAAATCTAAACATGTTTTTTTATTATGGGTTAAAAACTAGATAAGTTTAGGTTATGAAATAAGACATTTTGGCACCTTAGTGGGATGGGGAATTTGATTACTTATTAATATTCCCTAGATATATACTTTTGTATATATATATATATATATATATATATATATATATATATATATATATATATATATATATATATATATATATCTGATTTTTTGAGTCTTAGATATTTTTTGGATTGGTTGATAATTTGTGCATTTTATGATTTTTTTTTTAGGTTTATGATTTCTCATTTTCATTTTTACTTTGGATTATAGTTGACTTTGTTTAAAAACAAAAAAATGAGGAAATTAAAATTTTTTGATAAGCTTATTGAATTACAGTGAATTTTATGATATGAAGTCATCCAATTATAAAGTTATTGTTAGAGTTATAGTCACTTATGTTAAGATTTAATATATTATCTCTTAGTGTATTGTTTACCCTTGGATATTTTTATCATTTTATATGCATATCCATTGTAGTTATAGAGAGATTGTTAGATTTATTTGTACTTATATAATTAATAAACATATGCACAATTTAATGTGTTTATTTGTACTTATATAATTAATAAACATATGCACAATATAATTAATAAACATATGCTAAAATTTAAAATATAATTTATATTCATGTAATGTGTTTAGATTTTATGTATGAACATATGCACAATATATGAAATATTTAAAGAAGAATATTGAAGTAGAAGATTAATTTTGAAATCAAAGTATTTTAATTAATTTTAGAATAGTTATTGAAGTGCTTAAATAGTGTTATGATGGTTGAAGAAATATAAAATTTCCCCTAACGACACAAGAGCAAACACTCTGCATTCAACTATTTAGTTTGTCATTTGAACAGGGCGTTCAAACACACATACAAAGAGCTTGTTTTGGTCGTTCAAACACACCCTACAGGCGTTCACACATACAGAGATGATGTTCACACATATAGAGATTCATATTTGGTCGTTCACACTTCAAGTCGCCGTGTTCGAACATAATTGTGCCGTGTTCGAACGCACCAATGTAATTTACAATTTTTGGAGTTATATGAGACCTAATTTGACTTAGATTTGGATTTATTTTTAAAAAGTATATATCTTATCTCTAAGATAATCCGTGGAAAATATTTAAAGAGATATTTATCTTATCTCTAAGAGATACGTATCTTATCTTTAATAAATATTTACTTTATCTCTAAGAATATAAAATAATTTAATCTACTCCTAGGAGTAAGTACCGCCAAGTATTAATCTGAAGATCATCTTTTATAGCCTATTAGATATCAATTCTCAGCTTTAGACGAAACATGCTAAATCAGTCTTATCTTAACGCGTCTATATTTGATCTAGAAGAACTACGTCTTGAGGGTCACTAAGATTGATATATATATCAATCTCAAGGGTCACTAAGATGCTAAATCGTTCTTATCTTAACGCGTCTACATTTTTCAATTAGTATAATAGCATGTAAAGTATTCACGTAAGTTTCTACTTTTTCAAACTATATACATGATTTGAAACTTTTTAGTTTTCTACACGTTGATATATTATAAATTCAATCGAAAATACTCTAATCCAAATATAAATGCATTTCATTCTGATTAGAGACATTAAAATCGATCAAAGCATACGAAAATCAAGAACTTTACTATTATGCAAGATTTTAAGTTTAAATTTAATGAAAATTTATCATTTTCTAAATGCGCAAAAATATTAAATAACATAGAAGTCAAATCAACCTACGACAAAATGCATAAAAATATTTTTTATTTGCAGTGATAGCTTTCATAATTATATGGTAAGGTAGCTAGTTATATGCACCAAAAATACGCTTAATTATAGGTTGGATCGTTTTTTAGGCTTTTTCCTTATTTTTCTTCCAACTTTGTTATTTAGTGTCTTATTAAATGTTAACGGGACGTTATAAGAGAAAGAGAAATAGTTACGTACAAGTCTTCTTCTTCATCTTATTCTTCTTCATATTCTTCATCTTTTTCATCTTTTAATTCATATGCTGTTGTTAATTCTTCTCCTTCTTCTCCTTCTTCTTCTACTGTTCTTTTTTCTATCTCTTAATCATTCTTTTTTTCTATACAAGTTTCTCTAATTGCTTTTTAATTAATAAAATAAAAAATTAATCGAAGATAGTTGTGATATAATAATGATTAGTTAAATAACCAAAAACATAACTTTGCATAATTATTATTTGTTTTTATATAAATTTTAATAGTGAAATATGTAAATTCTATAGTGTATAGAAAATGTATAGAAAAACCATTAATATATTTTCTTCTTTTTTTCTTCTACTTCTTCTTCTTCTTAATTTGACTTGTATAAAAAAAGAGAGAATGATTAAAAAATAAATTAAGAAAAGCAACAATAAAAAAAGTAAAAGATAAAGAAAAAAAAATAAAGAAGAAGAAGAAAGCACAAGTCACATAGTTTTCGTACTTAAATTATAAAATTTTAATCGTAATTTTAGAAAATATTTAGAAAATAATCATTTGATGTCCAAATATTATAAAACCAATTGAATAAAATCGGTGACATCATGATCTACAACTTTTATATCTAGAGTTTCTTCATATTATGAATCTATCTAAAGCAAAACGAATAATTCTTAGTTAAAATATGAAATTATGAATTATAGTCAGAATTTTATACGTAAACACAGAATTTCATACTTATACTCGGAATTCCAATTTAGTTTCAAAAAAATATTCAAAAGATAATCATCTGACGTCCAAATTTTATGAAATCAATTGAATAAAGTCAGTGGCATTATGATCTAGAACTTTTGTATTCAGAGTTTCTTTAGATTATGAATTTATCTGTGATGAAACAAATAATTTCTAGTTTAAGTATGAAATTCTATGTTTAAGTATAAAATTCTAACTGTAGTTCATAAGTTTTTCAAGTAGATACAGTAATATATTTGCAACATAAATTAAGTTCTTTTTAAAAAGAATTTAATAAAGAGTTTTATTTTTTAAAATTATCTTAATTATCTCACAACTATCTCTAATTAGTCTCTTAATTAAAGAGTGCTCATGGAGATTTGTATAGAAATTAAGAGATAGAAGAAGAAGAAAAATAATAAGAAAAAGAAGAAGAAAATGGTATGAGCTACATAGCATAGTTTTAAAAAAATAATTATAAAACTAATTGGATAAAATCAATGACATCATGATCTACAACTTTTGTATTTAGAGTTTCTTCAGAATTTAATCTACGTTGTAAATAAATTAAGATATCTAAAAAAATATGAATTATAGTAAGAATTCCATACTTAAACTATGAATTATTCGTTCCACTATAAATAGATTTCTAATATGAAGAAACTCTGAATACAAAAGTTTTAGATCATGATGTTACCGATTTCATCTAATTAATTTCAAAATATTTGGATGTTAGATGATTATCTTCTAAATATTTATTTCAAAACTGTGTTAAATTGGAAGATATAGTTTATGAAACTATGTGACAAATACCCTTTTCTTCTTCGTCATCTTCTTTATTGTTGCTTATTCTTCTATCTCTTAATTATTATATTTTTTTTCTATACAAGTCTCTTTATTCACTTTTTAAGTAAGAGTTGATTATGCTAACACCTCTAAATTATACCTGGTTTTTACGGAGACCCCCTAAATATTTTTAGGTTACAATATTACCCTAAACTTTTAGAAAATTTCAATGTGACCCTTCTGTTAGTCTACCGTCAAAAAAATTGGGCAAGTTAGCTTACATTGCAATTAATTAATCCCAAAATGACCTAAATGCCCTCATAAACTCGTTAATTAAATTAGGTTAAAAATATATATTATTATAATTAAATTTAACTTATTATCAAAATTAATCATCTTCCTCCCCCATCCACCATCACCGACTTCTATCTTTCACCATGGTGGACGTCCCCTTCACCATCTTCGTCGTTGACATCGCCTCCCTATCGTCGGCTTGCGATAGCCCGACACCAGCCGTCCATGACAGCCAATCCCCCACCTTGCCCTTCTCTCCCTTCCCCTATCTCACTGTCGGCAACATCGGCGAGGGGCAATGCTGGCAAATCTGTTCGCTAAACTTGAGGAGGAGCCGAGTCGTTCGGGTCCGGGCAAGAGCCGAGTTGGCCGAGTCGTTTGGGTCCCGCTTCTTCGCCAGGCTAGCCATCTTATGGCTCGTGAAGATGCTCAGCTACTACGCCGTCGAGAGCAAGGCGCGTATGTGCGCCGACAAGGAGTTGAGCAGCTCGTCGACTTTTGGATTAAGAGATAGAAGAAAAAGAATAAGAGAATTATTAAGGGATATTATTATTATTATTATAAAAATAACAGAAAAAAATAAGAAAAAGAAGAAGAAGAAACAATAACGAAAAGGAAGTAAAAGTAAAAGAAGAAAATATTATAATAACTTTTATAAATATAATAACTTTCATTCGTTTTTATTTACTACAAAATTTATATACTTTACCATTATAATTTATATAGAAATAAATAATAATCATGTAGAGTCATGCTTTTTATTATTTAACTAATTCTAATTATCTCATCACTATCTCAAATTAATCTCTTACTTTATTAATTAAAGAGCGATTAAAGAGACATATAAATAAAAAGAGAGAATGATTTAAGGATAAAAGAAGAAGAATAAAAGAAAGAATAAGCAACAATGGAAAAGAAGAGGAAAGAAGAAGAAGAACAGTAAAAGAAAAAGAAAAAGAAAAAGACAAATTAACAATTTTTGCAAATATAAAAATAATTTTCATTTTTTAACAATGTTTATTATTTTTTCTATACATTGTAAAATTTACATACTTCACAATTATAATCTACATAGAAACAAATAATAATCATATAAAGTCATGCTTTTAATTATTTAAATAATTATAATTATCTTACCACTATCTTTGATTAATATTTTATATTATTAATTAAAAAATGATTAGAAAAACTTGTATAGAAAAAAAAAAGAGTGAAGAAGAAAATATTAACAGGGAGTTATGTTGGGCATTAAATTTAGTTTATTATAGATACGCTTTATTAGTTAAGCATTTAAATTTAGGAATCTAAGCCTACTCAAATTGATAATGGCAATGCATAGCCAAACGGTTAGTTAGATCTTGGTAGTTATGTTGCTTATATCTAATTACATTTATTATTTCGTAGATTAGTTACCATACAGGGAGGATTTTTGAGACACAGGAATATTCTGTCAGCTAAGGAGAGCGTGACGCATTCCAGATGTATTTTTAGATAAGTGAATATTTGGTAGTCTAAGAATAATATAAATTTTATCATGATGTTGTGAGTAATATAATAATGCATATATGTTGTGACGTATTTTATTTCTTACATTGATTTTCTTTATCTTATGTGCATGTTATAGTTTGATGATCTTATTCGTGCACTATAGAATCATGTATGTTATAATTATCATAAACATGACATAACGATGATGATAAAAGAACTTATGCATGTGAATAAAGGTCACCGTAAATCATGTAGGTTTACGGTTACTTTTTAAGTTGCATGCTTCCTATTTCACTCTGTTCAATGATTTGTGTCGTGTGCTCTTGATTTTCATTGTATGCAGTGAGTGATATTATCACAACTAGTTTTACGGATTTATAACTTAGGTCTTCAGTCTAATGGACATAAACAACTGATCATATATAATATCGTCGGGCATATACAAATAATATTACCTCTAGTGATTAATCCCATCTTGTCGAGTGTTTTGCCCTATGTGAGCTTATGATATGTTATATGAGTTACTCTATCTGAGCTTTTGATATGATGGTGGAATTTAGTTTAAGTTCTATGTGTGCTTAATACAGATTCTATGTGAGTTAAAATCTGTTATGATTATGGTAAATCTGACGAGTCAATTAATAAATGACATGTAGAATTTTATGTTACTATTTATTTAGCTTGTACTAAACATTACACTTATTCCGTTTTGGTGAAATGTATTATAGATCTAGTGGAGGACTGCAACCTTAACATTGAGTTGTTGCTACTATTTAGTTATAGTTATATTTATTTATTTTAGATAAATTATCGCTCCTAGGTAATTTTGGAGACTTATTATGATGTGTGTTGAGTGTTTATTATTTTCTTGTTAGACTTAATATGATAAAACTAGTATTGCTTGAATTCTTTGTAGAATATATATATATATATATATATATATATATATATATATATATATAATAACTTTATTCTCATTTACGTACATTCTCTTCAGTTTATTTATTTCTTTTTATCTATATCAAATTACAAAGATCTTTTAACTTATAGCTATGGAAAAATAGTATGACCTCTATATAAGCACAATCAATGGATTCTCAAAAGAAAAAAGAGATAATCAAATTATAGACCCCTTTTAACTGTTGCATATTTCCAAATTCTTTCCCTAAGAAATAACACGTGAGTATCACGTGGCAAATATTAAGCCCTCGTAACATATTTATTTAATATTTTTATTAATACCGTGAAAATGAGAAGTTTTCCGTAATGTAGAAAGTCATTGTAAAAATAATAATAAAAAAAAAAAGAAGAGGGTGCACATCGAAATGGATAAAAGTTTAGATTCTTAATATAATTATCTCATACTCAAATATAAAATTTAAAAAGGTTTAGACGTAAATAAAAACTTTTAGAGGGTATATTTGTAGGAGGAAAACAACAAAAAAGGGCACATTCTACGAAATATATCAGTAACAGAATTAGCTCCTTTTCCGGCGCCTGTTATCGACACGTTTACGCCATTTCCTGACATGCAATCCCTCAACTATCAAGCCTTCTCGTTGGTGGTGGAGTGATCGACCGAACTAACCTTATTTTAATTTTTATTTACTAAAATAGATTCTCCCTCTAACTAATAACCAACCGGAGATTTCGTCACTGTAGCAATACATAAAACGCCCAAGTCATAAGTATTTTATGTTTTGGGGTAATTTCTGACTAATTCAGCGTTTTTATATTATGGTAAAATGCTAAAATATTTAGCATTTTATTTGTAAAAATTTATTTTAAGTTAGTATTTTTAACTACTTAAATTAAAACTTTACTTTTATATTAAAAATGTTTATCTTAGTAGTGTTTTACCCTATAGGTAAAACGCTTATGAGTTCAGCATTTTTTATTTGACTACATTGTAATAGAGCAATTTTGGTTATAAGTTTGCGGAGTAGTCTATATTAGTAATAATATATTTAGAACATGGCTAGTTTGGTCAAAAAAACTCTTCGTGGTGGCAAACAAATTCCATTTGGATTTTTATTTTCTTTTTAATTTTTTAACCAAACTCTACCTTAAATTTTATATCAAAAATGTCTAATTTATTGTTACTAGAGAAATATTGGATTTATTAGTATTTTACATTTACAATAAAAATACTAAAAATTTTACTAGAAAATGGTGAATTGTTCAAATCTTACTTTTTAAAAATTACTGAGCAATTTAACATTTTAACAACAAAAAATAAATTTTAAAATTGAAATCTAGACAAGCACAAATTCTAACACAGATCTTGTTCATACCTCCGCAATGACATATTTTATAATTAAAAATAGATAATCACACACAAAGTTATGATGCTCTAATTTTTTTCTTTATATTTTCACTTATATATTCCTAGTTTGCGATTTGATTAAGCTTTGATCAAAATTACTATATTTGTTTCTCTTTCATCTTTATAATAATATATTATATTATTTAAAAATCATATATTTCAATATGAATTTATATAAACTTTGAGCTCAAATTTAAGTGGAGTACATATGTTATTAATAGCATATTAATGGTGAAATTGAAAGAGCTCATTGAATATGTTAATATCATATATTCACTTATTCATAAAGAAAAGTAAATATAAATTGGCTTTAAGTAGCTGCCAAGTTTGAAGAGATTGACATTTTAGGTATGTCCTTCTATATGAAAACAGGCGTCCTTTCATTCCAACAAAGTGGCACACTTCGTGAATGAACGCAACCTTTGTGAATGAATATACCTATTCATCGTGATTGTTTTATTTCTATAAAATAGGAAAGAAGTAAGCATTTAGGCATATAGAAAACAATTAATCTATTCATATAGTTTTTTAGTATTCTACATTTGAGAAAGAATATTACAGTGTTCTAGTTCCACAAAACACTTGAATTGCAGCTTCCTTTAATGCCAAGACAATTATTATTTCTTAGGAAGCCAAAGTTTATTGTTCTAGAAGCAATCAATAAAGGGCAACTGATCCTAAGGAGAATATTTCACACTAGACTCGGCTTATATATAATTTTATATTATATAATTTGTAATTTATTTCATTTCATTATTCATGATGGATTGGATTTTTTTATGACTATTTGAATTAGATTGTTGCTGACAGGTATGTCCAAAATTGACTATTGATTAGAGAGTTATGACCCTCAAAATTGTTATGACTAGATATTAAACAATCTAATGCTTTTAACAATAAGAACTTAACTATTTAGTATTTTATATGTAAAAAAAAGATTTTTTTGCTGGTTAAATACTAAACTTTTTAGTATTTTTCTTTTCAGTATTTTTACTAAGAATATAAGATGATGAACTCATCTAAAAGTAAAACATTGAACTTATCACTGTTTTACTAACAGCTACAATATTGTTATTAACTTTGAGGTGTAATCTACTTAAGTAAATAAAGTTTGGAAGATGAATATGTTCAACAACTCTTTTTTCTTCTCGCCGAGCAAAAGGGAAAGCGTTGCCCTAAGAAACTATTTGATCCCTCTAGTGCAGGTTATCAACGGTAAGAACATTCAAAGAACGATACCCCCTGACACATTCGACTCACAAGAAGAGAATTATTTTTTATCCTTTGTCTCGATGATGCAAGGAAAAAAGAAAAATAAATAAAAGCCTCTATTTTATTTTTCAATTTACAGAGAATTTAAAGAAGGCAACTCAGTAGTTTGGTTGTCACATCAAATCATTGGAATATTTGTAATTGATTCAGAGAATCATGCTTTACCGTTTTAAGTTTTCCTTTTACAATTTGTATATATTCTTATATATACTATTAAGCGCATGCTCTCAGTATGAGAGAACAAAACCCAATCAATTGTATACTCTCTTTCTTCATGGTATTAGAGCAGTAAACGGTCTGCGCCTCTGATTTTTTTTTATGCCTCTTCTCTATGGCCAATGCTTCTCTTAATGTGAGCAATTTTATCATGCTCCATCTCAAGCAAGAAAATTACCCTTTATGGCAAGAGCAAATTCTAGCCATGGCCGAAAGCTAAGAACTAGTCAACCTCCTTGCGGGCGAAATATCAATGCCAGATCAATTTCTTGCTGCCAACGAAGAGACTAATTGTAACAACCCAAAAAAAAAAAAACTTCTTCACTACATGGCACAACAGCCTCGTGCCATGCAGTGACAGCTGGGGAGGGCGCCACGCACCCCAAGCGCCGGCCAGACCAACCTGGCCGGGCCAGCTGGCGCGGTGGGCCCCGCCGCGACCTCCCTCCCCACCGTCTCTCTCCCTCTTAATTCTCTCTCTTTCTTTGTTTTTCTTTCGATCTCTCTCTCTCTCAAACACTCTTTCTCTCTCTCTCTATCTATCTACTACCGCCGCCACTCCGTCGGCCTGTCGCTGCAGCCGCCACCTCCACTAACGTCGGTGAGCCTCCCTCCTTCTCTTTTTCTCTCTCCCTCTCTCTCTCTCTCTCCCTCTCTTTATCTTTCTTTCTCTCTTTGTCGACTTCCTCTCGAGATCACTGGAGGTTTGAGCCGTCAGCAAGAGGCCGGCCGCTAAGTGGCCACTAGCTGCCGTACCCCTCCCTTGCGGCCCAACCTTCTTCTTCTTCTTCTTTCTTCTTCTTCCTTCTTCTTTCTTCTTTCTCTTTTTCTTCCACTTCTTCTTCTTCTCCTCCTCCTTCCCTTCTTTCTCCTCTCGATGCAAGGTGCTGGGCTCGGCCTAGCACCCTACAGCGCCGATGCTGGGCTCAGCCCAGCAACCCTGGAGCGCCGGTGCTGGGCTCGACCGAGCACCCTACCGCGCTGGTGCTAGGCTTGGCCCAGCACTTGCTAGGTCAAGGTGCTGGGCTGAGCCCAGCACTATATAATATATATATATATATGCATATTATATTGATACTATTTTAATGATAATTGATTTTGTTATTAATTATTTAATTAGTTTAGTTAATCTAATATATTTAATTCATATAAATTAATTACATCTAATTACGCCATAGTTAGTAAATAAATCGAATTATATCATGTTTAATAAAATACCTGCAACATAAATTACTATATTAATCCCAAGTAAGTAATAATATTTTTAGAGTTGTATACGTATATTCCTGCGTAATTAATTGCAGTAACTTAATTTTTATTTTTATTAATTATCAAAGAGAATAATAGGCAGATAATTATATTTTTAATAAACTATTAAATAATATAATTATGGTTAATAAATAAACAAAACAAATATAGGAATGAAGAGCACAGGATTACAACAAGAAATTATTTTCTAGCCAGGTTAATTTTAATTAATAGAAAGACTGACATTATTTGTTATAAATAATTTCAGATTCTGACCTCCAAGTTCAAGACCCCATGGACTTAGCTATCGAGACTTGATCGTTGTCGTAACAGCGTGAACGAGTGGTTGTTTGGCATTTGCAGTGGTGGTGAATAGTCTTATCCCCTAGACGCCTTTCTCAAATTAGGTTATATTATATATTATGTACATGCATATTTTGGCCTCCAGCATGATTATATGACTTTATCTAAAGATGATTACAGTCGAGCATATTTTTATCATGCATAGAATTATGCTGATCTTGGATATGAGTATGAAGATGATAAATAGAGATAATTAGAGATAATTATACTATTATAATTTTATATGAAGATGATTTTCTAGTATGAGTGTGCATGTGATATACTAGTAGGAGTATGCATGTGTTAGATACATGGTTGGAGTCTACATTGCATTATTTTTCTCTTGATTCCTGTTCCACCTAAATTTCTGTTATGCATTGACTCGTTATCATACTGGATATATGCATGTGATCTGGCATTTAGAAGAAAAATATGAAATATGATTGATAGGATAGTTGATAGAAAGCGTGAGGATACCCGAGTATACGCTAGGGTTAGAGGTGCCTAGAGTGATGATTATGGTCACTAATATGCGATATCTCATGGCCCATGTCCGAGGTCAGTAGAGTCTGTGAGCATAGACAATCAGACACATGTCGTTCGCCAGGGCATATGTGGCGAGTTATCATCACAAGGTTTCTATCAATTATGTGGGTGTCTGGTCTAGATAGATGTTGATACCCTAGCGGATGGCGGGGTATGATTATATTTGAGATACTCTTGCGGGTCGTGGAGTATATTCTGAGCCTTCGGACATGATGTTGAGATCGGGTACCAGGTGTTGACTGTGCACAGTGGTCTAGTGTGATGATCGTGTACCGAGATGTCGGTGTTGATTGTGATATGGAAAATTTCACCTAATTATTGAGTAATTATCATAGTTTATACACCATTGCATTTGACATCATGACATAGTCGGCATGCATCATGTGTCATATTTGAGAGAGAGTTATGATGATAGTATGACATGGAGATCTATTTATTTATTATCGAGAATTATATAATTCTATCAATTATGAAATGTTATCTACTTTTCAATTATGTATTATTGAGGAACATTTATATACTCATTCATGACATAATACTATTTCTAATTTATATTATCAAGTACTTGACTTATTCTCTGTTTGGCTTCACTGACCGAGTAAGATCTATTCACTAAATCTTTAGCTCATGACTCTTGTTGTTTTCTCCTTTCTAAAATCCCAGGTAGGAGCAAGATACTCTTTTAGAGGTCTTGTCGGTGAGTGAGGATTAGAGTGTGGTTAGTGTTATATGCCAGATGAGTTATCTTATTCGATATATTAGTAGACATCCTCCAAAGTGTGTATGTATCCTTGTCTTATATTTTAGCAAATAATTTTGTACTTGTAAATTATGTATATACCACCATTGTATATATGTGTTGTGAAAAGCTCTTGATGATGTGTTGTGGCCTATGTGGGGCCCAAGTAGGGTTATCTGTATGCTGTTGACAGTTAGACTTGAGTTATTCTTAGTTTGGATGTTGTGGATAAAATCATGATGTTGCTACAAATTTATTTGATTGTCAATAACTAACCAAATGATAAGGTGGTACGCACGTGCTGTGTGGGCTCGTGCCATGCACGTGTTTAGGGTTCGGGTGTTACACTAATGATGGGCTAATAAGTCCAAATCCATAATATAATATTTGGAAGAAGAGTGATCACCTTCTTCGTGGGTGGATAATTGGTACACTTACTGAAGAATCACTTGGCCTTGTATTGGCCTTGAAACTTTAGCTCAAGTTTGGACAACATTGAAGGAATTCTATGCACAATCCTCCTAAGAGAGGGAATTTGAGTTACTACAGCAACTTTCTTATATGAAGAAAGATCCTACAACTTCGTTGCAAGACTATCTTCGCCACTTCAAGGGAGCATGTGATAATCTTACAGTAATTGGGAAGCTAGTAGCAGATCGCACGAAGGTATTCTCACTCTTAAATGGACTTGGACTATGCTACGAGCCCTTCACAACTTCGATGATTAAGCCACCCACACTTTCCTATGCCGAGATTATTCCATTATTACAGAGTTATGAAACTGGAACATCTGCACACCAATCAGATTCTTCTCATCATATGACTTTCTTTGGTCAACAAAATACTCGATATCCTCATCAAGGAAAAGGACGTCAATCACAATAGACCTTTAACTCCAAAGGTAATTTAACAATTTTTACCTCACTCTCAATATACTAGTAGACAACATGCAAGAAATTTTAGCCATCATCTATCAAATCAACAATCAAATAAAGATCGGACATATGTGCTTGTGTGCCAAATCTATAACAAACGCGGTCATAAGGCCAAAAAATGTTGAGTCTAACTTTTTCGTGAGTCAATTTGAAATTCTTGAGTGCATCAACAAAAAATACTTGAATATAATATGTGAACTCAAATGTTAAACCTTTTGATTTGTGAATCGTTTTTAACTTTGAATACTTGAAAATTGGATTTGAGACTTTGAATATTTTTGTATGTTTCTAAAATTTATTGAATGAAAAATGATGTGAAATAGACTATGATTTTGAGGGGGAGTAAGAGTGTTTGATTTCATTGTTTATCAATTTATGACAAAAACGGGGAGAGTGATAATGGAGTTAGTCATTTTGATTTGGTTTGCTATTGATTGCTTAATTTTATTTTTATAGCCTCACATGCATTTCACTTGGTATGAATGTTGAAATTGTGTAGGATTTTTGATAGCAAAGAAAACTTGTGCTATACTCTATTAGGATGTATGCATTGTTATGAGTAGCCACTTTGTATTTTAGGAAATTATATTTTGTCACAAATTGTCAAATGGGGATATTGTTAAGTTTGTACTAATGTAATTGGCAAATTGTGTTTCAAAATATAATTTTTATTTATGTAATGTGTCTAGATTTTACGTATGAGCATATGCACAAGTTATGGTAGATTATGAGATGTTTGAAGTGGAAAATTGAATTTAAAGTCAAAATATTTGAAACGATTTTGGAATCATCATTGAACGGTTTCATGATGGTAAAAGTAGTATAAAAAAATACTTAAGGGCACAGTAACAATAACTCTACATTCAATAGTCTGGTCAGCCATTCGAACAGACCATCGGGCGTTCGAACGCATTTAATCGAGATAGAAGAAAATAATAGGCATTCGAACAGGCCTTGTGGACGTTCAAACAACCTTGACTGATTTGACTGAGATTTTGATTTATCTCCATTTTTCTTATCTCTAAGAGAATCCGTGGAGAATATTTGAAGATATATTTATCTTATCTCTAAGAATATAAAATGGTTTAATCTAACCCTAGAAGGGAGAACTCAAGTATTAAATTGGAGATCATCTTTTAGAGAAGCTCGTCGTCGTTCATGTTATTGAGATTACCTTTTGGAGGCCATTGAAATCAATTCTCAATTTTAGACAGAAGTGTTGAATCATTATTAACTTTACGCATCTACATCAGATTTAGAAGAACTATATCTCGAGAGTCACTGAGATGGAAGGATCAACCTCAAAGGTCATTGATGTTTGAAAACCTATCATGGGAAGTAGTGTGTCATAGAATCTAGTGAGCAAGGTTGATACAGATTGAGTCGTGGGAATCGACGAGTGATCTGTAAGCTTTTTGTTAACTACTATATATTTTTAGTGATTGGTTTCGATCCGAGTTTAGATCCGTGATTTTTTATTTCTACCTAAAAACTTTTATGTTTGCGATCATCCTTTCTAGCTTTATTTTCCACGTATTATTATTGATAACATGTGATATATTCTATCTCTTAATGCATTTCTTATATTTTTTTTAATAGGTATCATAGTATATCTAAATATTCGCGTGAGTTTTAGTTTTTTTTCAATATGTTACCGGTAAAGTGAGTTAAAATTAAGCCACACCTTGTGGGTTAATTTCCTTTGTGCTAATACCTTTTAAGCAGTTTCTTTCTTTTATATACATGTCCTTATTTCTTTTTACCCCCATCGAATTATAAAAGCAAAATCAATGGGGTTTCCCTAAACCCATGAAAAGCATGAAAAGAAAACTAGTCTTTTTTTTTCTCATTGAAAGATTGATTATCCTTTTTTAGAAAAAAATAATCTAATCATTGTTTCCGTATTTCTATGTAAAACATTTGAAAATGTTATTTTATTAGTTATCTGCTAGATTCTCTTTGTTAAAACTGATATGTTAGTATCATACAATCAGTATTAGGCTTTCAGGGCACATTTTATATTTCCTTTTTCAAAAAAAATTTGAGGATAAAATAAATTTTTAGTATGGAGGGTATATATGCAAAAGAGAGCACAATCTACGAAGTAACAGCAACAGAAGGAACCCAGCTCTCCATCGTGGCACGTCTCCACAGCTCCACTCCATGGTATGCAAATCCCTCAATTTCCGAGCCCTCTCGTTCGCGGCAAACAAATCCCATTTCCGCCGCCTTCTCTCACACCACGCAACTGACACGTGCGACGCGGCCCACCGAGGGTTTTATGGCTGGGCGCCACGTCATCCCGGCGCACGTGGCAGTGAGGTAGACAGGGCATCTCGCAGGCGCTAAGTAGCATTTGGGAGGACATGGGGGCGGGCAGAACGGGACGTGTTGCAATATTCCGAGACCAGTGCGTGGAGAGGGGATAAGGTGACGACGATGACGATGACGATGAAGTTGGATATACTTTGCATCTCATAAATAAAAATAAATGCCTCCCTCCTCATGGTGGAGAGAGAGAGAGAGGATGGTAGGGGGAATATTTTAAAGTGGTGTGATTGTGGGGACGTGGATATCCACAAAAGGAGGAAAGAGTTCTAAGGCCATCCACCTCGCTCGTACTAGCTACCATGAAACTCGGGTCGAATCCGAGTTATGAATCATGATAATGCAATTACAGAATATGATCAGTTTATTAAATTAGTCAGAAATTTTAATTATAAATATAATTTATTTTTATTTATGACACGAGTAAGTACGGTCCTAGAGTACATAATATATTTAAATTTATATAAATTATTTGAGTTATAAATATATTTCTTTCATGTTATAAACGGGTTATTTCGATAGTAACCATATTATTTAGGTCATAATAAAGTTATTGTATTATGGATCAGTTGGTTGGTCGAGTTGGTGGGTCGAATTATAAATAAAATAAGATAATAAATATAAAAATAATCTATTTAATGATCAAGCTAGGTGGATTAATTTATTAATGACCCGACCAAATTAGACTAAATTTAAATATATCTTAAAGCTGAATCATGCTAAGTTATCATGTCGTGTCATTAAACTCAAATCCATATGAAAAGCAAAATTACTAGATGAGTTATCGGGTGGAGTGAACTTTTGTCACCCCTATAAAATAATACTCATAAGAGTGATCGACTAATCTTTGAGATATTGTTGTTCCTACTACATTTTTTTATAATGACAAGAATACCTTTGTACATATTTGTTGTTGGAGGAGGTTATGACTACGAGGATAAACTCGGCATAGTTTTAGCTAAGAAAAATTATATTTTATGCCATATGGTTTGGCCAAAATTCACTTTTATCTCTGTGTGATTTTATTTCTGTCATTTTATTCACTTATGGTTATATTTAAACTAAAACTGTTATTATTTTCATCAAATTTAAAGATATTCTTTAGAGATAATATTAAACAATTTGATAAGTTTTCCAATGCTATATATATTTATGATGTCTTTATCATTTAAAATTTAATTAATATTTATCATATTTTTGTCATCTGAAATTCGATTAATATTACTTAACATGCATTAGAAAGTTTATTTAATTATCTACAATTTTCCCTCTAAAGAGTATCTTTAAATTGGACTTATAGATTAGTTAAATATGATAAATTTAAATATCATCGTAAGAGTAAAGTAACAAATAAAATTGTAGGATGGTGGAAGAATTTTAAGCTTAACTGTATGCAGTAAAATCTATGATTGCTTTGTCTATGATCACTAGCAAAATTTTGCTATGTAACTTCTGTTTATGCGGTGCATGAAGTATAGTGTATGGATAAAAAAAAGTATTAGCTTAGTGTATGGATAAAAAATAAGTATTAGCTAGGTTAGCTTGGTTTGATTTGAGGTTAAGCCCCGAACTCAATTAGTTAGTCTTATTTTTTAGTCTTAATTTTTAAAAATTAATTTTGACTAAATATAAAAAAATATAAAAATATGATTGGTTACTGAATTAGTCTCCGGGTCCCTAAATCAGTTCGAAGAGGGCACAACTTATAATTATGAGAAATATACATTTGACACTCTACCCTTTTATATATTCATAGTTTACACTTTTTTTTTAATATTTGTAAATAAACCCCACTTTTTACTAAATATTTACGGAACATATTCTGGGTTACGTTCAGATTAATACCTTTTGGATAAATGGCATAAAAGAAGAATATTGTGTGTACTTCAAATTATTTATTTATGAAAATAATAAATATATTTCTTCTTCCTCTTCTGGGCATGATGGCATGATGATATTCCGTGTGTTAGGTTAGGTAAGAATATTCTTAGTATAAATTAACAATAAAGGTTTGGCCAAGCTAAATTAATGAATCTAACCAAAGAATGTGCTTTATAAATAGTTGATTAAATTTATAGCGTGATATATAAATATTGAAAATATAAAGTGTAAACTGTAGATACGTGAGAAGGTAGGGTCTAATTTTTCTATTATAATCAATTTTTCGTTTTCACCCCAATATGGGAATTCTTAATTCGACTTCTTTAATTTTCTATTATTGCCTTATCATTAATCTACCTAACTAATTATTACTATACTTTATATAGATCAGTTAGTTTGGATGTACAGTGGACGGAATATCCTTAAAAAAAGGTAAATTTAAAAAAGGAAATCAACTAACTTTGATATTTTAGCTTTTTATTAATTTCACAATAGGTAGAGCTTGCGCTTTTCAATTTAGGTTAAATTAATTTGGATTATTTTTTAGAGCAAAAGATGGGGTCTAAATTATAAATTCTCTCTTATAATTTATCATTTCAACCCCTGACCCTGTACATTGATAGCATTTTGAGAACCTTTTAAAGCTGCCTCAGGCTCAAGAACTTTGCATGTCTAATTTATTTTAAAATTTAAATCCGAGATTAAGTGTATTTAAAAATCACCTCTAGTTAGCGGCTATCAAATATATGTCAGGGTGTTTTTCAAATATAAGTTATTGACTTTGCCTCCAAAAAGTTTTAAATCTTCTGAAACATTTGCCAAGTTTTATTAAGAAATTTATATATAAATCACTTTTGGTTCGCAAATATAAGTCGTTGGTTAGATTATTGATTTATATACAAATTTTAAAAATATTCTCTCTCAGGTTTACTAATTTTTTTTCTGAGTCGCTGGTTCGGTTAACAAATTATATTTAAAAATTGTTGTCTAATTCAATGATTTTCAAGCACACATAATTTTGTATTTAAAATTTCAAATTTATTAGATACATAAAATAAATATTCGGAGTGCTAGTTCAGTCAAAAATTCCTGAGGGTATGTAACGTTTGGTCGCTTTTTCTGTGATGCTAAAACGTAGTTTAAACGACAATCTCCATGTTTGAAATGCTGGCAAAGATTCCCAGGAGTGAAAGCGCCAACATGTGAAAAGCACCTTAAAAATTTATTAATTACGCGGTGGTTCATGGAGTATTCCAGACTGGAATATTATTTAGAACAAAACGCACCTCCATAGTAAACGTATTTGAATCTTGGTCCTCAAGCCGCGACCATGCGAATGTAATGATACGAATATGATCGAATATATCCTGAAACACTTGCGAGCTGACTTTCTCATTTAGCATGTTATAAACATAGAGCGAAAAGAGATCATGTATTAAGATCGTGAAATATTTATATTGTAATTAAGATAATTTTATCCACAGTAAGTCAAGTTTCCACTATTTGTAACCCAAAGGGTACGTCTAGCAGACTGGTGTAAATAAAAACTGTTTGATATTTTTTTTAAAAATTATAAAACCCCCCCCTATCTTTTCCTTTGCTAATAAAATCCAATAAAAACAAAAGACCTCAGAAAATCCACTGATTCCACTTGTTCCACTTGGGTGAGGATTTAGGTGATGCTTCGTAACCATCACAGAATTCTATGGCAGATGTGCACTGACGAATCCTTCTCTTACGTCCAATCGATCTAATAGATTCTTTTAGGAAGATCAAACTCAGGTTCTTTATCTTCGACTAGGTATAGTTTTTCAAAAAAAAATATTTTAATTTTTTACAATTCACATCCTACATATTTCATTAATGGTTCTAAAGTTTTTTCTTTATTATATTTTTTCTTCTTACGCGTAAAACAAACTCATAACAATTCTTAGTATAGTGCTTGGTGGTAAGTGTTGTTGTCTAAATTGCTGTATATTTATCAAGGAAAGAATGTAGAATAAAAGGGACTCATAATAGAAAAAGAAAAAGAAAAAAGAGAAAAAAAGAGAAAAGTTGAAACTTTTTCTGGCCACTTCCCCTTCACGAATACGAAATCCCTGCTTCTTAATGGGACCTACTGCATAACTAATTGCCGTCGTTTCCTACCCGCGTTGCTTTCATCTATGCCCTCATCTCTTTAATCATTTTCATGCATCATAGTACACTTGGTAGGTTAACAATATAATACGTTATTGCACGACAGAAGAAGGAAAGTATCATTCACAAATATATATATATATATATATCTAAGTGACTTTTTGTATGATCATGCATCTCTATATTCAGACTTCTTGCAAAAGAAAACACCTCCTTTTGACTTGTTTAGGCGTCTGCAATTATCACAGCCATATGAATTACGAATATTTTCAGAATATTCTAGGGTTTAGAGTAAATTCCTATCAATAGTATCGGATATTTGAGTACCTCAATCATTTTTCTTACATTATAATAACAGGTCTCTTACATAATTACTACTGAAATTTTTGTAAATATAATACCATAACTACCATTAAAATCATGAGGTTTTTTTTCCGGTGTGCACTTGTTTTGAAGAATATCTTATTTACTTGTATGTTTTTCTAAAGTTGACATTTGCATGCATTGATGTATATTGGTTAACTAAGAGAAAAATATAAGAATAGAATAAAAATATTTTTATTTTTATATTTAAATAATGCAGATGCAACCGTAAGTTAGGTATCTCGGTAAATAAAATAAGAATTTTAAAAAGTATATACATGTAAAAACTACATATTTTGAGGGGTATATATATAAATATAAACTTTTGAAGGACATGTAAATAAATAAAGAATATTTTGAAGTGTATATATGTAAAAAGATTCTAAAATTATTGGACTTTCTTTAAGATTTATTTTGAAAGAATATTCATAGAATGAGCGGTAAAAGTTACCTAGTTCATCCAATTTTTCATATCCAATTTTTCTTAAGAAAGTTGTGTTAAATTTATATCATTGATTTATTTTTATTATATAAAAGAAATTTTCTTATTACAGTAATAGGTATAGGAGGCTAAAATAGTCCTTTTCTCAATATAGGTTTGGTATTTTTTTTTTTGAGAAAAGTCAAATGATTTCAATTATAATTATGATATTTTAAGAAACATAGTAATAATTATACTAGTTAAAATTTTAAATGGCAATTATATAAAAAATTTCAATTAAATAAATTAGGTGAACTAATTGCGTACATCATGGAAACAACCGAGAACAAGCATCCCGATTACTTGGAGAAAGAGCAAAAGCAGCAGTGGGAACTGGGAACTCGGAACAAGCGCGGTTTCGGAACTTTTCCAAGTGATTTCCTCCTCCTAACTCCTAATCCTTTCGTTTAATAGTAGTTATTAGGCTTTAACCATTGCGTGTTAACTCTTCTCTCTCCCATCTCTCTCCCATCTCTCTCCTTCTATCCTATAAATAAAGGCCATGGGTTGCCAACATAAGGCTTGAAGCTGCCTCCAGAGCTCCTCCCTCCTCCTCCACCTCTCTTGCTCTAAGCTGCGAGCTTCTTCCCTCCTCTTGTCAACCAAATTCTGTTTAACCTCACCCTAGAGAGAGAGAGAGAGAGAGAAACCCTAACCCCATCATGTTAGCAACCTCGTCTTCTTCTTCCTCCTCCTGCGCTTCCTTCGGTTCCTTCGACGACGTCACGGTAAAGCCGGCTGCTGCTGGAACCATCAAGTTCCTGTGCAGCTACGGCGGGAAGATCCTCCCCCGTTACCCCGACGGCAAGCTCCGTTACGTCGGCGGCGACACCCGCGTCCTCGCCGTGGACCGATCCGTCTCCTTCTCAGGTAGGTCTATTCCTCCTTCCTCTTTTCCCCTTCTTTTATTTCAGGGAAACCTCTCGATAAAGGTTTGGTATTGATATCTGCTTCGATTCTTGATTCAGATCTGCAACTGAAGCTAAAGGAATTATGCGGATGGGAGAGCGTAAACTTGCGGTGTCAATTACCGACGGAGGATCTCGACGACGCGCTAATCTCAGTCACCTCCGACGAGGATTTGGCGAATCTGATCGACGAGTACGACCTCGCGAGCCGGGATCGGGTCCGCCCGTTAAAGATCCGCGCCTTCCTCCTCCCTCCTGCATCGCCGCCGCCAAAACTCGCCAGCTCCTCCGCCGCCTCCTCCTCCTCCTCCTCGGCCAAGGGAGGGAATCTACCTTCCTACCACTTCCACCCTTCTCAAGCTCAGCCGCCCTTCGATCTCCGCTGCGTCCACCATACCTCGGTGCCGGCGAGGGTTCCAAACCGGATGGAGAAGCCTCCTAGCCACCAGCATCATCACCATCACTACTACCAAAACCATAGCAATCCGAGGCCGTACCACTTTCTCGTCCACCATAGCGGCCATTGCTAATCACTTCACCTCCCATCTCAAGTCAAAGATGAGAGATTGGGAGGAGAGGGCACGGAGTCTGAGGTAAAGAAATCGTTCATGGAACGGAGGAGAACAGAGGAATCTTGGTTGTATACAGAGGTGGACTGTAACATATCTCTTCTTTAATACAAGAAACAAATCACCAAAAAAAAAAACCAAAAAAGGAATTAAAAAGGGGAAAAAAAACTAGTTAGCAACTTATATTGGTTCTTCTCTTCTTGATGGATTTTCCTTTTTAATTCTTTTGATATCCTTTTTTTGGTTTGCTGCGGTTGCTTTGGGCTGCCATATGCCTCTAATTCGATTTTGCCTTCTGTTCGTTCGTCCGTCTTCTCCGTTTGCTCTTCTCCGTATTCCGTTACGATTCCATCATCTTTTTTCCGTTTGAACCTCTTCCATATTTGGTTTTACTTTTTCTTTTAAGCGCGTTGTCCGTTGTCGTTTGTGCCGACCGGTATTAGAATGCTTTTATTGCTTTGATTTCCTTCGCATTCTCATTAATTGCTAATAGCGTTTGCTTTATTGTTTCGCAGGTTATTAATGGTGACAGGAACTATCAGGAGTTCATCTTTTTGTTAGCAGGTTATTAACGGTGACAAGAACAATCAGGAGAACATCGCAATTAATTACTTCCATTCCTTGACAGCGAAAACCATATTAAACACAAAAGTAATATTTAAAGTATAATTAAAAAAGTAATATATCACATATGGCTTTGGGCTCCATTAAGTTTTCCTAAATTATAAAAAAATATTTTTTAACTTCTGATGCTTCTCATCTACCAACCTTTTACATAATTTAATAGAGCAACATATGTGTAGAAAATTTAGGAGCCCTTGTTATCTTTATTAAACTTTACTTGTTTCTCCACTCGAAAGTTTTCACAAGTTAATGTTTATTATGCTTAAATACTTTTAAATAAAAATTAACATGGGCTTTTAAAAATATTTCTAGCCATTTCGATACTTGTTAGAACTTGGAAAAAACCTGATTTAGCTAGCTCCAAATTCAGTCGAGGAGTCAAGTTGAAGACTGAACTGAGGGCTACTAAAATTTTAGTAAGAAAATATTATAAATGAAGAGAAGAAAAAAAAATCATACATCCAATCAACCCCTTGGATCAGTCTATTTCACATTCAAAATACACATGCATGATTCACTTTCAAATTCTTCTCTTATTAAAAATTCCAAAGTTGATGAACTACTCAGTGAAATAGATTGCTCTGTGTTGATTATACTAAATGTGATGTGGATCAACCTTAGAAGATGGTAGACGTGTCCATTTTCCTTTAAACTCCTCCGCCACTTCAAAACAAGATAGATGATCTCCAAGCAACAAACATCCTTCTCAACTTAGGTAGAAAGTGAGCTTCTTGCAAAAATTAGAACTCTAAATCAATTAATTTTTGATCTCCCATGAGTTCTCTCACTTAATTAGACCTTTGACATCTTTTCATAAGTGTAGTAGAATGTTTGTGATTCATTTTAGGAGAATTCTAAAAGAAAATAACCAAGTTTGAAATAGATTTATGACAAGTCTAACAACCTCTAACATCTTTTTTTGCAGGCTGGGAACGCATCTAGCTCCGTGATGAATAAGGACACTTCGGTATTTTTGAAACACCCACTTCCAAAAATCATGTGTTCCTCACATGGAAAGATCCACGTGACTCTCACATGACCTATCAATGTTATAATCTCATAAAAATTAGATTAGATTACGAACCAGATTTGGACCGATCCGGACGTAAGAAAATTATGAAGCCTGATGAGTTAGAGTTCTAATGGCTCTTGTTTCACCTAAATCGGAGGTCAGAATGAAAAGTTAAAAATAAAATAGTAGAGATAAGTCAAAGATGGTAGAATGGTAAATATCCGACATTGTGGTAGTCGTCGAAGGGTGGCCGTATTGTAGGGTGGCTGCAGAAGGTAGGAGGTGGCTAGGGTTTGGAAGGTTGGGATGTTTCTATAGCTATAATCTAATCCTAGAAAGATAAAGCGATCTAACGACAAGATAAAAGATAAGGATGAAAATAATAATTGGCTAAATTCAGATTTTTTCCAATGATCAATGATAATTATCAACACATGTCTACCCCTATTTATAGGAGTAAAATTTCTAGAGGATCAAATCCACATGTAGATTATTCTATTTATTTGAAATTTAAAATAATAAGATAAAGCTAAGTAACTAACTAGACACTCAACTTAACCCATGTGGTCGGATTGTAACAATCTACCACGCTTTCGACAACTTGTCCTCAAGGTGACTAGTTTCTCACGTCCTTGTACTCATATAACTTGTCGTGCCAATCGGTGGATTCGGGTTTGTCTTCCTAGAGTTCGCCTAGGAACATGACATGGGCTGGCTGGCGCTTGCATTTATGGCTGGAGGTAAATCGGTCATCACAGTAAAAATACAAGCCTTTTTTTCAGTGCTCTTCCAAGTAGTTGGGTACAAAATAGAGCGTGATCATCTGTCGGTTAGGCTGAGCCATTGGTGCAGGTTGAGTCGAGGCAGATGCCGTCTCTAGTGGGCTATGGGCTTGGGCCATCTCTTTTTTCCTCCTTGCGGATCTGGTTTAGCTGATCGAACTTGGACTCCATTAGAACAGCTAAGGAGGAGGCCTCGTCAGAAGTACTAGGCCTTAAAGCCTTGACCTTAGCCTGAATGTTAGGCTTGATAATACGTTTAGTTAGGATCTTTTCTTACTGCATTAGTTGTTTATTTTTATTAAAATAAATTCTTGTAAGTCGCGTTCGAACACAAGTAGGGTCGCATTCAAACGCCCTTACAAACGCCTACATCAGGTTCACAAATACAGAGAACGCATATTGTGCGTTCGAATGCGGTTGGGCAAGTTCGAACGCCCGCATTTGAACGCCTCTATCACGTTCGCACATACAGAGAACGTCGATTGTGCGTTCGAACACGATCGGTGGGAATCCTCTAGAATTATGGTTACTTATTATTTTAGGACAAAGGAAGACCCAATCCACGATGACCCTAATCGTGAGGCCGATTCCTTTAGAGCGACCACGGCTGGACCGAGTGAACCAACGTCCATGAGTGTGAATGTGGGTTTGGTGGATGGATTTAAGGGCATGTTCCGAACATTGCCGCATAGAGTTGATGCAATTCAAAAGGATCACAATGATTTCAAGGAATATTCATAAACCGATTAGATTCGTCATCTCCTCGACGACAATCGGAGTTTCAAGAAGGACCAGCGGTGGGACCTCATCGAACCGATACCCCACAGGCCCAGGTGCGTCATGTGAGTGTTAATGATCCCCTCTTACCTATGCCTACACATCATCCCCCACCTCTGTTACAAAACCCAAGACCGGCGGTGGTGGAACCCGAGAGATGTATGGTACCGGTGCGCTTTGCCGATGAGGAAGATTGGCACTTTGAGGAGTAGGTTGATGGAGATGGTGATGGACGTGCTCGAGGATTTAGAGAAGGTGATACAAAGGTTTATGTAACACCTGTGTTAAAAAAAAAATAGCGCATGCATTCTAACCGCAGCGCATGTATGGGCGATAAAACCGCTAGATGACTAGTACCCCTCGATTTTATGATGCTTTGTGAGATATGTCATTGTGACTCAATTTTTGTGGATTTCTATATAAATTGAGCTATAATGATGAAAGTTATTAAAATACATAATGTACACTTTTCGTGACATATTATAGGTTTGCATTTCTATTTATCACGCAATACAATATTCTTAGATTACTATTAGATTTTACTTGCTGGGCCCCGTTCTCACTGCCATTTTGGTAGAAATATTTCAGAGCTTATTATGGAGGATGCGGAAATCGAGGAGTAGCAGATTCATTCTCCTATTTTAGTATTATTTATTCTATTATTTCTAGTTGGTCTTGGCCCCTGCGAGGGTATTTATGTTTTAAAATTAGTGTTGGACTTGTATTCCTAGAGGCTTGTTGAGGCCTGTGATATTGTAACTTTTGATTATTTATTGGATTATTACAATATTTCTAGACTTATTCAGATATTTTGTGAGATTATTTCACTGATAGGTAACGTGAGAATTACGTGAAAATTCTCCACGTGAGGAACACGTGATTTTTGGAAGTGGGTGTTTTAGTTTAGACCTGAACCAAGGATCTTTCGCGAATCCGACAATGCTATTCGAGGGAGAACTGCACGCTTGGACTTTTCAAAATTCAAAGGCAGTGATCCAACGGATTGTGTGTTTCAAGTTGAACAATATTTTGATTGTCAAGGTACAACAGAAGATGCAAAGGTCCAGATAACAAGCTTTTACCTCCAAGGAACGACATTGCATTGATATAGATCGGTTATGCGTGGTGGAGGATTTACCGGATAGGCTAATTTTTGTAGGAGGATTACACGCAGATTTGAGACATTAAGCAAGATGGTTCAGAGGACGACCGTATTGGAGTACCAAGCTAAGTTTGAAAGAGTTAGTAGTCGTTGTGAGCCACCTTGGCCCGAACCGACATTGATGAGCACATTTATTTTAGGGCTTCGGGAGGAGATATAAGCGGATGTTTGTTCTATTTGTCCTACTACTCTTGAGGAGGCCTTTGAGAAGCCGTGAGGATAGAGCAAAAGCATAAGGCTTTAAAGATGACAACAAAAACTAATTAGGACAACCGAGATGGGCAGTTTGCACTTAGAACGCTAGTTTGAAATTCTATAGGTTCAAAGACAGCGACTACGAGTACTAGACTATGACCACCTTTGAGACCTTCTTTCGATATTAGAGGAGGCACAAGACCCCCCGTTTGAACTCTCAAACCTGCCCAGGTAGTCATCGATGTTCCAAATCGATCGGGAGTGTGATGCTCATCGATGGTCTCGAGGAGGATGATGAGGTAGTTGATGATGGGGCATATCCAGAGGAGGTCCATGAGGAGGCTGTTGAGGAGGGCGTGGAGAAAGATATCCAAGCTGAAATATCGATGCATACATATTCGGATACTTCCGCATCGAGGACGTTATGGGTAGACAGACTCGTTGGAAAGCATTGTGTGCACATCCTCATCGATTTGAGGAGTACACACCACTTTCTAGACGAGAGGTTAGTGAAAAGATTGGGTTTGGATGCTAAATCAATCACAGGATTTGACGTGTCTATTGGAGACGACACGAAGCTTAAGGCGGAGAGCTTGTGTCACCGGGTCGGTGTATGGGTGCAAGGATATGATATCATTGTGGACTTGTATTCGTTGGCGCTATGAGGAGTGGACATTGTCCTTGGCACTCAGTGGTTACCAAGTTTGGGATCCATCACATTTGATTCTCGGAGCATGTGGATGAAATTTAAATAAGGAAACAAAGATGTGCGGCTTGATGGCGTTCAGTCTTTGCCGATTCGTGCGATGTAGCCTATGGTGGGGCTGCCTTATGCGTATGATTTGGCCTATCTTCTTCAGTTAGGACTAGCAGGAGATGAGCCTCAAACGAGTTCAGGTACTATTATTGAATTATCTAATTTATTAGATAACTTTTCTGGACTGTTTGAGGAGCCATAGGAGTTGCCACTAAGGCGAACAGCGGACCATCGCATAGAGATTGTACCTAGGGCTGTACTAGCAAACGTGAGGCTATATCGGTATCCACTATCGGGCACTAAATGCTATTACAATCAAGGACTGATATCCCATTCCGGTTATAGAGGAGTTGCTGGATGAGCTTGCAGGGGTGACTATATTTAGTAAGCTTGACTTGAGGGCTGGGTATCATCAAATTAGAGTTCACCCGGTGGATGTGCACAAAACTGCATTTTAGATTCCAAACGGGCATTATGAGTTCCGGGTGATGCCTTTTGGTCTCACCAATGCTCCAGCTATCTTTCAAGGCCTCATGAATGATATATTTCGGCCTCTCTTGCGAATGTATATCTTGGTATTCTTTGACAATATTTTAGTGTATAGTAGGACTAAATTGGAACATTGACGGCATTTGGAGGACGTGCTAAATTTGTTGAAGAAAAACTAATTGAAGATCAAGATGTCCAAGTGCCTATGGGGAGTACCACAAGTGGAGTATTTATGCCACATCTTTTCACCGGATGGTGTAGCGGCGGATCCTCAAAAGGTTGCATGCATAACCGCTTGGCCTATTCCTACTACTACCACCAGATTGAGAAGATTTTTGGAGCTGATCGGATACTATCGTTGTTTCAGGATATGGCAAGATCGCTGATCCTCTCACTTATTTGTTAAAGAAGGACTCTTTTAGATGGATGGATGAAGCCACTACAGTTTTTGAAAAACTAAAAACAGCAATGACAACGGCGCCCATTCTAGCTTTACCGGACTTCACTAAAGAGTTCATTGTAGAATGTGATGTATCGGGAGTTGGCATAGGAGCTGTACTAATACAAGGAGGATGTTCCATTGCCTATCTTAGCAAAGCTTTCTCACAAAATTCTCGGCAATTATCGACTTATGAGAGAGAGATGTTGGCAATTCTATATGTGGTGACAAAGTGAATGCCTTATTTGATCGATAGACAATTTATTATATGAACCGATCAAAGGAGTCTTCCATACTTTATGGGACAGCGTATACACACTCCGGCACAGCAGAGATGGGTCACAAAATTTTTGGGGTATGATTATGAAATACAATACAAGAAGGGAACGGAAAATAGGGCGGCGGATGCACTATCGCGCCAACTCGATACTGCCTTGCTTACAACCTATTCTTCTCCTACCTTTCCCTTCCTTGACGACCTGAGGTATGCATGTACATCTGACCTAGATGTTTTGAGGTTATTGTAGGAGGTGATGGATGATCCAGAGCGCCATCTAGAGTTGGAGAATCGAGGTGGTTAGCTGCTGGACCGCGGATGCATTTGGGTGCCCGCAAATCATGGATTGCGGTAGAAATTATTAGAGCACTTACACCAAACTCTAGAGGCTGGTCATGAGGGTGTCTTGAGGATTTATAGGAGGATATCTTAGAGTTGCACGTGGCCAGGATTGAGGTGGGATGTGAAGAATTTTGTCCGTGCTTGCGACATCTGTCAAAGGACTAAAGCAACCACATTGAAACCGGCCAGATTACTTCAGCTTTTACTTATACCAGATCATGTTTGGGAAGACATTTCTATGGATTTCATAGAGGGTCTTCCACTGATACGTGGTTATTCTATTATCTTTGTGGTATTTGATAGATTGAGCAAGTATGTGCACTTTTCGGCATTGTCACATCCGTTTTCAGCCAAGTCGGTGGCTGAAATTTTTGTGAGAGATATTGCTCAATTACATGGCATGCCACACACGATTGTCTCGGATCATGATCGTATATTTATGAGCGACTTTTGGACGGAGTTTTTTAGATTGAAATTTAGTTTGGCCTACCATCCACAGACGGACGACCAAACCAAGGTGGTCAATTGAGGCACTGAGCAGTACTTGAGGTACTTTGTTTGAGAGATGTCGAGACCATGGTTGGAGTTCGTACCATGGGCGGAGTGGTCTTACAACACCACCTACCACAGCAGCATTAGCATGACCACTATGCACAGGCAGCTGGTGGCTAGCCAGCAGCCGACCTCTCGCGGGCGGCTCGGCTCCGACAGGCCTGAGCCCAAAGTAAGAAAAAGAGAAAGAGAGAGAGAGAGAAGAAGAGAGAGAAGGAGAAAGAACTCACTGGCGCTTGTGGAGGTGGCGGCGGCAGTGATAGGTCGGCCTCGGCAAGAGAGAGAGAGAGGGAGATAGAGAGAGAGGATTGAGAGAGAGAGAGAGAGCGAGAGAAAGAGATATTTAGAGGGAGAGAGATAGGCGGTGGGGGGGGGGGGTTTGGCGGTGGCTGTGGTGGCGCTGGGGCCCGCCGCGGCCAACTGGCCGCAGTCGGATGGCTGCGGCCACGCTAGGGGGTACGTGGCACCCCCACGCTATGCCCAGCTACATGGGCACGAGGCCGGCCACAGTCCGTGCAAAACTTTAATTTTTTTTTTTAAGGATAGGTTGTTACATTTTCCTTCCCCCCTTACAAAAATTTCGACCCCGAAATTTATATCATGCTGGTATTGTAAGATAATCCACATTTCTAGTTCCAATACCTTCTAATCAAATCGACAACCGTGCAATCTCACTTTTTTTTCAAATTTATAACTTATACCACCACAAATAACTCCCTTACAAAATTAAAATTTCTAGATCAAAGTCAGTCAGGTAATCATACATTATCTATAAATATCAATAATACCACTAGTATGCAAGAAAGCGTATATTCATTCGACAATATAAAAAGTGTTGTCATCTATTAATTGAATCATAATCTACTCCAAAATACCTCAAGCTGTCCAAATTTATTACTTTTCCTGCTAAATACAACAATACAACATCGTAAAGCCATAATCACCTATGATAATACGATACAACTTATTTAAGTAAATTATCTCCAATCTACTCAAAGTATACTCTGATCCCAAACATACTCGATGGATTATCCCTCAATACTATCACTAATACCAAGTAGAACAATAAATACAAGTTATCTCCAGAACATTCAAAATGCTTAACTCATGCTTCTCTTTCTAGACAAATACTGTCACTTATCTAAACATACTCAGCATCATTCAAAATTCTCAAATAATTTAGGCGATAGCACAAAGTCACTTATTTAAAATGCACTGCTCATATGCTTAAACCATTATACAAATTACTAGATAAATCAATATAAGAGATCACACCTATCCATATAAGACTACAATATCAATGTGTATTCATAAACATTCTTAAAAATAACAAGCATTGCATCAAATCCAACCTATCAATGTAAATCCTAATGCAACCTCATTCGAAATTTATATCCTCGCCTGATTCTCAACATTATCTTCCTTCTTAATCTGCAATATCTAAAAGGTTAAATTCAAACTATCTCAAGAAACATACATGATAAAATTTATAATGATCTTTCTATCAATCACTTCTGTATCTAAACTATTCATTCCCCGATTCCTATAATTCTAATTTGATCATTATATATTTAATTACTATCACTACTAATATATCCCCCAAAATATCACTTAATGATATTGATATTCAAATCCAAAGACTATCTACTGAGTTCTACTAAGTAATCCAATAATCTCTTCAATATCTTGACAGATATAATATTCAGTTCATAATATTAATCGATTGCCATACAAATATTTACTAATCCATCATACTTGATCTTTAAGAATATATAACCACATCTTAGACAAATCCACAAAATCATTGTACATGAACTAAAGCTACTAAGATTAATCTCCCGAATTGGTAATGCTATTATGATCTACTAATAAAATAACTGACACTAACTACTTCATGTAGATTAGAAGACATCTAAAAATATAAATTACAACCTTACTAGTATATCTTTCATTTTACTTTAGATCAACTCACAATCTTAACTTTACTATTCATTAAAAGATCAAATTTTGACAAACTATAATGGAACCGATCATGGAATCATTATATCCTAATCAAATATCTTTATCTTAAGACTTAAATGTAAACATGTAAGTCTTTATAATTATTAAGATCAATCTCATCATTCTAAAAGGCTCGCTCAATAATCTCTAGCAATAATCGAACATGTAAGCCAACGGTTAAACAAATGCTAACATAATCATTTTCTTATACATCATTATCTGTTAATCATCTAGTAGTATAATAAACATCCATCGATACCCTGAACATGATTCGTTCTATGAAGCAATTAGTTCAATTTCCAAATCATCTATCAGTCATAATAAATAATCATATCTGCCATATACTCTACATATAATTCAATCCAAATACCTCTCTTGTTGTATCATCACGACAATATCATAACACTCAATTTAATATCCATGTCAAAAAAATTCTCATCTCTCATTTCTAATAACTAAATCATTTAAACCTAGTAATTCCTCCAAGTTTCAACTTAATATTCTATTACATATACTCCTCCGAACAAAGTCCACCACATATACTAAATAATTTAGTCTTATAGTACTATTCAAAATTATTCTACAGCATCATCAGTACCACATAATACTCGTAATGAAATATAAATCCACATATTTTCGACTCAAATCCAATACTATAAAAAACACACAATCAACATGCTGTTGCCGGACACGTCGTGCCCACCTTCTAAATCGATGTCAAAATAAATCGGTAAAATATTTTTTACTGTCATACAAGGTATATCAATAATGCTACCATCTTAGTAAATTACTATCACCCTATATAGTATATCTCATTCTCATTCTTATCCCCTCTATCTAATCATATTCACATAATGAGTAATTTCTAAATTAAACCTACTTTCATTTCATCCAGAAATATATATATTAAGTCTCAGCTACTGAAATCATTTATAATCTAATAACTGTATCCATGACATATTTCCTATGCTCATTACCCTATTTGGTAATTATCAACTTAAAGATTTAAACAAGACGTTAATCCTCTAGTATTATTGTTAGATACACATATCCCTACTAAATCACCTATCTTATCGATACAATCAAAATTTCATACCTACTAACACAAGTATCTTGCAAACATAATTTATCATACTAGTCATCCGAAAATTCTTTTCTATATACAATCTACAATTATCTATATCATAACACATAATTTCTTTTGCGCTATACAAAATCATCATATGTCTTACTCATCGATCCACAATCCATAATTATAACCCTCTTAAAAATCAGAATAGTCTCTCTATGCCTATATCTCTTTACATTAATCTCCTAATATCAAATATATCCATAAAAGCTTAACAATCCAAAAATATGCTATATCTACTCAGAATAACCTCAAATCTACTAATAATAATCATTTTCCACAAAATACATATTTCCACATATTTACAAATTTCTATACTTTATCACAACATATGAACAAGTCTATATATCTAATATTATGCTCCACAGCCTATAACACCTCAATATCAATAACATCAATGCATGATTTAGTTATATCTCTTCTTATTCATTAGTCGCTCAGATAAATTCTCAATATACTAATATCACAAATTATTTCTATCAATATCGTCAAGTATCAAAACTTAATAATCTCAACTTCACCAACTAGATCTCTATCTCAACCAATTAGTATCAAACTCATCGAGATTGACTACTAGGGTAACGCTAAAATAAACCGACAACTACTATACTTGATGTTTTGCCAGATCATCCTTGAACCTAAGCTCTGATACCACCTGAATTATAACGCCCCCGCTTGGCATGGGCACGTGCACGCCCACACGGCACGCGCGGCGACGCGACAAGTCGAGCGGGGCTCGTCACACATAGATACTCTCCTGTGCACATATAATCATGACATCATCAAATAAAACTTGCTAACCTATCCATGATCATATAATCCATCACCAGATAAATCATACTATTAACCAAATAAACCTGTTAATATATGAATGTCTCTGTCCACAATAATATACATTAAACCACTATATAATCTAGCAGGACCCACACAGACCACCATAAACTATCAAGATACAACTAAAATGACTAATATAAGAGTACGCCATGATTTGACCTATATCATACAGATCATCGTCTAATACAAAAGAGTACAAATATCAAAATACTGGTATAACTCAATTTCTATATAAACTATCATCTATACCGTGTCGCATCTATAGCTTACCTCATCTTTGCTCTAAAATATATTATCAGGGTATCTCAAGGCAATATCATGTACCATAATATCTATGGGGGTTAAAAAGAAAGAAATAAAGAAAGTCATGAGCAAAAGACTCGGTGAATAGACCTTACCCCGAATCAGTGATACTAAACAGAGAGTAAATCATGTACTGGATAATATGAATCATCAAGAGCATCATGTCATGAATGAGTATATAAATGTATCCTCAATAATATATAAATGAAAAGTAGATAACATGTCATAACTGATAAAAGTATATAATCCTCGCTAATGAGTAAAGAAATCTCCATGCCATACTATCATTATAACTTTCTCTCAAATATGACACATGATGCATGCCGACCATGACCATGCTATGATATCAAATGAAACCATATATGATGTATATTGACCATTCGATAATTAGGTAATCAAATAATAATAAAATCATATGCATTTCTCAACATCGTAATCATCACCGATATCTCGGTATAATATCATCATACTAGACCACTATGCACAGTCAACACCCGGTACCCGGTCTCAACATCATGTCCGAAGGCTCAGAGCATACTCTGCGACCTGCAAGAGTATCTCAAATATAATCATACCCCGCCACCCGCTAGGGTATCAACATCCATCCAGATCGCACACCCACATAATTGATAGACACCTCGTGAGGATAACTCGCTACATATGCCCTAGTGAACGACATGTGTCCGATTGTCTATGCACACAGACTCAACTGACCTCGAATATGGGCTATGAGATATCGCATATCAGCGACCATAATCATCACTCCAAGCACCTCTAACCCTAGCGCCTACTCGGGTATCCTCACGCTTTCTTTGAACTATCCTATCAATCACATTTCATGCTTTCCTTCTAAATGCTAGATCACATGCATATATCTAGTATGATAACGAGTCAATGCATAACAGGAATCAAGAGAAAAATGATGCAATGTAGATTCTAACCATGTATCTAACACATGCATACTCCTACTAGTCTATTACATGCACACTCATACTAGAAATCACTCCGACACAAAGTCATAACAGTATAATCATCTCTAATTCATCTCTATTTATCATCACCATACTCATATCCAAGATCAACCTAATTCTACGCATGATAAAAATATGCTCGACTATAATCATCTCTAGATAAAGTAATATAATCATGCTGGAGGCCAAAACATGCATATACATAATATATACTATAACCTAATTTGAGAAAGGCGTCTAGGTGATAAGACTACTCACCACCATTGCAAATACCAAATAAGGGGGTTGGAATATGAAATTATTTAAGTAGTATGATGTTAGCCGTTTATCTGATTAAAATCTGTTCATGTAATATATGATGATTTAGAAGGTTTTAGAATTTCCACTTATCTTTATAACTAGCTAGATTTTTAATTACAGATAAAAATAAAAATAAAAATAAAAATATAGATGAAAATGTAACTATAATTATATATTGATTAATTAGAGATTACTTTATAAAATAATAAATAAATACATAAGCCTAGTATTTTATTTGTTACAAAAATAGCAATATATAATAAATTAATAGAATTACGTAAAATGTATATCATAATAATATTAGAATATAAATCTAATGATTATAATTTACAAATCTATCTATTAATCTAATATAAGTATTACCTATATTTATGTGTAATAGTTTATAACTTAATTAATCATCAATAAACTTTAGAAAAAATGATAGTACAGGAAAAAGAGATTGATGCTCTCCCGGACTGCACTGCCTGCCTGGTGTTGAACCCTGTGAATCACGTGAAAGTAGGATACTCCAAATTCGGGGGTGAAATGAAACATTTGATTCATGTAACAGGAGAAAGATTTTCGGTTCAGGGTCAACTAGAGCTTGGTCAGGTACTAGAACTACGAGTTCCTTCTAGAACCTTGTTTAGAGATGTTTTTGCTGGTCAGGCCGAAAGGCGTAGTCGATGGACAATAGGTGAATATTCCTGTACTACCCCTTGTTGGTCCTGTGTAATAGTTTATAACTTAATTAATCATCAATAAACTTTAATTAATAATAATCATAATAATGAATATGTATTATTATTAAAATAAATAATGTCTAAATTTATTTGTATTAATTAAGACAGAATTACCTAAATAAATAAATAATAAAATTAAAAAGAATAATGGATCACTAGTACTAGTGCTGGGCTTGGCCCAAAGATCGGCCTCGCTATATCTAGGCCGAGCCCAAAGACTCAATTTGCGAAAAAATAAGAAGAGAAGAAGCAGCTGAGGAAGAAGAAGAAGAAAAGAAGAAGGAAGAAGAAGGAAGAAGAAGAAGAGAAGAGAAGAAGGGAAGGAAGAGGAGGGAGGTGCGGACCCGGGCTGGTAGGAAGGGCACCGGCAGCTGGTTGAGGTGGCGGCGGCGGCGATAGGCCGGCCTCGGCGAGAGAGAGAGAGAGAGAGAGAGAGAGAGAGAGAGAGAGAGAGAGAGAGAGAGAGAGAGAGAGGGAGAGAGAGGCAGTGGGGGGGCTTTTGCGGCAGCTATGGTGTCACTAGGGCCCGTCGCGGCCAACTAGTCGCAGACGGATGGCTGCGGCCACGCTAGGGGGTGCGTGGCACCCCCACGCTACGCCTAGCTGCATGGGCACGAGGCCAGCCACACTATTTCCAGCCACGTGCCTATGCAGAACTTCAATTTTGTTTTTGTTTTTTTAAGGATAGGTTGTTACAGGCAACGAGAAGAGGAAGGGGTGTGAGAGAGAGTAGAGAGAGAGTAGAGTGAGAGAGTGACCGAGAGAGAGAGATAAAGAGAGAGAGATTTAGAGAGAGAGGGAAGGCGGTGGGGGGTTTTGGCAGTGGCTGCGACGACGCTAGGGCCCGCCGTGGCCAGCTGGCCGCAGCCGGTTGGCTACAGTGACGCGAGGGGGTGTGTGGCTTGAAAAACCTCATACTAGGTTACTAGGTTGGCTACAGTGACAGCTCGAACTGTTGTTGACTGAGTCAGCTTAGTCAACATGGCCTAAAAAACCTCATACTAGGTTAGACCGAATCGAGCACAAATTGCATCCGCAAAGTCCTACCAAGACTCGAATGGTTGAGCCCGTTCAGCCGACTAGTACCACCTAATCGCCATGCCCTCCAAGTGGAATGAGGCTAGCTAGACTTTCTGGTGGTCGGGCATGCCATCGTACGTGAAAAACTGCTCTACTAGGTAGGTTCAGTCTAGCGGGTCTCCTCTAGAGAATTTTGGTAAATAAAGCTTGACGGTCTGAGCTTGGATCCCAAAATATGGTCTGTCATCGCAGGCGAAGTGACCTCGAGGTCGAGGTTGGTCTCGAGCACACCGGTTCATTCCACCATTCTTCCTCATGCTCGTACTCGTGCTCAAGGTCTTGTTCATGGGTTCCAAACTGGTTCGCACGAGGTGATCGAATCGGTTCGCAAAAATTTATCCTGCCTCAAAAATCATAAGCTTTATCTCTTTCATTCTAATAACGTAACTCTAACCCTAAGCCTGAATTTGGAATTTGGCTTAGTTGGGGATCGTCGGTGGCGGCGGCGGCTGGGTTCAGTGTGGGATCGTTGGTAGTTGGCCCCTAGCTGGTCGCAATGGAATGGCGGCGAGCGGCGGTAGAGGGCAAAACTCGAGTTTGGGCTCAAGCTGGTGCAGCGGCGGCCCTAGTGCATCACTGGCCGATGCACCAGCCACCGACGGCTGCGGAAAGAACCAGTGACCCCATTGTAGGGGAGCAGCGGTGGCAAGAAGCCGTGGTAGAGTCACCCCGACGTAGGGGTAGCTTTTCGCTACTATGGCTATTGGGTTTGGCCACCCAATGGTCGTCGGCGGCTGCAGCGGCCACCACTGGCTGGCAGTAGGCCCAAGGAAGCCAACCGTGGACATCGATGGGCGTGGGAGTGTCGGACCTCCAGCCACCAGTCACGGGCTTGCTACAACACGAACCGCCATCTTTGGCAGTCTTCCAGTCGGTGCCGGCATGAACAGTGGCTTAGGCTCTAGAGTAGGGGTCCCATGGGAGGGACGGGACATGGCGACGGGGGCCAGGAGCGACCGGATGGCTGTCGGTGGGAGGCTAGGGTTTTCACCCCTAGCTCGCACCGCGGGTGGGGAAGACAGCTCGGGGGCATCTCTGGCAGCTTCTCTGGCGTTGATGCGGTGAGGGACTCGGCCTACAGGGATGGAAGGCATTCCTCCTCGACCGGAGGAAGGGTTCTCGCTGGCGATTGGGTCTCCTCTCCACCTCCTTCACGATTTGAAGTTGGTGGACATTGTTGGGCTATTTCTGTGTGGCCGGCGGCACTAATAGTGATGGCGGCACGGGCTGGCTGTGCTGGGCTAGGAGAACAGCCCTCAAGGTTTCTGTCATGGTTTGGATGACCTTCTCGATCCTTTTGGAACTTTCTGTGGCTCTCCTTGATGATTCACACAACGAGTCCATGGACTCTACCCATGCCTTCGCCCACGCTAGCGGATAGTTGTCAACTATTGGTGGTGGTGGCAGAGGCGCCAAATCAACTACCACAGGAGCAGAGATAAGATCGTGCTCCTTCATGGTCGATCCCTCCTAATTGGTCTTGGAACGCGTGTTAACCATATTTTGAGGAACATCGACTCTGATACTAATGTTAAGAACCAGATTTGGACCGATCCGAACATAAGAAAATTATTAAAATTTAGGTAGAGGTAGCCTCGTGAGTTAGGGTTCTAATGGCTTTGGTTTCACCTAATTTGGAGGTCGAAATGAAAAGGTTAAAAATAAAATAGTGGAGATAGGTCAGAGAGGGCAAAATGATAAATATTCGATGTTGTAGCGGTCATCGGAGGGTGGCGGACGACCAAGGGTGGTGGTGGATGGCCATATTGTAGGGTGGCTGCTAAAGGTAGGAGGTGGCTAGGATTTGGAAGGTTGGGATGTTTCTATGGCTATGATCTACTCATAAAAAGATAAAGTGATTTAACGATTAGATAAAAGATAAGGACAAAAATAATAATTAGCTAAATTCAAATTTCTTCCAATGATTAATGATAATTATCAACACATGTCCACCCCTATTTATAGGAGTGAAATCCTTAGCGGATTGGATCCACATGCGTATTATCCGATTTATTTAAAATTTAAAACAATAAGATAAAGCTAAGTAACTAACTTGACTCGATTTAAACCATGTGGTTGGATCGTAACAGATAGGTCTAAAAAATACCATAATAATCCAAGAAAATAACTCAGAGTTATCATTATCACAGGCCTCAACAAGCCTCCAGAAATACAAGTCCATACAAAACTTTAAAACATAATAACCCTCGCAGGGGATAAAGTTTAACTAGGAATAAAAGAATAAACAATCCTAGTAAGAAAATAAATCCGCTACTCATCGACATCCGCACCCTCCATATTTAACTTTGAAATATTTCCACCAAAATGGCGGTGAGCACACGGCCCAGCAAGTATAATCCAATAATAATCTATGAATAATGTATTGCACAATAAATAGAAATGCATACCCATAAGTATCAACCTATCAAAGTAAAAGTAGACAATGTAATTTTTAATAAACTATCATTTACTCATAACAAACATAAGTGTATAATATTATCATAATTCAATGTATCAAAGTTCAATAGCAACCGGGTCCATAATGTCATATTCCACAAGGCAAACATAATAACGAGAGGGACTAGTCATTTAGCAATATTGTTACTCGCACATGCCTGATGACGCTATATATGACCGGTTATCTGTGGCCATCAAACTAAGGATCCCAATCGTAGGCTCATCATCACCGCACAGAGCAGAATCATCGCGTACAGCGGGAAAGAGCTCACAACTCAATAGACGCCCTGACCCTGCGTCCTTGGGTATCGCTAGAGCTAATAACCTTACCTCGCAAATATCTTTCTAATATCATCCTAGGCTAATGTGCAAATAAGGCAATGTAATCACCTGAATGCTCCACCTGCTAACGACCTCGGGTGTAGATTGCTAATATAATAATACTATACAATACACTCTATCCTTAACCTCAGGTTGAGTGGGTGAGAGGGACACTACCTAGTTGGGACTAGACTAACAATGATACGTGCACGTGGTGTCATGTCTTCTATTACTTATTATATCATGATCATCAGGATAATATGTATCATAACTAAGCATGGAGTCTATCATATATAAGCGATAAATAATAAATAATGCATGTAAAATAATCTGTTAGGTTTTTATTTGTTGGCAATTGTGTACAAAATATTCTAAGTGTATTTTTTCATGTATATGAGCTTTACACAAGTCTAGAATATCTCTCGTTTGAAGAATTGCAAGATTATTGGAGAAAAGCCGTCGAGTTGACACCGCGTTCACAAACGTGTTCAAACGCGGAATCTGCGTTCACACATACAGAGAACCGCGTTCACAAACGCGTTCAAACACGGGTACTGCGTTCACACAGACAGAGAGCCGCGCTCACAAACGCGTTCGAACGCGGGTACTACGTTCACACAGACCGAGAGCTGCGTTCACAAACGCGTTCGAACGCAATCTAAAGAATTCAAGTTGTCGCGTTCGAACGCACCCGGGCCGCGTTCGAACGCACCAACGAAGTTTGATAAAATTGGACTTTCGTGAGTATGCATAAAACTTGGATTTGACTCTATCTTGGAGATCATATATAAGGATTGTGATGCCCTATCTTGAGTGTGGTTGAAGAAGCATTATTGAAGGAGACTTCTTGAGGCTACATCGGTTCTTCAACTATCAAGGTTCCACTCATCTATAAAACTTAATCTTTCGTCTTAAGGGCTATCTAGATGAAAGATCAATCTCGAGGGTTACTAAGGTTGGACTTCAATCACGAGAAGTAGTGAATCGTGGGTTCTAGCGAGCAAGACTGAGAAGAACCAAGTCGTTTGTATCGACGGGTTGTTTTGTGAGTCAGTCTTGTAACTGCTACTATTCTAGTGATTGGTTTTGATCCGAGTTTGGATTTGTGGTTTTTTTCCGTTTGGGTTTTTCCACGTTAAAATCTTGGCGTTCATCACTGCTTTCGTTCCTAATATTTCTACGGACTTTTACTTAAGCGTACGAGTAATATAGCAAAAAAAGCTTGGACGATCTTAGAAACTACTCACGAAGGAACTATGACTGTAAAACTTTCTAAACTTCAGAAGTTGACTACTAGTTTTGAAACTCTACGTTTGGAGGAGAATGAGACATTTGATGAGATTTATGCAAAGCTGAGTGATATAGTCAACTCCAGTTTCAACCTAGGAGAGAAAATTCTCGAAAACAGAATTATCCGTAAGATCTTTAGGTCTCTTCCAGAGAGGTTTCAGGCGAAAGTTACAGCTATTGAGGAAAGTAAGGACATCGATTCTATGAAAGTTAAACAATTGGTAGGAAATCTACAAACATTTGAGTCCAGCTTTTCAAAATCGAGGAAGTCCAAAGGGATTGCCCTATCCACTGTTGAACAAAGTATAGAGGAGTCTGATGATGAAGGTGATTTAGATGTTGAGATGTTGGCCATGTTCGTCAAAAAGTTCAATAAATTCTTTCGGAAGTCAAACAAGTTGAATGCTGAAAAACTTGAGAAAAGCAAAGCATTTGTGAAAAAGAAAAATACTGCAAGTTTGAACACAGGTGTGAGCAACAACGTTGTCAAACAGAAAAATAAGAATTCTGAGAATAAAGTTCGATGTTTTGAATGTTATGGTTTTTGACACATAGCACAAGAATGCCCTAATCGCCTTAAGAAGAAGGGTAAAGCTATGAAAGTTACTTGGGATGAATCTGATGATGATTCTGGAAAAGACAGAAAACTTTGTTGCTTTTGCCTCTTCTCTACTCAATATTGATTCCGTTGTTGATACTGATAGTACAGATAATCAGGATATGTTACCAGCTGAAGAAGATGAATCTGAAATACAAAAGGCATATAATGACCTGTACCTGGAGTCGTTTAAACTCAAGAAAAGCAATCTTAGACTACATCAACGACTCAAGGTAATCGAACTTGAAAGAATTCAATTTGAGGAGAAGTACAAATTGGAACTTGAACGTGTCAAAGACCTTTCTGAACAACTTGACAATGCAAAAAATAAAATGAAGGCTGATGAAATTGAACTAGAGCGACTGAATAAGGAAGTGACATTTCTAAAAGGGAAGAACAAACTTGATAAGATCCTAAAGGCTCAGATCTCTGGAAATGACAAGTATGGTGTTGGATACACTAGTAATTCAAATAATAATAAAACTGTCTTCGTTTCTGCAAGTATACAAAAGGAAGAATATCTGAAGTCATCAACTGCATTTACAAAACAATCCTGGATGAATGCTTCTAAAATGAAGGTGAATCTACAAACTGGTGAATCGACAACGGCACCAAAGGTAAACTTTAGTCACACTCCTCGACAAAAGGTGAGTAGAAAATGGTTTGTTCCGACATGCTATCATTGCGGCATTCTAGTGCATATTCGACCTCATTGCAAATTTTTGCAAAAACCTAAAACTGCTTTTATTTATGGGATAAAAACAAAGGCCATATGGGTCAAGAAAAGTGATTTAAAATGTTATATTGTGCATACAACTTTGAAAGCTTTAAATTCTGATTTGTGGTATTTAGACAGTGGTTGTTCAAGACATATGTCGGGTGACAAGTCGTTATTTTCTAATCTTGAAAAACATGAAGGGAGAGTTGTGACATTCGGAGATGGTAATTCATCCAAGGTAATAGGTAAATGAAAGGTAAGTTCTCCGGGGGTTCCTATTCTTGAAAATGTTCTTTATGTTAAGTGCTTGAAAGCAAATCTTCTGAGTATCAGTCAATTTTGTGATGAAGATTATGAGGTAAAATTCTCCAAAAATGATTGTACTATTCTAGATCATGGTGGTAATATTATATGTTATGGATCTAGAACATCTGATAATTGCTATGTTGTTGGAACGTCACATAAATTGAAATATAACAGTGCCTTTTTTGACATTGCAGATCTTTGGCATCAACGTCTTGGACATGTGAATCACAAGGAATTATTTACTCTGTCCAAACAAGAAGTGGTAAGAGGAATACCTAAGATGAAAGAAATGTCAAAAAGAGTGTGCAGTTCGTGTCAAATTGGAAAACAAACTAGGATTTCACATAAGAAGGTAAATGCAGCTACCACCGACCTTTTGCTCTAATTAGTTCACATGGACTTGATGGGTCCAACAAAAAACGGAAAGTCTTGGAGGTAAACGCTATATATTCTTAATGGTCGATGATTACTCCAGATATACCTAGGTTGCCTTTCTACGTGAGAAGTCTAAAACCTTTGAAATTTTTAAATCACTATGCTTAAAATTGCAGAATGAAAAATCTATTACCCTAGTTAGGATTCGTTCTGATCATGTTAGAGAATTTGAAAATGAAATTTTTTCAATATTTTGCGATTCTCTTGGTATTCAACATGAATTTTCAGCTCTTATAACTCCACAACAGAACGGGATTGTGGAAAGAAAGAACCGAGTTGTGCAGAAAATTGCTAGGGTTATGCTTTATGCTAAAAAGGTTCCTCAAAGGTTTTGGGCAGAGGCGGTCAATACAGCGGTACATGTGATAAATCGTGTTTATCTAAGACCCGTACAAAAAATGACTGCATAAGAAATCTGGAAAGGTAAGAAACCTAGTGTTAAATATTTTCGAGTTTTTGGTAGTAAATGCTATATCTTGCGTGATCGAGAATATTTGACTAAATTTGACAGTAGAAGTAACGAAGGCATCTTCTTAGGGTATTCGAATAATAGCAAAGCCTATAGAGTATTTAATCTTGACACTTCTACTGTTATGGAATCTGCTAATGTTATGATAGATGAATCCACTACTGATTTAACTGAAGCTACTCCTATTTCTGTTTCTGCAGATACATATGACGAAGAAATAGGAAAGGAGCATGATCTGAAAATTGAGAATCAGAACGAGGACAAAGTTGAAATGAACAAAGATGACTGCAATGTACCGGAACCATCTGCCAGAGTGAAATCAGATCATCCACTGTCACAAGTGATTGGAGACGTAAATGAACCAATTAAGACAAGATGACAAATCCAAAGTGATGTATCATTTACTTGTTATACATCTTCTTTTGAACCTAAAAATGTGAAGGAAGCATTGTTAGACGATTCTTGGGTTAATGCTATGCATGAGGAATTAGAGCAATTTTCTAGGAATGATGTTTGGTATTTAGTTCCTAGACCTAAGAATGTGAACGTCATTGGAACAAAATAGATTTACAAGAATAAAAGTGATGAACATGGCAATATAGTTCGAAATAAAGCTAGACTCGTAGCACATGGATATACTCAGGTTGAGGGTATAGATTTTAATGAGACATTTGCTCCTGTTGCTAGATTAGAATCTATTCGTATATTGCTTGCTATTGCTTGTCACTTAAAATTTAAATTGTTTCAAATGAATGTGAAAAGTGCTTTCTTGAATGGTACTCTGAATGAAGATGTTTATATAGAACAACCGAAAAAGTTCGAAGATCAAAAATTTTCTTCTCATGTGTTTAAACTGAAAAAGGCCCTCTACGGGCTAAAACAAGCTCCAAGAGCTTGGTATGAGAAGTTGACCACTTTTTTTAGTGGATCCGGGGTTCACTCGAGGGGGAGTGGACAAGACATTGTTCATTAGACAGTCAAACAAGAGTTTAGTTGTGGCACAAATTTATGTGGATGACATTGTCTTCGGGGCAACGAGTCGATCATTAGCTAAGGAGTTTGCAGATCTTATGCATAGTCATTTTGAGATGAGCATGACGAGTGAGTTGAAGTTCTTTTTGGGACTTCAAATTACTCAGTTGGAAAGAGGGATATTTATCGCTCAAACCAAGTATGCTAAGGATCTTGTGACTAAATTCGGTTTAGAAAATGCAAAACATGCTAGAACTCCTATGAGTACAACTACCAAACTAGGTAAGGATATTTCAGGAAAAAGTGTTGATCAGACACTGTATAGGAGCATGATTGGTAGTCTTTTGTATTTAACTACTAGTAGACCTGACATTGCATTTAGTGTCGGTGTGTGTTCTAGGTTTCAGTCTGAACCTAAGGAGAAACATTTGTTTGCTGTTAAACGTATTATAAAATATGTCGATGGCACAGTTGACTTAGGTATCTGATTTACGTATGACTCGGGAGCTATCATATCTAGATACACGAATTCTGATTGGGCAGGTTCATGTGATTATATAAAAAGTACCTCAGGTGGATGCTTTTATATTGGAAACAATCTGGTTGCTTGGCACAGTAAGAAACAAAACTCGATATCTTTATCTACTGCGGAGGCCGAGTACATTACAGCGGGAAGTTGTTGTTCTCAGTTACTATAGATGAAACAGATGGTTAAAAATTACGGCATTGAACAATATACTATGGTGCTTTATTGTAACAACATGAGTGCTATTAATATATCAAAAAATCCTATTCAACACTCGCGTACAAAACATATTGATATCTGACATCATTTTATACGCGAGTTAGTTGAAGACAAAATAATAGCACTAGAATATGTTGAGACGGAGAAACAGTTGGGTGATCTATTTACAAAACCTTTGGATTTACAGAAATTTGAGTATCTTCGTACTTCTTTAGGAATTTGTGCTTTGGATTGATTTTCTTTTTGTTTTGGTTTGCGTGTTTTGGTTTGCATGTTTCATTTTTATTATTTCTTTTTATTTCTTTTTAGGTTTTCTTTACTCTGAAATTTTCTTTGGTTTTAGTTTCAAATTTGTCGAGAGTTTTTGTCATATAAAAAAAAATTTGATGCACTCCTAGATTCAATAATATACTCTTGACATATAAATATGATTTTTCTCTTGATTATGAGTTATTATAGTCAATTTTGTTATCTGGTAGTATATTGTATCATTTCTGATTTATTCACTCTCTCGACTTCTATGATAATTATACTGAAATTAATGCACTCATAACGTATGTATATTCTTGTGTGAGCATGACATCATGAAATTTTTTTTAAATAGTTCACTATTGACGTTGATTTGCACAGTTTGACCTCATGCTTAGTCATCACAAATGTGTTCATAAAAGATTAATGAAAAGGGCTACAATGAGTTTGTGTGAAAGCTATCTTGTTTAGAGTCCAGTTTGACTCAGTACATTGCTTGCAAATTAAATAAATTTTTTGATGTTTGTGAATATCTTCTTGCACATTGTTCGATATGTACTACAAGAAAAGGGTTATTAAGTTTGTTTGACTATTGTGTTGTATCATTGTTTAAATAGGAAAATTTATTTAAGAAGAATGTTTCATGTTATCTATGCTCACCTTGCATATGTATATTGTATGATCAATCAAGATTAATTTAATTTTGAGTAATGCATTAGAATTGATTATAATATGCTTTTGATGATTTGATTGATCTATGTATGACTTATTTCATTCGATTGTCATATTCTATGTTTTAAATCTATTTTGAATTTTTAGAGGTGTATCTCCAAAAAGATTTTTTTTTAGATTTTTTCTTAGATTTTTTACTTAAAAAAAAGGGAGTTCGAACGCAAATTTTTGAGTTCGAATGCGGTGACTGGCGCGTTCGAACGTGCAGATTGGTGCGTTCGAACGCACTCGAGGATTCTTTATATATTGCGTCCGAACTCAAGGGTTTTCATCTTCCATCTTCCAAACCCTAGAAACCCTTCATTTTCTCCCTCTCAAATCTTCAAGATCTTGGTATTTTTGATCAAATTTCTCACTACAAACCCTTTTAAAGGGTCGTTCTCCTCCGGATCTAGCATCTTTCGGCTGAATTTCTTAGTTTTTATTCACTTTTGCGAGGTATGATCATCCATCAATTTTCCTATTTTTTATTCAATTAAATCTCTTGATCTTGATTGATTTCGTGCGTTTTCGAGTTTTGATCACGTTAAAGTTACTATCTTGATGTTTCTTGTGTGATTGAACGTGATATCTTAGTGTTTTCAAGTGGATGATGGATTTCATTTAGGGCCTTCATGGTTTCTTGGATTTTTTTTATTTCTTGCTATCTTTTTGTTTGCTTTGGGCATGTATTTAATCTTGCATCTTGTTTCTTTCTCAAGAATGCCTAGAAAAGATGCAGTTTCCAAGAAACCTAGGCTGCCATCCTCACCTACTTCGGCTCCAAAGTTTTCTACTTCAACGGCTATCGGGCGATACAAACATAATTTTGGGACCCGTCCTGTTATCTATGAACGACCCGTGGTCATTTCCGATTTTTCTTCTTTGGGGATAGAACAGATATTTACTGAGCGAGGATGGTTATCGGTGTGTCGGATGAGCGGGACTGCTTATGTGGAAGTTGTTCGGGAATTTTTTTGTAATGCCATGGTTTTAAAACGCTGTATTCATTCTACTGTTTGTGGGGTGTCTGTATACTTGGACTCAGATGTTATTCGCGCTGAACTTCGTCTTCCTGATGGTGAGTTCCAGTACCCCACGTCTGCTCCACTTCCTGATGTCGATGAATATGCTGGCACTGTACTGATCAAAGGGGAACGTTGGAAGGGAAACATAATGAGGCATGCGAAACTAACACCAGTGGCTCGCATGCTTCACCTGTTTTGTCTGTACAACGTCACCCCCAAGACTCGACATTCCAGTATTAGTCTGGATCGTGCATTCCTTCTTCATGCAATGTTAACTGGAGTCTCTGTTGATTTGGCTGCAGTGATCTATGACTCGATTCTCACAGCTGCCTAGAAAGACGCACTTCATGAGGGGTTACCATTTGGCATCTTTATTACAAATTTGTGCATTCAGAGTGGGGTGTGTGTGGATGCTTCGGAACCTTCCCTTACTTTGCACAAACCGTTGGATCGAATTACACTTAAGCGGAGTCAAGCTCACGACTAGTTGTCTCCTCTCAAGCCGTCCTCTTCCGCCGCTGGTCGCTCATCGCACCTCGACAGTTCTGATGATAGCTCTGACGGTGACACATCTCACTCTAAGGGGGAGTTACCACAGTACTCTGACCGTTTTGATCAGCTTAGTACTCAAATGCAGGATCTCCATTCGGCCGTGAATGATTTACAAGCTGAGCAAGCTCGTCAGGGGACTGTCCTTGACTCTGTGTTGACGATTCTTCAGCGTCAGCTTTCTCCGAGTTCCTAGTGTTTGGCATTTGTGGAAAAAATGGGGAGAGTGTCTAGGTGTCTAGGTGTGTAGGGGGAGCATGGTAATAGGGGGAGTTTATTAGAGTCTTTCTGTCTTTCTAATCTTGCTTATAACTTTGCTTGGAGAAATTGTGAACTTTGTCTGTTTAAGTACTTTTGAATTTATGCTCCATTGATAACTTGTGTTCGGATTGTTTATTCATTTCAAGTTATTTTCACTTGATCTTGGATTGGTATATGTTTATTTGCACGGATTGATGTGCAAAATATTCTAGTCTTGTTGATTGCTCAATTTGAAGTCTTGGTAATATCTTGTAACCTAGGTGTTTTGTCACAAATTGCCAAAAGGGGAGGTTGTTAGGTTTTTATTTGTTGGCAATTGTGTACAAAATATTCTAAGTATATTTTTTCATGTATATGAGCTTTACACAAGTCTAGAATATCTTTAGTTTGAAGAATTGCAATATTTTTGGAGAAAAGCCGTCGAGTTCACACTGCGTTCACAAACACGTTCGAACGCGGAATCTGCGTTCACACAGACAGAGAGCCACGTTCACAAACGCATTCGAACACCAGTACTGCGTTCACACAGACAGAGAGTACTGTGTTCACAAACGCGTTCGAACACGGGTACTACGTTCACACAGACCGAGAGCTGCGTTCAAAAACGCGTTCGAACGCAACCTAAAGAATTCAAGTTGTCGCGTTCGAATGCACTCGGGCCCGTTCAAACGCACCTGAGTTCAAGTCATGCCGTTCGAATGCACCCGGGCCGCGTTCGAACGCACCAACGAAGTTTGATAAAATTGGACTTTCATGAGTACGGATAGGACTTGGATTTGGCTCTATCTTGGAGATCATATATAAGGATTGTGATGCCCTATCTTGAGTGTAGTTGAAGAAGCATTATTGAAGGAGACTTCTTGAGGCTACATCGGTTCTTCAACTATCAAGGTTCCACTCATTTACAAAACTTAATCTTTCGTCTTAAGGGCTATTTAGACGAAAGATCAATCTCGAGGTTTACTGAGGTTGGACTTCAATCACGCAAAGCAGTGAATCGTGGGTTCTAGCGAGTAAGACTGAGAAAAGCAAAGTCGTTTGTATCGACGGGTTGTTTTGTGAGTCAGTCTTGTAACTACAACTATTATAGTGATTGGTTTTGATCTGAGTTTGGATCTGTGGTTTTTTCTCGTTTGGGTTTTTTCACGTTAAAATCTTGGCGTTCATCTCTTCTTTCGTTCCTAATATTTCTACGGACTTTTACTTAAGCGAACGAGTGATATCATTGCCTAGTATTTAGATACATACTTGTGTCTAGTTTTTTTTTCATAATCAATAATGACAAGACGTAATTATCATCACAATAATAACATTATTTGTAGATTAACATAGGATCTAACTCACCTGAAATATCTCTAGAATCTTTCTCATTCTCCTAAACAGTTGACTCCTCTTGAATCTCGAGATCCTCCTTGTATAGTAATGGGTCTGAGGATCGGTCTAGGGGATTAGTTTGGTCTGCCGGCGCTCCGGTGATTCACAACCCTCGTCAAGGTCTTTGGCGGCACGAAGTAGAGAGAAGGGAGAGAGAAAGGAATGAGAGAAGTGAGAGGCTAGGGAGAAAGGAGTTGAGGGGAGTTGGGTATTTTTAGAGACGAGGGGGAGAGGGCGGAGTGGAGTTCGGCTCCACTCCAATGGCTTTCTCTCCCACCTCTTGCAACAAACTACGAGAAGACGAACGAATTAGTGCATGCGCCAAGCACGTGCGATACAGTTACACTGCATGCGCATGGCGCGTGGGCTAATTAGCTTTTTTTTTTTAAGTTGTGGGTGTTACAATTTTTGTGTCAGGATGTGTATCACATAGTTTTAGGTGCGCATCCAACTTGCAGAAATTAAACATACTATTTTTGATTTAATTTTACTTTTATTCTTCGATCTTTATTACACGAGCATTCTTCGACAAGCCGTACATCTTGATCTAATAATAAAACTAAATTGTACATCAAATTTAGAGTATTTTGTGTCAACAAATATGCCATTATAATAATTTACACATAATTTCTCGCTCTGCAATTTCGTGACAAAACATTTCTTAAATATTTTTTCTACTCAATATAATTCTTTTTATGATCAAGACATACTACTTGTTTCAGATCTATAAAATTCCTATGAAGACCAAACATAGAACATATTCGTGAAATGCAAATGTGTAAAACAAAATCAATTCGACAAAACACTACACAATCAATTCCTTATCGATTTTCTTAAGTCTTTATGTTTAGTTGTAGCATGTGCAAAGTCTAGTGTAAACAATGTGTAATGATCATCTCCAAGCAAAAGAATCTTAAATCAGGTTTTCCAAAAGTCAACTATCAAACTAAATTTTGTTCTCATGTTCCCTCAAATTCACTACATATCAATTCTTCCCCTTTTAGGTTAAAACATTTTGCCATAAATTGACGACGTTAAATAAACAAGAAAAGCAATAGGTAGTGAGTAAAACACACAAGTAAAAGTCAATAGATATCATGATCGTAAACATATACACAATAAGTGAGTACAAATCATGAACATGCACAAGATCAAAGTAGCAAATAATAGTAACCATAAAAACATAGTCGAACACATGACTTCTCCTCAAACCTAGACTCTGAATGTCATGAATGAAAGCCCTAATTTAGGATGGAGGTGGAAAGTGCTACTGCATATGGGTGTACACCTCTGAAACTATGCGGAGTTATGACTGTTATTATAAGCAAATTTAATCAAAGGAAGGTGTCGATCCCAGCTAAATCCAAAATTAGCAACTGAAGCACGATGCATGTCCTCCAATGTTTGGATCGTTCGCTCTATCTGATCGTCGGTTTGAGGATGGTAAACAGTGTTGAACAACAATTTGGTACCCAGAGATCTAGCAAATTGTTGCCACAATCTAGATGTAAATTTAGGGTCCCGATCTGAGGTGCTCTTCAATAGCTATCGCCTTTGGATCAAATCTTTTTAGTAGGGATCAAAGGATTTTCATGACAACTCTGTTTTCAAGGATCTGCTCTCCAAGGTTCAAACTCGGGTTTACAATATCGCTCAACTTTACAAGAAGTCGTCAAATATTTTTTATTTGCCTCTAAAATTTAGATAATTTAATGGGTTACATTACTTCATGTCTGGTTTCTAGAATATTCCATACCTCTTTAGCTGCTTTTCAAGTATAGATCCTTCAGAATTCTTCTTAAGAGACCGTTGAAAATTGTATTATTTGCCTTGCTACTCCACACCAATATATCATAATAAGTAGCATCCCACTTCTTTTTTTCTGCACCCAATATAATTTTTCAATGATCAAGACATACTTTGTGTTACAAATCTGTAATTCCTGCAAAGGTCAAACTCAAAATATACCCATAAAATGCAAGTGTATAAAACAAAATTAATTGGACAAAACAGTACAGAATCAACCCCTCAAATCGATTTTCTCAAGTTATTATGTTCAGTCTATGCATATGCAGATATGAGTGTAAGCAATATTCGATTATCCTTTTTTTTTTGAGGAAAAGTACCGTAATCATTTTATTCAACTGAAGAGTCAGAACTTAAAAGATCATACATCAATGAAGAAGATTTTGAAGATAAAGCTAAAGCAGCAAGATCATGAAAAGTTTGATTATTCTCACGTCCTGTGAACAAAAGCCGAACTAAAGATAGCTCATTGAGAAAAGCTTTGCAATCCTTGATGATCGGTCAAATAGTCCAGTTGATGTTGTTGTACGAACAATCCTGAATAAATTTAATTGAGTGAAGGCAATCAAAAAAATAATAATTGTTTTGGTAGCAGTAGACATGATCATCGGGCGGACCGGGCCGGGCAGTCTTTTCGGGCCAATCGGGCTTAAGTATTTGTTCACAGCCCGATCCACCAATCACTCGGGTCGGGCCAGGTTCGGGCCGGGCTAGAATAGTCTAGCCCATTACCGCGTGTTAGCTTGTGAGAGATTGGGCTAGCCGGTCGGGCCGGGCTGGCCCAACCCACTAATCATTCGGCCTAACCCATATTTTAGCTATTTTTAGAATTTTTTTACTATTAGCTTATTTTTCAAAAAATTATTTATGTTCCTTCATTTAAAAAAAAAAAATTTAAAAATTTAAAGGTGTGCTTAAAAAGATGTAAAACAGTACAGTATTAAAATTTCCGTTGGGTTTTACTGTAGCAGAACGGCGCACTACTATAGTAGAATGGGCGGACATCCGGGCCGGGTCGAGCGGGCAAAGGGCTGCCCCGTGCTGCCCGAGGGTAGTTCGGGCTCGAGCCAAGCCAGGTCGAGTCAGGCACAGGTGGACTAGGCCGATTGATCAAGTCTAGGTAGCAAGCTCATAATCTTGGATCAATCTACATACAGCTAGAATGGCACGCACCTCCCCTTCAATTGCTGAAGAGCAATGTGGCAGATAAAGAGATTGCTTAACCGAAATACCTAGAGTACTTAAGCAAAAATAAAGACCAATACCTCCATTTGAATTCTTGTTCCAAGCAGCATCAACCCAACAAATATTGTAATTCTCATATGTGAAAGAGTTATCCAATCTAGAGCGACTAGTAGTAATTTCATTGGAACGAAGTTTGTGTAGAAGGTCTAGCGCTATGCCGCTACCATGCCTTTATAAATCCATCCTGAAACCTGTTCAAAATTAAGAGTAATACTATGAAAAAAAGTAGAATTCTTAGCTTTCTAGATATTCCATTATACAATGATAATATAATCAAGATCATACGTTTGAGTACCATTGGAAGAAATTAGATGCATTTCCCATCCATCTGTAGCCAAATCTGAATCGCATGAGCATAAGCACATTCTACTAATAAAATGAAAGGTAGATTCTTGCAATTCAGGACAATGTAGACAACAATGATCTACTTGAGGCAGACGAGAATGTAGCGTCAATTTAAAAGGAAGTGCATCCTGAAGACATCTCCAAAGGAAGGTTTGCATACGAGGGAAATGTTTTTTAGAACTCCATACCGAGCGCTAAAGCTTGTGTATGTGAAAGCTGGAAGGAGATGTATCATAAATACTACTCGCTAGAGAATGGTATGCCGATTTGCAAGAGAATTTACCATTCTTAGCTGGAGTCCAAAGGAGCTTGTATCTTTCGTCTAAGGATGCCACAGAAACGTAGATAGAGACAATGTGAAATACAACATCTAGGGGGGAAATAGGAATATAGAGGATCCATATTCCATGTGCCATTACAGTGTTATAGTGGAGGAGATGATTGACAGTGGTGACACCTTCGGGTAGTCGATAGGATGACAGATCCAAATTGCGTATCCATCGATCATGCAATATAGAGATTGAAGCACCTGAGTGAATCTCCCAAATAATAAATTGCTCCAGCTTGCTTCTGTAGTTTAGAATGCTCTGCCACGTACAAGAAGAGTTAGATTTATGAGGAACCTTCCAAAAAGGGACATTGGTAAGATACTTGGCTTTTAGTTGTTCCGTCCAGAGAGATGTCTCAGTATTAAGGCACCATGTCAACTTGAATATGAGAGCTTGATTGACAAACTCCAAGGATCAGATACCAAGACCTCCTTTATCCTTAGGTCGACACATAGGTGTAGTCACAAAAGGATTCCACCAAAAATTCCTCATAATGCCATCAAGTTTCTGAATTAAAGATTTGGGCATTAGTATAGTAGACAGGAAGTAAATTGGTATAGAAGATAAGAACGATTTGATAAGCACCAATCTTCCTGCATGGCTTAGATATTTTGCTTTCCACATGGCTAGGTGACGCTGAAGCTTTTCATAGAAAAATAGGAAGGTTTGGTATTTAGATCTTTGATGAATGAGGGGGAACCTAGATATTTGTCTTCAGGCGGAAAGGCCACCACACGAAGAGCTTGCATAATCTCTTGCTGCACCAAAGGATTGGTATGCTTGCTGAAGATAATAGAAGATTGATCATAATTCAGCTCTTGACCAGAAAAGTGACAATAGTTGTCCAGAATTTGTCTCATTTTGATAGCTTCTAGCTGGGTTGCCTTACTGAATAAGAGTAGATCGTCTGCGAAAAGTAGATGAGTAAGAGATGAAGCATATCGAGAGATCTTGATTCTATGAATAGTCTTCAACTTCAACTGTTGTTCCAACAAAAGAGGCAAATAGTTGGAACCAATAATGAATAAATATGGAGATAGTGGGCAGCCTCGACGTAGGCCACGAGAGGGGCGGAAGAAGCCTCCAGTTTGACCATCCATATCCACGGACATAGAAGTAGTTGAAAGACAAGCATAAACCAATGATATAAAGTGCCGTGGAAAGCCATGAAGGTGCATACAATCACATTAAATTGCCATTCCATCCTATCAAAAGCTTTGGAAAGATCCGCTTTGAGAGTGAACATACCTTGCTTGGAGCTCGACGATTTCATATCAAACATCACCTCTTGAGCAAGCACATGATTATCAATGATCTGCTGACCTGGAATAAATGCATTATGACTGGAGGAGATAATAGAGTTCATAAGAGGTTTCATGCGGGTTGCCAAAAGCTTAGATATTAGCTTATAAATGGTGTTACATAAGCTAATGGGCCGGTAGTCACCAATTTTCTCTGCATTATCCTTCTTCGGAATAAGCACCATAACAGTTTTGTTAAGTTCAGAATCAAGTTGGCTAGTTTGAAAAAATTGCTGAATCAATTGGCAAACATCTTGCTTTAAGAAACTCTAATTAGATGTGTAAAAATTAGCATTTAATCCATCTATACCTGGAGCTTTATTAGCTGCAAAAGATGAGATTATAGTGAATATTTCATCATCCGTAGGCATGGAAAGTAGAGATTGCTCGGTCGATATTGGAATTGTAGCAAACTGCGGCCTTGAAGCTGGTTCCTCTTGTAAAATAGATGGAGCATTGCTAGAAGTATAGATGGACTTGAAATGATCAACAAATGCAGCACGAATCTGAGATTTGTTTAAAATTCGTTCTCCTGAGGCTAGCACAATAGAAGAAATAGTGTTTTTCCTTCATCTAGCCATAGCAGATAAATGGAAAAACCTTGTGTTTCTATCACCTTCACGAAGCCAATGTTCCTTTGCTCTTTGTCTCCAGTAGATTTCAGCCTAATATAAGGTATTATCATATAGGCTTCTAATATCCATGGTAGATGTAAGATATCGGCAAAAGTAGGTGGCGGAATCGACAAGTCCACCTTGCAAACATATAAAACAATCTCGTCCTTGCATAAAATTCTCACACCATTTCTTCAAATGCATCACATTAAGGCTTCAAAATCCCTTTCCGTCCTTTGTCCTTGAACAAACAATCTAGGCAAATCAAACTCCTTGAGCTCATGCAAAATAATATCCCTTTCACTCAAAACTTTTTGGCGCGTATACATCGATTGATATCTCTTATTCGCTTCATTTGGGAGAAGTGGTAGATTTCTTGTTTTGCATACTCACTCCTGGGCTAGACATAATCTATCAAGACAAAATCCCTAAGAACAATGCAAAATTACAAAATAACAAATTTATATAAGAAAACATAAATTATAATAAAATCTTGGGTTTTAAGATGAAAAATGTTGTAAATCCATGAAGATCCAAGCCAAAATCAGTAGAGGAGTGAAGGAAAGATCACGAGGTGTGCGCTTCAAGAGAAAAGTGAAGATTTAGGGTTCTCAGTCTAGCTTAAAATCAACCAAGTTCGTAGTCCCGTTCCCACCTATTGCAAACCGATGACTTGGGGCATCACAGAGCTAGAAAAGCTTTTTTTTTTTTTTTTTCAGATTACTCTACAATGTGCTAAAAAAAATCTCTGAAATAAAAATCTTTGTAAACTAGAGGCCTCGTAAGGTAAAATCTAATCACGCTAAGCAAAAAAGCAAGCTAGAATTATGGAAATAAAAGTCTCATTACAATTACAATTCAATTTAGAAATTTGAGTTTTTAAAAATTCTTAAGTCACTTACAATGTTCAATTTTGATCAAAGATGTCTTTAGCTCAAGTAGACACACATTATACTCATGTCAGAGACATGAAAATCAATAAGTGACACCATAAATGTTATACTCCCCATAATGCAAGGCGTTAAGTGCAAAATTTAAATTGTAATCCTATCAAGCTTTTCATCTAAGGTAGCCCTTTCCAATATAAGTTTTAATAATCTTCGCTAATATGCAAGTGGACTCAGGCTATTAATCAATCTAAAACTAATCATAATGAGGCATCTATAAGCATCTATAATTAAAAACTGAAACTTAGACTTATCAGGCATGCATGATATTGTTTGTATTTTCAACACATGCAATTTAAAATATAATAACCATCACTTTGAGAATAATATATGGCATATCTGAGGGAAGTATATCTAACAGAAATATGAAACATATCCGATGTGACTGTAAATCCATGCTTCACCAAGTATTTACAGTAGTTTTGATTTGTCAATTTTATTTTAAAACAAATCTAAGAAAACACACAAAAAATTGCAAACAAAACAAAATGAAGAAGTAAAAGAATAAAAACTCAAAAACTCCAAGTATCCGTCAAGTCACAAAAAATTATGCAACCAAACCTCTCATAAAAAACTAAAACAGGTAATGACATAAAAATCTGCCCAAAATTTAAAGCTAACGAATAAATTTAAAAAAAAAAAAAACTCCCCATAATCCGCTCACCTAAAGTGAAGTACATACAACGGCCACCCTAGCGGGGTGCATCCAACCTTTTTTTTTTTACGACTCATATCGTTTCGGTCTTGAAACTTGAGCCTATTGGCTAGAATTCTAACGTTCCGATGGATAATCGATTTTACATGCTTTTAGATATTTTTACTCTTCACTTGCTTTTATCCCACTCATGCATTTCAATATGATACAATCATCATGCATATGAAGTCTATAAACTCTTACGTGTGTATCACAAATAGCGTTGGGAAGAAAGCATCTAGCACTAGCATAATCTCTTATATCGCATCTATGATATATAGGAATATAAAATTTTCTATTCACAACCTTTTTGTTCATGGCATACATCACATCACATATAGATCTCACAAACAAGGGAGTAGGGTATATGTCACTATGGTTTCTTGTTGTAGATGGTACATGCTTGGAGGTACTGGACTAGCCGAGTCCTTTCTTTTTTCATTTTATTTTGAGCTCTAAGAAGGCGGTTCAAATTGCTTGCAAATTAGACTCATAATTCATTTTTCTACACTTTTTATTTTCTTGAGAAATCTATGTGTAGATTTTGATGTTTTATGGATGTTATCTTCTAGAGATTGAAATTTGTCTAAGAAAGATGCATTTTCATATTTGGGAGAATAAAAAGGAGAGTTAGAAGTCTCTAATTTCAAGTTTTCTTCTCTTCGCTTTAAGATCTTCCATTTGATTAGTGAGGTACATTTATTTATCCTTTACCACTTTCAAGTTCTCGGTCAATTTCACAATGTCCTTCATTTTGTAAGATTCCTAGAATAAATTGTCACAAGCAGTTTGAAAATCAGAGGCGATGTTCTCATCATCCTCACTAACTGATATCTCACTAGTAGAAAGAGTATCACAAGCATCATAAGATAAGAAGGTAGTAATGACAATATACTTATTCTGATCTAAGTTGAATTCTTCTTTGTCAGAATTAATTATCTGTTTCATCCAAATTGCTTTCAATGCCTTGCTCTTTTCCTTTAGATTTGCACAATTGAATCCTTGACATTGTTTGAGATCTTTTCTTTTCAGCACATTTTCCATTTTGTGTCTTCTTTACTCGGGTTAGAATTCTTAAATTTCTTTACAAATAAGTCTATAAATTCAGGATCAAGATCAATATTAATGTCTATGCTATCCTTTTTCGGGAAGAGAGAGTTATACCTATTTCCCTTTTAGGAAGTCACCAGGTAGATCAATAAGTTAATTTGCAAATTGCTTATATTTACTGAAAACCCCTAGACACACGTATGTATCAAAATCCTAGGCAATGATATCACTCGTTTGTTTAAATAAAAGTTCGAAGAAATATTAAAAACGAAAACGGAGATAAACCCCAAAATTTTAACGTGGAAAACCCAAAACGGGAAAAAAAAATACGGATCCAAACTCGGATCAAAACCAATTACTAGAATAGTAGTAGTTACAAGACTGACTCACAAAACAACCCATCAGTCTAAACGACTTTGTTCCTCTCAGTCTTGCTCGCTAGAACCCACGATTTACTGCTTCTCGTGATTGATGTCCAACCTTAGTAGCCCTCGAGATTAATCTTTTATCTAGATAGCCCTTAAGACGAAAGATTAAGCTTTTTAGAAAAGTAGGACATTGTTAGTTGAAGAACCGATGTAGCTTCAAGAATTCTCCTTCAAAATTGCTTCTTCAACCACCCTAGAGTTAGGGCATCACAATACTTATATAAGATCTCCAATATAGAGCCAAATCCAAGTCTTATCCGAACTCACAAAAGTCCAAAATTACAAACTTCGTAGGTGCGTTCGAACGCAACAGCCTGATTTTCACAGGTTGATTTTCAAGTTGGAAGGAGGCCTATAGCACCTTTGATAATTTAGGATCCCTTGATACATGAAAATTGCTCCGCTCGATATATCCAATCTAATGGATCACTGTCACTGAATTTTGAAAATTCAATGCATATGGTTCTATCTTGTTCTTAAAGATATTACCTTTTACCTTCTCTTCTGCCTCTATGCTTACTATAACTAGAATGGTGCCCTTTCCTCTTGGCCTCCAAGGCTTGCTTAATTTGCAAAAGATCGTGAGTGAATTTCATCAGCTTCTTGATGATGAATCCATCATTCACAAGCTTCCAAATATTTCGATGTTAGTTGGCCATGGAGATCTCGTTGACCTCATTGAGATCAAGCCAGACCTTACTGCGGTCACACACGAGAACGCTGCAGCGAGCCGCTTTTATAGCTTGAGTGACACCATCGCCACTCCTTGATCTTGATGTTGATCGCTCAATTCAGCGGAGAAGAAGAATGAAAGGCGACATAGAGTTCTCTCTAAAGTCAACCTCAAAATTGAAAAAACAAATGGAGAAAGAGGTGGGATGCAACATAGAAGGAAAGAGGGAAGGGTATTTTGGTCATCATAAAAGTTTATTTTAAATTGTCATCAAGTGTATTTTCGTTATTTAGTTGCTATGTGACCACCACACGACAACTTATGGATAAAATAGATAACAAAACTCTAATGAAAAGGATCAAGTAAAATATTTCTAATAGTTCAGAGGTTTAATGTGTACCAAGAAATAGTTGAGGAGTTATTATAGAAATAGGTGATAGTTCAGAAGTGTGAAAAGAAAATTATCTCAAAATTTAATCTTAATAAATAATATTTATAATTTAGAATAAGATTGATATGATGTCCATTTGTCATTCTAAATTAAGGTGTCTTATCAGTTTATTCACCCACGTAATTGCCTTTTGCAAGAATTCATAATATGGGCACACTCAGGTTTCAGAATTTAGAATAAAAAGAGGTTATCATTTTCTGCGAAAGTTTATTTCATTTCTTATAGTTTTTTTTTTTAACTTCTTTTACTACAATGCTGCCATATGAATAATAAATTGCTTAAAAGCATGCATCTTCTTTCATACTTGCTACTAGTTACCATCTAGCCAGCAAAAGAGTCATTACAAAACAACGGTAAAGCAAACGGGGGCACAATATTTGCCAACGGATGGCATATGTTACTTGCTTAGATTTATACCTCAAAACGTAAAAGAACCTAAGAAACGAAAAGCGTAAGTAGTTGATACAAGCATTCAGTCACATAATGCAGGAATATTAACCAGTCTCTTGTTCAAACTCATCGCCCTCAGATTCCTCAGCATTATCTGCCTCATCATCTTCTTCCACAGCATCTACGTCTTCCTTGTAATCGAGGGTTGTTTTACCAATTACAACCAGGTTGCTATTGGTCTTTCTTATTTCGTTGAACTGCAGATCAGACATCAGATAATATCCAATCAACTATTATAGAGAACATGAGCTGATTAGTTTCCAAGTTGAGAAACAATAATGAACTAAACTTACGGACAGACTTCTCTTCAAGAGATGACTCATTTTGTTTTACTCACAATTAAAGCATCATAAGTATAGCCAATTAAGCAATACTAAGTCAAGAATCATCCTTCATGAGCAGAACACTATTTACCTCAGTTTAAAGTTATAGAAAATGGGTCTGATTTGTTAAGTAAAACAATGATTGTGCGCATCACCATAATTTCACATTATTCAGATATCAAATTTCAACCCATTAACATTTTAATGATTAGAACAATGTTTCCAATGAAAATGTTGAAAGACCAATGAGAAATTTAGATATGTATGGCACTACAAGTAATAATAAATACTCCAAAATCGGAAGCACTACTTCCCTAAATGTAGGTGCTACAATAAGCTAACAGCATGAAAATATGTGTCAGGTATTTTTTCCATTCATTGATTTGTGGAATGCCAGATCAAAAGAAATATCAACAATTTCTTCTCTTAGTGAGGAAGAAAAGATAATTAAGTTATGGGGAATAGCTATAATAGCTGGAGTGCTCATGATAGAATCTCTCAACCAATAAGAACAGACTTCAGCAGTAGCAGGACTAAAAACCAATAGCACTTGGATTCTTGGAGCAATTTGCTCTTCCCAAGAACCTAATGAAGCATACTCACAGCAACTTCATTGGATGTCATTATAAGAGTAGAGAGAAGAAACCAAGAATATCGATAAAAAAGCTATAAATAAATTGAGTTGGCATGATAGTATCGCTGGCACATGTCTGACCAAACAGGTGTGTCGTCGTCACACTGAATAGTCTTAAAATGCTTAAAAACAACCTCTAACCATTTTTAGGGCCTTAAAATAGATTTTATGGGTTAAATTAAAGTCCATTAATATTATAAATTAGTTTAGATTCTAATCTCATGGTTTTCTCTCATTCTTCTTGAATCCTCTTTGTTGGGGCAAGGAAAACTGAAATTTCCCTTTGATTTCTAAAATTCGAAATATAATTGTAGATCAAGGACCAAACTGAAAAGAGGTACCAAAAGGAATGAAAGCAACCCCAAATTAGATTTCTTTAAAGTAATATATGTTTAATTATAGCAGCACACACCGATGAGTGGCCATAAAGGAATATCGAGATATTACCTCTGTATTGGTGCCGATAATACACCAGCACGATACATATCAACCCGTGCCGATCGGCACTGCAATTCATGTGTAACATCATAATGCCAAAGAAATTCGTGAAGATTCCACTAAAGAACAATTTGTAAGCCAAAAAATTTCAAAGTTTCTGACTCATTAAATGAGAAGAGTCATAAGAAAGTTAACGAGTCAAAAGACATTGTTCTAATACTACAGCATTTTTTTAGTATAACTCACACTTAATTTGTGCAAAATCTCAACTTTCAAGTCAATTATTGTGCAAATCAGTGGGCAGTCTAAATATCACACATAAATGAAAAAAAAAACTTTATCAAGCCAGAATTAAGCATATTTCATTTTTCTGTATCTCTAAGGACAAAATTACTGCAGATTTCTAGAACATTAGCATTCTTTCTCACTCAGCCGATCTTTTACAATCTTACTACAAAATGCTTGCCCCTTTTCCTTTGTGAATAACAAGAGCAATGGCAGAATCACATCTTATGCTCAAAATAAAAAAATAAAAAAAGCCCGCAGAAAAAGAGTATCAAAAAATATCCCGAAGAACTTGGATCAAAATCTTTTTGAGTCACAAAACAATTTTGTGATCACCACAGAATTTGTGCCATATCACTCCAAGTTGCAAGAAAAAGAACCTAATTCGTGATGTTTACTACCGATTTCAAGAAACATCAATTGGTATAACAACCTCAACACAAGAAAAAGATCAGAACCTAGTTTTTCGAACCAAAAATGAAAAGAGGAGAAAAGAAAGAGGGCAAATTAGCTAGAAGGGTAAAAGGGTACCTTGTCTTCGAGCTCGGATTCCGCCATGGCGAGGAGTAGCTCGTCGTCTTGGGCGACGGTCCAAACAGGGAGCAGAGTGGAGGAAGGGATGAGGGGCGGTGATGGGAACTGCCGCATGAACGTCGGGAATTGAAGCATCGTTGTCGCTAGGTTGCACCACAACACTGGATTTCCAGGTTAAAAGCGTGTCTCAAACTCGAGGTTCAAAAGGAAATCTTTTTTCTTTTTTTCTTTGATAGATCATAAGTATATAGATTGTGGCCAAACAAAAAGGCTAACTCTGTCCCATATATTATATAAATTAAACAATTAGCCCAAACCACTTAAGAAATTAAAAAAATGAGATAAAATAAGTCAAAATAATACACAGAAACTTATCTAATTGAAAACCTACAAAATATCAATCCTAATATCAATGAAATGAATTAAACCTACGATCTCATGGGATAGTAAAATCCAACAATTGATCTACAATGGTGGCCTAAAAAGAACTTAACCTTTAGAAACTAATTTAGATCATTTACAAAATTCAAAATGGAGAACTAAGTTTGGATTAAACAGAAATGTGCTAGCTAAGATAACTGCAAACGCCTAAAGTACTCATCTCTTCTCTAGAATATTCTTTCCTTCTTTTCAGTGGATTCATAATACTATCTAAACTTTTAACTGTTCATTATATGTTTCATTTGTTGGTTCATCTTTTTAATTTTCATGCCTTATTCATTCTTGGCACTCTCTTTTATAGATGGAGGGGCTGTTAATCAAAAGGCTTATGACCCAGACTTGTAGCTTTACTTATTTTTCTTACTTTAGGACTCTTTAAATTACTTTAGGCTTATGCCCCTTTTGTTTAGGCATTAATTATTTGAGTCAAAAACCTATCTCTCAAATCCCTATTTTCCTCCAACCCTCTAAAGCTCTATTCTCTCCCAATTCCCTCGTCTATCTTATATATATCTTTCATTTGGTTGCTCCCTTCATCTCTGAGGCCAACCACCTTCTCCCTCTTCATCCCTTCGCCCTCTCAACCACTAATTGTATCCCTGTGCACATCTTTTGCAATCTACCATCAACTACCACGTAACCTTTACTCCTAGGTTATCATCTTTGTATTCACGTCTTTCCACCAAATCACCATGACCATCATCTTTGTCTTATTCTTCTCATCGAATTACATGTCCAATCCACCTTTGAGTTCAAAAGTTATGCTTTGCTCTAGTTTAGCGAATATTAACTCTATTTGAAATTTCTTAATTCAGACCCTTAAAACGGTTCATATCAACTTGGTACAAAACCGGCCGAACCTCAGTTCATGGATGAATAAGTACACGTGGAAGATCCTACGATCGTCGCAAACCGAGTACAACAAAGACGAAGATCGAAAGATACTTTGATCGGCCCAACCCAACTAGAGTCACCCATGGTTGGACTGGATCGGTCAGAGGCTAGGCAAGTCCACACGGACTTGATACTTCTCCGTTTGATCAAGGAGATACAAGCTGATCAAGAAGCGTGAGAGCGTCTCAAGAACATATGATGGCTCTTCTAGTCGATGCTATTATTGTCAAGCCTACATCAACAAGCCCTCTACCTGCACCCCACAGTGGTGGAAACATCAAACAGTTCGAGGTAACCAATCAAACCAAATCCACTTGCTACAACAATTGTTGAACAAGTGCGAGCTATGGGTCATGGAACACCATCGTTGCGCATACCTATCTAGATCAGCATCCCCGCCAATAGGCGACCACTCTCAGCATGAGGAACGTCCATCGTTGGAACAAGTCCAACAAGGGTCAATTCTACAAGCACCATAGCCTTGGCGTGATGAACCACAAGAACAACATGCATAATTTCCATCCACGTGTCCTAGACCATCCATGGCAGCATACCAAGAAAAAGACCCATGGGCTAAATGAAATGAACCCCGGGCACTATTGTAGAAAGAGGAGGAGGAGAACCGAGGAAGAAAAATAAGAAGAAGAGAAGAAGGAAGGAAGGGAAGGAAAGAGGAGTTAGGCTGGCTAGCGAAGAGGAGCTTAGCCGCTGCTGGCCAGCCAGTGGTCGGCCTCTCGCCAGCAGCTTAGTTTCAGCAAACCCGAGAGAGAAAGAGGAATAAAGGGAGAGAGAGACAAAGAAAGAAAGAAAGAGAGGGAGGAGGCTCACTAGCGTCGGTGGAGGTGTGATGGGTTCTTATACTAAAAGGTCAGCTACAGAATAATTCCTTAAGATCTAAATTTATTGTAGAAAGCAGTCCGCGCAACTGTAAGAAAATATTCCTCAAATATTATCCTGTAGTTAGAACATTACAAAACAAGTGGGTTAGATTCGTAACTTCATGATCTACAACTTTTATATTTACACCCTTCGCAGATTCGAACTACAACTGGAACAAAAATACGAAATAATGTGGGTGATGGTGGTGGTGACAGGTGGACTGGATGTTAGGGTTATGGATGGGTATGGAGATGAAGGTGGATGGTAGATGTGATTAAGGGATATAGACGAAGGGAACGAAGTGGTTGAGATACCAAAGAAGAGGGGTGGCTCGATGATACGAATCAGACTTCACCGATGTCGTCTCAAATATGTATTCACTTTAGGAGTGTCTTTGTTTCTTATTTTAATGTTTAATTTCTAAGAAAATTTATGTAAGTTGCGTTCGAACGCTGGTGGAGTGAGTTCGAACGCGGTTGTGAACTAGTTGTGAGAGTGTGCATTGTGCGTTCGAACGCCCCGTTCGAACTCATTGTGAACGCCTGCATCGTGTTCGCAAATTTAGAGAAGTGGGAAACAGACGCGTTCGATCGTGCGTTCGAACGCCTACATCGCATTTGCAAATCCAGAGAAGAGCAAACTCGGTGCATTCGAATGCGGTCAGGCGCACTCGAACGCGGTCGGCAAAATTGTATTGTTTAGGGTTCATTTTGAGTTATTTGGGTTAGCCTCTAAAAGGGATGTGAATGGCAACCAAAAGATTATTATTAAAGAATTGAATTTTGCTTTGCCTTCTTCGTCTTCTTCGCTCTGGTTCTCCCAATCCCCGGCGATGCCGCTTCTAACCTCCCTCGACCGGCCCTTTCCTTCCCCTTCTTCCAATCTATCCAACACTTACCCTAACTCTTCCATCAACCATAACCTTTCCATCACCACTTTTCACCGGTGCCACCCCACAAATGCCGGTCCATCTCAACCATCATCATCATAGGATCTCGTGCCTCCATCCACAGATCCTAAACATACCACCCTGATGTTCATCCACTAATTGGACGATATCTCGAGATCCCCACATCCGATTTGCCTGAAACTTAATTTTTTGGAAATTTATTTTCTGGGGCTACAACTTGTCCAAATTTCATGTCGATCCAATGATGGCATATTTCGGGATCTTATTTCAAATTTTTGTGCCAGATCTAGTCCAGATCAGAGAATTAGAAGAGATCAAACCTTAGCCTAAGGGGAGATCGTATCAAGCTGATATTAGACCTACCATTCCTCCGACACACGCTTCCTATGACGACAACCAGAGCCATGGCTGCACAGCGAGATGAGGAAGAAGAGATTTCCCCATTAGAGGAGGGGGAAACGGCTATGGGAACTTCCACCCACGGAACCGCCCAACCAAATCTTAATACGGAAGAGCCTAGCATTCAAGCCATGATTGGATCTCTTTCCGAACAAATGGCCATCAATAACCAGATGATGATGGAGATGATACGGAGAATACAGGTGACAAGAGAAGCTATGGCAATTGGGAATGCACCAATGTCAAGGACGTCGGCTTATCCAAAAAGCCCGAGATATGCGCCGATCGATCCGGACTTGCCGAAGCCTTGGAAGGCCTAGATCGACAATGAGACAAGACACCTCTTCTTCTGGAACACAAAGACTCAAGATATACAATGGGAGGAGCCCAAAATCTCTATGTGAATGTCATGGTGGTCTCCCTGGACACAAGTGCCTTATAGTGAGGCCACCACCGCATATGTGTATACCGACAAGGCGGGACGGGTTGTGTTCAATCCCCAGAACACCACCCAGAAGGAGGCATCACGACGATGGACACCAGCATACGAATATGACCCTTCACCATATAGACAGACGCTAACGTCAAACAAGGTCACAAGTCGTGACTTTAGTCGGAGATCGACCAACGCTATAGTAGTGTGGCCGAAACCTTCTTCAACAAGCATGGCAATCGCAAGGCAGCATGGGGAGCCCTCCGCATCATACCCAACATCCTCCACGACCTCCTCGTTCCCCAAAAAAATAGGGGAGAGTTCGACTATCCAGCAAGATCAAGCTTCTACACCCCGACCCATGGTCAAGCCGCAACAAATTGCCACCGGCTACAATGGGATCCTCAACCATCGTAGCAGCCCTCAGAACCTCCACATCTTCCCATGCACCGGAGACCTCGCCGACAAACCGCGAAAGGTTGGCCGCACCCTTCCTGATCCCTGTAGAAATGGTAAAGAGTCCAGCTTCAAGGTAGCAGTTTCCTCCGACGAGTTCGATGGTTGGAAAGGTTCTTTCGACGTCGGAACGGAGTTCTTTGACGAGTCGACAACCATACGAACCACTATTGAATGGAGGAAGACCACACATGGTTGCTAGATATCCCTCCTCAGGAATCCTCATCAGTGGTGAGGGAGATGATCCAGAAATGCGAGTTCTACCACTTGGGCCGCCTTACACCATCTCCCTTTGCAACCACAGCGAGTCGGCAACCAGGAATAAATCGCGTATAGCCTCCAGCGACCCTCCACCATTCTCCTCGGTCAATCGACAGTCGACCGCGACAGCGTCATCACCGGCGATGACGTCGCAGCTTCCCGCCGAGCTACAACTCGAAGGAGAAGGTCGCAATCTTCCACCCACGGCGGCACCAGCCACTAACAGCCCTATAAAGACCTCGTGGGCTGCTGCTTTTCTCACCCAGACAGCCGAAAGCTCCCTGCCATGGCTGCGACTAAATGAAGAAGGAGATGAAGATTTTATTTTTGTCAACCTCAGCCTTCCACAACAGTCAACCGTCAAAATTCGGTGCGTTCGAACACGGTCGGCGAAATTGTATTATTTAAGGTTCGTTTTGAGTTGTTTGTGTTAGCCTCTAAAAGGGATGTGAATGGATACCAAAAGATTATTATTGAAGAATTGAGTTTGCCTTGCCTCCTTCGTCTTCTTCGCTCTCGTTCTCTCAATCCTGGGTGACACCACTTCTAACCTCCCTCGACCGGCCAATCACCCTAGACCCTTAGGGGCGGCCCTCTCCTTCCCCTTCTTCCAATCTATCCAACACTTGCCCTAACCCTTTCATCAACCATAACCTTTTCATCACCACTTTTCACTAGTGCCACGCCACAAACGCCGATCCACCTTCAACCACCATCATCCTAGGATCTCGTGCCTCCATCCACGGATCCTAAACAGACCACCCTGACATTCGTCCACTAATCGGACGATATCTCGATATCCCTACATTCAATTCACTTGAAACTTGATTTGTTGAAAGATCTTTTTGGGGGATACAACCTCGCCAAATTTCACGTCGATCCGACGGCGGCATCTTTTGAGATCTTATTTCAAAGTTCTGTGCCAGATCTAGTCCAGATCAGAGAATTGGAAGAGATCGAACCTTAGCCTAAGAGGAGATTGTATCACTCGATAGTCGAGGGAAATTAGGAGTTATAAGAAACCTTGCCAACAGTAGAGGTGGAAAGATGGTGAAGAGGGAGAAGGGGGGAGAGTCTAGAGAGAAGAAAGCAGGCAAGAAATCAATAATCCAATAGCATAATGAAGTTGGCTGCCATCCACATATTTATAGAGGCTAGCCAACAAGTCCTAAAATAATAAGTAACCCTAATTCAAGAGGATTCCCACTGATCGCGTTCGAACGCGCCTGATCGCATTCGAAACACAAAATACGTTCTCTGTATGTGCGAATGCGATGTAGGCGTTCGAACGCACCCGACTGCATTCGAATGCACATTATGCGTTCTCTGTATTTGCAAACCTAATGTAGGCATTCGCAAGGGCGTTCGAACGTGACCCATCCTGCATTCGAACGCGACCTATAGGAATTTTATTTTAATGAAAATAAACAACTAATACAATAAGAAAAGATCCTAGCTAAGTGTATCAGCCCACCACGCTTCCCTCACCTTGCCCTCAAGGTGAAAAGTCGGGGAAATGCTTCAAAATGTCAGTCTCCAACTCCCATGTCGCCTCATCAGATGCTTACCAAGCCACTCAACTAGAATCTCCATCTCCAATCTGGCACCATGTTATCGTTGGCACCTAGCTCTACGATCTCTGTCTCCTCCAATGGCTCTGATAGAACTGATCCAACAATCTCATGATCTCCAATCTGCTCCCTCAACAATAAAACATAGAAGACAAGATGCACTCTCGACCCCTTCGGCAGCTCCAAACGATATGCAACCTAACCAATACATTCTAACACCCGAAACACACCAAAGTAGTGATGAGCTAACTTTTGGTTACGCATTGGACGTAAGGTCACCTGTTGATACGGTTGTACCCTCACAAACACCGAACTACCAATGTCGAACTCCTGCTCCCTACGACTGCGATCATAAACTTGTTTCATGCAGTTTTGAGCAAGTTTAAGATGGGCATGCAACCTCATCAATGTGGCGTCTCGATTGACCATCTTAGTTTGGCTGTCCGTCCGTGGATGGTAGGCTAAACTGAAGTTCAATCGAGTCCCCTACAATCTGAAAAACTCCATCCAAAAGTCGCTCATAAATACACGATCATGATCTGAGACAATCGTGCGTGGCATGCCATGTAACCGAGCAACATCTCTAACAAAAATTTTAGCCACCGACTTGGTTGAAAATGAATTTGATAATGCCGAAAAGTGTGCATACTTGCTCCTTTGACAAACTTCGCAAGCACGGACAAAACTCCTCACATCCCACCTCAATCCTAGCCACGTGCAACTCTAAGATATCCTCTTATAAGTCCTCAAAACACTCTCATGACTAGCCTCTGGAGTTTGGTGGAAGTGTTCCAATAATTTCTGCCACAATCCATCATTTGTGGGTACCCAAATGCATCAACGGTCCAGCACCAAACCGCCTCGGTTCTCTAACTCTAGATGGCGCTCTGGATCATCCATCACCTCCTATAACAATCTCAAAATATCTGGGTCAGATGTACATGCATACCTTAGCTCGTCAAGGAAGGGGAAGGTAGGAGAAGAATAGGTTGCAAGCTCGGTAGTATCGGGTTGGCGTGATAGTGCATCCGCCGCTCTATTTTTTGTTCCCTTCTTGTATTGGATTTCATATTCATACCCCAATAATTTTATGACCCATCTCTGTTGTGCCGGAGTGTGTATGCGCTGTCTCATAAAGTATGAAAGGCTCTTTTGATTGGTTCGGATAATAAATCGCCTACCGATCAAATAAGGCCTCCACTTTGTCACCGCATTTAGAATTGCCAACATCTCTCTCTCATAAGTCAATAATTGCTGAGATTTTTGTGACAAAGCCTTACTAAGAATGGCAATGGGACGTCCTTCTTGCATTATTACAGCTCTTATGCCAACACCCGACACATCACATTCCACAATAAACTCTTTGGTGAAGTCCGGTAGCGCTAGAACATGTGCCGTCGTCATTGCTGTTTTTAGTTTTTCAAAGGCTGTAGTGGCTTCATTCGTCCATCTAAAAGAGTCATTCTTCAACAATGAAGTGAGAGGAGCAACGATCTTGCAATACCCAGCGATGATGTGGCGATAATATCTGGTCAACCCCAAAAGTCCTCGCAATCCGGTGGTAGTAGTAGGAATAGGCCGAGTGGTCATGCATGTAACCTTTTGAGGATCCGCCGCTACACTATCCGCTGAAAAGATGTGGCCTAAATACTCCACTTGTGGTACTCCCCATAGGCACTTCGACTTCTTGATCTTCAATTGATTTTGCTTCAACTAATATAGCACATCCTCCAAATGCCGTCAATGCTCCAATTCAGTCCTACTGTATACCAAAATATCATCAAAAAATACCAAGACATATCTTCGCAAGAGAGGCTAAAATATATCATTCATGAGGCCTTGAACGGTAGCTGGAGCATTAGTGAGACCAAAATGCATTACCCGGAACTCGTAATGCTCATTCGGAGTTCGAAATGCAGTTTTGTGCACATCCACAGGGTGAACTCTAATTTGATGATACCCAACCCTCAAGTCAAGCTTGCTGAATATGTTCACCCCTACAAGCTCGTCCAGCAGCTCCTCTATAACCGGAATTGGATACTGGTCCTTGACAGTAATAACATTTAGTGCCTGATAGTCGACACAAAAATATCATGTCCCGTCTTTTTTCGCACTAATAGCACGGGGGATGAGTATGAGCTATAACTTAGTTGTATGAGGCCTTACTCCAATATCTCGACTACCATCTTTGAGATAACTTTTTTTGTACATGTGGATATTGATATGGCCTCACGTTCGCCGGTGCAACCCCGGGTACAATCTCTATGCGATGGTCCACCGCCCTACCTGCTGGCAACTCCTATGGCTCCTCAAATAGTCTAGAAAAATTATCTAATAAATTAGACAATTCAATAGTAGTACCTGAACTCATTTGAGGCTCATCTCCTGCTGGTCATAACTAAAGAACATAGGCCAAATCATACGCACAAGGCAGCCCCACCATAGGTTGCATCACAGGAATCGGCGAAGACTGAACGCTATCAAACTGCACATCTTTGTTTTCTTATTTAAATTTCATTCATATGCTCCGGAAATCAAATATGACGGGTCCGAAACTCTATAACCATTGAGTGCCTAGGACAATGTTTGCTCCTTGCAGTGCCAACAGATACAAGTCCACAATGATGACGTGTCCTTGCATCCATATACCGACCCGGCGACACAATTTCTCCGCCTTTAGCTTCGTGCCGTCTCCAATAGCAACGTCAAATCCTGTGGTCGGTTCGGCATCCAAACCCAATCTCCTCACTAACTTCTCATCTAGAAAGTTGTGTGTACTCCCCGAATCGATGAGGATGTGCACACAATGCTTTCTAACGAGTCTGTCTACCCGTAACATCATCGGCGCAGAAGTACCCGAATATGCATGCATCGATATTTCAGTTTAGATATCTTCCTCCGCACCCTCCTCAATAGCCTCCTCATGGACCTCCTCTGGACACTCACTATCATCAACAACCTCATCATCCTCCTCAAGACTGTCGATGAGCTAGTAATCTAGTGCTCGCAACCGCTGTTTTTGAAATCGCAAAATTTCTAGCCGGTGTTCTAAATGAAAATTGCCCATCTCGGTTGCCCCAATTGGTTTTCGCTGCCATCTTTAGAGCCTTATGCTTTTGTTCCATCCTCATAGCCTTCTCAAAGGCCTCCTCAAGAGTAGTAGGACAAAGAGCACGAATATCCACTTGCATCACCTCTTGCACACTTGAAATAAATGTGCTCATCAATGTCGGTCCGGGACAAGGTGGCTCACAACGACTACTAACTCTTTCAAATTCTGCTTAGTACTCGATTACAATTGTCCTCTAAACCATCTTGGTTAATGTGGCAGTAAAATCTTCATATGCCGCTGTCCCAAATCTATGTGTAATCCTCCTACAACAATTAGCCCATCTGGTAAATCCTCCTTCACGAATAACCAATCTGTACGAATGCAATGCCGTTCCTTGGAGGTGAAAGCTTACCATCTGGACTTTTATGTCCTCCGCTGTCCCTTGACAATCAAAGTATTATTCAACTTGAAACACCCAATCCATTAGATCACCGCCTTAGAATTTTAGAAAGTCCAAGCGTGCGATTCTCCCCCGAATAGCATTGTCGGGTTCACGAAAGATCCTTGGTTCAAGTCTGAACCTTTGTGCATGTTGATCACCTTCTCTAAATTCTTGAGTACGTCCATCACCATCTCCAAAGGGATCAACCTCTTCCTCAAAGTGTTAATCCTCCTCATCAACAAAGTGCACCGGTGTCGCACGCCTCTCATGTTTCACCACCGTCAGTCTTGTGTTTTATAACGGAGATAGGGGATGATGTGTAGGCATAGGTAAGAGGGGATCATTGACGCTCACATGATGCACCTGGACATGTGGGATATCGGTTCGATGAGGACCCACCGCTGGTCCTTTTTGAGGTACCGATCTTTGTCGAGGAGATGACAAAGCTGATCGATTCATGACATATTCCTTTAAAGCATTATGATCATTCTACATTGCGTCAACTATGTGCAACAATGTTTGGAACATGCCCTTAAGTTCATTTGACTCTAAGCTCATATTCACACCCATGGACGTTGGTTGACTCGGTCCTGCCATGGTCACTCCAAAGGAATCGGCCTCACAGTTAGGGTCATCATAGATTGAATCCTCCCTTGTCAGTGTGCTCTCTATAGGTCTCCTTGTTGATGTTATCTTCCTTGTTTCAACCATTAATGAAGGTCTGACGTTCGCCTACTCTGATATCAAATTGATAGGTTCTTGTACCAAAAGGTTGGCTATGGAACAATTTTTTAAGATCTGAATTTATTGTAGGAAGCAGTCCGCGCAACCGTAGGAAAATATTCCGCAAATATTCTCCTATAGTCCGAAAATTACGAAACCAAATGAGTTAGATTCGTAACTTTCTAATCTTTATTTAGCCCTTCACAGATTTGAATTACAACTAGAATAAAATAACGTGGGTGATGGTGGTGGTGACGGGTGGAGTGGATGTTAGGGTTATGGATGGGTATGGAGATGAAGGTGGATGGTGGATGTGATTAAGGAATATAGATGAAGGGAACAAAGTGGTCGAGATCCCAAAGAAGAGGGGTGGCTCGACAATCGAGGGAGATTAGAAGTTAGGAGAAACCTTGCCAACGGTAGAGGTGGAAGGATGGTGAAGAGGGAGGAGGGAGAGAGTCTAGAGAGAAGATAGGAGGCAAGAAATCAATAATCCAATAGCATAATGAAGTTGGCTGCCATCCACATATTTATAGAGGCTAGCCAACAAGTCCTAAAATAATAAGTAACCCTAATTCTAGAGGATTCCCGCCGATTGCATTCAAACACGCCCGATTGCGTTTGAACGCACAAGAGTTGTTCTCTGTATGTGCGAACGCGATGCAGGCGTTCAAAAACGCATTACACATTCTCTGTATTTGCGAACCTAATGTAAGCATTTGCAAGGGCATTCGAATGCAACCCTTCCTGCATTCGAACGCGACCTACAAGAATTTTATTTTAATAAAAATAAACAACTAATGCAATAAGAAAAGATCCTAACTAAGTGTATTAAGGTGGCGGTGATAGCTGCAAGCCAACGTCTAAGAGTGAGAGAGAGAGAGAAAGAGAGTTTTTTGAGAGAGAGGAGAGTGAGAGAAGGAGATCGAAAGAGAGAGAGAGAGGAGAGAAGAAAAAGAGAGGCGGTGTTGGGGGGAGGGTCTACAACGGTGATGGCAGTTGCGGGCCCCGCCGCGCCTAACTAGCTTGGTCGGGTTGGTCGGCCCTGGGCTCGGTGAGCATGGAACACCCAAAGCTTGCCATGACAAATACGAAGACTTCTCACCTACTGGGCTTAGCTTGGGCCCGAGGCCGACCACAATGTGGCCGGTCACATCGTGCCCAAAATATTTTTTTAGGGCTAGGTTGTTATAATAACTCTTTTAGATATCACATATGATGCATGCTAACCATGATCGTGTTATGAAGTCAAATATAATCACATATGATGCATAATAACTATTCAATAATTATATATATATATATCAGATGATATTGAAATCATATACATTTGTTAATATCTTAATCATCAATGTCATCTCAAATAATATCATCACACTAGACCACTATGCATAGTAAACATCTAGTATCTAATCTCGTAATCTAACCTAAAGGCTCAGAGCAAACCCTACTAACCATTAAGGGAATCTCAATTAGAATCATACCCTGCCAATAGTTAAGGGTATCAACATCACCCAGACCCGAGTACCCAACTAGCTAATAAAAATCTCATAGGGATAATTCGCCACACATGTCCTAGTGAACGACATGCATTTCAATGTCTACTAGACATAGAGACTACTGATCTCGGATTACGGTCACAAGATCGAGAATATATCAAGCGATCAATCAACTCTAAGGACGCCTTAACTATTACGCCCACTCGAGTATCCTCATACTTTCTACCAACTATCATATCCATAAGAACTCATGCATTTCCTTTTAAATGATATATCATATGCATTTGTCAAGTTCTATACCAAGTCATGTAATTCACAAATTTAGGTAATAAGGAAGTCAAAAGGAATATGATGCAATGCAGCCTCTAATCATATATATATATATATATATATATATATATATATATATATATCAGATGCATACTCATGTGTCTATCACATATATACTCATGCTAGAGATCATTTCGATATAAAAACTTTTTAATATAGTCATCTTCAATCATCTCAAAATATCATTAGTATATTTATATCCGAGATCAATATAATCAAATGAATGATGAAATATGCTTAATTATTATCATCTATATATAAGATAATATAATCATGTCGGAGATCAAAACAGAATGCATACATAATATGGGAAAGCTCTCTAACAGGTAAGACTACTTGTAACAACCTTAAAAAATTATGGGCACAAGATGGCTGACCATAGTCTGGCCGACCTCATATTGTAACAACCTAGCCTAAAAAAATAATAAATAAATAAATCATTAGTATATTTTTCTTCTTTCTTTTTTTTCTTTCTTTTTCTATTAATTAAGTGTATTATGTTAGCTAATGCAATTAGTTTAATTAGGCAATTAATTATATTGATATGTATTTTAAATAGCTAATTCAACACCCCTCGAGATCTGAAGTTTGGACTATGGAGTAGGGGAGGTAGGAGAGTTGGGGTGATGAATGCATTTGAGCTCTTTATATATGAAATAGGGAAGATAGGAGAGCTCTTTATATATGTGTGATCGGCGCAGCAGTCGCAACCCTGCCGACATCGCCATTATGCAGTTGCAAGCCGTCGTCGACCATCGTCGTCCTGGCCGTCTGCAATGGTGAAGGGGAGAATCGGTGATGGTGAGGGGGAGGAAGATGATTGAGGGTTTTTTATATTAATATTATAAGGAAAATAAAGTTATATTCATATATATCTTTTTATCTTAATTTAATTATAGTCATGATATTTATAAATATACCTAATATTCATTATATATATATATAAGTAATTATATTGGTTTATTTATACTATTTTGTATATAATGAGATAATAGGCTTATTTATTTATTTGTTTATTTCTTATATTATATAATTAAGTAAAGACTATGTAGTTTCTAATTAGTTAAGAAATAGTAAGAATCATAAATTAGTTGTAATTATATTTTTGTCTATACTTTTATTTTTATTTATAATTAGATAAAGTTAGCCTTTTATTTTATAATTACATAGTTAGACTATTTTTATAAATAAAAGAGTAACCCTTTTAATCTTATTCCATCACTAGCAATTTAATAATAATAGTATATTTATAAAATTAAAAGTTTATCTATGATATAAATCTAACTAGCTAAAGAAGATAAGTAGTAACTTTAAACCCTAATAAACCATCACCTTTTACACGAATGAATTCTAATCGGATAAACGACTAAATTCATGTTACCTAAACATATTTAGATCCCAAACTTCTTATTTGGGACCCTGTGGACCCGGTTAGCAATGAGTTGACGTTTAATTCATAGATGGTGGTAGTCTTATCCCTTAGACGTCTTTCTCAAATTATGATATATTATTTAATTATGTTTATGCATATGTTGACCTCCAACATAATTATATAATATTATTAAGAAATAATTTTAGTCGAGCATATTTTATTATTCATTTGATTAGACTGATCTTAGATATGAGTATGCTAGTGATATATAGAGAAGATTAGAGATAACTATACTATTATGACTTTTGTAAAGATGATTCCTAGCATGAGTATACATTTGATAGACTAGCATGAGTATGCATGTAAAATATGTATGATTCGAGAATGCATCACTGATAAGTTACGAAATAATTCCTTAAAATCTGAATTTATTGCAAGAAGCAGTCCGCACAATCATAGGAAAATATTTGTCAAATATACTATAGTAGTCAGAAAATTACGAAACTAATTGGGTTAGATCCGTAACTTCCTGATTTACAATTTTGTATTTACGCCCTTTGTAGATTTGAATTGTAGCAGGGACGAAAATATCGTGAGTGATGGTGGTGGTGATGGGTGGAGTGGATGTTAGGGTTATGGATGGGTATGGAGATGAAGGTAGATTGTGGATGTGGTTAAAGGATGTAGACAAAGGGAACGAAGTGGTCAAGATCCCAAAGAAGATGGGTGGCTCGATAGTCGAGGGAGATTAGAAGTTAGGAGAAACCTTGCCAACGATAAAAGTGGAAGGATGATGATGAAGGAGGAAGGAGAGAGAGTTTAGAGAAGATAGGAGGCAAGAAATCAATAATTCAATAGCATAATGAAGTTGACTGTCATCTACATATTTATAAAGGCTAGCCAACAACTCCTAAAACAATATGTAACCGTAATTCTAGAGGATTCTCGCCGATCGCGTTCAAACACGCCCGAACGCGTTCGAACACGCCCGAACGCGTTCGAACACACCCGAATGCGTTCGAACACGCCCGAACACGTTCGAATGCACCAAAAGCTCCATCTCTGTATGTGCGAACGCAATGCACGCGTTCGAACACGAGCATTCAAACTCGCCCGACCGCGTTCGAACGCACAATATGTGTTCTCTGCATTTGCGAACCTTATGCATACGTTCGCAAGGGCGTTCGAATGCGACCCCTCCTGCGTTCGAATGTGACCTACAGGAATTTTATTTTAGTAAAAATAAATAACTAATGCAATAAGAAAAGATTCGTCGCTCTCCTCGGTGGAACATGTGGATACCGATATGGCCTCACATTTGTTGGTGCAGCCCCGGGTACAATCTCTATGTGATAGTCCGTCGCTCTCCTCAATGGCAACTCTTATGGCTCCTCAAATAGTCCAGAAAAGTTATCTAATAAATTAGACAATTCAATGGTAGTGCCTGAACTCGTTTGAGGCTCATCTCATGCTGGTCCTAACTAAAGAAGATAGGCCCAATCATACGCACAAGGTAGCCCCATCATAGGCTGCATTGTAGGAATCGGCGAAGACCGAACGTCATCAAGTCGCATATCTTTGTTTCCTTGTTTAAATTTCATCCACATGCTCCGGAAATCAAATGTGACGAATCCTAAACTCTGTAACCACTGAGCACCAAGGACAATGTTCGCTCCTCGCAGTGCCAACGGATCCATAATGATGTCGTGTCCTTGTACCCGTATACTGACCCGGTGACACAAGCTCTCTGTCTTAAGCTTTGTGCCGTCTCCAATAGCAACGTCAAATCTCGTAGTCGGTTCGGCATCCAAACCAAATCTCCTCACTAATCCCTCGTCTAGAAAGTTGTGTGTACTCCCCAAATCAATGGGGATGTGCACATAATGCTTTATAACGAGTCTGTCTACCCATAACGTCCTCGGCACGAAAGTACCTAAATATGCATGCATCGATATTTCAGCTTGGATATCTTCCTCCACGTCCTCCTCAACGACCTCCTCATGGACCTCCTTTGGACACTCTCCATCATCAACAACCACATCGTCCTCCATAAGACCATCTACAAGCATCACACTCCTGATCGATTTAGAACACCGATGACCGGGGGTGAAACGCTCATCACATCGAAAGCAAAAGTCATTCGCTCTTCGTTCCTCCACCTGGGCAGGTGTGAGAGTTCGAACAGGGGGTCTTGTGCCTCCTCTAACATTGGAAGGTCTTAAAGGTGGTCGTGGTCTAGTACTCGCTACCGCTATTTTTGAAACCGCAGAATTTTTAGCCGGCATGCTAGGTGCAAACCGCCCATCTCGGTTCCATCCTCACGGCCTTCTCAAAGGCCTCCTACAAAAATTAGCCCATCCGGTAAATCCATTACCATGAATAATCGATCTATACCAATGCAAAGTCATTCCTTGGAGGTGAAAGCTTGCCATATGGACCTTTGCATCTTCAGTTGTACCTTGACAATCAAAATATTGTTCAACTTGAAACACCCAATCCGTTGGATCACTGCCTTGGAATTTTGGAAAGTCCAAGCGTGCGGTTCTCCACCGAATAGCGTTGTCGGGTTCGCGAAAAATCCTTGGTTCAAGTCTAAACATTTGTGCATGTTGATCACCTTCTCTAAATCCTCAAGCACGTCCATCTCAATCTCCATAGGGATCAACCTCATCCTCAAAATGCCAATCCTCCTTATCGACGAAGCACACCAGTGCCGCACACCTCTTAGGTTCCACCACCGCCGGTCTTGGATTTTGTAATGGAGGAGGGGGATGATGCGTAGGCATAGGTAAGAGGGGATCATTGACACTCATATGACGCCCCTAGACCTGTGGGGTATTAGTTCGATGAGGTCTCACCGTTGGTCCTTCTTAAAACTCCGATCGTCATCGAGGAGATGACGAACCCAATTGGTTCACAACATATTCCTTGAATTCATTGTGATCCTTTTGCATTGTGTCAACTCTATGCAACAATATTTAGAACATGCCCTTAAGTTTATCCATATTTGCACCCATAGACGTTGGTTGACTCGGTCCTACCATTGTTGCTCCAAAGGAATCAGCCTCACGGTTAAAGTCATCGTGGATTGAGTCTTCCCTTGTCGGTGTGCTCTCCATAGGTCTCCTTATTGATGTCATCTTTCTTGTTTCAACCATTAATGAAGGTCTGAGGTTCGCCTGCTATGATACCAAATGATAAGTTATGGAACAATTCCTTAAAATCTGAATTTATTGTAGGAAACAGTCTGCGCAACCGTGGAAAAATATTCGTCAAATATTCTCCAGTAGTCAAAAATTTACAAAACCAATTGGGTTAGATCCGTAACTCTCTGATCTACAATTTCGTATTTATGTCCTTCACTGATTCAAAGTGTAGCAAGGATGAAAATATGGAATAATGTGGGTGATGGTGGTGGTGATGGGTGGAGTGGATGTTAGGGTTATGCATGAGTATGAAGATGAATGTGGATTGTGGATGTGGTTAAAGAATGTAGACGAAGGGAACAAAGTGGTCGAGATCCCAAATAAGAGGGGTGGCTCGATAGTCGAGGGAGATTAGAAGTTAGGAGAAACCTTGTGATACACTTAGTTAGGATCTTTTCTTATTGCATTAGGTGTTTATTTTTATTAAAATAGAATTCCTGTAGGTCGCGTTCGAACGCAGGTGGAGTCACGTTCAAATGCTTGTGAACCCTTGTGAACACCTTGTGAACGCTTGTGAACGCCTTTGAACGCTTGTGAACGTATTGTGAATGTTCGTGTTTGTGAACGCCTTGTGAACGCGTTTGTGAACGCCCGCGTTCGAACGACTTGTGAACGCCTGTGTCGCGTTCGCAAATCCAGAGAAGGGGCTTTTTGAGTGCGTTCGAACGCGATCGATGGGAATCTCTAGAATTAGGATTTCATATTGTTTTAGGACTTGTTGGCTAGCCTCTATAAATATGTGGATGGCAACCAACTTCAAAGGAATTAGATTCTTGATTTCTTGCCTTCTATCTTCTCTCTAGACTCCTCCCTCCTCCCTCTTCACCATCATTCCACCTCTACCGTTGGCAAGATTTCTCCTCGCTTCTAATTTCACTCGTTTGTCAAATCACCCATCTTCTTTGGGATCTCGATATAAAAAGTATGAGGGTACCTAAGTAGGCGCCAAGGTTAGGAGTGTCTAATGTGGTGATTGTGGTCATTGATATGCGATATCTCATTGTCTATGTTCGAGATCAGTTGAGTCTGGTGCGCATAGACAATCAAACACCTATCGTTTGCCAGGGCATGCATATGGCAAGTTACCCTCATGTGATTTCTATTAACCAGTGGGGTACCCGATCTAGATGGAGATTAATATACCTTTAGCATATGGTAGGGTATGATTATGACTAATATACCCTTAGTGTATGACAGGATATGATTATGAATGAGATATCCTTAGCGTATGGAAGGGTATGCTTTGAGCCTACATGCTAGGATAATGAGATCGGGTATTAGGTGTTGACTGTGTATAGTGGTTTAGTATGCTGATGTTATACTGATATAATGATGATGATTGTGATGCTAAGAATTGCATATGACTTTATTATCATCTGATATACCTAATTATCGAGTGGTTATTATACATTATATATAGTTGCATTTGATATCATAGTATGGTCATGGTCAACATGTATCATATGTGTCATATTTGAGAGAGTTATGATGATAGTATGATATGAAGATTTATTTATACATTGTCGAGAATTATATACTTAATTAGTTATGACATGATATGTTTCATACATTTATATATTATTAAGAATATATTCTAGTATATGATTTACTCTCTATTTGTCATCAGTGATTCAAGGTAAAGTCTATTCATTGAGCCTTTAGCTCATGACTCTTTTTATTTCTTTTCTACCCCCCATAAGATATGTGATACCTGAATGCGACTTTAGACATTCTAATGAGATATTTTAGAATCAGACGTGAGATAGTACAGAAGATAGTTTATCTAGGTATTGAGTTATATTATTATTGAATATTTGTACTTTATTGTATTAGATAATGAATTGTATAATACATGTTGGATTGTATTGTACTTGTGTATTAATAGTTCTAGTTGTATTCTGATGGTTTATTGTGGCATGTACCGGTCCTGCTAAATTATGTAGTAGTCTAGGATGATTTTTGTCAATTCAGATATTTACATATTGATATATTTATTTGGATGATGCCATAATTTATCTTCCAATGAATTATGTGAGCATAGGTATATCTGTGCGTGACAGCCCCGCCCATCGTGTCGCATGCGTCGCGTGTGTTGTGTGGGCGCGTGGATGAGTATATGCCCGTGCTGGGCAGGAGCATTATACATACCCATGCACCTTGGTGTTGCATGGGGGCACCATGCATTACAAGCCCGACCTGCTAGCCATAGCGGGCCCCGTAGTTGCCACAACCATCCTTCTCACCGCATCTCCCTCTCTCTCTCTCTCTCTCTAAATTCCTCTCTTTCAATCTCTCTCTCTCCTTTTCAATTGGGCTTGGGCTCACTAAAGTCGAGCCGTCGGCGAGAGGCCGACCACTAGCTGACTAACGGCGGTCGATACCCTTCTTTCTTCTCCCTCCTTCCCTTCTCTTTCTCTCTTTTTCCCTTCCTTTCCCATTCTCCCTCCTTCCCTTCTCCTTCTCCTTCTCCTTCTCCTTCTCCTTCTCTCTTTTCTTTCTTTCTCTCTTCATTCTCCTATCGCTCTCTCTATTGCTATCTACATTGCTTGGCTTGGCCCAACATTATAATGGAGAGAGTTACTCTCATTTTTCTTTTTAGTTATTATTTTATTTACATTAAATTTAAATAAATATTTAATTAGTTTAAAGATATAATATACTCACTAATATAAATATTAGCTAAACATAAGTAGAGCAAATATAATTAATTGTAATGCTACAATCGTCTTTGGTGAAGATGATTTTCTATATGATTTGTTAATCTGAACAAAACTCAGAACGGAACTTACAAAGATAACTGGGATCGATCCAACCATTGGCTAATATGAAAATAATTATCATTCACATATTTATTGGAGGCTAACCCTAATGACTCAAACTGAATTGGCATCTAGTATTCGAACATCGTTGGTGGGCATTCGATCATCTCGACCAAGACTGCTATGAAATTGGGGCGTCCAAATGCTGTTGACTGGTCTTTCGAATGCTTCAATAAATGCTGCTCTCATGTTCTATATTTCAAATGTCGTTGGCCAAGCATTTGACTACCCGAGCCTGAAGCTACATGTCCTCTAAAATCAATAAACAACAATGTTAAGTAAAATATCAAAATATCGTCTTACTTTTAACTATTCTCCCTTTCCTTTGTTCTAAAATAAGGAGTATAAAACGGACATTAGAGGGTCTAAACTTGATTACGTGGTAAGTTGCATGATTTTTTCAAACCAAAAAATTTAATGGATAACTAATGTAAGCAATATTTCAGAGGTTCTACGAGTGGTTAATGTGTAGTAAAAAAAGCAGACGATGATTTCTGTGTGAAAACAGATAATAGCTGGTGGGTCCAGTGTAATTATTCCAAAAAAGAAAAAAGAAAAAAGAAAAAAGAAATATAGATATAATAATAGCAGCCTATCGGCTATCGAAACCGCGCATATTTCTGAAACTAGGGTTGTATCACGCAATTGACAAACCCAACCGCCCTCTATCTTCAATTTCAATTTCTTTACGCACCTCACTCCACATCGTGTCATCCCTCTAAAACTCCACGTTTCATCCCGCATGGCTTCCCACCCTCTTTCTTCTCTCACCTTCCCTCCCCCTCCCCGTTCCAATCTCAGATCCTCTCCAGCCACCCACCTCTCCTCCCATGAGGCTCTACGTCTACGTTCTCGAAGCCCGAGGTCTCTCCCCTTCCAAGTCCTCCGCCGCCGCCTACGTGAAGCTCAAGGTGGGCAAGCACAAATCCAGGACGAGGGCGGTCGGGCCAACCGCCGACCCCGTCTGGAACGAGGAGTTCGTCTTCCGGATCGCCGACGACGAGGCCGAGGCCGTCGAGCTCGACCTCGACGTTGGCGTCTTCCGCCATTTCGATGCCGCGGGGAGGGAGCTCCTCGGTCGCGTTCGTCTCCCGATCGCGAATCTCTTAGATCAGGGGAAGCGGTCGCTTCCGCCCACTTGGTTCTCGTTGCAGCCCAAACACCACCATGCATCAAAATTTAAGACCAGAGAATGCGGTGCGTGCTCTTATTTTTCAGTTATAAGTTTCTGTAATCTTTGCTTTCTAATGCGTGATCTCCTGCATTTGCTCAGTAGGTAGGTAGTTGAATACATATAAGGTGTTTGTATAATTGTTCAAAAGCATTATGTGTGTGTGTGCGCACAATGAGCTCCATGATGTGAATAGTTAACATAGATGCCAATTCACTGATTTTAACTTGAATGGCAATACTATCATTGGTATATTTGAGATTGTACATATCTACCGGTCTTATTAAAAAAATACTTTCTAATGAGATATACTGGTAATAAATAATTATGGAAGAGGTTATCGTTATCCATTGAATACTATTTATTTCTGTTATATAAGGATACGGTGACATTTACTTGAGACTACATCTGTATGACAAAAACACGCATATGACTAATATATTTGTCATCATCCAAAGATAATTCTAAATATAATTAACTAGAATAATTAGTCTCATTCAGCGATAAAATTGTTGAGCACTGAGATGGTATAATTTGACCATGTAAGTTGCCAATTTACCGTCTATCCTTCTATATATAGATAATGTTTAATGTACAAATAACCAAATAATAAATTTAAGGTTAACCAATTAGCATACTGATGCTTATGGGTCATGCAAAGTTCATCAGTTAGCCAGTCCAGCCATATTTATATCATACAGTGTACTGATTTGGTTCGACTCTTCCTGGCCCTTTCTGCATGTAACATTCTATTTACCATTTATCCAATTCAGCTTGTTTATGTCTTGGATGAATTAGAATATTCCTTATATGGGTCAATGACAATTAACCCACTGATTGGATTTTATTAAGATTGGAGGCTGGTAAACTGCAGGAGCTACAAGTTGTAGATCTGGCATTATATCTATTAAACTCAAGGTCTTACCTTGTTTCCATACTTTTGAGTATAAATTCTCATCCTTGGCAATCGCCACCATCACTTTACCAGTTTACCCTTAAAGAAGAACTGGGCCATGAACCATGTAACACTATCCATGGGGCAGGAGAAAGTTTTACCTTTGATATCATATGCCATTGGAAAATTATAGAATCTGAGAATATAATGTACAAACAGTAGCTAGGCAATTAATATTTGTGACTTAAATTACAGAAGGTAGGAGGCAACCTATGTGAAGGATGCAGCAATGGCATACCTCGACTGTTGGAGTTTGTTCTGTATTTATTCTTGTGCACCTGAGAAATTGATTTTAATGTAAGAAAATCAAGAGTTTAAACATAACCATAATATGAGCATCTGTTTTAGTCTAGGGTGTAATGAGAATTATATTCTAGGTTTGAGCTTAAGGGTGTGCAGTGGTACACCTTTATTTTCCCTTAAGTCAAGTTTAGAATTTTCTTGAAGAAGATTAAGATTGCATTAGGTGGTTCGACAATTGTTGTAGTACAGATTTTGGAAGAATGACAATGTGTATGAATCCTTATAGGGTAGGCATGCAATTCCTTGTATTAATACGCAGCAATATAAGCATATCTTTAAACCTTTTACCTGGAGTTCATTTTTATTGAGTTTGAGATTTGAAGGCACTTTCCAGGAGATATACCAATAGTTTATTTTTAATACATTTGAAAGTATATCTTACATGTTTTAATGACATTAATCTAATTTCTAAAAATATAGGGAAAATTCTTCTTACAATGTCTTTGTATGGAAGAAGCAGTGATGTTTCTGTTATTCATTCTTCTTTCCCTTGTCCAAGCTTATGTGATAGAAGCAATCTTGGACAAGAGGAAAGAGCAGCTACCGAATCTATGGATATTGCTAAGGGAGCAAATTATGTCACCGAGACATGCATGAACGAGTCAATGTCTGCTGTCAGCCAATCAGAATCTCTAAATTCTAGTGATGTGGAGACAGGATTTCGGGAGATAAATGAAGAAAATAGATCATCTGTTTCCAGGAATCGTGACTTGCTAGAGGTGTCTGATAGTGTCAAAATAGACAAAGACAACATAAATGCAAATTTGTCATCTTTCACCTTCGAGGATGCTATGGAAACCTTGCAGCTGAGGGATGACAACAACATGCCTGATAATCTTCAAGGAGGTGTTCTTCTTGAAAAAACATATATTATTGAGCCAAAGGATCTGAACTCTTTTCTTTTTCATCCTAACTCGCAGTTTGCAAGAGATCATGCCACACTGCAGGGAACCACAGATTATCAAGAAAAACCATGGGAATGGAAGAGAAAGAACTCACAATGTTTGACTAGGATTGTTAGTTATACAAAAGCTCCAAGCAAATTAGTAAAATCTGTAAAAGCTACCGAGGAACAGACGTACCTTAAAGCTGATGGGAAAAATTTTGCAGTTTTGATCCGTGTAAGCATGCCAGAGGTACCCTTTGGTTATTGTTTTGAGGTTGTTTTGCTCTATAAGATTATGCCAGGTCCAGAATTACTTTCAGACGAGGAATGCTCTCAACTTGTTATATCCTGGAATGTTGATTTCCACCAGAGAACTGTAATGAAAAGCATGATTGAGGGAGGTGTTCAGAAAGGGCTGAAAGAAAATTTTGATAGTTTTGCAGACTCGATATGTCAGTATGTTAAATCCGCAAGCTCATCAGAGCTTCTGTTGGATAAGGAGCAGCTGCTGGCACCCTTGCAGCAGGAGCACCAGACAGATTGGGGATTGGCTATCAAGTACTTCTGTAATTTTACAGTAGTTTCTACTGCTATAATGGGATTATATGTTCTTCTGCACATTTTTTTTTCACGGCCTGGTATGAAGCAGGGCCTAGAGTTTAATGGTTTAGATTTGCCTGATAGCTTTGGTGAGCTGATTATCTCGGGAATATTGTTTCTCCAAGTGGAGCATGTATTAAGTATGGTTTCTCATTTTGTACTGGCAAGACTGCAAAGAGGTACAGTTTATTTCTTCCCAGAACTAGTGTTTTACCATTCTGGAGTCCTAGTAACTGATGTGCATTATAGTTGTCCAACATGCATGTTGGCTGTCTCAAGTTTCTACTAACTGCTTTACACATGGATAGCTATCTTGGATTAGTTGATTCATTCTTTCCTTTCTTAGGTAGTGATCATGGAATCAAAGCACAGGGTGATGGTTGGCTGCTGACTGTAGCTTTGGTTGAAGGGACTAACTTACCATCAGTTGTTTCATCTGGATCTGCAGATCCTTACGTGGTATTTAGCTGTAATGGTATAACTAAAACAAGTTCCGTACAGCTGCAGACACTAGATCCGCAATGGAATGGTCAGTTTTTAAGTTGTAGATTCACTTTATTATCTTAATTTACACTAGACCTCTAATTGCTTTTGTGGTTTAAATATCATAATGATTTGCTGAAAATCTGCAGAGATAATGGAGTTTGACGCAATGCAGGAACCACCTTCCGTATTGGATGTTGAAGTTTTCAACTTTGATGGTCCATTTGACCTTGCAGTCTCTCTTGGACATGCAGAGATTAATTTTCTAAAACATACATCTTCAGAGCTAGCTGACAGGTGGGTTCCTCTTGAGGGAAAAATGGCTCAAGAATCTAATAGTCAGCTACATCTAAGAATTTTCTTGGATAATACTAAAGGATCTGAAACTATTAGAGACTATTTATCAAAGATGGAGAAAGAAGTAGGCAAGAAGGTATTTTAGTCTAGTTATTTACTATTTTACTTATTTCTGATACAAAGAGCTGTTCATGATTTTTTATCCTTTTGCTTGCTAGTTGACTATTCGGTCACCTCATAAGAATTCAACGTTTCAAAAGCTTTTTGGGTTACCACCAGAAGAATTTCTCGTAAGTGATTACTCATGTTCCTTAAAGAGGAAGTTGCCACTGCAGGTTCTTATTTCAACTTTATCTTGCAAGTTTATGAATACAGTTAGACTTTTCAGTTGGAATGAATGACTATAATAGACTTGAGGAATAGCTCTCGAATGATTAACAAAATCTTTTCATTGCAGGGCAGACTTTTTCTCTCAGCAAGAATTATTGGATTTTATGCTAATCTATTTGGCCATAAAACAAACTTCTTTTTTCTCTGGGAAGATGTTGATGACATTCAAGTGATCCCTCCATCCTTGGCAACGGTTGGAAGCCCAGCTCTGCAGATAATCTTGAAGAGCAGTCGAGGACTTGATGCCAAACATGGTGCTAAGTCTCAAGATGAGGAAGGAAGGTTGAAATTTCAGTTTCAGTCTTTTGTGTCATTCAACTCAGCTAGCAGGTATTATGGAGTAAATGTGCAAATTATCTTTAGGTTCTGGGAGATTCTAAATTGTAATCATTGCACACTTCCAAGAGAAATGATTTTATTTAATTTTTTAAGGACGATTATGGCGCTGTGGAGAACAAAAACCATGCCACTTGAACAAAGAGCTAAGCTGGAAGAAGATCAGCAAGAAGATGGAAAGCATGTTCAAATTGAGGACACGGAGTCCATCTTGAATATGGAAGACACTGTTCTTTCAAAAGCATACATCTTAGAACTTCCTATCAAAGTGAGATTTCCAATATTGTCTTTCAATTTTTGGATATGTATCTGGCTATGAGAGCTTCTTATTTTTATTCTTGGGAAAGTTCTCCGAAGATTATTCGTATTTATGTGTGTTATCTTTTCCTTCTCGTTGATGTATTGCAGATAAATTTACTGATGGAGTTATTTGAAGGGGGTCATCTAGAGATGAAAATAATGACTAAAGTTGGTTGTCTTGATTACTCAGTTACCCCCTGGGAATCTGTCGATGCCAATGTCCATGAAAGGCATGTTCGGTATAAGTTCAATCGTTACATGTCTATTTTTGGCAGCGAAGTGGTTAGCACTCAACTGAAATCTACTCTGGATGATAATGGATGGATGATAGATGATGTTATGACTCTTCACAATGTTCCATTTGGTGACTACTTCCGGGTATTATTTTTGATGTTCACCTTCACTTCCTGTTCTATATTTGTTACATCTAGGCTCTAATGTTTTCTTTGCGGCAGGTACACATGAGATATGATATCCAAACCCTCTCGTCGGATGCCACGACTACAAGATGTGATGCATTTGTTGGCATTGAATGGCTGAAAAGCTCCAAATTCCAGAAGAGGATCACCAGAAACATATGTGACAAACTCACTCACAGATCAAAGGAGATCTTTGAACTGGCGGAGAGGGAAATACTATCTTTAGAGTCACATTAGCAACTTTTGTTACGATTTATGGTGCCTTAAGTTTTATTTTTTTCCTTTCAGTTGCTTATGTCATTCTCAAGTTCCAATTATCTTTCATTTATTTTCTCAGTTTTTAAGTTATTTTGTTAAGCCAGAGAAGTTCGGAATCTAGAAACCCTTAATTTCATAGTGATTAATTGCTTTACTTTTACATTATTTTAATTTTATTTTTTTGGGAAAATTTGTATATAATACCATCTTTTAATTGTAGTTTACTCCTTATATTTTTATTATTTGCAAATCGAGCTTTATGATTTAACGAATATGTGCAGAAAATACTCTGTTGTTAGATTAGTTAGTTAAATTTAATTAAAATTTTGAATTAGGCTAACTATATTAAAAAAATTACGAAAATATCTTCAAACAAATTATATTAAGGATAATTTAAAAATAAGGGCAATTTAGTTATTTTAAAAATAAAATATTTTTACTTAACGGAGTATTCTTACGGTATTAAGTTTAAATCTAATTTAGAGTATTTTTTATATATATTTATTAAATTATAGGGTTTAATTTATAAATAGTAAAAATATAGAATGTAAACTATATTTACTTTATAAATTTCCTTCTTTTTTTTAGAACATCATCTCAACGGTCTGTTCAAACATGCAAGCCATTAGTAGATAGAAGGCCACAATCAGCATTTTATGACAATTTTACATCCTTAATCTTATTCGAACAGTACCTTGTCAATAGGAGGTTTGTGCATACTATTCGGTCTGATTGGTAATCCACTCGAGAAAAAAAGCTTTATTACGAACAAAATCCGTGGATATATAACTTAACCTAGTTATGCACAAGATGGATCAATGTACTTCACTGATCAACGACGTATTACATAATATTAGCAAAAGATGACGTCTTAATTCCTAGAATACATTTGTTACTATTAATGCAATCCGGTGAAAGTTTATGATGCGATCTACGTCAGATAGGATCACCTCATGAGGATATTGAGCTTAATGGATTGAGTCTAGTTATCTTATTTACTTATTTGGTTTAGTCAGAGCCTTAGTATGTTATAATTTTATTTAATTAGCTAAATCCAACTCTAAGTAGTTTTAGAAAAAATATTCGTCGAATATTTTACAGTCGTTAGAATAATATCAAAGTAGCTGGATAGATCACCAACCTTCAGATCTACAAATTTGGTATTCACGACTTCTCTAGATTCAGAATCTATGTGCGACGAAATGAAATATTAATCCAACAAAGATAAAGAAGGCTAATTTAGTCAAGTTATTTAGTTAGTCTTATTATTTGAATTTCAAATAAATTGGATAATCCGCATGTGGATCCGATCCGCTAAAGATTTTTACTCCTATAAATAGGGGTAGATAATAAGGATTGAATGGAAGAAATCTGAGTTTAGCCAAGTTATTATTTTCTTCTTTATCTTTTATCGTAGTTGTTAAATTATCTTATCTTTCTAGGAATTGATCATAGCTTTATTCTAGGAATAGATTATAGCCGTAGAAATATCTTGATCTTTCAAACCCTAGCCATCTTCTTCCATCAACCACCTTACCTTACGGTCCACCATCACCCTTGGCTGTCCACCACCCTCCCGTTGAATATTTATCGTTCTGACCTATTTCCACTGTTTTATTTTTAACTTTTTATCTAGATATTTGTAAAACTAAAGCCATTAGAATTCTATCTTGTGACGCTACTATCACCTAAATTTTTATAATTTTATTATGTCCGGATCGGTCTAGATCTGGTTCGTTAGAGTTTTGAACCAAATAAAAAGTCATAACTTTTTGATAACATAATAGGAGATTTGTGCATATTAGTTTGGTCCATTATTAACAATACATTCAAGATAAAAAGGTTTTGTTGATTGAAAACTAAAGACAAGTTAACCTAGCTAAAACATATGTGGATCAACTATATATGCACATATTCCGTCACATCAATATATATGAGTTCTTAAAAGATGAATTTTAATCATGATAAAGTTGCTCTGATATAAATTTTTTACAACGGTTGGCACTCTGCAAGCCCATATTATTAATGAGTTATATTACTTGTGTGAGATAAAGTTACAGAGGATTGAAAAAAACTTTCAATGCATCTAAATAATAACGATTAGAATTTATATAAAAAATATATGAGCAAAATAATGAACAAAATTAATTTCATTATTTAGTAAATAATTATATCAATTATCAATAGATTACTTTTTTTCAAGTGATTACTTTTGGTCGATTTGCAACATAAATAAATATAATTTATGTTTTTGCTCTAATACCTATTTTAGTTTCCTTTACAGGTTCACCGATTTTAGCTAATTTTTTAGGTACAAGAATTACCCCTATACAAAGTTTTAGAATATCTCCTTAGGTTGTTACATGTAATGAGATCTCATAACACTTATAGAATAAAAACAAAACTCTTATTAGTTCTCTCCCTTCTGGCGGTGATATATAGAATTTGGATCTCATTTCTTTGTCTTTCAATTGGTAATTTCATAGCCTTTTCTATGAAATGTATCTTGGTGAAAAAATTTAGTTCTTTCAAATGGACACAATTTACTTTTGGAAAATTTGTATGTAACACCCTATTTTTTTTAATGTAATTGCAGTTTTCACCCTATATTTTTATTATTTACAAATCGAACCCTATTAAAAACATTATTTTATTTTATTTTTAAAATAACTAAAATGCCTAAAATGCTCTTATTTCTAAAATAATTAAAATGCCTAAAATACTCTTATTTCTAAAATAATTAAAACGCCCTTAGTATTACTTAGTTGAGGGTATTTTCATAATTTTTTTAGTGTAATTAACTTAACCCTAAAGGTTTAGTTAAGTTTAACTAACTCATGTAGCTATAGGATATTTTTTACACATATTTACTAAATCATAGAGCTTAACAGGGGATTAACTATAATTTCATTAAAAGAAAGTGTAATATGCAAATTTTCTTTTACTCTTGTACCCCCAACAATGCTTTTCTAAAGCAATCGTTAATCCTAACCGAACCAAAAGAAATACACTTTTAATTGTAGGTCTCGTAGATTACTAGAGATACATAAGCCACTTAAACCATGGTAATGCATTTTTAATCTGAATTGCTTTCTTGTTCTTTGATTAGGAAATCTAGAATTGATGGCATTTTGAATTATAGTTGTACTAAAAGAATGTATAGTGATTGCTTTATTTTTTTTAATCAATTTGGTGCAGTAGATTAACACATACTATTGTAGGTGAATATTATGAACCGGACAGCACTCACTCTACTTGATTGAAGACTTGGAAAACCTTGTCGGACTTCGCATATGAATGACTTCTTTTTCAAAAATTGTACAGGCTCCTTAATTGTGCTTCAACATGGAAATCTAAATATTAAAGTTCCTCTCATAAAAAAGAAAGACTAATAATTGAGATGTCATACAAACTTCTGATTACCCTTAATTGGAACATGAAAAACTAAAACTAGAACTTTAATTCTTAATAATCTACAATGATTGTGGTTAGAGTAATTTTTTAATGTATTTTTGTAATGTACTCTATTATTCCATTATGTTGACAATTTATGAGAAAGCATTTTTTGTACTTAGGATAATTCTAAATCTTCTATGCTTATAATTATTTGTGTTCTTTACTAATTAATTTCATAGTTAGTACTACGGAATCCATAGGGAGTATCTTTAAAATCCGAAGATACTAACTATAAAATCTTTTATTAAGAATTCATAGTCTATTATTAGTTAAATCAGTTTTTTTTATTCTTAATTTGTGGATAATGCTTTGGTTGATTAATTTATTATGCAGATATTCTATTTTTTTCATTCATAAGAGAAATCGACCTAAAAATTCATATACAAAAATGTCACAAAAAGAAGAAAAAAAATTGAAGATTTTCAAAAAACTTCCAACTATAGTCTCCCTTGTTACCTCGAAAAGATTGGAGTTGGATTCAAATTTATATGAGCTCCTCTTGTTAGCCCACTTCAACTTACTCCCTTCAAGCACTTATTCACGTTCCCCAAGACATACCACTGCTGCAACAAATAATTTATGCATAAAAAGTGATTCCAAATTCAACTTTGAGAGATTTTCTATTAAAAAGTGATTCCAAATTCAACTTTGAGAGATTTTCTACTAGGCTTATAGGGAAGGAGACAACAAAAATATTGGGCTTGCCTCTCAAAGACGACCATGCACATTCAATACTGTCAGTGCTAATAAACGGATCTCTACTATCTCCATAACCTGCACTACTTGCAGATCTGAGAATGAGACTATAGAGTCCACAACCTACACTACTTGCAGATCTGAGAACGAGACTATAGAGCACCTTTTGGTTGGGTGCAATATGGCTAGGGCTGTTTGGTTTGCCTCGAGTTTGGGTTTCAAGTTTAACAACTGCCCCTCGAGGTTGGACCTGTAGATCATGGAGATAAGTGACTCCTTCTTTACTGAGCAGCTAACTTTGACTTTCTCAATTATGTGGGCCATCTGGAAAGCTAGAAACAGCTAGGTATTTAGGCAATTAAAATCTTGCCCTACTAAGATTCTGGAAGAAGCAAATAGGCATGCAAACCAAAGCTCTAGCTACATCAACCAACCACTTTTCCCAGTACCAGGGAGGGAAGATGACAAGGTGTTAACCCCATAATATGGGAGCTTATCTGTTGGGTAGATGCCTCTTGAAAAGAAAGTTGCACTAGGGGCATTAGTATTGCAATATGCGAATTCCCGAATACATTTTGCTTGGGCAAATTCATATTCTTGATCCATTGTACATACGCAAAAATGGGGGGAAGCAATGGCACTCTTGGAAGGTCTGAAAGATATCTACAACATGAGAGTGACTTCACGGTGCTTGCTTTTTAGTGACTCCCAAACAGTGGTTAAAGCAATTATTACTGTAGATGATTTGGATATTGGCTAGGAGATTCTAAATGTTGTCAAAGAATGCATATGGTGGATACAGATGTTAAGGGATATCAAAATATTCTTCATGAGGAGATGCAACAACACTATTGCCCACTCACTAGCTAGCCTAGTTGAGTAGAGGGATCCTTGTAAGATCTAGACCCACCCCTCTAAGGGTGAGATTTGTACGTTTGGCTTTTAAGGAATATATCAGTCCACGGACTTTCATCAAAAAAAGAAAACCTACACATCCAGTGCAAAGTCTACTACAGTGATAGGAGGAATGCAGTACACATTAGTGGATGCATGCTTATCCTCACAATAAATTTGTAAATATTTTTTCTCTTACACATGATTTTGGAATTCAACAACTCCACGAGGATTCTATTGCTAAATTCTTATCAAACTTGAAATTGGAGGATGTAATCTTCACACAACACCTTGGTTTAGAGGAGCCAATATTTTTAGAATTTAGGGAAGAGCAAAACCTTTCTACAAATAGTGTTGAGAAAGAAGTAGATGATAGTACTAGTGGGAAAGATACTAGTAGTAAGAAGAGAAAAATCAGCAATAAAAAGAAAATGTGAAAGAAATTGGTGGATACGGTATTTGTCTTAATCCATAGTTTTTTTATCAAAATCCAAAGATGTATGTACCTCCCTTATAGCTGATAACATATTTATCTAGGTTGTGCCACCCCAAGGATATATTTAGACAAATCCAAGAGGTATGCAAAGATGTTAAAGCAAACATGAGAAATTAAACGCTACAATACAAGTATTAGATAATTTAAAGAAAGAAATTGCTTGCCTTAGTGATGCAGACTAACTGATAACTATGATTAGCCTACAATTGTGATAGCAAGCAAAGACGAGAACTGTACGGGAGGTAGAGACGATTAAGGTAAAGAGAGACAGAGGGAGAAGTTACCAAAAAAAAAAATGCTAGGATCAAGAGAAAAAGAAAGGGCTAGAACAGAGGAGTAGTCTATTCAATAATATAGGGTTTAAACTCGCACTACAAAAAAATAACCCTACACTATATGTAAAATAACCACGCATTACACAAAAAAAAAACCATGCATTATAAGGTAATGTGGGGTTTTATAAGCTGCATTGTAAGAAATTTTGCAATCCAAGAACACCACATGAAAAACAAAACAAAGAGTAAATCACTCGCGAGAAAGTTAATGGTTGACAATGAGAACCTTTTTTTATTTTGTTAAACAAATACTTCGACCAAAGTAGGGTTATTTGCATCGAAAACCCACTTAGTTTTTGATTTAGCGAGGTAGGGTCATTTTTTATTTCTCTTATACTTAAGGCTTTTTTTTCTACTTTTCTTTCAACTTTGCCATTTTGGTCATTTAGTGCCTCATTAAATGTTGACGGGAAACTATAAGAGAAAGGAATGACCCGTACTCATCTTCTTCTTCATCTTTTTCATCTTCTTTATCTTCTACTTCATATGTTGTTGCTAATTCTTCTTCTTTTTCTTCTTCTTTTTCTTCTTATTCTTCTTCAATTATGAATATGAAATTCATACTTTAAGTACAAATTTCGTACTTAAACTATGAAAATTCAGTTGTATATAGTTTTGAAAAAATATTCACAAGATAATCATCTGAAGTCCAAAAATTATAAAACTAATTGGATAAAATCTATGACATCATAATCTAGACCTTTTTTATTAGGAGTTTTTTCAGATTCAAAATACATCAATAGCAGAATGAAGAAATTATAGTTTAAGTATGAAATTCTGATAATAATTCACAGTTTTTTTAGTATATATTGCAATTTACTTATAATATTAGATTAAGTTATATTTTTGAAATATTGATTAACGAGTTTTTATTTATTTAAACTATTTCTAATTTGTTTGTATGTAAGTTGTAATGGTGAAGTATGTAAATTCTGCAATGTAAAAAAAATAACGAAAGTTGTTAAAAATCAATGAAAGTTGTTATTATATTTACGAAAATGACTAATTAGAGATATTCTTTCTATACAAGTCTCTCTAATTGTTTTTTAATTAATACAGTAAGAGACTAATTAGAGATAGTTTAAGTAAATAAAAACTCTATAATTAATATTTTAAAGAGAGAACTTAATCTAAATTGCAAACAAATTATAATATCTACTTAAAAACTGTGAATTATAGTCAGAATTTCATACTTAAATTATGAATTATTTGTTCAGTTGCAAATAGATTTCGAATCTGAAGAAACTTTGAATACAAAAGTTCTAGATCACGATGTTATGGATTTTAGACAATTGATTTTATAATTTTTGGGCATCAAATGGTTATAATTTTTCAAAATTGTGCAGAATTAAAATTTCATAGTTTAATTACGAAATTTATACTTAAACTATGAATTTCATACTTAAACTATGAAATTCTGAATCTACGTAGTTTTGAAAAAATAATCTCTTATATAAATACTATTGGAATTGACATAGAAATAATAATAATCATACCGAGTTATGTTTTTAGTTATTTAACTAATTATAATTATATCACAATTATATCCTATTAATTTCTTATTTTATTATTAAAGAGCAATTAGAGACTTGTATAAAAAAAAGAAAGGATTAAGAGATAGAAAAATGGGCAGTAGAAGAAGAAGAAAAAAAAAGAATTAGCAGCAGCATATGAAGTAGAAAATGAAGAAGATGAGTACAGATCATTTCTCTCTCTTATAGTGTCTTGTTAATATTTAATGAGGTACTAAATGATAGAAAGGCTAAAATTGAAAAAAAAAAAGGTAAGAAAAAAAGTCTCAAGTTCAAGAGAAATAAAAAATGACTCTGCCTCGTCAAATAAAAAATCAAGGAAGTTTTCGATGCAAATAACCCACCAAAATATAGCTAAAGGATTTTTTTTTAACGAAGTATACTATTTGTCAAACTAATTCCAAAGCCAATACAACTATCATTAGCTCAACATCACATGGAAAATCACTGTCTCATATAGCAATTCTCATTGGAGTTATATATTATATATTGATATGTTGAAAAACTATTATTTTCTTATTGTATAAAAACACTTTTCCAAAAAGTGACTTATAAATCATTTTCTAGAAAAGGCACTCTAGTAGTTTGCTATCTGAGAAAGTGATTTATAAATACTTTTAATTGTATTAAAATACCTTTCGAAAAGCGTGTTTCTATAAGATTAAATGCTTTTCGGGAAAGTGTTTTAACTCAATAAAATGCTTAACCTATAAGCTTTTTATTTCCTATTTAAACCCTTACCCATCTCCACAAAATTCTCCAAGTGTTCGTTTGCATTCTTGGTCTCGGTGCCGGCGATTTTTTTTTCCTTCAAAGTTCTTAATAGTTTCTCGTGCCATGCAATCCTAGTAATAATGCTTTATTTCTCCTCCCAAACCTTAAGCGCTTCTCTCTCAGTATCAACTAGATTTCCTGCACTCTCCTTCTCTCTCACCATTCTCCTCTCCCTTTCTCTCACAGTGGCATTGTTGATGCAATTGTGTTATATTGCCATCAATTATAATGTTGTGAAGCATTGTTCTAATTTTTTCACGTACTATGTTATGACCCGATCACGTAGGTTAAGTCGAGTTAAGTCAAGTGAATTAGTTAGCTTTATCTTATTATTTTGAAGTTCAAATAAATCTAATAATCTGCATTTCTATCTATTCCACTAGGATTTCTACTCTTATAAATATAAGTAGTCATGTATTGATAATAATCGTGGAAGAAGTAACCATTGAGGACCAGAAACTCATCTATGTTCTTATGAGTGTCTCACTGGCGCCACCACCACCATCAGCCACCGGCGATGAGCCATCGGCGTGGAGGAAGGCATTGATAGAGTCCATAAACTTGTTGAGAGAATTATCGGACTCAATCTAGGCCTTGACAACGGTTTTCCTAGCCTAACACGGCTAGCCAGTACCACTGGCCACAGCGGAGCAAGCCCTCCCACGATAAGAAAACCCAACCCTTGAGGGAGGGGATGAGCCAGCCCAACTATGGCCTTGACCCCTCTTTCAACCGTAGTGGAGGTCCCTCCACCACCATAGAGCCTCACAACTACCGCTGCAAGGGCTAAGGTCGTCTTCCCCACCTATGGTGGAAGCTAGGGTTGAAAACCCTAGCTTTCCTCGATCCAACCTCCACCGGCTACAATCTCAACGTCTCATCTCTTCCACGGGACCCCCACACTCGAGCTAGGTCAGCAGTAGCCATAGCAAACGGCCTAAAGAGTGCCATCGACGACCTCTTAGCTACAACAAAATTATGGCTCGTGGCTACGAGTCCAACATTCTTGTGACCATCGACGGCTATGGTCAGCCTCCTCGTGCCAATTGCCATCCAATGGTGGTCAACGCAGCGACTAGAGATCATCGCATGGCCGAACCTAATGGCCATGATCATGAGAAAATTTTTCGAGCCAAGCCACGTCCAAGATGTTTCGTCGGGTGTCTCCGTCATTAGGCCTCCACGGTGGTGGGACATCGACCACCAACCATAGCCGCCAAGGGCCGAGGGACCTACCAACGATGCGCCATGGCTGCTACTGCTGCAACTCAAGCCTGAGCTCAGTTTTCATCTTCCACCACCGCTCGTCGTCACTTTGCTGTTGTGAGGACCCACTGAACGCCGACTACTACTGGTTAGAAACCTTGCCCAGTCGCCGCTATATCCGATGTAGCCCATCACGGCACCTCTAGGCCAAAAAAGTAATTTCAAACCTAGGGTTAGTATTTTGAATTTCATGAATTTTTAACTTTGATAGTTTACGTGCAATGTACCTCGGTTGCAGTTGTTTTGGTGAAGTTGCGGGAGTAATTGTATTGACCATATGCTTTTAATTTTAAAAGAAATATGCATATAACACCCTACATTTTAATAAAATTACTATTTATACTTTATATTTTTACTATTTATAAATCAAATCTTATTATTTTATTAAATATATGCAAAAAGTACTATTTGAACTAACACCTTTTAATCAGATGCTATCAAATTTAACTTTTTTAAGAATAACTAAAATACTCTTAGTATATATTCGGTAAGTATAATTTAGCTAGAGATATTTTTCATAATCTTTCTAGTATAGTTAGCTTAACTTAGATGTTTGGTTAAATTTATATTTTATTTTGTATATATTCGTTAAATTATAAGGCTTGATTTACGAATAGTAAAAATATAGGATATAAATTATAATTTTATTATAAGACAAAGTGTCATATATAAATTTCTCTAATTTTAAAGAGTGCCAAAAGTTCTGGTTACTTTCTTTTTCATATATTTGTTTTTGATCCTCTCATATGTATTATTTGTAATATTTTCTTTCTTTAGACTCTTATTTATTTGAATCTAGTGATTTTGAGACTGTATCAGAATTGCTTTCTGCAAGAGTAACTTATAAATCGCTTTTCGAGAGAATAATTTATTAATTACTTTTTCTGAAAGTATTTTATACTCAAAAGAATGATTATCTAGCATATTAGTATATCGATAAATAAATCTCTTTCTTGGAACTTGATTTATAAGTTGCTTTCCAGGAAAGTGATTTAAAAATCTCTTTCACCAATCTCTTTCTCCGGTAGCAATATATTAGTATATTGATAAATTCACTAAGAATCGTAGTCATCTATACTAATTTTATACATGCACTGAGATGGCAAAAATTATATGGTTTTAGAATTAGTTTGAATAATATTATATTTTGGTAAAAGAATTTCAGTACATTGGTAAAAAAAAAAAAATCCCAAACAAAAACACCTATAAATCTAGTAAGTATCAATAAACAAACCTAATTAGCAAATAAACTTGTCTCTGGCTCTCCTACTCTACTCGTACATGATTGACCTAGTCTAACCATGAAAACACTTGTTGTTGCACCACTCTCGCAGCTAATTCGTTATAATGTATCCAACTGCAAGTCGCTCGATCCGACAAAACTTTAGACCGCCCTCGCTACGATCATCTCTATTTTCTTGCCGCACAAAGCAATCAACCTGCACCTATTTATTTTCTCTCCTTTCCATTTACCCATCGTTCTTCCCTCGATGGATCCGAACCCTAATTCCCACCCCATCCTCTCCTACGTCCTCTCCCGCTTCCACCCCTCCCTCTCCTCCAAGATCGGCTCTAAATCCTCTTCGTCCTCCGCCACCGAGTTCGACATCGAGCAGCCCCCGATCAAATCTGCCTCCTCCTCCTCCGGCGCCGGCGATGACGTGGATCTCGTCGACCGCATGCCCCACCTCAAGGACCCCGCCGTCCTCGCCGCCATGGCCCACGCCATCTCCGAGGTGGCGCAGACCCGCTCCATCCTCCGCACCCTTGGGGACCGCCCCGACCACGAAGCCGTCGACGCCGCCCGATCCCGTCTCGCCGAGATCGAGGGTGCGCTGGCTCGACAGCTCGAGGAGATCGTTCGCTCCCCGCGCCCCGAGGAGGTGGACCGGCTGGCGTGGCGAGCGGAGCAGGCGGAGCGCGAGAAGGAGTGCCGAGCGAATGCCGAGAAGGAATTGGTTGCGTGCCGCGCCGTGATCCAAATCGACGAGATGCACGGGGCGTACGAGACTCTGCTGAGGGAGGCCGAAGAGAGGCTCGATAAGATCTATCGGTCAGCGGAGGATGGCGGTCTTGAGGATGAGGGTTCGGCAAGCGGGCAGGAGGAGGAGAACGTGAACGAGGAGGTCATCGGGATCTTGCAAGGGGCGGCAGGGAAGTGCTTGGATAGGGTGGAGTTGTCGGACCGGCAGTTGAAGCACCTCCCGGAAGCATTTGGGAAGCTGCGTGGCTTGGTCTATCTGAATATTTCCAATAACCAGCTAGAGGTTTGTTTACACTTTCTCCTCCTTGATGACATTCCATTCTTTTTCTGTTATGTGAAATAAAATTCTACTTTGGTCTATGGTAAACTATCCTAGAGTTTTTAATTGGAGAAAAAGAGTATTTTAGGTATGCGTACTGTTAGCAGTATGAGAACTACTAAAATGAAGGCCTTCCCTTATCTAAGTTGACAATAAGAGTGACATTCAGGAAACAGTTTCACATCAATAGAATTGAACAGAAGTCATTGTTTTTTCATCTTTTTCTGTATTCTTTCTTCTTATTCATTTCTCTTGCACAACTATTTGTTTCCATATTTAAATCAATTTACTTCCGAGATAAAATAGTCCTTACTTTACTTTCTTAATGGAAATATTTTTTCTTTTCAAGTTGATATCTTCATTTTTATCGTAATGTAGTTCAGCGCTAAAAATGAGTGAATGTAACCTAAATGGGTTGTTTGTGACCCAATATCCAAGGTATTAACAAATTTTCTATGAGACTACTCTGGTTGAATAACGTGACTTCTTCCAAGATGTCATGCACATTAAAAGAGGAATGTAGATTGGCAACCAGCCAAGTACATATGCTATGATAATACAATTGTGGAGTTAGAAGAGAAGATCGGATTTCTTTTTATAGAGTTGATGAAAGACATGAAGCAAAATATAGATGTCATTTTTGGGTAGTTTTTATATGAGTGTGGAATTGAATGCCATTATCATATTATTATAAGAAAGTAAGTATGAACTTTCCACTATGAGGTGCACCTAGAGTAGAAGGGAAACAAAATTTTTACAATGGAACAATTTTATTTCACCTTGTCCTTCCCTTTAAACTATGTATTGATAGCGATGTACATGATGGCATAATGCTTCTTTCACTAGAATCTTAATTGAAGGATTATTAATAGAGCTTTCTTTGGAAGGATTGAACATTAACGTGTATGCCATATTCGTCTATAAAGTATTAAAGTGAACATAGTAATGTCTAGATTTTACAGAGAACAAACTAAATGGTTTAAATGGAAGTTGTTTATCTCCGTTTGGAATTAGTGTAGTACTTCAATGTGACAGCTACTCATTTCTTAGCCTTCTGTAGTTTAAAAAAGTCCTCAATATATCTTAGTAAGGTGATTGTAAGTTTGTATGACCGTAATAACTTATTAAGCTTTGTTTTTAATTTTTTTTAAAAGAAGTACTCAATATAGCTTGGTATGGTGGTTGCAGGCTTGTAAGGCCACAATATCTTATTGAGCTTTGGTTTTTCAGAGGAAAATTAAAAAAAGTGAGAAACTATTTTGGAGGAAATTTGAGGGTATGTGAGAGAAAATTGGAAATATGGGTGTCAATATTATTTCTGATATAACATAAAAAAGTGAGAAGATACTTTATATTTTATTTTTCCTTATTTTCCCTTTATTGAAAAAGTCCTCAATATAACTAGGTAAGATAGTTGCGGGCTTGTAAGTTTGCAATAGCATACTAAGCTTTGTTTTTTTTCTTAAATAGATCTTAATATATCTTACTAAGGTGGTCGCAGGCTTGCGGGACTGTAAACCCACAATAACTTGCTAAGCTTTGGTTTTGGAGAGAATTTAAAAAAAAATGAAAAAGTGTATATTTTGGAGGGAAATTGAGAATATTATTACTTTTGATGTAACATAAAACAGTGCAAAATGTCTTTCTTCTGGAGGGAAATTAATATTATGTCATGTAAATGGACTAAAATATCTTTTGCAATGTTGGATATTAGTACCAAAATATTATTATTAAATTTATAAAAGATATTTGCAAGTCATTTTAGCAGTAAATTTACAATTTGAGAATAATTCAAACTTATACCTATTTTATTTTTTTTCTCTCCTCTTTCATCTTTTGAATATAATCAAGGATAAACTACCGTTTGGATACTAAATATGGTTAGTATTCCTTGACCAAGTTTAAGGAAAATCCTTGAACTCAAACCAAAAGGCCACCTTAATATATGCAATTCCTAATTCAAGAGAGGCGACTAACTAGTGGTACGAAGGAACATGTTGATTCTTGCAGTAATCAGTTTGATGTTGAGAGCAAAATTTAAATTAGATATCTGAAATATGGGAGGCATGTATACAATTATTTTGCACCGTAGGTTTATCCAATATGTAACATATAGTGTTTCTTATTTATTTATCCTGCCATTTGTTGATATTCTGATATTTTGTGAATTTAGATGATACATGGAACTAACTGACAATTATTTGAAAATATTTTAACACCATTTTGAAATGCCTTTTCTTCACGAGTAAAGAATGCATGCTCGAAGTTAGCAAGTTATTAATCTAGCTGTAGCAGCAAACTAATAAGCATTAAGTTAGTGAGCATTGGAATATGAATACTCATATCAAATACACATCCACTGATGTAATAAACAAACATATCCTTTTCTCCTTAAAATTTGTCTTACTGAATAATGGTATTTTGTCGTATTTGTAACCTTTCTGCGCTTCATACTTCAAAAATTATTGGATGGTAAATTATGATAGTTTTTCTTCTTAGCAAAAATGAAAGTTGCAACAAATGTATATCGAGTATCGACAAAATCAAAAGATTACAAAGGGGTCAATATGTTAGTTAAAGAAGGATAAGATGGGTGAAAGTTTTCGTTTAGTTGATTAAAGATTAAGTTTTTAACAGTTGTCCTTTAGTTTCATGAATTTCGTTAGAAAAACGATAGCATCATCGAGTCAGAGTTTTTTGATTTGGCAATAAGAAGTTTATATATATATATATATATATGTATGTATATATATATGTATATATATGTATATGAAAGATCCCTTTACTTCACATTATCGTGCTAGGCTGAATCAAGGTTCCAACTCACTATTTTGTTCCTGATTCCGGTTGCTAAAAAGATGAAACTTCTCAGAGTTTCATTTGGTTATGAAAGCTATGGCTCTTGGTGCAACAATATTTTGGTTTTTTTCTTTGCCTAGATGTAAAAGATTGAAAGAAACACAATCTATATATATATATATACACACTTGCTACTGCTTATATCAAGTTACGAGTTCCATGCCATCTTCCTTGTTTAAATGATAGTGCAAAACTACAAACTTAATTTGTTTGTTGTAAGTCGAGGTTCTATACTTCTATGTATCGGTATTGATCACTAGAGAAAATGATACATATTAGCAATATTGGCCGTTTTGGTTTTAGAATATTTCTTAATTACTTTAATTCTTAAAAATAATATAAATTTTTTTTTAGAAGTTGAGGAAACTAATGATAAGAAAATTTAGATTGCTTACATAAGATAGTAGTAATATAATATAAAGAATGAAAATACAAAGAATGATATCTTCCATTCTTGTGCTCATTGCATCATCAACTCTAACATAGAGGTGGTAGGAAGCCTCCCGTAGATGAGGCAAGTAATCACCTTTGTAACAGGTGACTGTAGGAGTGTTAAAAGAAAAAAATAGAAAAGGAAAAGAGAGAAAAATATGAAGAACACATAAAATGTAGCATGCTGGACATCAAGAGATCAATAATTGATGTCTCATGTCTTGAATTGTATTTAGATTAGATGCAATTTATAATGTGTGACTGCGTTCCACATATATCCGCATGAAAGAAAAATCAAAGTTTGTATTTACAGCCAATATGGGCGATTTGACCAAATATGTATTTGTTGATATTTGGTAGATACAGCTGATATCAGGCTGAAACCAAGGAAAAACCGGTTTGAATCTCAGTTGCGAATCGAAAAGTGCTGAACAATACTTCGAACCTTGGTTCAACTTCTTTTGATGTTCTTTCTATAATATTGTGAGAAGAAAGTAATGTCAACTAGGATATGGCTGATTTCAATAATACTGCAGGCTATAAATTTTGTACTCATTAAAATAATCTTACTTATGGATTGGTAAATTCAACCTTTACATAAGTGTTGCTGATGATTTGTATTACCATAATGGCTTGTATCATGCTAATCCTTTTCTCGTAAATGATAGGTTGAAATGTCGAACTGCTTCATCATAAAAGTTACTAGTATGCTCTATGTGCGATCTGTCATAGTTAGGCCTCATTTAACAGACTAGTACTCTTTCGGCTGGCATTCATCATGTCAGTCACTCAGTATCACCAGCTCCCCAGATTAATACATGCACATGTGCGCATATGTTAACAGCACTATGAGCACTCTTGTAGCTTGAATACAAAAATACTAGTCAGCTGAACCTTTTTAAGTTTTAAACTTTTAATCATCAGAACATTAATTATTATAGCAAATTAGCAGCATTGAATAGTTGAAATGTTATTTCTTTATACCATTTCAGAAAGTCATGTTGTCACAATGGGCTTGTGTTGAGGATAGTTTACTGAGAATATAAATCCTTGTCTGATTCTAAAAGTGATTGCCATGGCTGGTAATTTACATTAAATAGCAAATATCTGATTAAAATTTGAATGCCATGTGGTGCCTTTTTGGATCGCAATATAGGTTATTCCAGATGCCATTGGAGGGTTGGATTGTCTAGAGGAGCTCCATCTTTCATCAAATTTTTTAGTTTCCTTACCTGATTCTGTTGGCTTGCTGTCTAATCTGAAGATTCTAGATGTATCAGCTAACAGGCTGAAGGCATTGCCGGATAGCATTTCAAAATGCAGGTACTATCTCCAAACACAATGTTGAATTCTAATATATTGTCAGAATCTGACACAGTTGCTATAATCACAGATCCCTTGTTGAGCTGGATGCCAGTTACAATGAGCTCGCATATCTGCCCACTAACATCGGGTATGAGCTAGTGAATCTGCAGAAGCTCTCTGTTCACCTCAATAAACTGCGTTCACTCCCCTCTTCTGTTTGCGAGATGATTTCATTGCGCCATCTAGATGCCCACTTCAATGAACTTCGGGGCCTCCCATATGCCATAGGGAAATTAATAAATCTGGAAACTCTAAATTTGGGCAGTAATTTCAGTGACTTGCAGGAACTTCCTGCCACTTTTGGTGATCTGATTAATCTTAAAGAAATTGATCTCAGTAACAACCAAATCCATGTGCTGCCTGATACATTCGGTCGGCTTGATAAACTCGAAAAGCTCAACTTGGACCAGAATCCTCTTGTTATCCCACCCATGGAAATTGTGAACAAGGGGTTGGAAGCAGTTAAGGAGTACATGGCAAAAAGGTGGCTCGAAATTCTGTTGGAGGAAGAAAGGAAGAGCATGGCCGAAGAAGCAACAGAAACACAAGCAGGTTGGCTGACACGTAGTACCTCATGGCTCAATAGCCGGGTTTCTGAAGTTTCTGGAAGTCTTGGAGGATATCTAGGAGTTGGATCGAAGTCTTCCAAGGATCCATATCTTGATCAGCAACTGTGATGGAATGCTCATTAACAGTCTTCTTGCGAGTTTCAGATCTTTACCATGTACAGTCTTTGAGGATTCCCTTGAAACAATAAATTAGCTATTTGTTTGGAAAGTCTGTTTCCTGCTTCTAGAACCAAGTGTATAGCACTGTTCCTTGCAAGGCGATTGGTGTTTTTTGAATGTAATAAGGTACTCTATTCTGTTAAGATACCTGTTTTTTTCAATCATATACTACTTTCCCCTGATACTTGACCATCTGTTACCATTCCGCAGCATATACTATATATATATATATATGTGGAGATAAAAGAGCTGTGATCAGCTAGTATTATTTTTGCAGAATCCCAATCAAGCAGATTACATAATTCAAGAGGGATAGGTTCGCCTTGCTGCAATGGGAGGCTTTCCTATCTTGACCCTTTGCCCAATGGGTTCCCAAAAAATATGGGGAGACCCTAACTTCCTTTGAAAGAAGAGTAAAACACTCCAAAACAATATTTCTAACACGCCAAGGAATAGACTTCTCCTTGCGCATGATTTGCACCTACTCTTTAAAATCAGACTTGAGGTAGAGATTGGAACCAGTCTAACAAAACGCAAGCCCAAGCTGGTGGCCCACATCTCCGTTAGTAAAGCAAACACACCCATAGTAGGTTTCCAAGCAGTCGCTATGAGATTGCCATTCTCATAGCAAAGGATAGCTCCTACCTTGCTCTTTTTTCCTCCTTAGCAGCTCCCCCTTCATTCTCTTGATCAATTTCCTTGTCATGGCAAGCTTCCGCATTTTCCCACTCTTATAAAAATACCCTGACACTCTCCTAAGACAAAGATCCATTAGTGTTAAGCTTGATCCAACCTGGGTCGGGATGGCCCCACTTGGCTTGTAATTGGGAGGGCGAATCAACTAGGGCTAGCATGGTATCTTCGTAGTATCCAGCCAAGTAAACTAGCCTACGTGCTGCAGCTCGTGATCGAGCTACACTCCACCAAAGCAAACTACATTCCTTTGTTTCCAAAGAATCCAAAGGCCGGGTATTCATACCCTTGACCTTTTGCTACTGCTAGGATCAATGAACCACTCTATATTGATCCAATTTCAGTCCAAACCTCCTGTGTGTAGCTACACCCCAAAAAGAGGTGTCCAATGGTCTCACTATACAACCCACAAGGAGCACAATGCTCCTCCAATGCAATTCTCAAGTTTTAAAGATACGAGCGGGTTGGAATCCTATGCCAAAGAAGCTTCCAACACAAGGTGTGTACTCGAGGCTAAGCTCCATTATATCTTCTAACCTGGCCAAATGGAAGAAGCCTGAGGTTCTTCTTTTGAGTGCGACTATCAAATCCAAGTAACAACAATGGTGGCATCACCCAAAGGGAGTGACGAGATGTTGAAGGTGAGAACCCACCCACCCTCGCGGATGAGCTAATCTGACCTCCAATTGCCATCAATGACCAAAGTATTGAATAAAAGGCTTAGGTGGATGACGCATGGTTGACAGTTCTAGCAGATTGCTATGACCCAAGGCTCGACCGCCACCAGAGTGGCTTGCTCATTGCCAATGAGCTTGTGATAGCCCATCCGAATAGCGTAAGAGAATTGGCTTTAAGGCTTGCCACAACCATGAAGCATCCTTTGGAATATAGGGATCCTACGGATTTAAGACTCCATATTTGGCTGACAAAATCCAAATCCAAGGTGCATCCTTCCTATTGAGTACTTTTAGAACAAACTTACTCATGAGGTCTCTAGTGGTTTTGAGATTCTTTATTGCAAACCCACCTTTAACTCTCTTTTAGATAGAATATCTCAATTAGTAAGATGAAGCTTTTTGCTTTTATTGGATTCCCAAAGAAAGGACCTTGCTTTCTTCATGATATCCTCCATCATAGTATCCAAAACCTAGGTGCACCCAAGCCCAAGCCAGTATGTAGGAATGACTAGTAATATGTATTTCATCATCGTCACTCTACCTCCCATAGCTAGCAGGCTGTGCTTCCAGCTGACGAGCTTCGTACTAACACTATCAATCAAGTCTTTATGGTCCTTGATCTTGATCTAGCTACCGGAGACCAGCACTACCAAGTAGAGAAAGTGCATGCTCCTCATCTACAAGCCCAAGACTGCCCCAAGATGAGCGACCTGCTCCAACCTAAGCCAACAAGGCATATAAAATTTTGACTAATCAAAGTTTATCTTTTGGTTAGAGATCATGAATAATCTTCCAAAACCGCAAGATGTTCTGCATTTATAGTAGAGGCATGCACCGTGAGGAGAAGATCGTCAACATGAAGAAGATAGTTAAGTTGAGACTCACCCACCTGAAAGCTAGAAAGTAACCCATTATTCACTTGAGTATCGAAGAGGGCAAAAAGCATCTACAACACTAAAATGAAGGGATATGGAAAAGGCGAATCTCCTTGCTGTAGGCCATTGCATGGCTTGATCCATTCGATTGGGGCACCATTGATAAGGAAGGCAAAGTAAGAAGACATAATGCATGCCTAAATCTAATCACACCATCTCACCGAGAAGCCCATATAAGCAAGTGTACCCATGACTACGGACCAACTAATCCACTCATATGCTTTTTCCATGTCCAACTTGATCATCATTAGTAGAAGACTGAGTTTGTTAGAGGCTAAAGAGTGGGCCACCTCCTGAGTACCTAGGGTATTATCAGAGATGCTCTTACCTGCAATGAAGGCCACTTGTTTAGGACCAACAAGTTTCAGAAGAAAACCCTTTAGTCTACCAATAAGGATCTTTGTAATGACTTTGTACGCAAAGTTGCAAAGAGAGATGGGCCTATACTCCTTTACTTCCATCGGATTATCTTTCTTAGGAATCAAGGTAACAAAGGTGTTCCCCTATTGGTTGGGCAAGATAGCATTATTGAAGTAGTCGATGGCTTTGCAAAGGCTATCGCCCATAACAAGTTAGAATTTACATAAAAATTCCATTCGAGCTAGGAGCCTTCTTGTGAGAGAGGCTTCACAATGCATCCTTGATCTTTGTTGAAAAATAGGTGCCTTTAATCAAGCCACTTCCTGATGCATGGGAGGGTCACCTAGTTGATGCTGTTAATATCCCTTTCTTTGACCTGGCCACAAAATTGCTCATAAAAGTCAATAAAAGCCTTACCCACCTCGGAAGGGCTTTGCACCCAATTGGCATCCTCAAGCAAGATTCCCGGAATGTGGTTGCGCTTCCGGCAGGTCATTGCGGTGAGATGGAAGAACTTGGAATTACGATCGCCTTCCTTCACCCACTTAAGTCGAGAACATTAGAGCCACTTCAAATTGATTTATCGACTAAGTGCAATCTTTCAGTTATAAAGACATTTCATCGTAAGTAGATCGGCAGCATTCAAGTGGTCTTCTACATCAATCTTTTCCAAATCATCAATGGCCTCCTTGGTGTCTTGGATATTTGCCTTTAAGTTTCCCACTACGTATGAGCTCCACCTCCTCAGCTCACATTGCAACATACTCACCCTACTACCAAAAGCATGTAAGGGGTTTCCATGAGCACTTACTATCCAAACTTTGCTAATAATCTTCTCACAATCTTGGTAGTCCAACTAGTCAAAGCGAAAAGGCCAAACTTGACAGTTTGAGGACAATGGCACCATGAACAAAAGTAATGCGCGGTCAATGGTCAGTGGTCAAGGTGACAAAGCTTGCATGAAAATAAAAGTGGATAGTCACTCAACATTTGTGAGGATGCAATCCAATCTAACCTAAATGCATCAACTACTATTGGTTGTTGCACCAAGTGAACGGGGCGCCATTGAAGCTGATATCACACAACCTTGCAGAATCTATGGAGGAAGCAAAAGAGCCTATCGAGAGTTACTTTCTTTAAAGCATCCTTACTGTAACACCCACCACCAAATACACGTGCCCCTCACGTGGGTGGAACTCACATGATGTCCATGTGACTTGTTGGTTAATATTTCAATGCAATAAACTAGAGAGAGGATCACATATTTTCACAAATAATATAGACTAGAAAAGCTCATAATAACAAAGATCATAATAAGCCCCAAAATACATATCTGAAAACATAAGCAAAATGTCCATGTAGGGAGCTACAAGTCATCAAGCTTAAGTTTACAAGAATAAAATAAATAAAAAGAAAATTATATATTATTCTTTGCTAGATCTTTCACAAGCTCAAAGTCATCTATTGATCTAAAAATATTTCCACCAGAAGGTGGTGAGCATAACGCCTAATAAGTTTCTACTTCAAGAATCTAAAAGTGGGATAAATAAGGATGCAACAAGATAGTAAATATGAATATGCTCATGATTATAATTAAGGCATCAATATCACATACTCATCATGATTACATCTAATGCACACATATATTAACAATCAATAATATAATATGTATCATTTTGGATTATCATGTTCTCAATTTATAATAGAATATATACATCCTTTCAAACTGTCAAATCTTTAACTCAAGCTCAAGTAGAGTCACGCCCGTAGGTCACATTAACACTCTTGACCACACAAACACTCCCAAGGGAGGATAGATCCTAGCGGTAACTCGTAAGCCCATCACATAAGTTAGTATCACACATCGATACTACTATCTGACCCTTGACTCTACATCATTGCATCATCATGCGAAAACTCATGAGTCGTCTCTCACGGATGCCTTCACCTTGCATCATCGGGTATTGCTAGGTCTATATTATCCTACCCTTTGTTTCTCTAATTTAAATACCCTAAAAGATATGACGCTCGCTGATCAATAGCAAATCGCTCGTTGCTTCGCGAAATGGCTGCTTTATTGTCTCTGATCAACAAATTGAGACCTCAAGCGTGGGCCCTAAAATATAAGTATAATAATATCCCCCACCCCTAACCCTAGTTGAGGAAGTATTGGGTACTATCGAAACACATAAATCACTCCTTTTAAGGTCATGCATGTATGCAAGTGGCATGATATTATACAATACAGCAAATATAATACAACACACATCATTATCATGTATTAGGTGCTATCCTACATAATCGTGCCAATAGATATATACAGTATCATAATACATGTAATTATGCCGAACTATAAGTAAAGCTAGCAGGGACTACTTGCATTAACAATAGTAAATAAATATATACGTATGCATGATATGGATGCGATGATGTAGTAAGATAAGATATTGCATTTTCTACACTACTTCTAGATTATAGAAGTTTCACTTACCTATCATTGCTTTCTTGATGCTAATTGCAACTATGCTATGTAATTATTCTCATAAGGTATGGAGTCCACCTCGATGAGGAAAGTAATAAAAAAAGTATAAGCATAAATATCTACCACTAATTAATTAAATAACCCTACCGACGTCCGCTATAGGCTTGGGTTGGTCCTTTTAAGAATTCATTGCATTTAATAATCAAATAGGGCACTATACCAAGACCTAACGCGTTATTACAAGTAATTAAAATAATTTACCTTAAATTATCATTCATATCATTATTATCAATTTATAGTAAATCACATAGTCCACATTTAATTAATCAGCTTCATAAATGGGGCAATTTCTTAATACCATGTCTCTACATTGATCTGTATTAATTCTCCATTATGAGCAATTAATATAGATACACCCGGATCACTAACTCTTTTGTTAAAATTAATTTAAGGAATGATTGTTTATCATTTCGTCAAATTGATTTTGTTTTACACACTTGCATTTCACAAGTATATTTTTTTTTGTTTGATCTTCGCATAAATTTTTCAGAACTGAAATAAGAAGTATGGCTTGATCATACAAATATTGCATTAGGTATTTGAGTACTGTTTTATAACAAAACTGGTAGGGAGAGATCATAAGTGCAAATTTATGTGATGACAAGTTCGTAGATTTAAAACACTTTAAAAAATGGCGTACAATATAGTTTTAGTGTTAGGTCAATACATATGATTTATGAAGAATTATTCATGCGAATATGAACAAAGAATAAAGGCGAAATCAAGTTGAAACAGAAACACAGAATAGTGTGGCGCGCATCTTGTCATGAAATTTAAAGTGTATATATAACTTATTAGGTGCGCACCCGACAGTCTTATCAAAAATAAAAACTTTTTAAACTAATTTTAACTTAGTGTTTTTCTTATGGGACTCTCCTAGAACGAAGTAGTGATGTTCCTCACCTCTATTTAGGTGAACTAAAGGTAGAGGGTGAGGCATCTAAAGAGAGAAGTTTAAGACAATTCTAGTTCAACTAAGAGAGTATTCTCTTAAGGAGTTAATTTTTTATTATTGAGTGAGGAGAGTGTTTACATATGTCTGCAGTTAGAGCATGGAAGGTGTTGAATATTCATCTATCTTCTTCTATGGCATGAGATTTTGTGATCAACCTATTCTATCCTTGGTTGATAAATAAATTAGAAACTTTTCACTCATAGAGTAGTTAATTGAGACGAATTTTGAGCAAGTTAAGGACTTATTAGACCCATTGGGCTAGTGAAATTTATTTCTACAATCTATTTAAGATCTAACTTGGGTGGGTCCGAGTTTTTTTTTCTATTTTCATGCTAGAAAAACATGGTCATGTGTTTGGTGTATTTTACTTTTCCTATTTTTACTCGACTTTTTATATTCTACTCTTATTTAGACTTTTACTTACAAACTTAAGTTAAATTTTCATCATGTAGTATTTGAATTTTCATTTCCTACTTAATTTCAAATATCTAAATATGAGAAAATTCTTATTTGGTTTCCTCAATCAATCCGAATTTGATCTTTGATCTTTGAATTTTGACTTCTAACTTGCTATTTTATTTTCTAAAGCCTAGCCAAACTAGGTATCCTATCTCTCTCAAAATTTTATTATTTTACATAAAAAAGACCCAACCTTTTCCAAAAAAGGAAACAAATCAAATTAACACTCTATTATTACTATTAGCACCATAATGTTAAGATATCACAAATTTAATACCCAAACTTCTCAAATTATTACAATACCATTACTGAGATAATAATTTGAATACCTATTGAGATAGGAATAATTCAAAAGTACAAAACGTAAAAATTAGTAGGAAGAATTGAAATAAAAATAATTTTATTTTGACAGTAAAACTATTATATATAAGCATTCACAAGGGTAACTTAGAAATTTTAAAAGTATAACCTTAAATAGGATCAAATATTCTTTCTAAATTATTATATATTAAGCATCCAATGTGTCAAATGATTTTTTTCCTGAAAAATAGATAAGATAGGGTTCCAACCATAATAAACCAGTAAGGTAGGAGATCTTTTGCAATTTACCTTGTTTTATTCAAGAGAAGACAGTTAAATAGAATTCTAACTCCTACTAGAATAAATGGTCGCATTTTTCCTCTTTCTTAACCTTCGGCATAACATTTGGTCTAAACTTATGTAAAGCTAAATGCAATAAATATTCAATGAATTTCCTCAAACAAAACTATTGAAAAGATATTAAAAAATTCAAACTTCAACACATAAATCAATCAACAATAAAAATCTTGTTCTCCCTCTCTAAGTCAATTCTCTCCCTTTTTGTCATAAATTAAGAAGAATAAAACATGATAGACATGAAATACCATTACAAAGTGTGAAGAATTCACCATAGAATGCAATCAAAATCATTCCAAATTTTTGAAAAGCTACAAAAATCTGAATCAACAAGTCAATCTAAGTAATTTGTGAATCAAAATTTTATATTGGCGAAAAACAATGTTTTTCAATCAAATCCAAATACAAGTCTAAAAAATCACGAAATTCAAATATGTCAAGCAAAGCATGATATGTGATTTCAAACTTTATAATTTCATCAATTTCATACTTTTCAAATCTAATAAAAAATACTTTAAGTCAAACAGAAATATATTACACTCTAAATAGAGACGTCGAAATCAATTAAAACATCCAGAGATTAAACACTTTCCTATTATGCATGATATTAAATATGAAATTCATGTAAGATCCTATCATATATTAATATATAAACATAGATCGACAAATGATTAATCTAGAAATCAAACCAACCTATACCATATATCTGAAGTTAATTCAAATATGCAACAATAGCTTTCACACTTATAAGGTAAGGTACCTTCTCACCACTAGGTTTGTTATATATTTGCAATACATGAAGTAGAGAACCCATTTGGCTAAGGTCTATGATCAAGCATATTCAAGAAAAATGTAGGGTATATTCAATAAGAGAATGAGAGGTATTCTTATAATTCTATATGAATATTATGTCGTATGTATGACACAAATTAAAGGGGATAGAATTAAACATATTTCACTAAAATTCTTCTATATGCATAATATCCAAAAGAGTGGTGATGTTTATCAAATTACTACCAACAATGACATTTAAGAAATTGGTGCACAAAACCGGAATGGTAAGAATCTCTCATCCTAACCTACTAGAGAACTTATTTACTAACAAGATAGGGTAATGAATGTTGGCATGATGTACTCTTTTTCCTTTACTAAGATTTTTTCCACTGGGTTTTACTTAGCAAAGTTTTATCAAGGTAGTTATATAGTGCAAGTATATAAGGAATCTAGAGATGAGAAGATAAGAATAACAGGAAAAAAAAAAGAATTCTTTATGCTAAGGTACATCGACTCTCATTTTACAACACTTCTTTTTTTAAAAATAATTAAAAGGACATTGATATATTTCATTAATTGTACCATCAATTTTCAGTGATAATTATATAGAAAACTAAAAAAACAAAAATTTATCAAAAGCACTGTATTTTTTATTATTGTTTACATTCTACCATATTAATATTATATCTAAATTATATCAAATAATTTTACTCTAATAGTAGCTAACAAAATAGGAACATTCCATTACTTTTGGATAAGAATAAATTTAAAATATCCTTAATTTAATTTTAAGATTTAGTTATTTATTTATTTTTACCTTAACATAAAAGAACTTGCATAAAGTTATTAAGATCATTTTGTATACTTACTTTAAATATAATAATCTAATAACATGATATTCTTTATGATAAATATAAATATTGTAGGGTGTGAGACTAATTCTCCTTTACTACAACGGTATGATACCTAGCCTATTCTCCTCATTCCACATCATTCTGGTCATACTAATGGATCTTTTAGCCTATATAATATGCCAATGCAAATTATGCCTACATAAAGTGTAAAACTTAGTTTATATAATAAAAGAATGATATGTTACAGCTCCCTCGACTTTCCACCTCCGGGCTTGGGACCGGCATTGGCAGTGTTAAACCGCAACAAAAACAAACCACCATAAATCTCAAACTGACATACACGCAACATCGAAGACAAAGCAAAATAGGCTATATCAACTGAAGACAAAGATAAATAGGCCAATGACAATTGTTGACAAAGCAAAATAGACTAATAACCATCTCATGGCAAACTAGAGATCTCACAAAAAAAGTTAAACTTTGCTAAACTCTCATAGTAATCAACATGTGTTTGGATATTCCGTCTGAAATAATATATTTCTACATAATTTATGGCACTAATCCTTCATAGGAGAAAATTTTAATTAAATAATAACTTGAGTGAATGAAAAAGAACAAAACTAGGTCGTTTGAACTTCCATTTTTCAGATTGCGCTCCAAGACCACTTGGTCATTAAAAGAAGCCAACAAGAGTGTAGAAGTTGGGAAAAAAGGATCGGTATTATTAAATATATATCAACTTTGGAACCAAAGCATCCATATGATTTCAAATAGCTAATAGCCTTGTAAACCTCAAGAGTGAAACTTTCAAAAGATAGTCACTTACAGCGAGTAAATATGGAGAAATCACAAATTGAAATCATAACAGATAATCATCTCAAGTCAACCCTAAACTGCCTCTATGTTAAAAGTCAGTGTATAGATAAGTATAATGAATAAATTTTATTTGGGTAAACTAAGAACTAGACTGCTAATAGTAACCCCACAGATGATGAAATCTTAATTTGCTGCAACTCCAATTACCATAGCTACAATGTAAACGAGTTCAGAACCCAGTGGAGGCAATTAGATATTACCTACTAAATACTATATGTGTATATATACATACAAAAATAGAAACACACATACTCGTCATGCATGATAACCTTAGCTGGGGTGTTGGATAAAGGCAGAGCTATTCATGAATACATACAGCAGAATAGAGTTACCTTAAATGTGTGTATCTATGAACGGGGCTTGTGGACATGTATGCCAAGTGTGGCTGCATTAATGTTGCTATAGAGATCTTTGAGTCGAGTCGACACAAGAATTTGTTCACATGGAATGCCATTATTGTCGGGCTTGCCATGCACGGGCATGGGGAGCTGTCGCTTGAGTACTACGATAGGATGCGAGTTGTAGGTGTTTCACCAGATGGGGGGACCTTCTTGGGCGTCCTGGTCGGATGTAGCCATTTGGGCCTTGTAGAAACTGCGAGGAGACTCTTTAGTGAGATGGAGACAGTTTACGGGGTAGTTCGGGAGCTGAAGCATTATGGATGCATGGCTGATTTGCTCGGTCGGGCAGGGCTCATAAAAGAAGCAATGGAGATGATAGAAGGGGTGCCAATGGAAGGCGACAGTTACACGTATCAGGTGGCATGCTCGGGGGTTGCAGGATTCATGGAAATGTGGAGGTTGCAGAGGTTGCAGTTCATCTGTTGGAGCTGAACCCTGAAGACAGTGGGATTTATTCTATCATGGCTGGAATTTATGCAACTACGAGGAGATGGGAAGATGTTGCAAGGATGAGGAAGCTGATGGATGACAGGAAAGTAAGGAAGAATGTAGGTTGTAGTTCCATTGAGGTGGATCAGATTTGTGATGTTTTTAAGGGCAGGTTGATGCGGTTGCCTGCATGCACCATGGAGTTTGCTAAGCCAGAGCTCTTAGAAACAACAAGTAAACAGAAAGAGATAGTGAGACGTTCGACAGTACTGGAGTTGGAAGTGGAAACACAGATTCAATTGCTCAAATGAAGATTTTATTACTTTAATCCAGTGTTGCTAACAAAATGTCACTATAAATAAGAGGGCTATACAAAGATATTAACCAAGGAGAAATGTAAAAACATCTCTCAATGAGATTATGCCTTCAACAAATCTGGTTCTAGCATCAACGACGACAAGCCGGCGCACTCCTGGTAAGGGAGAAATGTCAGAAGCTTCCATCCACTACTTACATGAAATGCTAGATATATGTAAACCTATGTATGTAGTGTGGGTGCGTCTTTTCTCTCTATGCGTCTGTGTGCGCGTCTGCTTATGTAAGAGTTAGACCGGGAACTTCCTTTGCAAGAAATTTAACACTTTCTTAGCCATTTGCTGCAAATTGCGATTGTGAAAAATTAATCCTAACATGGAGAGAGGAAAAGTACTCTCACTTTATTTCATCTTAACATGAGCTATTCCAGATGTCGAGATGCATTCAGTGGCCAAAAAGTTGTTAAATTTTTGTCAAAGTTTTCATGTAAAGGTTGAAGTTCAACTCTATATATATAATGTGTGTGTTCATCCTTCTAATACCTGGATGAGATAATTTTTCCAAAATCTCATGGAAGGGAGTTGAACCGAAACAAGTGGGGCATCGTCTCCTGCCATTCACTCGGTAAACCTGTTCCAGAGCCTGAAACCAGATAAAATGAATCATTGTCTCAGAAATGATAATGTCTATCTTATCTTATCAACCAATGGAAAGCATGTCTAGTAGAGAAAAAAAAAATTTAGATCTCAACTGACATGATCAGTTCATAAAGAAAAGAAAAATATCTGCCAAATCCAGTAGTACCATGTGACCAAAAATGCACACTCCACTCCATCGCCTAATGAAGTACCAGCATCATTAAATCTAGTATATATGCAATATGTAATGTAGTTTATGATTGAAACCTTGCTCATGTTGATGTGTTTAAGGTGTAAAGACCATTATCAAGAAATATAACATACTTTCATAAAAAAAATATATATATATATAACACCTGGAAGTTGGAAAAGATACAACAAAATATTGCAGAACAGAAATAACCAGCAATTCAGAGCTCTATATTCAGTCTAAGATAAACATGATAAACATACAAATCGGTATATAAACAAAAGAAATATCAATGTGATGCAAGAGTAGTCAGATAGAACAAGCTACTTTCATGCATGAACTTCTACTCTATCATGTAAAATATCCTAAAAATTCTTAGTTTATCAGTAAAATATCTTATATAATACACAACTCCAGCAGTATGAGTTACTCTCAAGAACTCCAGCATTATAAGCAACATACCATACAGAAGTGACATCATACGTAATGTTAATGTTAAAACTGCTGGTGGGCTAAGAAACAAAGGTGAACTATGAATAAGAAAAAAACTTGACTTACATGCTCCACAGTCATTTGCTCAAGCTGAATGTGAGCATAGATATCCTCTGCTAAAGCCATAATGTCACTGCACGAATGAAAAGAAATGACTTTCATTTTAGACTTTCCATGTGCAGAAATATTGAAAGTTTGCAATAAAATTTGACAGAAAATTGGATCCTAGGCCTCTTTCTTCAGCATCCCATTATAAGAGAGTATTTGACTTCTGAGAGCTGCTTTATTTAGGGTATCTCAACTCAGCAAAAGATCCTCTCAAGAGAGAATTTGACTTCTAAAGCTGCTTAAATAGGGTATATAAACTCAAAGAAAGATAAGATGGCTATAGAACATCCAAATAAATGATACCAGAATCAAGAGTTCTGAGAGAAAAGTTCTCATCTCTAAGTTGCAATGAGTTGTCTAGCCAGGATAAAGCATTCAGCAGTTGCAGTTCAGATATATCCTGGACTGAGAACTTTTCATGCTCACGGATGTAAATAATGAAAATCACATAAAAAGATTTTTAATACTAAATGAAAAACATTAAGAAACAACCACTCCAAAATAAAGCATTGGTATACAGTATGTGATGGGATTAATAGTAGTATGATTAGGAGATGGTCTCTGTTACGCTTAATGCTTATTCTGTTAATGATCTTCTCCACATTTTTACATATAGACTGATATTCCAAGAAGAAATTATGTTCTACTTGCTTATTCAATACTTGTAAGTTGTACCTACCAGACTAAATGCACATATATCTTAGTTTGTGCAAAATGTTACAAGATACAGAAGAATGGAAAAGAGAAGTGCAGATTTAACTATTTAGGTCGCTTCTAGCAGGGACTCCAGAAAACAATCTTAAAGGGAAAAATTGATACTGAATAGAGGAGTCAAAGGACCATCTAGGCTAGGATGGACCTATGTCCAACTATTCCAAGGATTAAAACTTTGACAATGAGCAAGACTTGGGCCAAGAACAAGCTCAGAAAGTGCCTCAATGCTAGGTTATCTGCCGATTGCATAGAAGACACTCAAGAGACTGAAATTCACTCAAACACAGCTTGTTCTGTACTTCAGAACTTTCAGGTTAGAACAAGGCCTGGGTCCACTAAATTTATGAATACTTGAGCAAGCCCAAACAACTAAAACCCTCATAGTAGGATCACTGCTCAAGTACAACTCTGATATTTACTTTTTTTTAATGTTAATCTTTTAATATACAATAACTCTAATGATCTAATCATCTTCACAGGATATGCATGTCTATGAATATGTCTATGAAAAGAACTGATACCTGCGAGAGTACACATCAAGCAATGATCCATTGTCGTCAACTATTGGAATGGAGCTTACCCTAGCTGGATGGAAAGGTAAGAATAAGTAGATGGTACAATATCACAGAGATAATTTTGCATGATTGCAACTTCTATAACAGCACAACAAACATATCTTCATCTTACAACTTGCTAGCAATCTAATTTTAGCTGAAAAGTCTGAAGGCATTCAAGTTAAAAGAGCATTTTCTGAAACTTGGTAGTTAGATAGCTTTTAACACTAAGTCTCAGTTTCCTGGATCAATTTTAAGGGATCAAAAAGAAACAAAAAGAAAATACCTTCACCAATTAAAACACTTTTCACAAAAGCAAAAAAATAATTATGTGGAACAAGTTGGTTTTCAACTTGAAATATCATTTGGTCGCTTTGAAAGCTAGGATAAAAGAAATGATAATCATTTAGGAAGGAAGATTGTAAATTTGTACTCTGCTCACTCTAGAAATACCTCATTATAATTCTTTGATGATATTTAGTCGTTATAGTTACGAGATTCATAAGTGCCAGTTAGTCATACAAATGTCAAAAATTATCTTCAGAAAAAGTTCTTTTCTGATGAACATATAAAACATATAGTAGCTTTGCTAAATAAAGTTGCATATTCTACCTTGTATCTGTACAAGACGATAGCATGGGATTATATGAATTAAATTTCTTCTTTAGTTATCAATTTCAAAACAATAAAGCAATCAAACTATCATTTTTAAATACACTAAGAAGAAAATTTAAACATGTACCTTCAATTAGCAAATTTAGGGCAGAAATCAGAGGGGCATCATGACGTAAAATTGCCAGTTGGTGCCTAGTACCGATACCAGTATTTGGCAACCATGTGCCTAAAGGAATACTGCAAATCTGATATTGGAGAAGTGAAAATTGTTCAATATGTTCTCCAATATTCGTGCAGATAACTGGATATGAAATAGTATAGAAATGAGCCGGCAGGACAAAATATAAAAGAAATAAAAAAGAGAGTTGCATGCAGGGGCAAATTGTCTTACATTTTAAAATAGTAGGAAGGGTTGCAAGATTCAACAAGGGCATGGATACTGCATTCTGCAAGGAATAATTAAGTATCGGAACTGATGATATGTTATTTTGCACAATCATCAAAGCCACGTACTTCAGAGAGTCAGTATCACCAACCTGCAGAAAGATTAAGAAACTTAATAAGCAACGAAAATTATCAAAAATTATGCGAGAGAAAAAGTCACTATAATTTGCCTAATTATATTACAATTAACAACCAATTGGAAATGATAATTCCTCTAAAATTCAGATACAACTATATGAAAAATAGGAACTGACACAGTTGTCTTAATCATGATCATTAAGCATTACAATCACACAAAGTATAACAACTGTATGAGGAATAGGAACTGGCATAATTGAAACCATGACCACTTGGATGCAACAGGCAAGCATTACAATCACATGAAGTGGCAGTGTGACACCCTCCTTCAGAATCATAAGGATAATTGAGATAAAGCTACGTCAGCTTTTGCTTTGTATTATTGTATATAATACAAAAGGTTTCAAAATTAGATTGTCAAGCCACCAATGATAGTGGCAACCAATCACTTGCACACCAAATCAGGGTGGTTAGCTCTTCATATGTACTTGAGAAAATAAATAGGAATAAAATGTTGCTCACTTCTACACAACAGTAACCATGTTCAAAGAAGGTTACTTTGTTATCAACCAGAAATAAGAAGAAAGAATTACAATTCACAAGTTAATGCAAAGGCGAATCTTACATGAATTAAAGGCCTTCTGTGCCTACCCATAGCTCCATCAGGTCCATTGTACAGTTGTAGTTTTCCTTCTTTCCAATCAGAAACAGAATGCATTTCAAGCTCTTCATTGGCAAGAGCTTGTATATTTTTCTGCAACTGCATGTTTGACAATTACGAAACTATCTAATAGAAAAGAGGCGAATAAAATAGAGAACCGCTCTAGTGCTGGCTGGTAAAATATATTGTCTTGATCTCAAAATATAGCAAAGATGTTCTGCATTATTGCATAACAGAAAGTGAGTTATTGAAAAATGGACATTTCCAAATAAAGCATAGTAAGTAAATGCATTTTTTCTTAATTTGTAATTATACAAGGCAAGCGTGTAGGACATGCTATTGCTAGGAAAATTTGACATGCTGGTGAGAATAAGGCTGGAAAAAGGAGAAGCTTTGCATCTTCCTCAGGTGCAAAAAGTTTGCCCATGCGGAGAAGCAACATAGAAAGGCTATTATCTAGGCTAGGGCTGTCAAGCTTGACAAGCGGCTCAGGCTTGGCTCGGGCTCGGCTCAGCTAAAGCTCAAGTCTGGCTAGGCTCGGTCAAAGCTGAGCCAAGCCCGAGCCGCTGAAACCGGCTCGATATTAATTTCGAGCCAAGCCTCAGCTAGAGCTAGCTCGCTCAGGCTGGGCTCGATAGGCTCGGTATATATACTCATCAAATCCTAAATCTTAAAAATTCTCAAATCTCAACAAATCCCAACAACCTCCATCGCTCAAATCCCAAATTCCCAAAGCCACCAAAACAAATCCTCCTCCTTCCCCACAGTCCCTCCTCCTCCTCCACCACCACCATCCGGCGTCCCGATCTCTGGCGTCACAAGGTCGAGGAAGCTGAGGTCTCGGAGAGCGGAAAGGGCGACAATGGCGGGACGGTGATGTGGGCATCAATCTTCAATTTGACCAAAATAAAATTGCTTAATCAATTAGGATCCTATTAAGAAATAAATTCTTATTAGAATCTCAATTGATAGTTATGATAAGCTTATATGTGGGGGATGTCCACATTGATTTATTACCTAAATTTGGTTAGTCAATTTAGGTAAGATGATCAATTAGAGTCCTATTAGGAAATAAATTCCTATTAGAATCAGCTAGAATCAAAGTTGTTAACCTATTTAAGAGTTATTGCATGAGAAACAAGGACTAGTTGGAACAAGATTTATTTGAGATCTCTCACTTTCTCCCCTGTGATCTTCTTCTTCTTTTTCTTCTCTCTCTCTCACCTTCTTTCTCTCCCTTTCTCCTATTCTGTCCTAAGATTCTTCTCTAATCTCTTCTACTTCCTCTCTAAACCTCTCTCCTTCTTCAATCTCTACTTTCTCGTTGGTTACTGCTGCTGTCTAGAAGATTCCAATAGTGAAAGAGAATCTTTGGGTGCCCGGACGTGAAGATGAGGACTTGGTTTCAAAGTAAAAGCACTACTATTCTATTTATTGGTAAACATAAACTCTACATTCTTTCCTTATACCATATTTTAGGCCTTTCTACTATCAACATACCTACTTGAGAGTTAAGGAAGCTACTGCCTTATCTGAGTGGTTTTCTCTCCTTCCATCTAGTAGCGATCCTTTTAATCAATTAACTTCTTATCAGTTATTGTTTACTATATTTTACTTTAGTTACTTGTTTGGGTCGATTGTTCTCCAAAACATTGCATTCATATTAGATTTGCATCAATTGGTATCAGAGCAAATTTTCTTTTCCTTGGGTTTGCTTGCATATAGATATAGTTCAGCATCTTTTCTATAAAAAAAAGAGGTTCTTTATCTGTCTAGCTTATTTTGGAATCATGTCAAATGCAAATATTAACACAACTGATATTAGAGAAGATGTTACACAACTACAACATCAAATTCTACAACTACAACAAGGAATGGATCAAATTTTACAACACTTAGGTAACATCCAAGTCAATCCACAACCAGAGAATATTCCTAGAGCATCTAGACAAGGCAACACTTCTATCCAAGATATAGGGAGTGATGATGATAGGAATTATTATGCACATCACATGAGACATAGGTCTGCTGATAGGTGGGATGAGGGAATTAAGATTGATGTTAGGGAATTTGAAGGGCGATTATTACCTGATGAATTTTTAGATTGGATCAACCATATAGACCAATTTTTTGAATGGAAAGAAATCCCAGAAGACAAAAAAGTAAAATTTGTTAGCCTCAAATTGAAAGGTCATGCGTTAATTTGGTGGAAACAAATCCAAAATGATCGAATCAGAAAAGGAAAAGATAAAATCAATTCCTAGACCCGTATGAAAGAAAAGTTTAAAGGGAAGTTTTTACCTATTGATTATACACAAACACTTCTCCAAAAACTTCAAAATTTGCAATAATGATCCAAAACTGTACAAGAATGCACTGAAGAATTTATTCTTTACTTGCATGAAATGAACTACAAGAAAGTGAAGAGCAAAAGGTTGCTCGTTACACTAATGGGTTGCGACCTCAAATCCAAGATGAGTTAACCATGTGTGATGCCTTGCGCCTTGACATAGATTATAGCAAAGCCACAAAGGCTGAAGCTAAACTTAGAAGACAAGGGTTTTGTAAAATTGATTCAGATAAAGGCACAACTAGGATGCAAGTTGTCGAGAAGGAACCACCAGAATCAACACAAACAGTCCTTCCTCAGTCTAATTCTGATGTACTTGCTAAGAGTAAAGGTATATTAGGACCTACACCCTTAACTTGTTTCAAATGTAGGTAACCTGGTCATCGTTCTTCTGATTGTCCTCTAAGAAAGTTCACACACCAATCTAATTTGATTGAGCAAGAAGAAGAGTTAACTAATGATGAAGGTCAAAATGAACATGAGAATGAATTAGAAGATGACATCTCTAAAGATGAAGCAATTGGTGATACTGAAGGCCAATTACTTGTTATGCATCGTGTAATGCTAACGCCAAGGGCTCCACATGAGGATATGTGGCTCAGGCGAAGTCTCTTTCGTACTACTTGCACATCGAATGGAAAATTATGTTCAGTCATCATAGACAGTGGAAGTACAGAAAATTTTGTTGCTCAGGAAATGATCGATAAGCTTAATCTGAAAACTGATAAGTTGCATAAACCTTATAAGATTGCTTGGTTTAAAGGTGGGGGTGAAGTTTATGTTACAACTAGATGCCTAATTAAATTTTCAATTGGTAAATCATATAAGGATGAAGTTTGGTGTAACGTAGTACCTATGGATGTATGTCATGTCTTGTTAGGTCGACCTTGGCAATATGATAGGAAGATAATGCATAATGGGGAGAAAAATACATACACTTTTATTAAGGACAATGTACAAGTAACTTTACATCCACAAAGGGATGCACCATATCCTAGAAAACAAGAGACAAAAGACCATGTAAGCCTTGACAATAAAATCATGTTAATTCTTGAAAAGAATAAATTCCAGCATGACATGACTGAATCACCCTTAGTATATGCTTTAATAAGTAAAATTGATTCAGTTCTTGTAGTTGTTGACAGATTCACTAAAATGGCATATTTCATCGCATGTCAAAAATCATATGATGCATCTCATATAGCACATTTGTTTTTTAAAGAAGTAGTTCATATGAATGGTTTTTTAAAATCATTTACTTCAAATAGGGATACAAAATTTTTTAGTCATTTTTGGAGAATTTTATAGTCTAAACGGGGAACTAAATTACAATATAGTAGTGCATATCATTTTCAAACAAATGGTCAAACTGAAGTAGTTAATCGATCATTGGGTAATCTATTGAGGTGTTTATTTAGAGAGAAACCCTCTTAGTGGGATCTAGTTCTTTCTCAAGCTGAATTTGCTTACAATAGTTCCATTAATAGATCCACTGGAGAATCATCCTTTGAGAGTATATATGGCCATCCTATTTCCCACTACCTTGATAGAACCCCTATACCATATAATAGAAGAAATAGTGTTGATGTTGAAACCTTTGTTCAAATAATTCACCAAATGCACCAAGATATTCTTGAAAAGCTGCAGGTATCTACAAATAAATATAAGGAAGCAGCAAACCAACACCGCAGAGAGAAAGATTTTGTCAAGTTGGGAAGTAATGCTTATTTGTTAAAACTTCCACCTGAGATGTCTATTTCACCGATCTTCAGTGTTGCTGATTTATTCACATATCATGGAGGCCCAATGCAACCAACAGATGTTAGATCACTACCTTTTGAGCAGTCGACATTCACTGACCAGATTGATGATATACTTGATGTGCGTGAGACCAAAACACGATCGGGTACACACCGACGATGTTTGGTTCAATGGAAAGATCGCTACATTTCTGACACTAGCGGATTGCGGAAGATGAATTAAGGGGACTACAAGAAGATCTACATCAGAAGTATATGGAGGCTATCTCGTCGGAGTCGAGATTTTTCCCATCCACAGGGAATTGATGTGGGCAAAATAAAATTGCTTGAGTCCAATTTTGGTCTAATTGTTGATTTTTAATTCAAATAATCAATTGAATTAGTCAATTAATAGATATGGTAGCCTATATGCGGGGGATATCCGCATTGAGTTATTACCTAAATTGGGTTAGTCAATTTAGGTAAGACTTAATCAATTAGGATCCTATTAAGAAATAAATTCCTATTAGAATCTCAATTAATAGTTATGGTAAACTTATATGTGGGGGATGTCTACATTGATTTATTACCTAAATTGGGTTAGTTAATTTAGGTAAGATGATCAATTAGAGTCCTATTAGAATCAGCTAGAATCAAAATTGTTAACCTATTTAAGAGTTATTGCATGAGAAACAAAGACAAGTTGGAACAAGATTTATTTGAGATCTCTCACTTTCTCCCCTGTGATCTTCTTTTTCTTCTCTTTCTCTCTCCTTTCTCTCCCTTTCTCCTATTCTGTCTTAAGATTCTTCACTAATCTCTTCTACTTCCTCTCTAAACCTCTCTCCTTCTTTAATTTCTACTTTTTCGTTAGTTACTGCTGCTGTCCAGAAGATTCCAGTAGTAAAAGAGAATCTTTGGGTGCCCGGACGTGAAGAGGAGGACTTGGTTTCAAAGTAAGAGCACTACTATTCCATTTATTGGTAAACCTAAACTCTACAGTCTTTCCTTACCTCATATATTAGGCCTTTCTACTATCAACATACCTATTTGAGAGTTGAGGAAGCTACTGCCTTATCTGAGTGATTTTCTCTCCTTCCATCTAGTAGTGATCTTTTTAATCAATTAACTTTTTATCAGTTATTGCTTGCTATATTTCACTTTAGTTACTTGTTTAGGTCAATTGTTCTCCAAAACATTGCATTTATATTAGATTTGCATCAGACGGGGGGAGTCTCCTGACCGTGGAGACGAGTGCGAAACTCTTCGTGCTCGAATGGCCTCCTCGGTTCGAACCCGGGCAACTCCCATGTCTGTCAGTTCTTCTGCTCTGCCATTGTCGGTCGCGAATTGGGTAGTAACCTGAGTGGCGAGAAGCGAGAGAGAAAGAGATACGGCGGCTTGATAATAGGTTCGGGCTCGGCTCGAGCTCGGTCTAGCCTAGCTCAAGCTTGGCTCGAGTTGAGCTGAGCTGAGCTGAGCCTGAGCAGAATTAGAAGGCTCGAAAGTCATTTCGAGCCGCGACTCGTTTACACCCCTAATCTAGGCCAATGAGAGAGAGAGATCATGTAGGTGCATAAACATATCCTAGAAGAATTTTTCCATAAGTGTGTCTAGGACAGCTCCTTAGTTTCATATCAAGGCATGCTTGCAAATCTAAGAGCCCTTCAGAGGTCAGACTCCACTTTGTTGAAAACATTGCAGTCCTAAGCAATTTGTTGATCAATTATGGTGCTACAGATATCTAGGACCAAGCAAAAACAAAATGAATCAAATCTTGTAATATTCTGATCTTCTTTGGCAAATAGTAGAATAAACTAGCAATAATAAAGCAGCCAGGATGGAAGGCTGCCAGTGGGCGTGACCACTATAAGACCTAGACCCGTCCATTGACACCCCATTGCTAACCAAAGAAAAAAGGGAAGAAGAGAAGGCCCATTCTTCAATCATTAGTTCCTTGGGTGCCATTCAAGCTCGAAATTTTGAAGTTCCAGATGGGAGTCAACTGCCAAAGAATATGAAAAATGAAGGTAAACTAAACTCCCTTTGGGCCATGGTATGTTAAATTGCTTTGGCAAATGCAGGTCCAGCTGACAGTTTAACATGCCAACAGAGGCATAGATCAATCAAGCCTGGCCAACCAAAGGCATAGATCAATCAGGCCTGGCCAACTAACACAGTCACACTACAAACAAAATCTCACCTAAGAACTGAATTCTATGAAATCATTGCTAGCTAATTGGTTGTGACAAAGCAATCTCAATTCTTTCAGACAGAACTTTTTTTTGGTCTTTAAATCCACAACCATTGAATCTTTGTCTAGAACCTGACAAAGCATATGATGAAAAATCTAACTTTGCTGCATTCCACTACTTGCAGCTATACTTATTAAAATAGCAAGAATGGTTCTGGTTAAATCTAAGTAGTGATGCAAGTATGTCATGGATCTTCTCCTAAAGGTCAATCAGAAAAGGCTTGCAACCTTTGATTATTGTCTCAATGTTTTCAATGGCTGCACATATAATTCAGCAAGTGAAAGTGGGATCCAGCAGAACACTCCATTGCCTCAATGGCTCACCTCCTTAAAAGATTGTAGATGAGTAGGCGCAAAGCAACAGAGTAAGTTTCTGATGCAGTAAAATAGAGTTTTTGACCAAACTAGCCCTGTTCCAAAAAATTTTTACCGAAATGGACTATCCCTCAAACTTATTACCAAATGGGATTTAATTCATTATAGCCCTAATGAAAACGCTGAATTGAACCGATCAACATTGTCAGGTCTTAAAATACTAAACTGATCAGCGTTTTATGTACATAAATATCTTTAACTTAGTCTCTCAGCAATTAAGGCAAAAAAACTGTCTGACGATAAAAACGCTGAACTAATCCCGCATTTATGTTAGGGCTACAGTAAATTAGACCTCATTTGATAATAAGTTTGAGTTTAGTCTATTTCGTTAAAAGAATATATAAAATGGGTCTAGTTTGGTCAAAAACTCCAGTAAAGTATGTAGGTTGTTGATGAGTAGGCGTAAAGCAACTGAGTTAGTTTCTGATGCAGTAAAGTATTTGTCCACATTTTCCTCAATTACTATTAATTTGTTTTCATTTTGTATGTATAAAAAAGGATAACGTTCTCAGCAGGTAACGTTTTAGTATCTTCCGGTTCAATATATGACATGAATAAAATGCTAAACATGAAAAAGAAAAAAGACACAAATATATGGAGTCCCAGTAATTAATATGAATAAAAGATAAACTAAGCAACGAAAATAATCAAACCTCTCTCAGTATGAATATGAAATCAGATGCTGTAAGCATGCCTGCCAAATTTCCTCTTGAATCATCCCAAAGAGGGACTACAGCCAAGCCCTATCAGTAGGAGTAGATTTATAGTCAATTTTACCATTCATATCTAGAGAATTAACTTCCAGAGAGAGTGCAAATAGACTCTTAATAATTAATATAACTTGACGCAAACTATAAACTAAATTTCATCAAAGTTTAACCCAGGAAATATATATTTAAATGAATATACATGTTGAAAATCATTTTCTTGATGCTTGTCATTTCTGAATTAAACATTGGGTATGCAGGCATCTTAAAAGGAAATCATAAGTTCAATTTCAACACTGATTGAGAAGACCTTATGCAGGCACAGGAATCAGTTCCAGATCAACAAATGCTATTTCTATCCATTGCAAGAAAGATATATCTAAATGCCAAGGCTGAGTATATATGGACCCTGAGCCTAAGGATACCAAAACTAAATAAGGAAATACCAAAATAATTCTTGAAATCTGCAAAGGGGAACTTACTTCCTCGTACATGATACGGAATGCTTGTTTCACAGGCAATTGAACATCCATTAGAGAGACCTGAAAAGTTTAAATCATAATTTAGCATACTGAAAGCTATACATCATAGAAGAAAAGAATGCACCCTGACCTTGCTTGACACTGGAATAATGTCAAATATCGTAATCTGTGACAAGAGTGCACAGACCCAATGACGAAAAACTTGTATGCGTGCATCTGAATTTTGATGCAATGGCTCCGGAGGCATCTGCATAAACATTTTATGCCATGAAGATACCACAGTTGCAATTATTATTGTGATAAGTTGTAGACCAACAAGAAAATGCAAGAGTTACAGAGATGTGGAACTTACTGTTGACAAAGGAATCCCGTCATCCAAATTCATGCTTCTGAACATGTATGGTTCAAGGTGGACAACTGCAGTAGAAAGCTCCTCTACAACGATTACATTGTTCACTACTCCAAATTTATTAGCAAGACGAGGCTTCTGTTCATCACACCTCCAGATACCATCAACCAAGAATCGGTACTGAAATCCACCACAAGATCATATCAAAAAAATGAAGATCATGAAAAGTAAGTGGCAACACATTCTTAAGTATAAACAGGCCATGGAAAGTTGAAAACATGCAGCTAAAGAGTGGAAAAGTCATCCAACCCATTTATTTAAGTCTAAGAGCTGGCTCACCAACCTAATTCCAAAAAATATAGGTCAATCAGAATGTGGAAATTGATAAAAACACTCTAAGCTAGAGATGTTATCAACTCACTTTTGGCCCACAAAAAAGCATCTAATAAAAAGTTTAAAAAGAATGAGCACCTTTTGGATTAAGAACATAAATAACTCAACGAGAGGTAACACAATTATTTCAGTACTAGTTGGCACAGAAGTGGATAAATTCTGTTAAAAAGTTAAAACAGAATGCGGCCATATAATATTTTAATCTTACCAGCAAATTACAGTGTGAGGTGGTTCCTACCCGATCCAGCTCTGTATCCTTTAATTTTTGTTTACCGCTTTTCACCGTTCATCTTCTCATCACTTCCCAAATTAACTTTCCCTTTATAGCATAGAAAAATGAAGAACTAATGAAGACAAAATCTCTTCTGACTGATGCTAACTCCTCCGTGAACAAATGAAATCCCATGATGGTCCTACTGCTCTTATTTATGACAGTGGGACTTCTTATCCGCAACCAGGAGGCCAGCGATGTGGACTACGTCGCATCCTTATTGGCACATTATTACAGCCACTAAACTTTGACCTATTGTCTGAAATATTTTCAGCAAAGAATGTTACCTTTTGGTGTTTGCAATAGCTGGCAAGCATGATAAGATGAATGAATAGGTCTTATATGGCAGTCGAGTGGATGAGGAGTCTGGTTTTGGCAGGGGGCTACTACATGATAGGCTAATATTAGAATTAATTTCCTCAAGTTCTAATAACTTTTGATGAATTTTATCAAAAACATTCTGATTTGGTCTCTTTTTCAGGCATTCAAATATCTCAATTTATTTGCATATTCTTCTGTCAAATTTACAGGCATCCCCAACGTGTTTTTCTTTCATCACTTTGCTTTGTAGTCAATATTTTCAGGTCATTCAAGAACTGACTTAGTACTCACAAATAATTCTTCCCCATTTTTAATGTTCTATCATTTTATCCTTAAGAAGGTATCACTCAATGTGACTGTTAAGCCTTGTTCTAGGCATCCTGATGGCATGACAAATGAGGCTATGAAAATAAATCTCTTATAAAAAGCTGTGAACATTTTACCCTCTCAAGACCCTACATTGCTAGGAACCGTATGCCACTAGGATCACCTTTTATTAGGGCTGTCAAAAAAGCTCGCCGGCTCGCGAGGCTCGTGAGCTAGGCTCGTTTAGAGCTTGACTCAAGCTTAGCTCGAGCTCTAAATGAGCCGAGCCGAGCTAGATTTTTGAGCTCAAAAGGCTAATCGAGCCGAGCCGAGCTAGAGTCAGCTCGCTCGAGCTCGGCTCGAATAGGCTCGATATATATATAGACCAAAATAAATATATAAATATTAGATAGCATAGTTGGTTAAAATAAATTTTATTACCCCAGTCGGTTTGGGTTCGAATCCTACCTACTAAATGCTATTTTTTTCCATAAAGACTATTAGATATTAGTCACATATCAAAATCGGCCCATGTAAGCCCATTAAGCGCATGAGCCGTCGACCTGAGCTCGAGCCTCATCGAGCTGAAGACGAGCCATGCAAAGTCGAACTTTTCCAGCTTGAATCGAGCTCGAGCGGAGCCGAGATTTTCTTCCTCTCGAGCCGAGCTGAGCTAGGCCCAGCTCGCTCAAGCTCAGCTCATTTACGCCATAGTTTCTAGTTTCAGCCGATCCCGAGTGGGATCGGCCGAAATGTATCGGGATCGGCTATAGCCGATCCCAATCCGGACCAAAACTAGCCAATTGGCTAACAGCTGCTGCTGCTCAAAGCAACAGCTAGAGAGAAAGAGGGAGAGAGGGACAGCTACTGGTTGACGCAGCAGCTAGAGAGAGAGGGAGAGAGAGAGGGAAAGAGAGAGAGTGAGGGAGAAAGAAAGGGAGAGAGAGAGAGGGAAAAAAGAAGAGAGTGGGAGAGAGGGAAAGATAAAAAAAGAGGGTGAGAGAGAGGGAAAGATAAAAAAAAAGAGGGTGAGAGAGAGGGAAAGATATAAAAAAAGAGAAAGTGTAGAAAAGAATGGATACTTCAGACTAATAGTTAGAGGAATAGAAAAAAAGAAAGGGAGAAAGAGAGATTTTTAGTTTTTTAATTTTTAAGCTTTATATGTAAGTAATTATTATTTCTTATTTTCTTATAATTTTTTCTAAATTTTTAAAAATTTCTCAACATTTTTAAATAATATTTAGAATTTTATTTAATTAAAATAATCTGATCCGATATGGACGGTCGATACGTATCGTTTTTCCAGACGGTCAATCCCGATCTCGATACCGATTTTTGGAACCTTGGTTTACACCCTCACCTTTTATCTATCAATACATGTATAAATTGTTGGACAGTATAATTTGAACACCATATTGTAATTCGTCCTATTTGTAACCTGTCTTACCATTTCAATAGAGAAATACACTTCCTCTTCTTTTGTTATTTATGGAAACTGACATATCGTGAGAAGGATAGTAGAACTTAAGAGATAAAGGACAGACTATAGATGTATAATTTTATGGCCACACACCCTATTAAAGGAGATCACCTTATAACAGAATAAATACTACACAGCTATAAAGCACTAATACTTCATTTGCCCCTCCGTATCAGTATCCGATACGTATCGGATATCAATACAACACCAACACACCCCGATACGTATCGGATACGGCTGGAGAAACATACGAATGAAAAAATTACTTTTCATTTTCCGATATAGCTCTGATACGGCAGGATACGACTTCAATACAGCGTGATACGGCTTCGATACATTTCTTGATCATCCAATACTTTTTCTTTTTTCTTTTCGTGCTAAAAGATGATATAAAACATATACTTTATATGTATATGTGATTATCTAATCCTTCATGATGCTTTAAAACTTTGTTTATTTGATAATGAATTAAACATATAACTTAAAAGTCATTTAAAGATCAAAATTAATCTGTAGATTAATAGTTGAATTAAGTTTCAATATTTCACTAACATTTTGAGTTTCATATCAGTTTTTGTTACAATATTAGTCCAGAGGTTTAGACATGTAGATACTAAATCTATAGGTTTCTTTTCCTTTATCTTATTATTTTTAGGATAATCATTTTTTATCACATGTTATATTGGTTGACAACAAATTTAAAATATATTATTTATTTATTTATTGGCATATCCGTGTTGTATCTGTATCCTACTTTTAAGAATTTATCATATCCCCATATCCGTATCGCCGTATCCTCATATCCCATATCCGTGCTTCATAATTACACAGAGAACAAGTTTCATCAATTACCTCATCATACTGGCACCTTTTTTATCCATAGAAGCATACTACCTTTCTCTAAAGCTCTCCCTTTTTCTTGTCATAATAGTACAAAGTAACCCTACTATTAGCAAGTAATATTCATTTTAGAAAAATAACTTATACAACTATAATAATGTGCAACAGTAAATGGAATGGACTTGACAGCATATGGCAGTGACATGTTGATCATTATTTTAACAGTTCTCCATTTCCAAGAGCTCACTTGTTATAAGGATAATTATAAAGTTTTCAGCAAGTTGTTGCAGAACACAAGCATCTTCCAATTTTATAATATAATTGTGCCATCATTTTGAATTGGCTGGCTATAAACCTGTAACAAGGTTTTTAAAAACAATATAAAATACTATACCTAACAATAAACTTCTTTTATTCCACCTTTGTTAAGTCCATGACCACCAGATGATTAGTTCATCAAGGAAGCATAATATAGATAGTTCAACATTGATATCCTATAACTATATATATATATATTGATTTTTATGGTAGACATACTATACAACAAAAATTATTTGATTCATTAAATTAAATAAAGTATACCTAGCTGGACAAATGGCCTAAAGTTAGATAGTTGATCTAAGCCAATTAAGATAGAATCATGCTTCATCAGTGGTGATTTGCCACTAGAAACTGCACAAAAGAAGGAATACATATGAGAGAGAGAGAGAGAGAGAGAGAGTGATTTGGGTGATTATGAGGTTAATATGATAACCTTCAGCGAGCTTCCCTTTGCAAAATCAGCCAACTTATCTGGTGCAAATCAGCCAACTTATCTTGTGATCATTCAAAGAATGATAGTTGAGAAAACCTTGAAAACCATGCCATTGGTTCTAGTATAAGCAACAGCCGTTAAGGTTTTACCTATTTCAACTCCTAAGGGAACGAGAAAGATGGTAAGGTACAACAAATGATGTTGAGGGAAGAAAGCAAGAAAGATGACGGGAAGCCATGTGGGAAGAATCGAGAGGGAAAGAAATGAATTCACATAAAGCAGGAAAAGAGAGCACCTAGAAAGGTTAGAGGGGAACACAGTTCAACAACATGCCAATATCAATGAATCATTATTAAAAATAAAGACAGTGAACCGGGTCATAGCTAGATATATATATATATATATATATATATATATATATATATATATATAGATGCAGTGCATGTACCTCATTTGATGTTTACTAGAAGAAAGTGTCGCCTTTTCAACACTGTGCGCAACTTTATTCAGTTTTGATTATTTTCCTAAGTTCCTATCATAAAAAATTTGACTTACTGCCACTGAGAATTGAATTACAGTATTTCACTTTTCAGAAACCTGGAACTATATATACACGGACACACATATTAAGCATATTATTTTAGCAATTGAAAGCTGAGGTGGCTGAACTCTATTATACTTGCAGGTGTTTCTATAAGACAGAACATTACGTGATTTTGCTTTGATGAATTTCATATGAAAAATTATCAATCAGAATTTAAAATTTAACAAAGGAAACATAACATTAAAGAAGTGCATGCAACATAAAGTCACTCCTTAAATCGGAAACTACAATTCTAACATAACCAATCAGCGAAGAGTGCTTTCACAATGCTTGGTGTGAGAAACTACCTTCAAGTCCCTAAATTTTAGAGAGAAACCATATTGCTTTTCTTATTTATCCATCACCGAGTCTCCATTTTCACCTCCAAAGAACACAATATCTTGCTAGTTTACCATGGCAGTTCTCATCTTTATCTCAAGAACCAACATGCAATAATAAATTTTACACCACCGTACTTAAAGATTAAAGAAAAAAAAACCATCCAATAGAGCACCTGATAAACACCAGGAGGGAGATCAAAGATCACTCCACTACGAGCTCTCGACCAGTGCCGTTGGATAGGGCTTGCTCCATCTACACAAAAACACGGGAAAAAACTTTAAATTTTCGTCAAGATCTTCAGAATTCGAGACAACACGGAATAATTCAAAGAGAACAAGAGACCACGCACGAACCCCGTGAAGGAACCACAAACTGAGATATGCAGACCACCGTATGGCCACGAAAATCGCGTGAGAACCATCACCCCCTCCTCCGATCCTACCTAATTCAACTCCAAGCTCGACTGAACCCAAATCTCTTTCTACCAGCAATCCGGAGAAGAGGAAAGGGGAAGAGAAGAGGAGGATTCTTGCACGCAAATCGGAGATAAATAAGTAGGCTTCGCAAAACCCTAGATTTCTACAGAGAGGAGTCTATTTCGGAAGATTTGAGGGGGACTTTTGAAAGATTTCGCTGTGGAGAGTCCTCGATCAAAAATTAAAGGAGACAAACAAAAGTAGTATGGAAGCCTCCGCCGGAGTGAGGGGTGGAGGGAAGGATCTTTGGTGGCTGGCGCGGTAAAAGGTATGGAATATAATAATGTTTCTGTAGACCGAGTGAGAGACTTTTACTTCACGAGCAGCAGTAAAAAGAACAAAAGGAAATAGGGTTTGGGTTTAAAGTGGGGTTTATCCTAATTTCACTGTTACTTATTAATTACTAATATTGATACACACATATATATACTTTTAATTTTTCAATTCAAAGTTTATATGCTTTTTATAATCTGTTAAATTCTTTGATTTTTACAAGTATGAGACACTTAGTACTATAAATAATAGAAAATAGTTTAGTTTAACAAAGTCATGTGATATTTTGTTCTTATTTGGAGTTGTATATTAATAGCATCTATTTCTGAGAAAGTGCATCCAGAACCATGGGGCGTTCTCCGCTAAGAGGGAAGGATTGTTGACGTTCAACAGTCATGTGTTTTACTTTATATATAAATATGTGAAGAAAAGAAAAAACATGCATATTATTATCACAATCATCCGTCTCAATTCTGAATATCATCTATCATACTGGACTATGGTACCCGACTCCAAACTCGATACTCATCGTGCCACAAGCTTAAAGCATATAATGTCATATGCTAAGAGTATCTCTAGAGATAAACCAGCCATACGCTATTGGTATATATTATATCCTGTCATACGTTAAGAGTATAACCATCAGCCATCACCATACTTTGTCATATGCTAAGAGTATGTCCAGTACCAGTCCAGACCAAATACCGTTCCAGCCATCACATCACATACATAATATCCTATCATACGCTAAGGGTATATCAATGATAGTTATACATTGTCATACGCTAAGAGTACAACCATCAGCCATCACCATACTCTGTCATATGCTAAGAGTATGTCTAGTACCAGTCCAGACCAGATACCGTTCCAGCCATCACATCACATACACAAATATTTTTATGATTTCTTATACATGATAAATCATATGCATATATCCAGTATTGCAACAGATCGGCAGTTCTAAGGGAGGTAGCGGCGGCCAGCAAGCTGGAAGAGAAGTAAGAGAGAGAGAGAGGCGGTGGGGAGAGGAAAGTCGGTGGTGGTTGCGCGGGGGTGGGGCCCACCTAGTCCAGCTGGCCGGGCAAGCGATGCATGGCGCCCCCATGCAGTGCCAAGCTACATGGGTGGCGCTGCATGGGCACGAGGCCGGCCACATTGTGGCGAGCCACGTCGTGCCCAAATTTTATTTTTATATTTTTTAGGATAGGTTGTTATAGATAGACCGTGGTAAAAATTTTGATAGTCCTCACATCAATATAAGTAGGCCAATGACATAGAAGGATAAGGGAGAGCCATAGATCATGCAATATCAGTGGATTTATTATTTCTAATAATTTTCAATAAACCAGTAGGAATTAGCAATCATAGAGTCCCAAATGAGCCTCCACATTTCTTAGTCTAGGAGAATTCCTATTGTATAGAAAGAACATTTTTGGTCATCACAACTAAACTGTCCTCAAGTCCCTAATTGTCATGTCTTACTATGTTAGAAACCACGTTATGATTTGATTTTTTCTCACAAAAATCTCATGTATAGCATGGCTACCCTATCTACCACAGCTAGCGGTGTCCATGAAGAAGACGAGGTAGACCGACATCAAGTTTAAGACCGAGTTAATAATGGTAAAGTGTCTTGTTTGTGTAACGCCCCCGCCCGGCACGGGCACGTGCACGCCCACGCACCCACACGGGCACGTGCACGCCCACGCATCCACATGGCACGCACAGCGCACGCGACAGGTCGGGCGGGGCCTGTCACACACAGATACTCTCTTGTACACATATAATCATGACATTATCAAATAAAACCTGCTAACCAATCCATGATCACATAATCCATCATCAAATAAATCATACTATTAACTAAATAAACCGGTTAACATATGAATATCCTAGTCCAAAATAATATAATAGTACACTATGATTTGACTAATACAATAGTACACTATGATTTGACCTGTAATATCCAAATCATCGTCTAATACAAAAGAGTATAAATATCAAATACTAATACAACTCAATATCCGGTTAAACTATCATCTATACCATCTCGTATCTATAGCTTACCTCATCATCGTTCTAAAATATCTTCTCAAGATATCTTAAGTCACTATCACATACCACATATCTCAAAGGGTTAGAAAAGAAATAGAGTCATGAGCAAAAGGCTCAGCGAATAGACCTTACCCTGAATCAGTGATGCCAAACAGAGAGTAAATCATGTACTGGATAATATGAATTAGAAAGTAGCATGATGCCATGTATGAACATGTATATATGTATCCTCAATTACATATATATGAATAAAATCAATTCTCATGAATGAGCATATTATATCCTCAACCAAAAATATATCACATGATGAAATTACCATATAACATTACCGAATATAACGACATATCATGTATAACAATTATGATCTAATGATACTAGTCACATCAATGATGATGCATGATGCATGCCAACTACTAGATAATCGTATATGTTAGAGTCAGATATAATCTATATATCTCTCACTATCACAATCATATGTCTCAACTCTGAATATCATCCACCATGCTGGACTACGGTACCTGGCCCAAAACTCGATACACATCATGTCACAAGCTCAGAGCATACCCTGTCATACGCTAAGAGTATCTCTATAGATGAATCATACCCTGCCATATGCTAAGGGTATCTCTATAGATAAATCATACCCTGCCATACACTAAGGGTATCTCAGAAGAAAGTAATCATACCCTGTCATACGCTAAGGGTATATCAATGATAGTTGTACCCTATCATACGCTAAGGGTATATCAATGATAGTTGTACCCTATCATACGCTAAGAGTACAATCATCAGCCATCACCATACTCTGCCATACGCTAAGAGTATGTTCAGTACCAGTCCAGACCAGATACCATTCCAGCCATCACATCACATACACATATACATGTACTTTTATGATTTCCTATACATGATAATCATATGCATATATCCAGTACGACAATAGATCATGCAAGTCAGGAATTTATGTGGTAAAGAAGCCGAGAAAAAAATGATGCAATGCCGACTCTAACCATGTATCTAACACATGTATACTTTTACTAGTCTATCACATGCATACTCATGATAGAGATCATCCCGACATAAAATCATAATAGTATAATCATTTCTACATATCACCAATGTACTCATATGTCAGATCAGCATAATCAAATAAATGATAAAATATGTTTAACTGAAATCATCAATAGATAAAGTCATATAATCGTGCTGGAGGTCAAAACATGCATGTACATAATATATAATATATCATAATTTGAGAAAGGCGTCTAGGGGATAAGACTACTCACAGTTTGATCAGAAGACACAAACCACGCATCTCTCACGTTCATCAAATAACCGAGTGACACTCATCGCTAGCAAGGTCCACGAGGTCTCAAATAAGGGGGTTCAGGATCTAAAAATATTCAAGTAATATTAATTAGTCATTTATCTAATTAAAATTAGTTCAAGTAGAATATAAATGTTTATTTGGTTTAAAACCACTTTTTTTACTTTGCACAACTAGATTCACATTATATGTACGATTCAAATATTATGACATACTATTATTATAAAATGCTAGTTATAATATACAAAGAAAGGTTCGTTTCTTTTTATTTAATATTCTAAATATATAATTATAAAGTAAAAGCTAAACAATTATAAATTGGATATAAGTATAGATAAGATCTATTTATAATAAATTTATATTTCTTAGTCTATTTTGATTAATTAGAAGTTATATAATATTTACTTAATTATGCAAAATAATTAATTAATAAGACTAGTATCTTATTCTACACACAATATTATATAATAAATTGTTAAGATTACTTAAATTGCATATATTATGAATATCAGTACATAAATTTAATAATTATAATTTACAACACTATCTATTAATCTAATAGAAATATAAATACATAGTTACATCAAAATAAGTATTATCTATATTTATGCATAATATTTTATAACCTAGTTAATCATTAATTATACTAATTATAATTAATAATCATCATGTTGAAGAATATATATTATTATTAAAATAATTAATGTCTAAATAATTTATCTACATTAATTAAGGAAGTAATACCTAATTAAATAAATAAATGAATATAAAATAAATTAGATAATAAAACAATGTCACTAGTGTTGGGCTCGGCCCAGCATTACCTGCTACAGTGCTGGGCCGAGCCAAGTACTGTGTAGAAAAGAAAGGAGTAGAAACAGAGGAGGAAGAAGAAAAAGAAAGAAAGCAGAAGAAGGAGAAGGAGGAGAAGAAGAAGAAGAAGAAGAAGAAGGGAGGAGAAGAAGAAGAAGAGAGAAGGGGAGCTGAGGGAAAGAAAGGAGAAAGGAAGAAGAAATAAGAAATAAGAAATAAGAAATAAGAAGAAAGAAGAAAGAAGAAGAAGAAGAAGATGATGATGATGAAGAAGAAGAAGGAGAAGGAGGAGAAGAAGAAGAAGAAGAAGGGAGGAGAAGAAGAAGAAGAGAGAAGGGGAGCTGAGGGAAAGAAAGGAGAAAGGAAGAAGAAATAAGAAATAAGAAATAAGAAATAAGAAGAAAGAAGAAAGAAGAAAGAAGAAGAAGAAGAAGAAGATGATGATGAAGAAGAAGAAGGAGAAGGAGGAGAAGAAGAAGAAGAAGAAGGGAGGAGAAGAAGAAGAGAGAAGGGGAGCTGAGGGAAAGAAAGGAGAAAGGAAGAAGAAATAAGAAATAAGAAATAAGAAGAAAGAAGAAAGAAGAAGAAGAAGAAGAAGAAGAAGAAGAAGAAGAAGAAGAAGAAGAAGAAGAGGAAGAGGAAGAGAAGAAAGAGAGGAGGTGAGGGAGGAGCTTGCGGACCTGGGCCAACGGGGAGGGCACTGGCCGCTGGCCGCCGCCCAATGGCCGGCCTCTTACTGGCGACTCAGCTCCGACAAGCCCGAGGGCACTGGCCGCTGCTGGCCAGCCAACGGCCGGCCTCTTACTGGCGACTCAGCTCCGACAAGCCCGAGCTCGGGCAAGAGAGAGAGAGAGAGAGAGAGAGTTTCTCACCGGCTGCGGCAGCTTCGGGATGGTGGCGGCGGGATGACGGCAACGAGGAGTGCGAAAGAGAGTGGAAAGAGAGTGGAGTGAGAGAGAGACTGAGAGAGATAGATAGATAAAGAGAGATTTAAAGAGAGAGAGAGAGGAGGCGGTGGAGGGGGGGTTGCAGCGGCGCCGGGGCCCACCATGGCTAGCTAGCCGCAGCCCGTTGGCTGCGGCAGCGGTAGCGGGCGCGTGGCGCCCCCACCATGCAAGTTGCATGCGCAGCTTGCATGGGCACGAGGTCGGCCACAGTGTGGCCGGTCGTGTCGTGCCCAAATTTATTTAATTTTTTAATTGTTTTTTTGGGTTTGGGTTGTTACAGTTTGAGACAAGAAAGCGTATTTCCAATCTACTAACTTAGCCCCTACCTTGGCAAGAAAATCCTCGTGTTTGTGGACAAGCAAATGGTTAGGCGAGATTTTGGCTACTAAATACTTGAAAAAAAATTTAGTCTTCGACATATAGAGAATGCTCGAAAAATTATTTTTTCAATGTCGCAGAGTTAGGTTGGGAAGAAAAGTTTAGACTTATTTAAATTAATACAAAGATTAGTAATTTTCTCATACTGGTTAAAGATTTGGATAATTTTAATACAAAAAGAAATACTAGCATCGAAGCACAAAAATAAATAATGTGCATACATGAGCTGACTTATAGCAGAGTCTCTCAGTCTAAAAAGAATGATGTCATGGTTAAAAATTACATACTTTGTAAGAGAGGAGATCTCACAAACTACAATAATTTGTGATTTTATTTATATTAATTAGTAAATATTTATCACTGTCCATATCTTCTAGAGGCAAAAGTGGCCTAATAATACTTAAAATGTTCTCACAACACAATTCATAGTTATTTCATGTATGCACAATTATTTTACGTATTTACATAAATATATGTGAGAGACAAGGCAACTATTTAATTATTTATTAAACATATTTTCCTAAGACAAAAGTAGACATAATAGTACAATTTACTAAAATAATCAAAATATATTAAATGTATATCACATATCTCTCTTTTCATTATTCAACGAGGGCAAAGTTGAAAGATAAAATATATTAAAATTTGACATGCAACGAAAACATAAAATGAGTTTGATTGATAAAACTAAAAATCCAATGTGTTTTTAGTGCAAATAACTCATTAAAAAAGAAATTTTGTTCATTTACAACATATCTTAGTTTTTGCAGGTGATCACATATTCATGCAACCAAAATATAGACATGATAACAAATCCTACCGTACTCGCATTTCAAAAATAAGTATCTCTATTGTGCAACCAAATATCACCTAAATTTTTTTGTTTCAATAACTGTAACTTTTAAAGGGCACATGCAAATATGAAATTTAGTAAAGTACACACAAAAATAAGAAAATTATGAGAGATATGCAAGCATAAAAAAAACCATTTATTGATTTAGTTATAGAGAACATTAGAGGTGCAAAGGTACTAGAAGTGTCATATTTGGTTCAGCTCTTAAAGCATAAGCAACGGCAATGTTGATTACAGTGAAGGCAGTGGAGCAGACGGGAAATTGCAGTCTGTGGCTCGAATCGAACTCCCAAGTTCTGTTAAAATCCTCAAAAGTACTTGTCCCCTAACTTCGAACATTCAATCTATGATTACGAGAAAATTCAAATTTAGCTCATACAAAATCTCTCATATTTACTGTGTAGTTAACAAAGCAGCGGATTGGCTTGCTTCCCTAGTGAATCTCCAATTATAACAAAGTCTTTTGTAATCCAACATATCATCAATGTTCTTTCAAAGAATTAAAAAAAAAAGAGCCACTAACCAAAACATCGAGGAATCATTAGCATTAGTATCCGTAACCGCCTCTTAAACCTGCGATTAATCGAGGCTCCAACTCAGGGTAAAAAGACCGCGACGTAGTATTCCTCTGCGATCCTCCTGGAGAGAGAGGGGGAGAAAAATCCCTTTCTCTCTCATGGGTTTGTTGCTTCTTTTTCTTCTTTTTTTTCCCCTCTTTCTATTCCTCTAGTTTATATCTGTTTAGTAATTGTAGTAATTGTAGTACTTGAAATTGCTCAGTTCCTAGTATAAGAAATAGAGGGGAGTCGCACATTGTATATGTAACCGAGGTTTCCATGTATCTAGAGTTTGGACGTGTCTAATTTTTGATACGATCTTCTCTTTGGGGCTAAGGCTCTGATACCAGCTTGATACAATCTGGCACGGAACTTTGAAATTAGATCCCAAAATATGCTGTCGTCGGATCGACGTGAGATTTTGATATGTTGTAGCCTCGTAAAAGAGCTTTCCAACAAATCTAGTTACAGGCGAATCGGAGTTGGGGATCTCGAGATATCGTTCGTTTAGTGGACAAACGTCAGGATGCTCTGTTTTGGATTCGTGGATGGAGGCACGAGATCCTAGGTAATGGTGGATGGTGGTGGACCGGCGTTAATGTATGGCACCGGTGAAAAGTGATGGTGGAACGGTTGTGGTTGATGGAAGGATTAGGGCAAGTGTTGGATAGATTGGACGAAGGGGGAGAAGAGGGCCACTCCTAAGGGACTAGGGTGATTAGCCGGACGAGGGAGGTTAGAAGCGGCGTCGCCGGGGATTGAGAGAACGGGAGCGAAGAAGACGAATGAGGCAAGGCAAAACTCAATCTCAATAATCAATGATGATTTTGGTTGCCCTACACATTCTTTTATAGGCTAACCAACAACTCACATTAACCCTAAAACATAATTTTCGCCGACCGCGTTCGAACTCGCCCGACCGCGTTCGAACGCACCGAATTAGCTCTTCTGGATTTGCGAACGCGATGCAGGCGTTCGAACGCGTGATCGAACGCGCCTGTCGGTATTTGCGAACGCGATGCAGGCGTTCACAGTGCGTTCGAACGCACAGTACATTCTCTTCTCCACGTTCACAACCCCGTTCACAAACCGCGTTCGAACTCACTCCACCCGCGTTCGAACGCGACTTACAGAAAACTTATTTTAATAGAAATTAAACACTAAAACATGAAATAAAAATACTCCTAAAGTGAACCCATGCTCGAGACGACGTCGGTGAAGTCCGAATCGTATCAATTTTGAAGTTTGTTTGAGTTGAAGTCGGAATGTGTAATGGATGTAACCATGTAAATACATCCTTTTGTATGAACTTTGTTCTACTCTTATTAGAATTTTGTTAAATTCTCAGCTTCCCCTCTACTTTAGCAGTTCTTAGTATTTGTTGATTTTGTAAATTCATTCTGTTTTTTTTTCTTTTCTTTTCCCTTTTTTTTTCTTCCCTATAAGCAGATACCAAACTTTTCGGTGTTTCCACATCCCCAACAAGATAAATTTCGATATCCTGTGATTTGCTGGAGAATACTTTGCAAAATTGATTACCCATTGGAGTTTCTTGCAGCTTCTAACTTGTTACACTGCTCTAATGGGCTAAGAAAAATTACCCTAAAGTTTAAAATATTTCTCTTTTGGGTTATGCTAAATTAACTCTGCCTTTGAAAAGTCATCTGTGTAAATGTGTCAAGTTGATCCAATTGACCACTTGCAAACCAACTCTTTTCGGAAAAAAAAAACAGTTCTATTTATTTATTTTTCAGCAAAAAGAAATCCCAATTCCAAAGTTATTCCATCAGTTTATTGTAAATACTAACTCTTCTTGATGTGATGGCCCATTAGACATTTGGATTGCTTACGAACAAAACTAATTAGCAGTGACACTTGTTGTTACAAAAATGTCACATTCGAATTAGGTTTTCCTAATAAATTAACGAGTTGATAAGATTGACGATTTGTTAAAAGAAAAGAGGTTCCTTGATTTTTATATTGGTGTCATCAAACTAACTTTAGTAGATAACTAGACAAAATCAAAATACCAATCAAACATACATAAAATGTTGTCCTTTTAGCTTACATTAACTATGAGTTCACTAATTGGAGGAGTAATGCTATGCTTACAAGCAACTTTACAACCATTATACAAATAATATTGATGTGACATTATCTTGGAAATAGTCTGATGCGGAGAGAAATTGGTACCATTAAACTAAACTTAGTAGATAATGAAATAAATTCAAAGGATCTATCAAACAGCATGTGCTTCAGTAATTACATGAAACTACTACCCTGAGAGGACAATTTGAGAAAATCCCAAAAAACAAAAGGATAAAATATTGGCTATAAAAAATATTCCATGTGGATCTATCTATATGAAATGGGAAAGAAGACCTAACAACAACACCGGAAAGATTGATTTAAAGTGAAGTTGCCTTTAATCTTATTTGCAGAAGAAAATAAGTCTACATTTATACCATGCCCAGATGTGCATAAGAAGCTGCAGAGGGATCTTTTACCGCAGATCTTAAATTTTGATAATTCACAATTTCACTCATCCAAAGAAGAACTACTTCACAGAATAATTCAAGATCCATACTACCAGAAAAACTATAATTGGAGATTTTTGATTTTCTGAATTATCTTATAATAACACGAATTTTCTCTATTCTTCTTGTGCAGGCCAAATTGTTTATATTTCCATCGCCATTCTGGTCGTGCTATTTGCTACTCAGCGTCTCGGTACAGATAAAGTTGGTTACTCCTTTACTCCTATCATCATTGTATAGTTTCTTTTGCCAACTTATTCAAATATGAAATCGGAGTTTTGCTTGCATTCAATCCAGAGTACATGATAGACTACTTCAAATTTCAAAAGAAATGGAAAACAAGGATGGATCTCTCTTGGAGGTGTTGTCCTATGCATTACAGGTCATGCTTTTATTTGGTTATTTCCATGGTGATATATACATCCTTACTGGCTTTTCTGTAGCTAACAAGATGTTACATGAAACAGGCACAGAGGCTATGTTTGCTGACCTCGGTCATTTGAATGTTAAGAGCCATTCAAGTAATGATGCATGCCTCCTGCTTCTCTTTCTGCTAGCATCATAAAGAAAACAGAGAGTAGCTCTACATAGAGATTTTACATAATTCCCTTAATTTGTTACATAGTTTTCCTCACGCTGTCCAAGGGTATGGTTTGTTGTCTTATGCTGGGATTCTATTTACAGTGTAGCTGTGATATTGCACATAAAACTTTCCGAGTTATATTTCCACGAAACTGTAACATGAACCCTGAATGGGAACCAGTCGTAGTTACAATAGTGGTTATAGGAAACCAACTAAAACAATAATGTCTGTTTTATGCTAAGTGCTAACATGTAAAAGTGTAAAACTAACGATTCTTTGACCATCCAAGATACACTTGAGTGAGATTGAAAGAAGTCTCGTCGCAGACATTGATAAATAGAAGAGCAAAATCATATTGTCTTTTCTGATTGGTTGTTCATACTAACAATCATCTCCTGACAAGTCTGTCTTCATTTCATGTCAATCTTCTTTTGGTTTTCATCGTTTTCTTTCTAATGCTTAGCTTAGTCACTCAATCCTTTTTATTATTATTTTCCTGTATTCAATCGATAAAGTCCTATATGACATTGTAGCTGGCACCTAATTTGAACTGCTCTCTTTTGTGGGTTTATCTCCCTCTATCAGTTACTTCATTTCAGACTCTCTAGGAATTACTTTATGACCTCTCAGTTCAGACTTCAAGTTCCATGATAGCATTACTCGTGGTAGTTGAATTAACATCTATGCTTTCATATCCAACTCATTTCTTGAATAAAACACCAGAACCTTCAAATACACGTGTATACTGCATGGGTAAATCCCCTCACGTGGTGTATCACATGACTTATGTGTAATATATTTCCATAAGGCACATAAAAATATAGATTCAAACCTAAATGATCTCAAGCAAATATGAGTCCGGATACAAGTTCCCCAGTTCACAACAAGCCTTCAAATATATACATCCAAAATACATCTCCAATGTCCAAAATACAACCTCAATCATAACACCCTCATAGGAGGCTCAATACAACTAATAGAAATAACCCCAACTAAAATAAAGGCAGCTACTCCTCGCTATCCGTACCTGCTTCACCTAGCTCTGAAATGATGCCACCAAGAGGTGGTGAGCACACAACCCAATAAGTAGAATCCATACAATTTATAATAATGAAATCACAAGTGCATATGCCAATGCATGCCTATAATTGCTAATGATAGAATAAGCTTATTTAAATGACTTACAATAGGTTACTAAATTAATGCAACTGATAAAGACTACACGGTACTATCCATGAACATGCCAACTCCTAAACATATTAGGATAAGTCTATACAAGTATAAAACTTAATGCAATTTCTTATTCATACAAATTTCAATCATATCATTTACATGTTATGCTTATAAGTAAAAAGAGTAAAAAGAGTAGTTTTCCTTGTATTCACGCAAGTCAGGGAGGATTAGTCATTACATGCTCGCATTAATCGTTTTATCATAGTTCATCGAGCCATTCACCACATAATTACATAACTATCCATCATCTCATACATCGAAGAGTGATATATACACATCTAGCGGTAATGTCACCCAAACATGCATGGCAATACTGCATGTGACCGGTTGTCTGTAGCCATCAGACTAAGGACCCCGGTCGTAGGCCCATATCTCATTATCCCTAAATCATTATCGTCCTCAGCGGGATAGTCACGAGCCCTCAGCTCATTAGTGGATGCCCTAACCCTGCGTCGTCGGGTACGAGATATATCTCCACCTCACAATCATATTCTTACTATCATCATAATCTAGTTCGACTATGCAAGTATAATTACCTAAATGCCACGTAGGCTACTGACTTTAAGTGTAGGCCGCTAATAATATAAGTTATATATGATACATTCTATCCTTAACTCCGGTATAAGTCATGTTATAGTCATCATGGTCATTACATTCTATATTCACTACAGATATTTATGCAAGAGTTTCTCATACCAGGATACATATAGATTATAGTTATACTAATGCATGTGCTAGCATTAATATTCTCGTAATATCATGATGAGTATACTACCAATAACTGCACATGTCAAGATATATCATGGTACACTAAATGTATGTATTAATACTAACATTTCTATAATAGCAACAAGTACGTTGTTCTAGATTTATATAAACTCTACTCGCCTAGGGGTCTCCATAGTACTCTAGATCCCCTCAACTAGCCGGCTCCTCTGGAATCCCAAAATCCTCTTCGCGTAGTGTCGATCCTAACAATTTACGCAAGTAAACCCATACGTAAGGTTAGCGAATTAATAGAATTAATTACCTTATTAGATAATTTAGGTTTAGACATATTACATGAGTCAAGGATTCCCTAGAGTGAGTTCGATGTCATCTTAAAATTCACACTATTTATATGATAAGAATTTATCTTTAGGAGAGTGGTTAGGCTAGGCTGGTGCATAGGTGAGGTGTTGGGCCCAACCCAATATGGCAAGGAAGACCTTGGTGGGCTGCAGTCTAACTGGAATTTAATAGTGGGTTAGGGAGGGGCTTACCGAGGGGGGTCATACAATTGGCTTTGTTGGCTCAATGGCTTACCGAGTAGGTTAGGGGCTTACCGCTTTGTAAAAAATAATAAAAAAGTTTTACTTACTATTTGTAACAGCAAAAAAAGAAAATTGGGACATTTCAACATTTCAACAGCGAGAAACTCACAGATATGAAAATTTACTACCTAGAAAAATATCATTGAATAGTAAACTATGCATGAGGTAATACTATGATGAAGAAATCATACTATTATGTTATGCCAAATTACCCAAATGGGTGAGGAAAGCGGAAGCAAAATCCTTCACCCTCAAACAAATCCAAATGGAATAGCAATAATTTGGGGCAAACTAAATATTAGCAAAGCTAATATCAATATCAATATGAGAACTCCAAATACAAGATACTAGTTGTAGAGAACTTCAAATACCTAAGGTAATCACAAATATGAACACCAAATATATGCAAACCATAAAGAGAAAAAAAGGGAGAGACGAGGTTTATATGGTTTGGCAAAGTGCCTACGTCCACGGGCGGAGCAATCTTCAATTCACTATGCAAATGACCAAATACAAAGAGTTTATAATTCTAATCTCACTCTAAACAATGGTGGCTCTCCCATACAAGTTCTTCTCTCTTGCAAAATGCCCACACCAAACCCTAAAACCCAACATTTCTATTTACAAGGACGGTTCACATTGGATTTTTCCGCGTCGCGTTCAAACGCCCTTGAAGGCGCATTCGAATGCGCCCAATATCAAAGCAGCAGAACCAAAGGGGATTTCGAACGCAAGAAGGGGTCATTTGAATGTCTGCATCACAGACTGCTCTCAGGTTGATCCGCAAGAAGGGTTCGAACGCACTGGCATAGTAAGCCTACAAAATGCTGAAATATGAATTTGAACTAAATTTCAACAATTCTCTACCTCGACGAAATATTCACAACTTCATCAAATTACTCTCCACCATTGCAAAATGACTGCAAATCCCAAAATTGCATCGCTTGCAAATTTGCGTCAAAAGACGCCAAATCCAAACAATTTCTGCAAACAATTCCAAAATAAACTCCAAATGGTCTTCACCATTGCAAAGTGAGTGCACCACTCCAAAACCCAAATGCAAACAACTATGATGAGGCTTCAAAGATGCCAAACAACGGTCTACTACACCAATGCAAAGCGAGTGAGTGCACTATGCCAATGCCAAGTAGACAAACATGCAAATAATTGGTCAAGTCCACACAATGTTGGACTTGACCCCAGTCACAACTGCACTATCGTCATGAATAACCAAAAGTGCATATGCCATTCTGTTAGTACACCGTGCAAACTTTTGGGTCTTTCTTCTCGGTCTACTAACTGCAATTGATTTTCCTTTTTGCAAAATTTTCTGAGTTGAGGTCTCCACCTTATGCAAACTTGAGTCTTCTACATCCAAATTCTTTGCTTTGGTAGACTTTGGCGGAGCACCAAGGATTTCATTCTCCACTTGCTGCGAAAAGTCTTTGCTTATGCCATTCTGCCAAATTCTTCGATTCAAAATAGAAGACTCCCCAAAATAGAAGACTCCCCAATTCTCTTGGAGATCTCATTCTTCAAATTTGGGCTTTGTGATTCATGACCATGCCTGCCTATCACAGTCTTGCCCTGCAAAAAATACAAATTCATTTTCTGAAGGCCTTTTATCACAACTCGAATTCCCAATGCAATTTTTAAAATTTCATCTTTCATTGTGATTGTGAAGCCTTTGGATTCCAATGCGCTCAATGAGATGAGATTCTTCAAATGAGGGACATATCATACCCCCGTCAACTCTTTCACTGATCCATTATGCAGCTACAAACGAACTGTGCCAATTCCTTCAATTTTACAGGTATTATCATTACCCATAAAAACCATGCCATTGCTCAATTCTTCAAAAGTGCAAAACCAATCTCGATGAGGACACATATGATAAGTGCAACCCGAATCCAAAATCCACTCATCTGTATGACATGGTACAAATGAACTACTAAGTGCAATATCCAAATCCAAATTATCAAACTCATCTTCAAGATTGACCACATTTGCCTTTCTCTTCTGCTAATTCTTGCCATTCAAAGCCGGACAATCCTTTTTCCAATGCCCTTTGTTGCGACAATATGAATATTCATCTCTAGCAGAAATGTCTCTACTGGACGATCCACCCCGCTTGCTAAACATTCCAGTTTTCGAATTACCACCCACTATCAATGCTTCAGATGGAGAGTCCATGAACCTGCTTATCCATCTTGTGATATTCATTATTGATCAATGCATTTGCAATATCCTCATAACAAATAGATTCTTTTCCATACAGTAAGGTAGTAGTCAAACGATCATATACATCAGGCAACAAATTCAATAACACCAATGCTTTGTCTTCATCCAAAATTTCCACATCCAAATTTTGCAAATCCACAAGTAACTTGTTGAAGGCATTCAAATGCTCGGCCATAGATGTTCCAACCTTGTATTGAAATCAGAAAAACTTCTTCTTCAAATAGAACCTATTCTCAATGCTCTTAGTCATAAACTTGTCTTCCAATTTCTTCCACAAGCTCTTCATTGAGGTCTCCTTCATCACAAAGTACTTTTGATCCTTTGCTAGACAAAGCCAAATGGAGCTGCAAGCTTGCCGGTTCATTTTCTCCCAATCTCTCTTGGATACATCTTCAGGCTTCTTCTCCAAGGTGATGTCCAATTCTTGTTGGAATAAGATGTCCATCACTTCATATTGCCACATTCCAAAATTATTGGTGCCATCAAATTTCTCTACTTCCAATTTTGCATTTGAAACAATTTTCTCCAATTTGGATGATCCCGACATATTTGCAAATCAATGCTATCCCCAAATTCAAAGCCTAGGTTTGAAACCTTGAAACTCTGATACCAATTTATTGTGCCAAATTATCCAAATGGGTGAGGGAAGCAGAAGCAAAACCCTTCACCCTCAAACAAATCTAAATGGAATAGCAATAATTTGGGGCAAACCGAATATTAGCAAAGCTAATATCAATATCAATATGAGAACTCCAAATACAAGATGCTAGTTGTAGAGAACTTCAAATACCCATGGTAATCACAAATATGAACACCAAATAGATGCAAACCACAAAAAGAAAAGAGGGAGAGACGAGGTTTACGTGGTTCGGCAGAGTGCCTATGTCCACGGGTGGAGCAATCTTCAATCCACTATGCAAATCACCAAATACAAAGAGTTTACAACTCTAATCTCACTCTAAACAATGGTGGCTCTCCCTTACAAGTTCTTCTCTCTTGCAAAATGCCCACACCAAACCCTAAAACCCAACATTTTTATTTATAAGGTTGGTTCACATTGGGTTTTTTCGCGTCGCGTTCGAACGCCCTCGGGGGCGCGTTCGAACACGCCCAATATCAAAGCAGTAGAACCAAAGGGGCGTTCAAACGCAGGAAGGGGCCGTTCGAATGCTTGCATCCCAGATTGCTCTCGGGTTGATTCGCGTTTGAACGCAGGAGGAGCCGTTCGAATGCCTGCATTGAAGGCTGCTCTCGGTTGAGAATCGCATTCGAACATGGCTAGGCCGTTCGAACACTTGCATCACCCCGTCTCTATCTGGGAACTACGTTTGAACGCCCCCAGGGCCCGTTCGAACACATTGGCACAGTAAGCCTGCAAAACGCTGAAATCTGAATTTGAGCCAAATTTCAACATATTATCAATTCATTTCTATGTGTTCTACCTTTTGATCCATGAACTTGATTAGAAACTAAGGAGTCAGACTATTCAGAGGTCACCCCAGTTCAGGGTAGTCAGAATTATGCCACAAGTATTTAACTATTTATGGTCTATATGTGTTGCAATATGCCAAGTTATTAAGTATAACTTATATCCAGTTCTAGGGGTTTGCAACATAAGACTTTTAACATCAAGAAGATTTCTGTAAATCTGATAGTAAATTAATTGGAATTGGCATTATTGCTTTTGCTTATTGTATACCTTCTCCTATCCTAATTAGTTTGTATAAGCAACTGCTAAAACTGGAGTTGAGAAATGAAGAAGGGTAGTTTATCATTCTATTTAGCCCTCCAAAATAACATCTGACTTACAATCTTCCATGAGTAATACCAAACCTCATGAGCATTTACCACTAGAAGAATGAAAATAGCTATTGACAACTGTATTTAGTCTTGTTTAAGGGAGAAAAAATAGTTGTCCTTCAGTAATTAAAAATTTAAACTAAATATGGTTGCCCATCAGTAGGGGTGAAAACGGGTTGGTTTAAGTCTGATATGGATTGGATCGGATACGGATGGAAAAATCTTATCCGATCCGGATCGGGATACAGATACATATAGGAGTATAGTAAAATATTCGGATTTCGATCTAGATATGGGTAGTCTATTAAGAAAATATCTAGATCCAGATAAGGATATGAGTATAACTAATATTATCAGATACAGATTTGGATAACAGATATCTGTTTTCTCGCTATTTAAATACCCAACTCATCTATTACACCATAGCCCTACCCTCTCCATCTCCCCCAAATCCCAATTGAGCATGTAGCCACCTCCCCCCCCAACTCCAAAGTCTCTCCTTGGCGTCCTCACCATCACTAATCACCGAACGTCATCACCTCCTCAGTCACGGCGTCACCAACCTCGCCTCCTCCGATCCCTCCTCAAGCTCGACGGCTTGCTAACCTAAGCTCTCCACCACCATCGCATCTCTACTGTGACAAAGCTCCGCTTCCATCACCATTTTGTTGCTTCACCAAGCTTATCCTCCCTCCTCTAGCTCGCCGTGATCAAGCTCCACCACCATCACCACTCCGTCACCATCACCAAGCTCTGTCACTTCACCAAGCCCTGCCTCCTCCCTCCTCGAGCTCACCGTGACCAAGCTCCACTACGATACATTTAGTTAGGATCTTTTCTTACTGTATTAGTTATTTAATTTTATTAAAATAAAATTCCTGTAGTGTCGCGTTCGAATGCAGGAGGGGTCACGTTCGAATGCCTTTGCGAATGCCTGCATCAGGCTCACAGATACAGAGAACGCGTAATGCGTGTTCAAACGCGGTCGGGCGCATTCGAACACTTGCATCATTTTCGCACATACAGAGAACGCCTTTTGTGCATTCGAACATGATCGGGACCACGTGAACGTGCATTCTAAAACACTCCCGACCATGTGAATGTGGATAGTAGCCAAATTCATTATGCTATTGGAATATTAATTTTTTGTCTCTCAACTATCAAGCCACCCATCTTCTTTGGGATCTCGACCACTTCATTTCCTTTGTCTATATCCCTTAATCACATCCACCATCCACCTCCATCTCTATACCCATCCATAACCCTAACATCCACTCCACCCGTCTCCACCACCATCACCCACATTATTTCGTGTTTTCGTCCTAGTTGTAGTTTGAATTTGCAAATGGCATAAATACGAAAATTGTAGATTAGGAGTAAGAATCTAATCCACTTGATTTCATAATTTTCTTACTAAATGAGAATATCTGATGAATATTTTCTCACGATTGCGCGGACTGATTTCTTTAATAAATCCAGATCTTGAAGGAAACATTTCATAACCGACCTTTTGGTACAAGAACCCATCAATCTAGTATCAGAGCCGGGGAACCTCAGACCTCCATTAATGGTTGAAACAAGGAAGATGACATCAATAAAGAGACCTATGGAGAGCACACTGACAAGGGAAGACTCAATCCACGATGACCCTAACCGTGAGGCCGATTCCTTTGGAGCGACCACGGCAGGACCAAGTCAACCAACGTCCATGGTGTGAATATGGGCTTGGCGGATGAACTTAGGGGCATATTTCAAAATATTGCTGCATAGAGTTGACGTAATTCAAAAGGATCACAATGATTTAAAGGAATATGTCATCAACCGATTGAATTCGTCATCTCCTCGATGATGATCAGAGCTTCAAGAAGGACCAACGATGGGACCTCATCGAACCGATACCCCATAGGTCCAGGTGCATCATGTGAGTGTCAATGATTCCCTCTTACCTATTCCTACACATCATCCCCTACCTTAGTTACAAAATCCAAGATCGGTGGTGGTGAAACCCGAGAGGTGTGCGGTATCATTGCGCTTCATTGATGAGGAGGATTGGCACTTTGAGGATGAGGTTGATCCCTTTGGAGATGGCGATGGATGTGCTCGAGGATTTAGAGAAGGTGATCAACATGCACAAAGGTTCAGACCTAAACTAAGGATCTTTCGTAAACTCGACAATGCTATTCGGGGGAGAATCGCACGCTTGGACTTTCCAAAATTCTAAGACGGTGATCCAACGGATTGGGTGTTTCAAGTTGAACAATACTTTGATTGTCAAGGGACAGTGGAGGATACAAAAGTCCAAATGGCAAGCTTTCACCTCCAAGGAACGACATTGCATTGGTATAGATCGGTTATTTATAGAGGAGGATTTATCGGTTGGGCTAATTTTTGTAGGAGGATTATACACATATTTAGGACAGCGGCATATGAAGATTTTGCTGCCATATTAAGCAAGATGGTTTAGAGGACGATCGTATTAGAATACCAAGCAGAGTTTGAAAGAGTTAGTAGTTGTTGTGAGCCACCTTGGCTCAAACCGACATTGATGAGTACATTTATTTCAGGGCTACGAGAGGAGATACAAGAGGATGTTCGTGCTCTATGTCCTTCCACTCTTTAGGATGCCTTTGAGAAGGTTATGAGGATGGAGCAAAAGCATTAGGCTCTCAAGATGGCAGCAAAAACAAGTTGGGGCAACCGAGATGGGCGGTTTGCACCTAGAACGCCAGTTGGAAATTCTACAGGTTCAAAGACAATGGCTGCGAGTACTAGACCACAACCACCTTTGAGACATTCTTTTGATGTTAGAGGAGGCACAAAACCCTCCATTTGAACTCTCACACCTGCCTAGGTGGAGGAGCGAAGAGCGAAGGGCGTTTGCTTTTAATACGATGAATATTTCACCCCTGGTCATCGGTGTTCCAAACCGATTGGGAGTGTGATGCTCATCGACGGTCTCGAGGATGATGATGAGGTAGTTGATAATGGAGCATGTCCAGAGGAGGTCCATGAAGAGGTCGTTGAGGAGGGCGCGGAGGAAGATATCCAAGTTGAAATATCAATGCATGCATATTCGAATACTTCCGCATCGAGGACGTTACGAGTAGACGGACTTGTTAGAAAGCATTGTGTGCACATCCTCATCAATTCGGGGAGTACGACAACTTTCTAGATGAGAGGTTAGTGAGGAGATTGGGTTTGGATACTGAATCGACCACGGGATTTGACATGGCTATTGGAGACGGCACGAAGCTTAAGGCGGAGAGCTTGTGTTGCTGGGTCGGTATACGGGTGCAAGGACACGACATCATTGTGGACTTATATCTGTTGGCGTTGCGAGGAGCGAATATTGTCCTTGGCACTCAGTGGTTACAAAGTTTGTGTAAATGCCCCCGCCTGGCCCGGGCACGTGCATGCCTACGCGCCCACACAGCATGCCCGGCTCACACGACAAGATAGGCTGGGCCCACACATAGATACACTACTGTGCACATACAATCATGACATCATCAAATACTACTTGCTAACATATCCATGCTCACATAATCCAACGCCAAATAAATTACACTATCAACCAAATAAATCTATTAACATATGAATATCCAAGTCCATAATAATATACACTAGACCACTACATAATCTGATAGGACCCACACCGGCCACTACATAATATTCTCTCTTTTCTCTCTATCCTAATCTCCCTCCTCCCTCTTCACCAACCTACCACCTCTACCGTTGGCAAGGTCTCTCCTAACTTCTAATCTCCCTCGTCTATCGAGGCCTCCCTCTTCCTTGGGATCTCGACCACTTCTTCCCCTTCATCTTCATCACTTAAACAACATCTACCATCCATCCTCATCTCTATTATCATCCATAACCATAACATACACTCCACCCATCATCACCACCATCATCCGTACTATATTATATTTTTGTCCTAGTTGCAGTTCGAATCTACAAAGGGTATAAATACAAAAGTTGTAGATCAAGGAGTTACAAATCGATTTCACTTTGTTTCATAATTTTATTACTACGGGAGAATATTTGGTGAATATTTTTGTTCGATTATGCAGATTACTTTATATAATAAATCCAGATCTTGAAGTAATCGTTTCGTAGACCTATCATTGGTATCAGAGCTAGGCAAACCTCAGACCTCCATTAATAATTGAAATAAGGAAGATGACATCAATAAGGAGACCAATGGAGAGCACAGCGACCAGGGAAGACAACCCACGATAACCCTAACCGTGAGACCGATTCCTTTGGAGCTACCACGGTAGGATAGAGTCAACCAACGTCCATGGGTGTGAATATAGGCTCGGTGGATGAATTTAGGGGCATGTTTCAAATATTGCTGCATAGAGTTGACACAATGTAGAATGATCATAATGCTTTAAAGGAATATGCCATGAATCGATCGACTTTGTCATCTCCTCGATGACGATCGGTGCCTTAAGAAGGACCAGCGGTGGGACCTCACCGAACCGATACCCCACAAATTTAGGTGCGACATGTTAGTATTAATGATCCTCTTTTACCTATGCCTATACATCATTCCCCACCCCTATTTCAAAACTGAAGACCGGCAGTGGTGGAACACAAAAGGCGAGCGGCACTAGTGCACTTCGTCGATGAGGAGGATTAGCACTTTGAGGATGAGGTTGATCCCTTCGGAGATGGTGATGGATGTGCTTGAGTATTTAGAGATCCCTTAGAATATTTTATACACAATTGCCAATAATTAAAAACCTAACATTGTACAAGTAGAGTGGATTGGATTTGCCGACCATTCTAATCATCATTTGCTTGATCATCTTCATTTTCCCCATCATACTCATTCATATTTATGAGTATGATCAAAAGACAATTCTCGATGAGCTTCAAAATCTTAAGATTTATTATCTTCTTTTTAATCATTACAATTTATTTCCAATCTCTCTTATTAGCATGGAGGACTCATCAAAATATACATCTCGACTTGTGATTATCTTCTTTGTACTTGAATCCCATAATCTATAACATTTACTCCTTTGCTAGAGCCCATAAAGATACATTTTTTTAACCTTGAATCCAACTTGTTCGTTTGATGACTTGAAACAAATGCATATGCATTACAACCCCAAATCTTTAAATCTAAATAATCACTTAAATTTCAATATCAAACATCATTTGGAGTCTTTATCTCTAATGCAATTGAAAGAGAATGATTAATAAGAGAACAAGCCATTGATATGGCTTTTGCCCATAGCTCTTGCTATAAGTTAGATTGCTTAGCATATAGTGAACATGCTTCATAAGAGTGCGATTCATCCTTTCAATCAAGTCATTTTGTTGAGGAGTGTAGGCATTTGTTACAATCCGATCACATGGGTTAAGTCGAGTCAAGTCGAGTCGAATCAAGTTAGTTAGTTAGCTTTATCTTATTGTTTGAATTTCAAATAAATCAGATAATCCATATGTGGATCTGATATGTTACTAATCTTGTGCTAATCATTCAAGCTTCCCATCCGTCCCCATTTTTTTGTCTTGGACACCCACTTGCAACCAATTGCTTTTCCACATTTGGAAACTCAATTAAGTCCCAAGTCTTGTTACTACAAAGTGCTAATTATTTTTCTCTATAGCCCTTTTCTAATGGCTAGAATCAGCTCATTTCGTGGCTTCAATATAAGATATTAAATCTTTATTTTCAATAATTAAAGCACACAAAGTAATAGAATTTACATAGTTTTGATGCCACTTAGGAGCATGAACTTTTATTAAAGAATGTTGTATGAAAAACTCCTAGACACAAGTATTTATCTAAATATTAAGCAATGATATCATTCGTTCGCTTAAGTAAAAGTCCGTAGAAATATTAAGAACGAAAGCAGAGATGAACGCCAAGATTTTAACGTGGAAAACCCCAAACGGGAAAAAACCACGGATCCAAACTCGGATCAAAACCAATCACTAGAATAGTAGCAGTTACATGATTGACTTACAAAATAACCCGTTAATCCAAATGACTTTGTTCCTCTTAGTCTTGCTCGCTAGAACCCACGATTCACTGCTTCTCGTGATTGAAGTCCAACCTCAATAACCCTCGAAATTGATCTTTCATCTAGATAGCCCTTAAGATGAAAAATTAAGTTTTGTAGATGAGTGGAACCTTGTTAGTTAAAGAACCGATGTAGCCTCAAGAAGTCTCCTTCAATAATACTTCTTCAATAACCCTAGAGATAGGGCATCACAATCCTTATATATGATCTCCAAGATAGAGCCAAATCCAAGTCTTATCCATACTCACGAAAGTCCAAGATTTTCAAACTTCGTTGGTGTGTTCGAACGCGGCCCGGGTGCGTTCGAATGGCATGACTTGATCTTAGGTGCGTTCGAACGGGCCCGAGTGCGTTCGAACGCGACAACTTGAATTCTTCATGTTGCGTTCGAATGCGTTTGTGAACGCAGCTCTCGATCTGTGTAAACGCAGTACCCGCGTTCGAACGTATTTGTGAACGTAGCTCTCTGTCTGTGTGAACGCAAGTACTCGCGTTCGAACGCGTTTGTGAACGCGGTGTGAACTCAACAGTTTTTCTCCAATAATCTTACAATTCTTCAAACCAGAGATATTCTAAACTTTTATAAAACTCATATACATGTAAAAATACACTTAGAATATTTTGTACACAATTGCCAACAATTAAAAACCTAACATTGTACAAGTAGAGTGGATTGGATTTGCCGACCATTCTAATCATCATTTGCTTGATCATCTTCATTTTCCCCATCATACTCATTCATATTTATGAGTATGATCAAAAGACAATTCTCGATGAGCTTCAAAATCTTGAGATTTATTATCTTCTTTTTAATCATTACCATTTTTTTCCAATCTCTCTTATTAGCATGGAGGACTCATCAAAATATACATCTCGACTTGTGATTATCTTCTTTGTACTTGAATCCCATAATCTATAACATTTTACTCCTTTGCTAGAGCCCATAAAGATACATTTTTTAAACCTTGAATCCAACTTGTTCGTTTGATGACTTGAAACAAATGCATATGCATTACAACCCTAAATCTTTAAATCTAAATAATCACTTAAATTTTAATATCAAACATCATTTGGAGTCTTTATCTCTAATGCAACTGAAAGAGAATGATTAATAAGAGAACAAGCCATTGATATGGCTTTTGCCCATAGCTCTTGCTATAAGTTAGATTGCTTAGCATATAGTGAACATGCTTCATAAGAGTGCGATTCATCCTTTCAATCAAGTCATTTTGTTGAGGAGTGTAGGCACTTGTTACGATCTGATCACATGGGTTAAGTCAAGTCAAGTCGAGTCGAATCAAGTTAGTTAGTTAGCTTTATCTTATTATTTGAATTTTAAATAAATCATATAATCCATATGTGGATCCGATAATTTACTAATCTTGTGCTAATCATTCAAGCTTTCCATCCGTCCTCTTTTTTTGTCTTGGACACCCACTTGCAACCAATTGCTTTTCCACATTTGGAAACTCAATTAAGTCCCAAGTCTTGTTACTATAAAGTGCTAATTATTTTTCTCTATAGCCCTTTTCTAATGGCTAGAATCAGCTCATTTCGTGGCTTCAATATAAGATATTAAATCTTCATTTTCAATAATTAAAGCACACAAAGTAATAGAATTTACATAGTTTTGATGCCACTTAGGAGCATGAACTTTTATTAAAGAATGTTGTAAAAGTAGAGTGGATTGGATTTGCCGACAATTCTAATCATCATTTGCTTGATCATCTTCATTTTCCCCATCATACTCATTCATATTTATGAGTATGATCAAAAGACAATTATCGATGAGCTTCAAAATCTTGAGATTTATTATCTTCTTTTTAAGTGACAAGGATGAATGCAAGGCAATATAAGTCTTTTGATTCTTTTCCTTCAAATTTAGGCAATCTTGCATATTGTGTCCAAAGCCTTACAGACAAGACATTGAATTATTTCCCTTGTAATTTTGCTCTTAGGGCTTGAGTCTTTAGAAATTGGGACCTTGAGAGATTCATTTGGATTTTTGCTCATGTTTACATTTGTGCAAAACTTTAAAAATCTTTTCAGATTGTTACAAAAGTCATCATCTATACTATTTAACGAATTTCACAATCATTATAAAGTATGATAGATGATGGTCTTAAGGATCCATAGCAAATGCTTGAAAATAAGATGCAAAATAAATGCACACAATAGAAAAAACTAAATTTTCCCCAAAGCACAAGCTATGTGACGCAAACAGAGGTCGAAAGATGATATCAAAACAATATGAGGAATTATGATAAATACTTGTCATGCATTAAATTAAGCATAGGGATACATATGAACTAGAATGATTTAAGATATGGAAAATAAGAAACAAACTAGACCAAATAAATGAAAGTGAATGAGTTCATTCCAAAGCCCAAAAATGATATATAACTCTATAGGAAATTAACACAAACACTAATGTGCACAAACATTTTTTTGATTTGTTGAACATACAAATTTCCCACACTTCTAGCTGTATTCGTCACCTTCCAAACAAACCACATGCTATTAAAAGCATATCCTAGTAGTTCTTACAAAAGGTTGGTGTCTAGGTAGGCCACCCAATCGTCCAAGGAAGTTGTTAGATATTCTAGATGCATTCCTAAAGTGCTGGCAAACTAGAAGGCTTTCGTAAACTAGCAGGAGATGAGAAGATGGTCAACTATTTCTTGGCTACTCATGCGAGAGTGCACACCTCGTCAATTTACAACAGTCTTTTGCTGAGGATCGCTCGAACTAGGATCGCACCCATTAGGCAACACCAGACAAACACCTTGACGTGTGAAATAGTTTGTCTTTTCCATACCACCTTCCTGAGATTTGCAGCTTGTTGGCCAGAAGACGAGGCCTCCCAAGCACCTTCAGCTAGGGCAGCATAGGTAGATCTTGAGTTGAAATTGCCATTATATGTGGCTGTTCAAAGTAGTCGATCACCTGTTTCCATTGAGGCTAGACTTGGAAACAGGTCTATAATAGCTCTCAGGACCTTCTCTGGGAATAAATGGTATAGTAAGTTCATGTCCCACCTTGCTTCATGCTTAATGATTAGATTTTCGACCTTTGTGATGTGGTCAGGGAGGGTGACTTTGCTGAGATTAAAAGTTGGTAACCAAAGGTCTTTAGGGATGGATACCGTGCTTTCGTTTCCTTTCTCATATCAAATCATTCTCTTCAAATCCTTGTGGCTTTTCAGATTAGAGTTCCAGGACCAAGATGCAGTTCTAATGCGTTTCCCCAACAAAACAAGCACTTTGAGAGATACTTCTTCCTTGGAAGATTTGCCCAGATACTATCCTTCTTATTAGGAAGCCATCATGCAAGACTAATAATCAGAGCTTGATTGACAATCTTTATACTTCTAATACCCAATCCATCATTCATGCATGGACAGCAAAGGAGACTCTATCTAGGTTCTTCTTGTTGCTGGAGAATTCCCAACAAAAGTCACTCATGAGAGCGTTGAGCATTTTGAGAAGGGATTTCTGAAAAAGGATGTTTAACATGAAGTATATTGGAATGTCATGACGAAGTTTTGATGAGGACCAATCGATCAAGATGAGATAGATGTCTCGCCTTCCATCTCGCCACCAATCTTTGAGCTTGTCCAACACAAATAAGTAAGCTTTACATTTTGAACGAGGGAGAACTAGAGGATTTTCGAGATATTTGTCTTCTCCCTCCAATAGTTTGACTCTTAGAGTTGAAATTATTTGGCTTTTCATATCGTTGTTACCTTTTGGGCTTAAAAAATTGCCGATTTGTTGTAGTTTTCCAAAAACTTTGTAGTAGTAGTTAATGACTACCTTAAAATTTTGTGGCATAATTGTGTGTAGAGTTGCTAAAGAGGAGCAAGTCATCAGCAAACATGAGATGGGTAAGAGGAGGAGCATTTCTAGAAATCTTAATCCTTGTAGGCCTCTTCAGCTTTAGTTCATTATTTAGAAGGATAGATAGGATATTACAGCTTATGATGAAAAGCTACGGGGATAATGGACAACCTTGCCTGAAACCTCTTAAGGGAGAAAACCACCCATCTATACTTCCATTCGCATCTATGGTTAGGCTGGTAATTGATATTTATATTTTTTCCATTTAGTTTAATTTGTTTTTGATTGCATGTTTCCATTTTGGAATAAATTTCTATGTTTGCATTGTTCAATATTTTTTGGCTTTGGATTCTCTTTACTAAAAGGAATCTCGAGAGCAACTGCATATGAAAATGTGTTATCAATAATAATTTTACTTCCATCCATTCTTTCTCCTAGACATTTAGATCTCATAATTTTTAGTTACCCATTTTTCTTCAGGAGGTATATGTTACAAACCAGATCTGGAACGATCTGGACATAATGGATCTCTTTTCACAAGAATCCAACATCTGGATGAAAAGATATTAATAAAATAGTGGAGCATAATTAAATAGGGCAGAATGGTAATTAACTAACGTTGCGGCAGTCGTCGTAGGATAGTGGATGGCTAAAGGTGGTGGTGGACAGCCATAAATAGGGTGGCTACTAGTGGTGGAAGGTGGATAGGTTCACGTGATTTATTATATAGAAAAAAAAACATAAATCTCATTGATAGGAAAATTCATAGAAAAACTATAAGGGACCTGAGTAAGCGCCAGGGTTAAGGATGCCTAGAGTAATGATTATAGTCGCTGATATATGATATCTCGTGACCCATGACCGACGTCAGTTGAGTTTGTACGCATAGATAATCAGACAACTGCCGTTCGCTAGAGCATACGTGTGGCAAGTTACCCCCATGTGATTTCTACTAACTGGTGGGGTACCCAATTTGGATAGATTTTGATATACCCTTAGCTTATGGCAAGGTATGATGATAATTGAGATACTCTTAGCATATAGTAGGGTATGCTTTAAGCCTACAGGCAAGATGTTCATATTAGGTACCGAGTGTTGATCGTGCATAGTAGTCTAGTATGATGATGTTATTCAGAGTTGATATTGATGACTGCGATATTGAGAAATGCACATGGTTTCATTATCATATAATATATCTAATTATCGAGTAGTCATTATGCATCATATGTGGTTGCATTTGATATCATAGTATAGTCATGGTTGACATGCATCATATATGTCATATTTGATAGAATTATAATGATGGTATGCCATGGAGATTTATTTATATATTATCAAAAATTAAATATTTAATTAGTTAGGACATGATATCCAACTATATATTTATATATTATTGATGATACATTTATATACTCATTCATGACATATTCTTTCTTATTCATATTATCTAGTACATGATTTATTCTCTATTTGACATCATTAATTCGAGGTAAAGTCTATTCACTGAGTCTTTTGCTCATAACTCTCTTTATTTCTTTTCTAAACCCCTCAAATATGTGACACGTGATAGCAACTTGAGAAATCATGAGAAGATATTTAAAGCGATGATGAAGTGAGCTATAGATGATAGTTTATATAGAAATTGAGTTATATCATTATTTGATATTTATACTCCATTGTATTAGATGATGATGATGATTTGTATAATACATGTTGGATTTTACGTACTCGTGTATTAGTGATTTTAGTTGTATCTTGATGGTTTGTCATGGCTTATGTGGGTCCTACCATATTATGTAGTGGTCCAATGTATATTATTATGGACTTGGATATTCATTTGTTAGCAGGTTTATTTGGTTGATAGTATAATTTATCTCTGAGATGGATTATCTTAAGTATATGTGTATATGTGCGTGACGGGCCTCGCCTGTCCTATCGTGTGCTGTGTGGGCGCATGGGCGTGCTCGTGCTTGGGCCGTGCAGGGGCGTCACACTTGGATTACTAAAATTTTTTTTACTACCTCCACATATGCAATCCGAGCCACCTCACAAGTTTGTAACCAACCACGCTCAATGAATAAGCTCGCAATCCCCAACGATGCAAAGTTAGATAATACTATTGGCCTCTCACATATCACCAGTCATGACCCAAAATTATGTTTGTACTTTTCTACTACAGTCAATGTCGGAAACTTTTGTGGGGAAGATGATAACAAAGAAGAGGTATTTGGCCTCTTGGAAGAGACTGCTTTTCTAGGCATTCTAGAGAGAAACAAAGCCATGCATAACATTCAAAACATACCTTAAAAATTTTCACGTCTAGAAGAGAATCACCAAGAAAAAAAATCCAAGGAACCATGAAACCCAAATTGAAATCCATATTCCACTCCAAATAAACATGTTTATCACATTCAATCGCTCAAAGAACATCAATGTAAAAACTCAATCATGACAAAGCTTGAAAATGCATGAAGTAAAACCAAGATCAAGTTGCTAATTTGAAGAAAAAAATGAGAATACCATTTTTTTCTAATCTCTATTATTATCATGGAGGACTCATCAAAATATACATCTCGACTTGTGATTATCTTCTTTGTACTTGAATCCTATAATCTATAACATTTTACTCCTTTGGTAGAGCCCATAAAGATACATTTTTTTAACCTTGAATCCAACTTGTTCGTTTGATGACTTGAAACAAATGCATATGCATTACAACCCTAAATCTTTAAATCTAAATAATCACTTAAATTTCAATATCAAACATCATTTGGAGTCTTTATCTCTAATGCAACTGAAAGAGAATGATTAATAAGAGAACAAGCCATTGATATGGCTTTTGCCCATAGCTCTTGCTATAAGTTAGATTGCTTAGCATATAGTGAACATGCTTCATATGAGTGCGATTCATCCTTTCAGTCAAGTCATTTTGTTGAGGAGTGTAGGCACTTATTACGATCCTATCACATGGGTTAAGTCGAGTCAAGTCGAGTCGAATCAAGTTAGTTAGTTATCTTTATCTTATTGTTTGAATTTCAAATAAATCAGATAATCCACATGTGGATCCGATATGTTAGGAATTTTTACTCCTATAAATAGGAGTGAACGTGTTTGATAATTATCATTGAAGGAATCTGATTTTAGCTAAGTTATTAATTTTTTTCTTATCTTTTATCGTAGCCGTTAAATTATCTTTATTTTTATATGAGTAGATCATAACCGTAAAAATTCAAGCATCCAAACCCTAGCCACCATCTTCCTCTAGTAGCCACCCTATCTTACGGTTGTCCACCACTCTCTGACAACCGCCGCAATATCGATTAATTACTATTCTACCCTACTTCGACCTTGCTCCACTATTTTAACCATAACATTTCATCCGGATCCCTGATTGACTTCATTGCAAAACCATTAGATCCGGAACTTCCGAGATTACTACCTTTCAAAATCTTAGGATCATCCTATGAATGAATCGTTCTAGATCTAGTTTGTCACTGTTATAATATCTTGTAATTTCCTTCTCTTTGCAAAATTTATTAAACTTCATATATATAGACTCTACACCGTTATCCGTTTGAAGAACCTTAATGCATTGACTTGCATAGACTTTTCTATTTTTGCTTGGAAGTTCTTAAAAGCATAAAACATATTATTCTTAGACTTGAGAGTCTTGATCCACACCTTTTTTGAGAAATCATTAATAAATATTGTAATATAAAGTGCACCCCTCTAGGAAGCTATCGGAGAAGGACCCTACACATCTGAGTGAATATAATCAAGTATACCTTGCTTGTATGTTTCTTTAGCTTGAATACTCTACTACGATGTTTTTCATAAATATAATCCTCACATTTACCTCTTCATTAACGATAGCGCTTCCTAATAACTTATATAAATTTCCAACCTGGATTCTCTTCATTACAACTAGAGCCTGTTTATAAACATTAATAACTCCACCTCGCCTGATGAATTTTTAACCATTCACATCAAGAGATGGAGATATTAAACTTTTTCTTCAATTTCACTACATGCCTTCAATCCTTCTAATAGAGCTCGTAGATTATAAGAATGAGAAAAGTTTCTGACCATAAGAGACAAGGCCACCATCTCCTCCTCAAATAGCCAAATAAGAAGATTATGTTCAAGACCTTGAACACTAATAGTATCCCTTTAACTCAAGAAAACCCAAAACTCAAGCTCTCTCGCCCTCTTTCTTTCTCTCTTAATAAAACCCAAGTCCTAAAAGAGAAAATCCTCTCTATCTAGACATCAAGAAGGGGATGGGTTAGAAAACCCTATTATAAATTTTGTGTAACAACCTATCCTAAAAAAAAAAAATTTAAGTTCTGTTATGGGCACGACGTGACCGACCACAGTATGACCAACCTCGTGCCCATGCAACTGAGCGCAGCATGGGGGTGCCACTCACCCCCTAGCATTGCCGCAGCCATTCGGCTGCAACCAGCTGGCCGCGCTGAGCCCCAGCACCGCCACAACCGCTGCCAAACCCCCCATCGCCTCTCTCTCCCTCTAAATCTCTCTTTCTCTCTCTCATTTATTCAGTCTCTCTCTCTCTCTCTCTCTCTCTCTCTCTCTCTCGACATCGGCCTGCAGCCGCCACCGCCACCGCCGCCGCCGCCTCCATTGACACGGTGAGGCTCCTCTCTCTCTCTCTCTCTCTCGCACGCGCGCGCGCTCGCTCGCTCGCTTGCACTCTTGAGCTCGGGCTTGCCGAAGCTGAGCTGCCGGCGAGAGGCCGGCCGCGGGCTGGCCACCAGCGGCCGGTGCCCTTCCCGCTGGTGCCAAGTCCTCCTCCTCCCTTCCTTTATTCCTCTCCTCTTCTTCTTCTTCCTTCTTTCTTCTTTCTCTTTCTTCTTTTTCTTTCTTCCTTCTTCTTCCATTCTTCTTCTTTCTTAGCCCCTTCCTCTGCTTCTAAAACAATGTTAGGCTTGGCCCAAAGATCAGAGTTGTAAGCGGTCTTCGGGCCGAGCCCAAAGACTGGTGACATTATTTTTATTATCTACTTTATTTTATGTTTGTTTATTTATTTAATTAGGTATTACTTTCTTAATTAATGCAGATAAATTATTTAGACATTAATTATTTTAATAATAATGTATATTCTTCAACATGATGATTATTAATTATAATTAGTATAATTAATGATTAACTAGGTTATAAACTATTATGCATAAATATAGGTAATACTTGTTTTTATTTAGTTATGTATTTATATTTTTATTAGATTAATAGATAGTGTTGTAAATTATAATTATTAGATTTATGTACTGATATTCATAATATATGCAATTTAAGTGATCTTAACAATTTATTATATACCACTGTGTGTAGAATAAGATACTAGTCTTATTAATTAATTAATTAATTAATTATTTTGCATAATTAAGTAAATACTATATAACTTCTAATTAATCAAAATAGACTAAGAATTATAAATTTATTATTAATAGATCTTATTTATACTTATATCTCATTTATAATTATATATTTAGAATATTATAAATAAAAAGAAACAAACCTTTCTCCTAATGTTATAACTAGCATTTTATGATAATAGTATGTTATAGTATTTGAATCATACCTATAATGTGAATCTAGTTATGTACAAAATAAAAGAAGTGATTTTAAACCTAATGAACCTTTATATTATGCTTGAACTAATTCTAATTGGATAAACGACTAATTAATATTACTTGAATATTTTCAGATCTCGAACCCCCTTATGTGAGGCCCCGTGGACCTTACTAGCAATGAGTTGTCACTCGGTTGATTAGCGGATGTGAAGGATATGTGTATTGGGTCTTCTGATTAGACTGTGTGTAGTCTTATTCCCTTATTCCCTAGACGCCTTTCTCGAATTAGGATATATTAAATATTATGTACATGCATGTTTTAACCTCTAACATGATTATATGACTTTATCTAGAGATGATTTAAGTCAAGCATATTTTATCATGCATTTAATTAGGCTGATCCGAGATATGAGTACATTGGTGATATATAGAGATGATTGGAGATGATTATACTGTTATGATTTTATGATTTTATATCGAGATGATCTCTATCATGAGTGTGCATGACTAGCAGGAGTGTGATGGTGCATGACTAGCAGGAGTGTGCATGACTAGCATGATCTCTATCATGAGTGTGATGGATGAGGTTGATCCCTTCGGAGATGGTGATGGATGTGCTTGAGTATTTAGAAAAGATGATCAACATGCACAAAGGTTTAGACCTAAACCAATGATTTTTCGTGAACTTGACAATGCTATTTGGGGGAGAACCGCACGCTTAGATTTTCCAAAATTCTAAGGCGGTGATCCAACAGATTGGGTGTTTCAAGTGGAGCAATACTTTGATTGTCAAGGGACAGCGGAGGACACAAAGGTTCAGATGGCAAGCTTTCACCTCCAAGGAACAGCATTGCATTGGTATCGATCGGTTATTCGTGGTGGAGGATTTACCGATTGGGTTGACTTTTGTAGAAGGATTATACTCAGATTTGGGATAACGACATATGAAGATTTTGCTGTCACTTTAAGCAAGATGGTTTAGAGGACGACCATATTGGAGTAACAAGCGGAATTGGAAAGAGTTAGTAGTCGTTGTAAGCCACCTTGGCCCGAACCGACATTGCTGAGTACATTCATTTCAAGGCTGCAAGATGAGATACAGGTAGATATTTGTGCTCTTTGTCCTACCACTCTAGAGGAAACTTTTGAGAAGGCCGTGAGGATGGAGCAAAGGCAAGCTCTCAAGATGGCAGTAAAAATAAGTTGGGGCAACCATGATGGACAGTTTGCACCTAGAACGCCGGTTGGAAATTCAGCCGGTTCAAAAATAGCGGCTGTGAGTACTAGAACACGACCACCTTTGAGATCTTCTTCCAATGTTAGAGGAGGCACAAGACGCCCCATTCAAACTCTCACACCTGCCCAGGTGGAGGAGCGAAGAGCGAAGGGCCTTTGCTTTCGATGCAATGAATGTTTCACCCCTGGTCATCGGTATTCCAAACCGATCGGGAGTGTGATGCTCATCGACGGTCTCAAGGAGGACGATAAGATTGTTGGTGGTGGTAGACGAGCCCGACCGTTCACAAATGTGTTCAAATGCGCCCCCCACAGTGTTCGATCGTGACTAACAAAAAAATTATTTTAATGAAAATAAATAACTAATGTAATAAGAAAAGATTCTAACTAAGTGTATCAGCCCACCATGCTTCCCCCGCCTTGTCCTCAAGGTAAAAAGTTGGGGAAACACTTCAAAATATCCATCTCCAACTCCCATGTCGTCTCATCGGATGGCTTGCCAAGCCACTCAACTAGAATCTCCATTTCTAATCTGGTACCATGACATCGTCGACGCCTAGGAAGTACATGAACTGACTCTACGATCTCTATCTCCTGCAATGACTCCGGTAGAACTGATCCAACGATCTCATGATCTCCAATTTGCTCCTCAAGCAATGAAACATGAAAGACAGGATGTACTCTCGACCCCTCCGGCAGCTCCAAAAGATATACAATTGGACCAATAAGCTTTAACACCCAAAACGGACCGAAGTAGCGATGTGCTAACTTCTGGTTTCACATCGGACGCAAGGTCACCTAATAATACGGTTGCACCCTCACGAACACCAACTGTCAATGTCCAACTCCTGCTCCCTATGGCTACGATCATAAACTTGCTTCATGCGATTTTGAGCAAGTTTAAGATGGGCACGCAACCTCCTCAATGTGGCATCTCTATCCATCAAAGCTAAGCCCACCTCATCATAAGCACGTAATGTCGGAGCCGTGCGTTCATGCACCTCCTCAAATAGAGTCATGTCAATGCTACTTTGGTAGGCGGTGTTGTAAGATCATTCTGCCCACGGTAAGAACTCCAACCATCGTCTTGACATCTCTCCAGTAAAGCACCTCAAGTACTGCTCAATGCCTCGATTAATCACCTCAGTTTAGCCGTCCGTCCATGGATGGTAGGCCAAACTAAAGTTCAATCGAGTCCCCTATAATAATATCAGGTCAGCCCCAAGAATCCTCGCAATCCTGTGGTGGTAGTAGGAATAGGCCAAGCTGTCATGCATGCCATCTTTTGAGGATTCGCCGCTATACATTCCTGATACACTTAGTTAGGATCTTTTCTTATTGCATTAGGTGTTTATTTTTATTAAAATAAAATTCCTGTAGGTCGCATTCGAACACAGGTGGAGTCGCGTTCAAACGCCCTTGTGAACGCATGTGAACGCCTTGTGAATGCCTTGTGAATGCCCGCGTTTGTGAACGCCTTGTGAACGCTGACGTTCGAACGCCTTGTGAACGCTTGTGTCGCGTTCGCAAATCCTGAGAAGGGGCTTTTTGAGTGCGTTCGAACGCGATCGGGCACGTTCGAACACGATCGACTAGAATCCTCTAGAATTAGGGTTTTATATTGTTTTAGGATTCCTGATTTCTTGCCTCCTATCTTCTCTCTAGACTCCTCCCTCCTCCCTCTTCACCATCTTTCTACCTCTACCGTTGGCAAAGTTTCTCTTCGCTTCTAATCTTCCTTGCGTGTCGAGTCACCCCTCTTCTTTGGGATCTCGACCACTTTATTCCCTTCGTCTACTTCCTTTAATCACTTCTACAATTCACCTTCATCTCCATACCCATCCATTACCCTAACATCCACTTCACCCATCACCACCACCATCACCCACGTTATTCTGTGTTTTCATCCCTGATACAATTCAAATATATGAAGGGCATATAAAAATTGTAGATTAGGAAGTTATGGATCCAACCCAATTTGTTTTGTAATTTTCTGACTACCGGAGAATATCTGATGAATATTTTTCTACGGTTGCGTGGACTGTTTCCAACAATAAATTCAGATCTTAAGGAATTATTCCGTAGCCAATCTTTTGGTTCTAGATCCTATCAATTTGGTATCAGAGCCTATGATTTGGTAACAAAGTTTATCAATTTGGTATCAGAGTAGGTGAACCTCAGACCTCTATTTATGGTTGAAACAAGAAAGATGACATCAACAAGGAGACCTATGGAGAGCACATCGATAAGGGAGGACTCAATGCACGATGATCATAACCGTGAGGCTGATTCCTTTGGAGTGACCACGGCAGGACCGAGTCAACCAACGTCTATGAGTTCGAATATGGATGAACTAATAGCATGTTCTAAACATTGTTGCATAGAGTTGACAACATACAAAAGGATCACAATGAATTCAAGAAATATGTCGTGAATCGATTGGGTTCGTCATCTCCTCGACGACGAACGGAGTTTCAAGAAGGACCAGCAGTGGAACCCCATAGAACCGATACCCCATAGGTCCAGGTGCATCATATGAATGTCAATGATCTCCTCCTATCGTGGCCCGAACGTACATTGATGAGTACATTTATTTTAGGGCTGCGAGAGGAGATATAAGAGTATGTTCATGCTCTATGTCCTACTACTCTTAAGGAGGCCTTTGAGAAGGCCGTGAGGATGGAACAAAAGCATAGGGCTTTAAGGATGGCAGCGAAAAACAATTAGGGTAATCAAAATGGGTGGTTTTCACCTAGAACGCCGACTGAAAATTCGTGATTTCAAAAACAAGCGGCTGCGACTACTAGACCACGACCTCCTTTGAGACCTTATTCTGACATTAGAGGAGGCACAAAACCCCCCGTTCGAACTCTCACACCTGCCTAGGTGGAGGAGCAAAGAGTGAAGGGCCTTTGCCTTCGATATGATGAGCGTTTCAAACCGGTCATCGATGTTCTAAGCAGATCGGAAGTGTGATGCCTATCGATGGTCTTGAGGAGGATGATGAGATTGATGATGATGGAGAGTGTCCAGACGAGACCCATGAGGAGGCCGTTGTGGAGGGCATGGAGGAAGATATCCAAGCTGAAATATCGATGAATGCATATCCGGGTACTTCCGCACAGAGGACATTACAAGTAGATGGACTCGTTAGAAAGCATTGTATCCACATCCACATCGATTCGAGGAGGTTAGTAAGGAGATTAGCTTTGGATGCCGAACCGACTACGGGGTTTGACGTTGCTATTGGAGACAGCACGAAGCATAGGGCGGAGAGCTTGTGCCGCCAAGTCGGTATACGGGTGCAGGGACACGACATCATTGTTGACTTATATCCATTGGCGTTGCGAGGAACGGACATTATCCTTAGTGCTCAGTGGTTACAAAATTTGGGACCCATCACATTTGATTTCCGGAGCATGTGAATGAAATATAAACAAGGAAACAAAGAGCCAGCCCAAATTGCAGCCTCAACCCCTTCTCCGGCCGCGATGCGGACCCCTCCGGCCCTGTAGACCTTCCCAAATGCCGCTGCCACGTTGGAACCGCCTGCAATAGTGTCCATGAGATCAACTTCCCCACCACGGTGGGAGTTAGGGCCGAAAACCCTAGCTTCCCACCAGCGGCTGTCCAGACACTCACGGCCCCAACCGCCATGACTGGTCTCTTCCACGAGGCCCTTGCACTCAAGCCCAGGCTGCCTTTAGTGTCGATATTGGCTAGAAGACCGCCAGCCACGACGGTCCATGTTGCAGCAAATCTGCGGCTAGTGGCCGCAGGTCCGACGCTCCCACGGCCACCGACGACCACGCCTGGCTTCCTAGGGCTGACTGCTTGCCAGTGGTGGCCGTCCCAGCCGCCGACGATTGTCAGGTGGCCAAACTCGACAGCTAGAACCGCCGAAAGCTACCTCTACGTCGGGGTAGCTCCATCGCAATTTTCTGCCGCCACTGGTCCATTGCAGTGGGAACTCTGGTCCCTTCCGCAGCCGTCGAAAGTTGGTGGACTGGCCGACGGCACACCAGGACTGCCACTGCAACAGCTCGAGCCCGAGCTCGAGTTTGGCCCTCCACTACTGCTCACCGCCATTCCACCGTCGCGAGGACAAGCTAGGGTCGACTATCGGAGATCCTCGACCGAGCCTAGCCTTCGCTACCCCCCATGCACCATGTGGCGGCTCCCATAGGCCGAATTCCAAATTCAGCCCTAGGGTTAGTTTATTAGAATGAAGGAGATGAAGCGCATGTTTTTCGAGGCAAGCCAAAGTTTCGCGAACCAGTTTGGAACCCATGAACAAGACCCTAAGCACGAGTACAAGCCGGAGGATGAATGGTGGAATGAAGCGGTGGGCCCGCGTCGTCAGATTGAGCGCAGCCCGGGGGCGACATGAGCTAAACCCGTTGGCCTATGACCCACGAGACCAGCCTCGACCCCGAGGTCACTTTGCCCGTGATGACAGACCACATTTTGGGATTCAAGCTCGGACCGTCAAGCTTAATTTTTCAAAATTTTCTGGAGGAGACCTGCTAGATTGGACCTATCTAGCAGAGCAGTTTTTCACCTACCATGGCACGCCCGACCACCAGAAGGTCCAGCTAGCCTCATTTTATTTTGAGGGCGTGGCGATTAGGTAGTATTAGTCGGCTGAGCGGACTCGACCATTTGAGTCTTGGCAGGACTTTGCGGATGCAATTTGTACTCGATTCAGTCCGACCTAGTACGAGGACTTTCAAGCCATGTTGACTAAGTTGACTTAGTCAACAACAGTTCGAGCTTATTGGGAGGAGTTCAAGCGGATATGCAACCGAGTCACTAATTGGTCTGACTTGGCCCTAAAGAGTACCTTCATTAGTGGGCTTAGGTCTGATATTCAAGTTGAGGTCAATGCTTTGAGGCCCACTACTTCTGAAGAGGCCTTCTCCTCAGCTGTTCTGATGGAATCCAAGTTGGATCAACTGAATCGATCCCGCAAAGAAGAGAGAAGAAAGGCGGCCCAAGCCCACGGCCCACTAGAGATGGCATTTGTCCCGATTCAGACTGCACCAACGGCTCAACCTAATTGATAGATGATCACACGCCGCTTTGTACCCAACGACTTGGAAGAGCGCCGAAGAAAATACTTGTGCTTTTACTGTGATGACCGATTTACCCCGGGTCATAGATGCAAGCTCCATCCAGCCCACGTCATGTTCCTAGGCAGACTCGAAGAAGATGAACCCTAATTCACTGATTGGCACGACAAATTATATGAGTACAAGGATGTGAGAGACTAGTCACCTTGAGGACAAGGTGTCGGAAGTGTGGTGGATTGTTACGATCCGACCACATGGGTTAAGTCGAGTTAAATCGAGTCGAGTCAAATTAGTTAGATTTATCTTTCAATTTTAAATTTCAAATAAATCAGATAATCCACATGTGGATCTGATCTGTTAGGGATTTTACTCTTATAAATAGGGGTGGACATGAGTTGATAAGGAGCATTGAATTGAGAGAAATCTGAGTTTAGCCAGTTATTATTCTCATCCTTATCTTTTTACATTAACCGTTGGATTGTCTTTATCTTCATAGGAGTAGATCATAACCGTAGATCCCCTTCAAGCATCCAAACCCTAGCCACCTCCTACCTCCAACAGCCACCCTACTACACGACCGTCCACCACCACCCTTGGCCGTCCACCACCCTTCGACGACCGCCACAACATCGTAAATTACCATTATGCCCTCCCTGACCTAGCTCCACTATTTTATTTTCATCTTTTCATCCCGACCTTTGATTTAGGTGAAACTAGAGTCATTAGAACCCTTAACTCACGAGGTTACTCTACCTAAATTTTTATAATCATCCTATAGGCAGATCATTCCAGATCTGGTCCATAACATTGATATCAAAGCCGACATTCCCCGGAAGATGGTAAACACGAATAGCCGATCTATACCAATGCAATGCCATTCCTTGGAGGTGAAAGCTTACCATATGGACCTTTGCATCTTCCGCTGTATCTTGACAATCAAAGTATTGTTCCACTTGAAACACCCAATCCCTCAGATCACAGCCTTAGAATTTTGGGAAGTTCAAGCATGCGGTTTTCCCTCAGATAGCATTGTTGGGTTTGCGAAAGATCCTTAGTTCAGGTCTGAACCTTTGTGCTTATTGATCTCCTTCTCTAAATCCTTGAGCACGTCCATCACCATCTCCGAAGGGATCAACATCATCTTCTAAGTGCCACCAATCCTCTTTATCGACGAAGCGCATCGGTGCCGCATGCCTCTCAGGTTCCACCACCGTCAGACTTGGGTTGTGTATCGGAGGTGGGGGATGATGTGTAGGAATAGATAAAAGAGGATTGTTGATATTAACGTGTCGCACTTGGACCTGTGGGGTATCGATTCGTTATGGTCCCACCACTGGTCCTTCTTGAGACACCGATCTTCGTCGAGGCGATGACGAAGTCAATCGGTTCATGACATATTTCTTTAAAGCATTATGATCATTCTGCATTGCGTCAACCCTATGCAGCAATGTTTGGAACATGCGCCTAAGTTCATCTACCAAACTCATGTTCACACCCATGGACGTTGGTTGACTCGGTCCTGCCGTGATCGCTCTGAAGGAATCATCCTCACGGTTAGGATTATCGTGGATTGAGTCTTCCCTTATCGGTATGCTCTCTATTAGTCTCATTGTCGATGTCATCTTCCTTGTTTCAACCATTAATGAAGGTCTGAGGTTCGCTTGGCTCTGATACCAATGATAGACTACAGTACCAAAATATATGCTGTGATACCAATGATAGACTACAGTACCAAAATATAGGCTGTGATACCAATGATAGGTTACGGAGCAATTCCTTCAAGATCTGAATTTTTTATAGAAAGTAGTCTGCACAACCGAAAGAAAATATTTACCAAATATTTTCTCGTAGTCAGATAATTATGAAACTAAATGGAATCGATCCTTAACTCTCTGATATACGTTTTTTGTATTGCACCCTTTATAGATTTGAACTGCAATTGGGACAAAATTATGATTTAGTGTGGATGATGGTGGTGGTGATGGGTGGAGTGGATGTTAGAGTTATAAATGTTAATGGAGATGAGGGTGCATAGTAGATGTTGTTTAAGTGATGAAGACGAAGGGGGAGAAGTGGTCGAGATCCCAAGAAAGAGAGAGGACTCGACAAACAAGGGAGATTAGAAGTTAGGAGAGACCTTGCCAATGGTAGAGGTGGTAAGTTGGTGAAGAGGGAGGAGGGAGATTAAGATAGAGAGAATAGAGAGAAAATAGAAGGCAAGAAACCAATAATCCAATAGCATAATAATTTTGGCTTCCATCCACACATTTATAGAGGTTAGCCAACAAGCCAAAATAATAATGATTAACCCTAATTCTAGAAGATTCCCGTCGATAGCGTTTGAAAGCGCCCGATCGCGTTTGAACGCACAAAAGGCATTCTCTGTCGATGCGAACACGATGTAGGCGTTCGAACGCCACGTTCGAATGCGTATTTCACATTCCCTATTTTTGCGAACCTGATGCAAACGTTCACAAATGCATTCAAACGCACCCCCAACCGCATTCGAATGCAATCTACATAAAATTTATTTTAATAAAAATAAATAACTAATGCAATAAGAAAAGACTCTAATCAAGTGTATCAATTTCTCACCTCCTAACCTTTCAGTTCTAGTCGGTCCCATTAAATCCATATGAACAAGGTCCAAGGGTTTCTTAGTAGCAAGATAATTAGTTTTCTTATGAGCAGACTTGACTTATTTTCCTATCTTATGAGGACCACAGACGGTTTTAGAATGAGTGGTCAATTTAAAGATTCCTCTAAGAACCTTAATTTTTGACAATCTAAGAAGATCCTTGTGATTTACGTGACCTAGCTTTTGATGTCACAAATCAGTTTCATCAAGATAAGCAAAATTACAGCTCAATCTATTTGTAGTACCAATGCAATAGTAGTTATAAGAGGTTCGAATACCTCAAATTACCATTTTGCCTTGTTTGTCAAGAATCATGCACTTATTGCTCGAAAAGCATACCTCATGGTCATCAACGTAGATTTGACTAATGCTCAACAAATTTGCCTTTAGCCTTGCAACATATAAAACATTGTCAAGTTTAGGAATACTCGGCGCTACTACACTACCCCTGCTCAACTTTTGTACTACTCTCATCTCCAAAAGTCACGGATCCTCCATTGTAATTGTCAAGAATAGTAGATAAATTCTTATCATCAGACATATCTCTAGAGCACCCACTATCAAGATACCACATGTCAAAATCTAACGTTTTGAGAGCCGTATGAATAATATATCATTTTAAGTCAGTTTTTCTAATCCATACTACTCTAGTTTTTGCCATGTATTTAAGATTACTTGAGAAATTTGTAACAGACTCCTGCACTGTTTAGTTTTTTATAATTTGAACTTTATCTTATCATCATTTACATATCCATTTTAACACCCTTATTTACCATCATAAAAATAAGGTAATTCTATTTTTAAATGATCAAAATATCTTTACTCAGTGCACAGTTTGATTACTCATTAAGATAGAAATAATTTAAATTAAAAACATTAAAAATTAGGAAGAAATAATTAAACAAAAATAATATAACTATAAGGAATAAAACTATTGTATGTGGGTTCACTATGAGAATTATAATGGTAAGTTAGAAATTTTAAAAGTAATATTTTGAATAAAATATTATATTCTTTTCAGATTCTTGCAAAGTAAGGTGAGTTAAAATTATGGCAAGGTGTTAAATGAATATATATATATCTTTTTGTAAAACTAAGATTTATTTTTGGAAAATTAATCAAAAACACTCTTCATTTTACTTTTGTTATCATTTACATTGACCTTATAAGTATTTATCATTTGACCCCTACAATTTGAGTTTAATCTTCAAAAACATCTCGGGTTTAATTTAACAAGCAAAAAATGAAATTAAACAAAAAAAAAGAAATATTATAAATCACACCATATATTTTATCTATTTTATTATTCACGCTCTGTCTTTGAGAATTTTGTAATCCCACCACTCATTTTTCCTTATAATTTTTATTTAACACGTGTTAATTTAACCTAACTATAACTAAATATAATAGTACTAGCAAAGGAATATTTTGTTATAATATACTAAGTAATTTATAGAATACCTAAATCACTCTTATCTTCTTTATCCTCCCATTTTCCCCATCTTCCACTAGCATTACCGACTTCTTCAACAGCCACTTTGCTTCCTTACCTTCTTCCATCATCAACCTCTCGACAGCCATGGCGAAGTTCTACGATGTGATCTTTGGGTCAACTGCCTTGGATTGCTCTTTCAAGTTGAGCTACATGCAAGATCTACCCTTGCCACTACATGCACATGGCTCGAAATGCTTGACCTTTTCGCCATCGCACTACCCTTTCTTTCGACTCTAATAACAATTTTCATTGTAATTTCTGCACAAAGCCTAGTTATATCATCTTGTATAAATTTCATTGGTGTAACACTTTGAAGTCAATCTTATACTCCATAAAAAAAAACCCCTCAATCCATTCTCTAACAAAGATCTCATTAATACCTTATCCAAAATCATAAAAGAATCATCAATGCCATCTAAAATGAATATCTCTTCTCTATTCATCTGATTCCAACATGAGCCAACTAATTCATTAACAAAAACTATAACATTACAAAAAAGAGAACAAAAAAATAAAAAGAAGACCTCTGCAAGCTTCACACTCTCTGATTCCTCACCGAAGGAAGGGGAAGCGCTGCCTCCACACACAGGTGCCTCTTCTATTGGCTACAACCAAAGGCGGGTTTCGCAAAGAGGAGAGCCCTTGGTTGCAATGAGGAGATTAGAGAAGATCAATTACAATTTTTCCACTACAGGCGAGAGAGAACTAGAGAATTTTTTTTATATTTTACAAATGAGATCTCTTGCATTTAATATAAGAAGATATCATTAAAGTTGATGCTAGGTAATTTTAATATTTACAAAAAATTTTAGATTACACTATTTTCTAATTAGTGTCTAAATTTTTTCTGCTTCTCTTCTTCCATTTATAGGGTTTCAAAATGGCTACTCAAGCGCTCCTATCAAAGGTCTCTTCTCTCTCCCTCCTTTCCTCTTGCTCCTTCCTCCTTTCCTCCCCGCCTCGCCTCTGTCCCCTCATAGCTGCCGACATTCTTTTCCTCCACCGCCGCCTGTCGGCCATCCTCGCCATTTGGTTCTTCTCATCACAATCGATGACTTTGTTGCTCCGGGATTCCTCTCCGAACTAGAGTAACCACCCATTGAAATAGACCATCCTTTTAGATGGATGTGACTTTTATAAGCTCTGATACCAATTTGTTAAGCTCTGATGCCAATTGATAAGTTCTTGAACTAAAGATAAGCTACGCAATGATTCCTTCAAAATCTGGATGTATTATAGAAATTAGTCTGCACGATCGTGGACAAATATTCATTAAATATTCTTCGGTAAATAGAAAATTACGAAACCAATTGGGTTAGATCCGTAACTTCCTGATCTACAACTTTCTTATTTACTCTTTTCACATATTAGAACTGTAGCAGGGACAAAAATATGGAAAAATGTGGGTGATGGTGGTGGTGACGGGTGGAGTGGATGTTAGGTTATGGATGGGTATGGAGATGAAGGTGGATTGTGGAACTGGTTTAAGGATGTAGACGAAGGGAACGAAATGGTCAAGATCCCAAAGAAGAGGGGTGGCTCAATAGTTGAGGGTGATTAGAAGTTAGGAGAAGCCTTGCCAATGGTAGAGGTGGAAGGATGGTGAAGAGGGAGGAGGGAGAAGTCTAGAGACAAGATAAGAGGCAAGAAATCAATAATCCAATAGTATAATGAATTTTGCTACCATCCACATATATATAGAGACTAGCCAACAAGTCTTAAAATAATATGAAACCCTAATTCTAGAGGATTCCTGTTGATCGTGTTCGAACGCACCAAAACACGTTCTCTGTAAGTGCGAACGCGATGCAGGCGTTCGAACTCGCCCAACCGCGTTCGAACGCACAATATGCGTTCTCTGTATTTGTGAACTTGATGTAGGCATTCACAAGGGCGTTCAAACGCGACCTACATAAATTTTGTTTTAATGAAAATAAACACCTAATGTAATAAGAAAGGATCATATCTAAGTATATCAGCCCACCATGCTTCCCCCACCTTGCCCTCAAGATGAAAACTCAGGGAAATGCTCCAAGATATCAGTCTCCAACTCCCATGTCGCCTCATCAGATGGCTTGCCAAGCCATTAAACTAGAATCTCCATCTCCAATCTGGTACCATGTCGTCGTCGGCATCCAGCAAGTACTCGAACTGGCTCTACGATCTCTATATCCTCCAATGGCTCCGATAGAACCGATCCAACAATCTCATGATCTCCAATGCGCTCTCTCAACAATAAAACATGAAAAATAGGATGCACTCTCGACCCCTCCGGCAGCTCCAAACGATATGCAACCGAACCAATACGCTCCAACACCCAAAATGGACCAAAGTAGCGATGTGCTAATTTTTAGTTACGCATTGGACGTAAGGTTACCTGTCGATACAGCTACACCCTCACAAACACCCAACTGTCAATGTCAAACTATTGCTCCCTATGGCTACGATCATAAACTTGCTTCATGCAGTTTTGAGCAAGTTTAAGATGAGCATGCAATCTTCTCAATATGGCATCTCTATCCATCAAAGCTAAGTCCACCTCCGTACGATCTGTAGATGCCACTAGATCATAAGCGCATAACGTCGGAGCCGTGTGTCCATACACCACCTTAAATGGAGTCATGCCAATGCTGCTGTGGTAGGCGATGTTATAAGACCACTCCGCCCGCGGTAAGAACTCCAACCATCATCTCGGCATCTCTCCAACAAAGCACCTCAAGTACTGCTCAATGCCTCGATTGACCACCTCGGTTTGGTTGTCCGTCTGTGGATGGTAGGCCGAACTGAAATTCAATCGAGTCCCCTGCAATATGAAAAACTCAGTCGAAAAGTCACTCATAAATACACGATCACGATCTGAGACAATCGTGCGTGACATGCCATATAATCGAGCAACATCTCTAACAAAAAATTTCAGCCACCGACTTGGCTGAAAACAGATGTGACAATGCCAAAAAGTGCGCATACTTACTTAATCTGTCAACCACCATAAAGATAATAGAATAAGCACATACCAGCGAAAGACCCTCTATAAAATTTATAGAAATGTCTTCCCAAACACGGTCCAATATAGGTAAAGGTTGTAGTAATCCGGTAGGTTTCAATGTGGTTGCCTTAGCCCTTTGACAAACTTCACAAGCACGGACAAAACTCCTCACATCCCGTCTCAAACCTAGTTACGTGCAACTCTGAGATATCCTCCTATATATCCTCAAGATACCCTCGTGACCAGCCTCTAGAGTATGGTGGAAGTGCTCCAATAATTTCTGTCGCAATCCATCATTTGCGGGCACTCGAATGCATCCGCGGTCCAGCAGCAACCCGCCTCGATTTTCCAACTCTAGATGGTGGTCCGAACCATCCATCATCTCATGCAACAATCTCAAAATATCTGGGTCAGATGTACATGCATACCTCAGCTCGTCAAGGAAGGAAAAGGTAGGAGATGAATAGGCTGCAAGCTCGGCGGTATCGGGTTGGCGCGATAGTGTATCCGCTGCTCGATTTTCCATTCCTTTCTTGTATTGGATTTCATAATCATACCCCAGCAATTTTGTGACCCATCGCTGCTGTGCCGGAGTGTGTATGCGCTGTCCCATAATGATTAGTTCGGATAATGAATCATCTATCGATCAAATAAGGCCTCCACTTTATCACCGCATGCAGAATTGTCAATATCTCTCTCTCATAAGTCAATAATTGCTAAGATTTTGGTGACAAAGTCTTATTAAGAAAGGCTATGGGTCGTCCTCCTTGCATTAGTACAGCTCCTATGCCGACACCCGACGCATCACATTCCACAATGAACTCTTTGGTGAAATTCGGTAGCGCTAAAATGAGTGCCGTCATCATTGCTGTTTTTAGTTTTTCAAAAGCTGAAGTGGCTTCATCCGTCCATCTAAAAGAGTCCTTCAACAAAGAAGTGAGAGGAGTAGTGATCTTGCTATATCCGGCGATGAAGCGTCCATAATATCCAATCAACCCCAAAAATCCTCTCAATCCGGTAGTAGTAGTAGGAATAGGCCAAGCGGTCATACATGCAACATTTTGAGGATTCGTCGCTACACCATTCACTGAAATGATGTGGCCTAAATACTCCACTTGTGGTACTCCCCATAGGCACTTAGACTTCTTGATCTTTAATTGGTTTTGCTTCAACAAATTCAGCACATCCTCCAAATGCCGCCAATGCTCTAATTTAGTTCTACTATACATCAAAATATTGTCAAAAAATATCAAGACATACCTTCGCAAGAGAGAACAAAATATATCATTCATGAGGCCTTGAAAGGTAGCTGGAGCATTGTTGAGACCAAAGGCATCACCCGGAACTCGTAATGCCCATCCGGAGTCTGAAATGCAGTTTTTTGCACATTCGTCGGGTGAACTCTAATTTGATGATACCAAGCCCTTAAGTCAAGCTTACTAAATATAGTCGCCCCTACAAGCTCATCCAGCAACTCCTTGATAACCGGAATGGGATACCGTTCCTTGACGGTAATATCGTTTAGTACCCGATAGTCGACACAATAACGACATGTCCTGTCCTTTTTTCGCACCAATAGCACGGGGGATGAGTATGAGCTATGACTTGGTTGAATAAGGCATTGCTCTAACATCTCGGCAACCATCTTTGAGATAACTTCTTTTTGCACATATGAATACTAATATGGCCTCATGTTTGTCGGTGCAGCCCCAGGTATAATCTCTATGCGATGGTTCGCCGCTCTCCCAGGTGGCAACTCATGTGGCTCCTCAAACAGTCCAGAAAAGTTATCTAATAAATTAGAAAATTCAATGGTAGTATATGAACTCATTTGAGGCTCATCTCCTACTGGTCCTAACTGAAGAAGATACGGCAAATTATACGCACAAGGCAGCCCCATCAAGCCACACATTATACCGAACACCATCAAGCCACACATTTTTCTTTTCTTATTTATATTTCATCCACATGCTCCGGAAATCAAATGTGATGGGTCCCAAACTCTGTAACCACTAAGCACCAAGGACAATGTCCGCTCCTCGCAGCGCCAACGGATATAAGTCAACAATGATGTCGTGTCCTTGCACACAAGCTCTCCGCCCTAAACTTCGTGTCGTCTCCAATAGCAATGTCAAATCCCGTGGTCGGCTCGGCATCCAAACCCAATCTCCTCACTAACCTCTCGTCTAGAAAGCTGTGTGTACTCCCCGAATCGATAAGGATGTGCACACAATGCTTTTTAACGAATCTGTCTACTCGTAACGTCCTCGGCACAGAAGTACCCGAATATGAATGCATCGATATTTCAGCTTTGATATCTTCCTCCACGCCCTCCTCAATGGTCTCCTCATGGACCTCCTCTGGACACTCACCATCATCAACAACCTCATCATCCTCCTCAAGACCGTCGATAACCATCACACTCCCGATCGATTTAGAACATCGATGACCGGGGGTGAAACGCTCATCACATCGAAAGCAAAGTCCCTTCGCTCTTCGCTCCTCCACCTGGGTAGGTATGAGAGTTTGAACGGTCTTGTGCCTCCTCTAACATCGAAAGAAGTTCTCAAAAGTGGTCGTGGTCTAGTACTCGCAGCCGCTGTTTTTGAAACCGCAGAATTTCCAATCGGCGTTCTAGGTGCAAACCACCTATCTCGGTTGCCCCAATTTATTTTCGCTTCCATCTTTAGAGCCCTATGCTTTTGTTCCATCCTCACGGCCTTCTCAAAGGCCTCCTCAATAGTAGTAGGACATAGAGCACGAATATCCACTTATATCTCATCCCACAGCCTCGAAATAAATGTACTCATTAATGTCCGTTCAGGCCAAGGTGGCTCACAACGACTACTAACTCTCTCAAACTCAGCTTGGTACTCTAATACGGTCGTTATTTGAACCATCTTGCTCAATGTGGCAGCAAAATCCTCATATGCCCTAGTTCCAAATCTGTGTGTAATCCTCCTACAAAAATCAGCCCATCCGGTAAATCCACCACCACGATGAATCAATCTATACTAATGCAATGTCGTTCCTTGGAGGTGAAAGCTTGCCATCTGGACCTTTGCATCTTCCACTGTACCTTGACAATTAAAATATTGTTCAACTTGAAACACCCAATCCATTGGATCACTGCCTTGAAATTTTGGAAAGTTCAAGCATGTGGTTCTCCCCCGAATAGCATTGTTAGGTTCGCGAAAGATCATTGGTTCCAGTATAAACCTTTGTGCAAGTTGATCACCTTCTCTAAATCTTCGAGCACGTCCATCACCATCTCCATAGGGATCAACCTCATCCTCATAGTGCCAATCCTCCTCATCGACGAAGCGCGTCGGTGTCGCACACCTCTCGGGTTCCACTACCGTCGATCTTGGGTTTTGCAACGAAGGTGGGGAATGATGTGTCGGCATAGGTAAGAGGGGATCATTGATACTCGCATGACGCACTTAGACCTGTGGGGTATCAGTTCGATGAGGTCCCACCGCTGGTCCTTCTTGAAACTCCGATCACCGTCGAGGAGATAACGAATCAACTCGGTTCTTGACATATTCTTTGAAATCATTATGATCCTTTTAAATTGAGGCAACTCTATGCATCAATGTATGGAACATGTCCCTAATTTCATCCATATTCGTACTCATGGACGTTGGTTAATTCGGTCCTGCCGTGGTCGCTCCAAAGGAATCGACCTCACGGTTAGGGTCATAGTGGATTGAGTCCTCCCTTATTGGTGTGCTCTCCATAGGTCTTCTTGTTGATGTCATCTTCCTTGTTTTAACCATTAGTGGAGGTCTGAGGTTCGCCTGCTCTAATACCAATTGATAAGATCTAATACCAATTTGTTAAGCTCTAATACCAATTGATAAGTTCTTGAACTAAAGATAAGCTACGCAACGATTCATTCAAGATCTGGATGTATTATAGAAATCAGTCTACGTGACCGTCGAAAAAATTCGTCAAATATTATTCGGTAGTCAGAAAATTACGAAACTAATTGGGTTAGATCCGTAACTTCCTTATCTACAGCTTTTGTAGCCCTTCGCAGATTTGAACTGTAGAAGGGATGAAAATACGGAATAACGTGGGTGATGGTGGTGGTGACGGGTGGAGTGGATGTTAGGTTATGGATGGGTATGAAAATGAAGGTGGATTGTGGAAGTGGTTTAAGGATGTAGACGAAGGGAACGAAGTGGTCAAAATCTCAAAGAAGAGGGGTGGCTCGATAGTCGAGGGTGATTAGAAGTTAGGAGAAGCCTTGCCAATGGTAGAGGTGGAAGGATGGTGAAGAGAGAGGAGGGAGAAGTCTAGAGATAAGATAAGAGGCAAGAAATCAATAATCCAATAGCATAATAAATTTGGCTGTCATCCACATATATATAGAGACTAGCCAACAAGTCCTAAAATAATATAAAACCCTAATTCTAGAGGATTCCCATCGATCGCGTTCGAACGCGCCCGATCGCGTTCGAACGCACCAAAGCATGTTCTCTATAAGTGCGAACACGATGCAGGCGTTCGAACTTGCCCGACCACGTTCGAACGCATAATATGTGTTCTCTGTATTTGCGAACCTGATGTAGGCGTTCGCAAGGGCATTCGAACGCGACCCCTCCTGCGTTCAAACGCAACCTACATGAATTTTATTTTAATAAAAATAAACACCTAATGCAATAAGAAAAGATCCTATCTAAGTGTATCAGAGTTCGAGCATTGGCTCATCGTCATAGAGTTGCCTCTAGGTTCGGTCAGAAATTCTAATGTCGCATGTGATGAAATCATAGATGGCTATATAAAAGCCCTTGCCATGGTCGATCGGAGGTTTGTGCTTCCTAAACCTAATATATTCTTTTGTATTTAATTGGAATTGGAGGTTTAGTTGGTTGGGTTGGATAAGTGGGGAAAAAAAGAAAATGAGATTTTGGTTTATATTCTTGTGAGTTGAAATAAGATGCTTCTATAGAGCTTGAAAGTTTTAATAGTACACTTTTTTTTTATTCTCCTAATTTTTTTCATTTTTGATTTTTGAGATGCTTTCCGAGATTGATCATTTTTTTCTCTTGGCTTAGGAGATGTCTTCCAGTTTGCTTTGTATATGTCTAAATTAAAAAGAATCTGCTATTATTCATACAGTATTAACTTTAGATAAACTTTTCACTGTAGTAGAAGAATATGCATGTTCTCTAGAAGTTTATAACTTGCCAACTCAGCCGGTTGGTTTCTGATAGTTGTCTAAATCTTTGGACTGAGAAGATTAATTTGATTTTTGACCTTGTGTTATTGTTCTTTATTGTTTGTTCCTTGGTCTTTTAATTGCTATTGTTTGCAATGAAGAAGATTCAAGGCAGAAAATATACTCTATCTCGACAAGGCATTACTTTGCTCTTGGATGCTTAGTCTCTGAGGAGCTTTTATATAAAATCAAGGATATGCCTTCTACAATCAGTTGCCTGTCCCAACATTGTATTACTTTTGTATAAGCATAATGTTAAATTATTGCCTTATTTTGTTCTCAAAATGATGTAGAGTTGTCGAAGATTCGCTGGATTCTTCCTGATTCCTACCTGGATATCAAGAATAAGGACTATAGAGGTGAGTAACAAAAATAAGCCTATAAAAATCAACCTGTATTGTCTATTTAGTTTTCTAAGTGAAATAAGTAACTTTAGTGTTTCTTCATGGGTATAATATTTGAGATGTATTTGAACTTTTCAATAAGAAAGGTGTTTCTCTTTTATGTGCACATACACATTCTGCTTGAAGTGACATACAGTTTTCTACCCTTTTATTTTACAATATTTTTGTATGTGTTGTTGAACACACCATAATTTTTATATGAGAGGTTCCTTGGAGTTAAAAGGTCACTTTTAAGAAGTCATCTTGTAATGCCCCCGCCTCGCACGGGTACATTCACGCCCACGCGCCCATACAGCACGCGTGGCACACGTGACAGGTTGGGCGGAGCCGTCACGCACAGATATACTCATGTGCACATATAATCATGACATCATTAAATAATACCTACTAAGATATTCATGCTCACATAATCTAACACCAAATAAATCATATTATTAACCAAATAAACCTATTAACATATGAATATCCAAGTCCACAATAATATACACTAGACCACTACATAATCTAGCATGACTCACACAGGCTATAACAAACCATCAAGATATAACTAAACAACTGATATACGAGGACGCTATGATCTGACAGTATTATACAAATCATCGTCTAAATCATGAAGTACAAATATCAAATAATGGTACAACTCAATATCTGGTTAAACTATCTTCTAAACCATTTCACGCCGATAGCTCATCTCATCTTTGCTCTAAAATATCTCCTCAGGATATCTCAAGTCGCTATCACGTATCATAATATTTGAGGGGGGGGGGGGGTTAGAAAAAAATAAAGAGAGAGTCATGAGTAAAAGGCTTAATGAATAGACTTTACCCCGAATTAGTGATGTCAAATAAAGAGTAAATCATGTACTGGATAATATGAATTAGAAAGCAGCATGATACCATATATGAGCATATATATACGTATCCTCAATGATATATATATATATATATATATATATATATATATATATATATATATAATCAATTCTCATGAATAAGCATATTATATCCTCAATCGAAAATATATCTCATGATGAAGTTACAATATAACATCACCGAATATAACAACATATGATGTATAACAATTATGATCCAATGATACTAGTTACATCAACGATGATGCATGATGCATATCAACCACTAGATAATCGTATATGTCAAAGCCAGATATAATCCAGATATCTCTCACTATCATAATTATTCATCTCAACTATGAATATCATCCATCATGCTGGACTATGGTACCCGACCCCAAACTCGATACTCATAATGCCACAAGCTCAGATCATACCCTATCATAGGCTATGAGTATCTCTGTAGATAAATCATACCCTACCATATGTTAAGGATATCTCTATAGATAAATCATACTCTGTCATACGCTAAGGGTATCTCAGAAGAAAGTAATTATACCCTGTCATACACTAAAGGTATAGCAATGATAGTTGTACCCTGTCATATGCTAAGAGTATAACCATCAGCCATCACCATACTCTATCATACGCTAAGAGTATGTCCAGTACCAGTCCGGACCAGATACCGTTCTAGCCATCACATCATATCACATCACATACACATGTATTTTTATGATTTTCTATACATGATAAATTATATGCATATATCCAGTACTGCAACAGATCATACAACTCAGGAATTTAGGTGGTAAAAAAGTCAAGAGAAAAAATGATGTAATACATACTCCAACCATGTATCTAACACATGCATACCCTTGCTAGCCTATCACATGCACATTCATAATAGAGATCATCCCGAAATAAAACCATAACAGTATAATCATCTCTAATTATCTCTATATATCATTAATGTATTCATATCCCAGATCAGCCTAATCAAATGGATGATAAAATATGCTTGATTGAAATCATCTCTATATAAAGTCATATAATCATGCTGGAGGCCAAAATATGCATATACATAATATATAATATATCTTAATTTGAGAAAGGTGTCTAAGAGATAAGACTATTCACCGTCTGATCAGAAGACCCAATACACGTATCCCTCACGTCCATCGATCAATCATCACAAATCACTAGCAAGGTCCACGGGGTCTCAAATAAGGGGGTTGGGATTTGAAAATATTTAAGTAATATAAAGTTAGTTATTTATCCAATTGGGATCCATTTGTGTAACATATGATGATTTATTAGGTTTAAAATTTCTTCTTTTATTTTTATTAAATAATTTGATTTATACCATATATCTAATTATAATATTATTAATATGTTATTATTCTAATTATAGATTTAATTTATAAAATCATAGTTTGCTAATTATATATTAAGTATATAATAGTCAATCTCTTTTGAAAAAAAAACGTAAAAGAGCTGCATGTACAATAATATAATTTAAAATACAAGCACCTATATTATATAATATTATATAATTATACTTTAATTATTTTGTCACTACTATCCTTACTAAATAAATTAAGAGTTGCATATAAAATAATCTTTACTTAATCTTGTAATATAAACATTAAGTAAGCCTACTATTATATTACATGCATAACAATGTATAATAAGTTGTACATATATATATATATACCTAATTATAAAGACATGTATTAATCTAATAAAAATATATTTATGTACAAATATTTATAATTATAATTAACTGAAATTACACTAATTACACTTATTTAATAACCATGTTATTAAATATATTTATTCTTGAAAAATTAAACTAAAAGTCTAATTTAGATTAACTAAATAACATAATTAATTTAGACGTGTTTTATTGCCGGTGAAGTAAAACGAAGAGAGGAAAAAGTAGAGGAAAAGAGGAAGAAGAAGAAGAAGAAGGAGAAGAAGGAGAAGAAGGAGAAGAGAAGGGAAGGGAGGGAGGCTCACCTAGGCTGCGGCGATGGCGGCTACGACGGCGACGGCGATAGCGACAGCGGCAAGCCGGCGTCGGTAAGAGGAGAGAGAGAGAGAGAGGAGGGTTAGAGAGTGAGAGAGATAGTACGAGAGAGTCTTAGAGAGAGAGAGCTATAGAGAGAGGCGGTGAGAGGGTGCGGCGGCGGCGGCAGCGACGGCAACGACGGCATTGGCCAAGCCAGCTGGTTGTGGCGGGCCCGGTGTTGCCGTAGCTGCCGCCTTACCTCATTCACCGCCTTTATCTCTATAGCTCTCTCTCTCTCTATCTCGCTCATTCTCTCTCTCTCTATCTCGCTCGTTCTCTCTCTCTCACTCTCTCTCTTACCCTCCTCTCTCTCTCTCTATATCACCTCTCTCTTTCTCTCTTTCTCGCCGACGGCTTCTCGCCATCGCCGTCATCACCACTGCACCCCTCACTGCCTTCTCTCTCTTTAGTGCTCTCTCTCTAACTCTCTCATTCTCTCTCTCTTACCCTCCTCTCTCTCTCGAGCTCGTGAAATGCAATACCAATTTTTTTTTTATATTTTAATTTCTTTTTTTAAAATTTATATATTATTATTATTATTATTATTTTATTTATTTATTTTTTATCTGGGTTATTACACATCTAATGGGGTTTAAAAATCCTGTTTGATATGATAGCCACTGTTGACTTAGCTTGTCTCTTGGGTTTTAGTTAAATGAGTTTAAAATTGTTGTTCTAATGAATTGTTTGAGTACTCAGAAGGTTCACTATATAAAATTGGTCAACTTAGTGCAACGTCTTATTCTTGATATCAAACTTTGTAATTCTTACTAAGTAAAGCTTTATTGGTTCATAATTAGTAGATGCGTATGGCCATAAAAGTGGGGATGTTTCGTGCATTAGATCATTATTAGGTAGCTATCTTTTTCTTTATGAAAATTGGATATGGATTAGTGGAATCATCATCCTTGCTCTTGAGGCGCTTAAATAATTTTACCACATATTATATGTACCAAATATGGTGGTGACTAACTGAGATGCTGAATTCTCAATACTATATTTGGTAATAAAACAGATATTTTCAGCTATTCCATTGTGCTATGTTTCTTTTATCTTGTTCTTTATAAATTTAATTTCTTCCTAGTATATAACTGAGGTGGTTTAGTTGAAATGATCTCATTATTCAACTGGAACAGTATACTACAGAGCTATAGCTTGGAGTCAAAGTTATACTTGATATGTTGAAAAATATCTTCATGCTTGATGTTCATACATATGGAAAGCAGAGCATTTTTCAACTTAAAATATTTGTTGGTAACATATGTGTGCTTTGCTTTTTTTATTTATTTATTTTTTATAAAATCTATTTTTATTTATTTATATTCGATTTATTTTTTAGAAGAGTATTCTGAGTGAGTTGTGTTGGATGGGTTGTCAGATGTGTACATACCGAAATATTTCATCCTAATTGAAGTATAAAAGCTTACTAGATGCATAAATGTTTATACTAATGGCTTCTCACCTGCTCAGGTATCAACATTAAATTTGAATTAATGCCTATTTTATGATTCGCATCCCGTCTTTGGAGATTTTATAACGCGACCCATCTTTTTTCTTATAATATTTATTTAACACTTTGAGTAACTTAGCATAACCATAATCAAACTGAATAATACCAGAAAGAGAATATTATATTATAATTCACTATGTAATTTATAACATTCTTAAATTATCTTTGTACTTATCTCTAATTTTATTCATAACTTGAACATCTATACTTATTGTTTTTCTCAAACCATGGAGAATATCACTTAAATGCTAAATCAATCTTAGAACTTCCAAACTCCAAGTCATAAAAATCCTAGAGCTCCCCAAATTCAAGCCGATTTTATTACTTGTGACCTAAAAAATGGGGAGGGAGATGAAGAAAATTTGGGAAAAGACGGAGAAAAAAGAGTTTGAGCTAGAGAGATGGATAAAAATAGGTAAAGTTAAGGGAAACTTGTAAGGCTTGTACATGGTAGGGATTTTGGGAATCCTTGTGGGTTGTGGGTTTTGATATTATAATTTTGTGAAGTAGGGTTTACTTATAAATAAGACAATTTAGATTTTGTGGGGTTAGGGTTTAGTTTGGGGAAGAATGATTTTGTGGGGATTTAGGGTTAGGTCAAGACCTTTTAAGGGTATCTTAGTAATTTTTAAACTAGAGTCACATAAACTATATAACATGGTTAATGTCAGTTAGATAAAGTAACGTTGGGGTGTTAAATTAATAGAATAAATGAGAGGTCGCGTTATAAAATCCCCAAATATGAGGTGCGAATTATAAAATAGGTAAAATGTAGGATGTCATTTATAAAAATCTCTATTTTTTAAGTATTCTTTTTAAATGCTTAAAAACTTACTTTTGGAAGAATGGTTGTATTTTTTAAGCAATCTTTGTTTGTTTTTAATAAAGGCAAATCGAACAGGTGAATCTTTTCTGAACAGATGGAACAATTTGGAATAAAGTGAATTTGAGATCAGTGGCAAGCTTGATGTCCGATATCATGATTAGAAGGTTTAATCAAGGAAGAATAAATAATACAGCCTACCAAAATATCCATTCTACATTTGCTTCATGTATACATAGATCAAATTGGAAAAGTAAGGGACACGCTTCATTTATTGTATCTTTGTAAATACAATTGATGAATCCCTTCTTTATCAAAAAATAGGGAATGATACAGTTGGTTTTAGAAAAATTTATCAAAAATCCTTACTTTCTATTTTTATTATCGTTACACCGTACCATATAAATACTATGAATATATATTACACGATGCCCTTAGTTTTCTTAGACACCGGTTATTTTATAGATGATTGAAGATAATTATTCGTACAAAATGATCATAATATCTTTGAATAAATTTTTTAGATTAAAATGAAAATATATTAATGACTAAATATCTATATATCAATTTTTTTCACTCAAATAATTTGCACTTTCACATTAAGATCACTCCTATCGATCATATGAGATTTTTCAAAAATAATTTTTCTTTTACTAAAACCATTTGAATTATGAATATATGATCACAAGAACTATGCAAATCAACAAAATAATCAAATATTTTTATAAAATAATTAATGTTTCTTGGTGCATCAAATATGTTATGATTTAAGTCTTTATTTAAAATTAATATGACCCATAATATTAAATCCATGACAAATAGAAACATATAATTTTTTATTTTAAAAATATTTTTATATCACAATTAATCGTATATCTCACGGAAAAAGGGTTAGAAACAAGTCATCTCGCCTTTTCGATGCAGACGGAATTCCGTGTAGGTGCTTCAATTTTTAAGTCATAGGGCACTTTTTTTTTTCTTTTTTGCAAATTGCCCTTAACTACAGTCTGTATAAAATATTAAAATGCCAGGGTTTATCACTCATTTCATCAGCTTCCCTTCCGTTTCCTAGGTTTCCAAATGGCTACCCGATCCCTCCTGTCGAAGGTCTCCTCTCTCTCCCTGCTTTCCTCTCGCTCCTTCCTCTCTTCCTCATCGTCTCTCCTCCGCCTCCGCCCCCTCATAGCCGCGGACCTTCTCCTCCACCGTCGCCTACCGGCCATCGCCGCCATTCGATGCTTCTCGTCGCAGCCGACCACTTCGTCGCTCCGGGATTCCTCTCCGAACTGGAGTAACCGCCCACCGAAAGAGACCATCCTCTTAGATGGCTGCGATTTCGAGCACTGGCTCGTCGTCATGGAGCCGCCTCCGGGTCCGGCCGGGAATCCTGATGTCTCTCGTGATGAGATAATTGATAGCTACATAAAGACGCTTGCCATGATCGTTGGGAGGTTTGCGCTTCCTAACCCTAACTTGTATTTAATTGGAATTCGAGGTTTAGTTGGTTGGGATGATAAGTGGGGTTCTGTAGAGCTTGAAAGATCTAATAGTAGCCTCTCTTTTTTTTTTCTGCTCCTTTCTTTTTTTTTTCTGAGGTGCTTTCGAAGATTGATTCGTTTTTTACTTGGCTCAGGAGATGTCTTTCAGTTTGCTATACATGTCTAAATTGAAAAAGAAGCTGCTATTATTCATCCGGTATTAACTTTAGATAAAATTTTCGCTGCCATATAAGACTAGGCATGTTCTCTAGAATTCCATGACTTGTTAACTTCAGCCTGTTGGTTTCCGATACTTGCCTAAATCTTTGGACTGGGATGATAAATTTGATTTAGGGATTAGAAGAACAGTAGTTTGTTGGATAACTTATTGAGATGATTGACCTTGTGTTATTGTTCTTTATTGTTTATTCCTTTGTATTTCAATTGCTGTTATGTTGCAGTGAAGAAGAAGCAAGGCAGAAAATATACTCCGTTTCGACAAGGCATTACTTTGCTTTTGGATGCTTGGTCTCTGAGGAGCTTTCATATAAGATCAAGGGTATGCCTTCTACAATCTTGTCCCAACTATGTATTGCTTTTGTATAAGCATAATGCTAATTTTTTGCCTTTTCTCTCAAAATGATGCAGAGTTGCCAAAGGTTCGCTGGGTTCTTCCTGATTCCTACCTGGATGTCAAGAATAAGGACTATGGAGGTGAGTTCCAAAAGAAGCCTATAAAAGTCAACCTGTATTGTTATTTTGTCTTTTAAGTGAAATAAGTAACTTCAGTATTTCTTCATGGGTACAACAGTTGAGATGCATTTGAGATTTTTAATTTGATTGATGTTTATCCTTATAATCACATACACAGCCTGTTTTGAGATGATGGTTTTCTACCCCTATGATTTTATTTTTCTTTTTTTGTATGTGTTAGTAAATAGACGGTAATTCCGACATGAGAGGTTCCGTGGAGTTAAGGTCACTTTCAAGATGCCATCTAATGGGGTTTGAAAAACCTGATCGATATTATAGTCACTATTGACTTAACTTTTCTCTTAATTTTCAGTTTAATGAGTTTAAAATTGTTGTTCTGATGAGTAGTTTGGGTACTCACAAGGTTCACTATGTGCTGCTTAATCGTGCTTGACCACGGTATTACCTAATAGGAGTAATTACAGCTGTCGTTATGCATGGCTTCTATAAATTTGTGCCTAATGAGACTTACGAACACAGATTTGAATTTTGCCATATATGGGGCAATTAGGAGAAATAAATGTTGACTAGTAATGGAAAGAGATAAAAGTTAAGTAATCAATGCTAATTTCAAACCTAAAGCTCAATCAATCATCGCCGCCGCCATTCACTTTCAATATAGGGCTATGATTAAAACTTACAAACCCTAAAGGCATCAACATCTTGTTTCGGTTGAAACTTGATCCATTAAAATTGAAACAAACTGAACCAACCTGATTCCATCATTTTTTCTATATTGGATCGTGTTTTGGATCGAGATTGACCTATTTTTCAAACCATGGTTGCTATTATCTCTTGTGGGGTTTGGACAACCATGCATGTCTGAGAACTTTATGTCCATAGGATTTCGTCTCTCTAAAACTTATTTAGTGTAAAGTCTGCTGGTTCTTTTTCTAGTCTCTTGTTGTATTCCCCACATTGTTGCTAAGAGGCTTGAACAATATTGGTGATGTTATTTTCTTCTACTTTAATTAGAATAATATTAACTTTCTCTGCTTCCATTGCAGTAATGTTGACTTTTTTGCTTTGAGTGTACTATCTTTAGCATTTATTGCTTCGCTTGTGAGAACAAATACTTGATGTTATTTCTTTGTTTTCGTCACTACAGTTGAAGTTATTGTTAATTTGCTCTAGAGGATGATAACTGGGATGCCATATTTTTGTTTCTGCCATGTTAATTGATGTTATTGGTAATTTGTTACTATGAATGATAGTTGTTCTTTTGTGTTGATTCATATTCTTTCATCCACTATATTAAGATATTGATAAAAGATATTAAAATTCATTGTTTACCATAGATGTGGTGACGGCATGGAGCCAATAACATACTCAAATTTTGATGATTTTGTTCCTGCCATCTAAATTCTTGCAGTATTTTCTTCATTGATTAGTTCCTTGTTGATTCTTGATGAATTGTTTTGCACATAAAATTGTCCCTGTCGATCTATACACCTTAATACAATGCAATGGCTTGTCATTCTTTGCTAGGCTTACTGTGTGATATAGAAAACAAGAAATTAGCTGGTTTGCAGCCTTGATGCCAGATTTAATCTTGGTCTTGTGGCTTTCTTTATCTGAAGAAAATCTGGGATGAATTGGAATTGCCAGAAACCTAGTTGATAGTTGCACAGCTTTTCTAATATAAGATTTAGGTGTAACCATCAACATGTAAGATCTAGGACTTTTGCTAATTCTCAATGCTCTACTAGCATGGCCTAACATATATTATGATTTTGTAAGAATGATGACTTTGGTGAACTAAAATAGGTGATTGTAGTGGACTTAGAAGGCTGATTCTTCATAAGAGATCATTTTGCTTCCTTGCATGGATACTTGCTAGTTTTCTTCTATTGATGCACATAGAATCTTAATTGGGGAAATGCTAAGTAACACAGATAGTTTCTCATTTCCTAATTTTTTCCTATTGTTGCAGGTGAACCTTTCATAGATGGTCAAGCTGTTCCTTATGACCCTAAATACCATGAGGAGTGGGTTCGGAATAATGCCCGTGCAAACGAGAGATCCAGGCGCAATGATAGGCCCCGCAATTTTGATAGGTCAAGGAACTTTGAACGCAGGAGGGAAAACATGCAGAATTTCCAAAATAGAGAGGCACCTCCGATGCCAAACCAGGAATTCCAAAACCGTGATGGTAGTCCTATGCCACCTCGTGACGCCCCTCCAATGCCAAATTCTCACAATGCCATGCCGCAACCACCTAATCGTGATTTCAATGCCATGCCGAATCGCTCTGGTATGGCACCGCCTCCTAACGTGAGTGGTCCACCCAACAGTTACCAGAACCAAATGCCTAACCCACAAAGCAGCTACATGCCAGGTAGTAGACCTGGTTATCAAGGAGGTGGCCCAGGATACCAAGGAGGTAATCCTGGTGGGTTCATGCCTAGTGGCCCTGGTTATCAGGGAGGTGGTCCAGGATACCAAGGTGGTAATCCTGGCGGGAACATGCCTGGTGGCCCTGGTTATCAGGGAGGTGGCCCTGGTTATCAGGGAGGTGGCCCAGGTTACCAGGGTGGTAATCCTGGTGGGAACATGCCTGGTGGCCGTGATTATGAGGGAGGCAATCCACCGTATCAAGGAGGAAACCCTGGCTATCCGGGAGGAGTCAATCAAGGAGCTGGCCACAGTCAAGGAGGCAGCCCTAACTATGAACAGGGTGGATCAGGTTATGGAGGACCTGCTTATCAGGGAAGAGATGTTCCTGGAAGGGATTACCAGTAAAACATTAGAAGTAGAGATGTGTAGAACTGAGAACAATTTTGGAAAAATCTGTAGTTAGTGTCTGAGATTTGCCAGAATAGCACTTAGAATGGAACTTATTGATAATTATTTTCATGGTATGGATTACATGCAGGTCTAGCTGGTAGTAGTGTCTATCTGGTTTTCCCTTTTATAGAGCCGAGTTTTGCAGGGATAACAAAGTTACACCTATCAGTCAATGGAGTTCAGGCATGTGTCCAGTAACATCATTGCATGATATCTATATATTATTTGTATGGACTAATCAGGCTAACGTGTATGGAAGTTCTCTCTATGTTTGCCTATTCGATGGATGTTTTCTTTTAATTGTTATGGTATTTTTTAGAATTTACGTCATATAGAATTAGGTAGCTTCAGCCATTTTATTGGGCGCATATGTTTGTTTTATCTAGTGCTTGATAAATTTAGTTGCTTTGTAGCGGATGTAATGCGTAATCTTTCTCGTTTCTTGCTTGAGCAATATTGTTTTATTTGATGCTCTAGTATTGAGTAGCGCAATACTAGCTTTGTTCAACATATCTAGTGTTGGATATCTTGCTTGATGCTCATATAGATCAAAATCACAAGGTTATTAAAAGTGTGAAATATTTTGTTTTTTAACGTTTTCGCTTTATTTGTTGTTCTTTCCTGAAATATGAGGCCATCTCTGGATTAGTGCTTCATTTATGTCTTGTTTTTCTTTACTCATTTTCGGTATATTAGATGCCCAATATTTCAGAGGTATAAAAACTTACTACGAAAAGGTTTATACCACTCATGTGATTTGTGAAAATAAATATTGTGATGTTTGCCGACATCAAAGAATTGAAACTTTCCTCGTGTTGCAAGTTGCAACGAGGACAGTAGTGGTGATGCAACTCGGGTTTATCCCAAGTCAAATGGGTCAAACAAATTGTAGAAAGTCGGCTAAAATTAAAATACTTCGGAATTTACTTCCAAAAAATGAAAGTGTTTTTTAGCTGTCTTTGTTTGCACTTGAGACAAGTTCAGTTGATGAACAAATTGATCAAAATGTTTCCTTTCTCGACAGAAGAACCGATTTCAAGATCAGGTAGGCTTGTTATCCATGGCAATGTTAATGTCGGATATCATGATTGGAAGGCTTAATCGATGGAGAACATCATAAAATATCCTACTAACTACATTTGCTACCAGGTTAGTTACATGCATACATAGATCAAATTGGATTACTAATACACATATATCGATATTTACCCAGAAAAACTCCATTTCACAGACGTTGAGACATAACAGAGGGTGAAACTTGATACATTAGTGATCATACTCAACAATAAGCACTTATATGGGACCCAAAAACAACTCTTGAATTCATCTAAAGCCTCAAACTGTTGCTTTTCCTGGGGTTAAGTGAACCTTCAACTAACAAGATTTTTCCCGTCTTGGAAGCGAAGTTAATACCAACCGAAAGAAATACCTGTACAACTGGGATCCATCCGACGATTTAAGACTCAGCCGATCATTGCAATTAAGAGGCAGCAGTGGATTTAGCACTCACAGTCACAACTACAAGACGGCAAGCTGATCTAGGAGCTATCAGCATAATGCTATGGCTCTCTCAGCTGACTCAGCCGTAGTAAGCAGAATCTTGCACAAGGTTGATGGCCCAGGCAATTCTGATGCAGAAGTCCCAAGCTTACTCTTCGATAGAAATTGTAAGAGCAAGTCAAGTGCTTCACACATCCACTCGTACGGAGAAAGTTTGTGTGCATCCATCACAGCACCTATTTATGGAGGCATCATTCAAAATAGTTGGTTAGTTCTTAGCTATGCAAAGAATAGTTTGAACATGATGCAAGAGTAACACTGACCCATCTCTTGCCATGGCTAGCCTGCTCTGGCCAGTAATCGATCTCCTCGTTGACTTCCAAGGCAAATATGTAACCTTTGCAAGCTCCTTCAGGGTTGCAATTGTTCTGGCTGCTCTTTCTTCTGAAGATTCAATTGAAACACCCAAACCTCTAAATACACGTGTATACCATATGGGTAAATTCTCCCACGCAGTGCATCACGTGACCTATTAGTAATATATTTTCACAAGGCACATAGAAATATAAGTTCATACCATAAATGATCTCAAGCAAATATGAGTCTGAATACAAATTTCACATGCTACAATAAGCCTTTAAAGATGCACATCCAAAATACAACTCCAATCATAACACCCTCGTACGGGCTCAATACGACTAATATAAATAGCCCTAACTGAAATAAAGGTAGCTACTCCTCGCTACCCGCATCTGTTTCCTCTAACTCTGAAATAATGCTTGGTGAGCACATAGCTCAGCGAGTAGAATCTATACAATCTATAATAATGAAATCACATGTGCATATCCTAATGCATTCCTATAGTTGCTAATAATAAAATAAGCTTATTTAAATGACTTACAATGAGTTACTAAATCAATGCGACTACACGGTACTATCCATGAACTTTGCCAACTCCTAAACATATCATAATAAGTCTACACAAGTATAAAACTTAATACAATCTCTTATTCATACAAAACTCAATCATAGCATTTACATGTTATGCTTAGAAGTAAAAATGAGTAGTTTTCTTCGTATTCACGCAAGTTAGGGAGGTTTAGTCGCAAGTCAGAGAGGTATAGTCATTACATGCTCACCAAGGCATTAATCATATTTTATCATAGCTCACCGAGCCATTCACCACATAATGTAGATATTCTCCAAAAATCATCCATCACATAACCATCCATCATCTCATACATCGATGAGGGATATATATACATCTAACGGTAATGTCACATAAACATGTATGACGACACTATATGTGACCAGTTGTCTGTGGCTATCAGACTAAGGACTCCGATCATATGCTCATATCTCACTATCTCTAAATCAACACCGCCCTCATCGGTATAGTAGCACTTGTCACGGACTAAGTCTTTGAGATGGACAAAGACCGCACGACACCCAACTTTTAAGTTGCAAAGCTAAGTCAGCCGTTTGCTTCACAAGCGATGCACCTATTTTGGATTGCAACAAAGCAAAGACAAGCAAAATATAAAGTTTGATAAAAAGATTGCAATTCTTTATTGATTGGAAAAGAAGTTACAAGACATGCCAACGACAAGAAATTTAAAGGGGCAGGATAGCCATCGAGGGCAAAATGAACACCATTGAACTAGTGGCACTTCAGTTGCGAAGCTGGCTCACTTAATGCTTCTCGATAGTTCTCCTATACTACTAAGTATGAGCATCCCCAATTCTACAACCCGTGGGGGGGTTCAAAGGTCTTGTGGGGGCATTACGTTTTGAAAGTAAGCCCCATTTGATTTTTGGCCCATGAGTTTTGTAGGCATGTGAGGGGAAAATCGCAAACTAGTGTTGCGACGACACTAATATTGCGATCCCAAGGTTGATTTGTAAGGAGCTCTTGAAGGAAACCAAAAAACACTCAAAAACATGCAAAAGACATAGGGTTGGCATCCCATTTACAGACTCAAAAAGTGGTAAATACAATAGGACCGACATTGCTAATAAAACGGTCCTAACAGACTCCCCCATTTAGACTCTCGACGTCCCCATCGAGGTGATCTTCGGCTGCTACCAAGTGATGCTTGACTTCATCTTGACGTACTCGCCAAGTTCTTCTTCCGGTATGCTTGAACTTTGTCTTTTTCACACCGTAGAGTTTCTTCAAGTTCCCAACTAGCTTTTGACATTGGAAGATTCTTCCATTTGACCAAGTATTCGGTCTCCGTAGCTCTATTGGGCAAAGTTCGCACTCTGTCCACTAAGATGGTGTCAACCTGCCTTTTAAGCGACACCGTTGTGGGGTTTGGCCGATTTGACACATTGAGAGAAGGGTCTTTGCAATCTGCATGATACGGTTTGAGGCAACTCACATGGAAGACCTGATGGATTTTAAGCCAAGACGAGAGTTGCACTCGGTAGGACACATTGCCTACTTTATTGATGATAGGAAAGGGGCCTTCATATTTGCAAGCAAGTTCACAAGTCCTTAGCTTATCAGTGGATGCCCTAACCTTGCATCGTCGGGTACCGCTAGAAATATATCTCCGCCTCACAATCATGTTCTTACTATCATCATAATCTAGTTCTGACTATGCAGTATAATTATCTGGATGACACTCAAGCTATCGACCTCAGGTGTAGGCTGCTAATAATATGTCATATATGATAACACTCTACCCTTAACCTTAGGCTGAGCGATGATATACCTTGTTAGATTCTTTTATTATTGTATTAGTTATTTATTTTTATTAAAATAAAATTTTTGTAGGTCGCGTTTGAACGCGGAAAGGGTCACGTTCGAACGCCCTTGCAAACGCTTACATCGATTCGCAAAAACCAGAGAACACGAAATGCGTGTTCGAACGCAATCGGGCGCGTTCAAATGCCGTGTTCGAACGGCTGCATTGCATTCGCACATGCATAGAATGCCTTTTGTGCATTCGAACGCAATCAAGCACGTTCGAACATGATCGGCAGGATTTCACTAGGATTAGGATTAGTTATTGTTATTTGGGCTTGTTGGCTAACCACTATAAAGGTGTGGATGGTAGCCAAATTCATTATGCTATTGGAATATTAGTTTCTTGCCTCTCTATCTTTTTTCTACCCTAATCTCCCTCCTCCCTCTTCACCAACCTACCACCTTTACCGTTGGCAAGGTCTCTCCTAACTTCTAATCTCCCTTGTCTATCGAGTTCTCCCTTTTCTTTGGGATCTCGACCACTTCTTCTCCTTCGTCTTTATCCCTTAAACAACATCACCCATCCACCCTCATCTCTATTATCATCCATAACCCTAACTTTCACTCCACCTGTCACCACCACCATCATCCGCAAAATATTATATTTTCGTCGTAGTTTCAGTTCGAATCTACAAAGGACGTAAATACAAAAAACGTAAATTAGGGAGTTATGAATCGATTCCAGTTGTCTTCGTAATTTTCAAACTACGGGAGAATATTTGGTGAATATTTTCCCTCGGTTGTGCGAACTACTTCCTACAATAAATTCAGATCTTAAATGAATTGTTCCGTAGCCTATCATTGGTATCAGAGCCTATCAGTTTTGTACTGTAGAAACCTATAATTGGTATCAGAGCCAGACGAAACTCAGACCTCCATTAATGGTGAAAACAAGGAATATGACATCAACAAGGAGACTAATGGAGAGCACACCGATAAGGGAAGACTCAATCCACGATAATCCTAACCATGAGGCCGATTCCTTTGGAGCGACCACGGTAGGACCGAGTCAACCAACATCCATGGATGTGAACATGGGCTTGGCCGATGAACTTAGGGGCATGTTTCAAACATTGCTGCATAGAGTTACGATAATGCAAAATGATCATAATGCTTTAAAGGAATATGTTATGAATCGATCGGCTTCGTCATCTCCACAACGAAGATCGGTGCCTCAAGAAGGACCAGCGGTGGGACCACATAAAACCGATACCTCATAGGTCCACGTGCGACATGTGAGTGTTAATGATCCTCTTTTATATATGCCTACACATCATCCCCCACCTTCGATACAAAATCCAAGACCGGCGGTGGTGGAACCCGAGAGGTGTGCGGCACTGGTGTGCTTCGTCGATGAGGAGGATTGACACTTTGAGGATGAGGTTGATCCCTTCAGGGATGGTGATGGTTGTGCTCGAGGATTTAGAAAATGAGATCAACATGCACAAAGGTTTAGACCTACACTAAGGATCTTTTGCGAACCCGACAATGCTATTCGGGAGAGAACCGCACGCTTGGACTTTTCAAAATTCCAAGACGGTGATCCAACAGATTAAGTGTTTCAAGTTGAACAATACTTTGATTGTTAAGGAACAATGGAGGACGCAAAGGTCCAGATGGCAAGCTTTCACCTCTAAGGAATGGCATTACATTGGTATCGATCGGTTATTCATGGTAGAGGATTTGCCGGTTGGGCTGACTTTTGTAGGAGGATTACACGCAGATTTGGGACAACAGCATTTAAAAATTTTACTGCCACATTAAACAAGATAGTTCAGAGGATGACCGTATTGGAGTACCAAGTAGAATTTGAAATAGTAGTCGTTGTGGGCCCTCTTGGCCCGAACCGACATTGATGAGCACATTCATTTCAGAGCTGCGAGATGAGATATAGGCGGATGTTCATGCTCTTTGTCCTACCACTCTTGAGGAGGCCTTTGAGAAGGCCGTGAGGATGGAGCAAAAGCATAGGGTTCTCAAGATGGCAGCGAAAACTAGTTGGGGCAACCGAGATGGGCGGTTTGCACCTAGAACGCCGGCTAGAAATTCTATGGATTCAAAGACAGCGGTTGAGTACTAGACCATGACCATCTTTGAAACCTTCTTCCGATGTTAGAGGAGGCACACGACCCCCGTTCGAACTCTCACACCTGCCTAGGTGGAGGAGCGAAAAGCAACGGGTCTTTGCTTTCGATGCGATGAACGTTTTACCCCCGGTTATCGGTGTTCCAAATCGATCGGGAGTGTGACGCTCATCGACGGTCTCGAGGAAGATGATGAGGTTGTTGGTGATGGAGAGTGTTCAGAGGAGGTCAATGAGGAGGCCGATGAGGAGGGCGTGGAGGAAGATATCCAAGCTGAAATATCGATGCATGCATATTCGGGTACTTCCGCGCCGAGGACATTGTAGATAGATGGACTTTGTTAGGTTTTTAGTGTTGGCAATTATGTATAAAATATTCTAAGTATTTTTATACATGTACATGAGCATTTATACAAGTCTAGAAAGTATTTGGTTTAAAGAATTGCAAGATCAAAGGAAAAAAGTTTTCGAGTTCACAGCGCGTTCGCATAGATAGAGAGTAGCGTTCACAAGCGCGTTCGAATGCGAGCGCAAGCGTTTGCACAGACAGAGAGTAGTGTTCACAAGCGCGTTCGAATGCAAGCATAGACATTCGTACAAACAGTAACAGCATTCATAAGCGCATTCGAACGCGAGTACATGCGTTCCCACAGATAGTAACGAGCGTTCACAAGTGCGTTCGAACGCGAGCGTAGACGTTTGCACATACAGTAAGTGTTGTTTCTGCGCGCGTTCAAACGCAGTCTTGGCCGTTTGAACGCAACCTGTGAAAATGAAGTCGCCGCGTTCAAACACACTTGGGCCCATTCGAACGCACCTGAGATCAAGTCAGGCCGTTCGAACGCACCCGAGCCACGTTCGAATGCACCTACGAAGTTTGCAATTTTTCGACTTTCATGAGTTTGGATAAGACTTAGATTTGGCTCTATCTTGGAGATCATATATAAGTATTGTGATGCCCTAACTCTAGGGTGGTTGGTGAAGTAATTTGAAGGAAAACTCTTGAGGCTATATCATTTTTTCAACCAACAAGGTCATACTCTTCTACAAGGCTGAATCTTTCGTCTTAAGGGCTATCTAGACGAAAGATCAATCTCGAGGGCTACTGAGGTTGGATATCAATCACGAGAAGTGGTGAATCGTGGGTTCTAGCGAGCAAGACTGAGAGAAACAAAATCGTTTGAACCGACGGTTGTTTTGTGAGTCAGCCTTGTAACTACTACTATTCTAGTGATTAGTTTTGATTCGAGTTTGGATCCGTAGTTTTTCTCCCATTTGGGTTTTTCGACGTTAAAATCTTGGTGTCCATTTTTACTTTTGTTTTTTAATATTTCTTTCATTTTTTACTTAAGCAAATGTGTGATATCATTGCCTATGGTTTAGATACATACGTGTGTCTAGGTGTTATTTCAATTGGTATTAGAGCAGGTTCTCTCGCCCTTAGAGAGAGATCAGATAGGCATGGATTTTCATAGAGATGGACAATCATCTATTAGACCTCCTATTCTAGATGGATCAAATTATGGATATTGGAAAGCTAGGATGAGAGCTTACTTAAAGTCTATAGATGAGCGAGTATGGATTGCCGTAGTGAACGGTTGGAGTACACCAATGTACATGGTGAATGATAAGCTTGTTGAAAAACTGATAGAGTTGTGGGATAGGGCAAATTATGAAAAAGTTGGATGGAATAGCAAGGCAATAAATATAATTTTTAGTTGTGTTTCCTCGGAAGAATTTAGAAGAATTTATACTTGTGAGATAGTAAAAGAAGTTTGGACGATCTTAGAAACTACTCACGAATGAACCATGACTGTAAAACTTTCGAAACTTTAGAGGTTGATTACTAGTTTTGAAACTTTACGTATGGAAGAGAATGAGACATTTGATGAGTTCTATGCAAAGCTGAGTCAACTCCAGTTTCAACCTAGGAGAGAAAATTTCTGAAAACAGAATTGTTCGTAAGATCCTTAAGTCTCTCCTAGAAATGTTTCAAGCGAAAGTTACAGCTATTGAGGAAAGTAAGGATATCGATTCTATGAATGTTGAACAATTGGTAGGAAATCTACAAATATTTGAGTCCAGCCTTTCAAAACCTAGGAAGTCCAAAGGTATAGCCCTAACCACTGTTGAACAAAATTTAGAGGAGTCCGATGATGAAGGTAATTTAGATGTTGAGATGTTGGCCATGTTTGTTAAAAAGTTCAATAAATTTTTTCGGAAGCCAAACAAGTTAAATGCTGAAAAACTTGAGAAAAACAAAGCCTTTGTGAAAAAAAAGAATCCTGTGAGTCTGAATACTAGGGTGAGCAACAATAATTTGAAACAAAAAAAAATAAGAATTCTGATAATAAAGTTTGATGTTTTGAATGTTCTGATTTTGGACACATCGCACAAGAATGCCCTAATCGTCTTAAGAGGAAAGGTAAAGCTATGAAAGTCACTTGGAATGACTCAGATGAATCTGATGAAGATTCTGAGAAAGACCAAGAGAACTTTGTAGCTTTCATCTCCTCTCTTTTTAATATTGACTCTGTTGTTGATTCTGATAGTATAGATGAATAGGATGTGTTACCAGCTAAAAAAGAAGAATTAGAAATATAAAAAGCCTATAATGATTTGTACCTGGAGTCATTTAAACTCAAGAAGAGCAATCTTAAACTACTTCAACGACTCAAGGTAATCAAACCAGGAAAAAAATCAAATTGAGGAGAAGTACAAACTAGAACTTGAACGTGTCAAAAACCTTACTCAACAACTTGACAATGTGAAAGATAAGATGAAGGCTGATAAAATTAAACTATAGCGATTGCAGAAGGAAGTGACATTTCTTAAAGGTCTACAAAAGGAAGAAAATCTGAGGTCATCAACCGCATTTACAAAGAAATCCTAGATGAATGTCTCTAAACTGAAGATGAATCAACAAACTGGTAAATCTTCAACGATGCTAAAGGTAAACTTTAAACATACTCCTCAACAAAAGGTGATTTAAAAAGGGTTTGTTCTGACATGCTTTCATTGTGGCATTTTAGGGCATATTCGACCTCATAGCAAATTTTTACAAAAACCTAGGAGTGCCTTCATCTATGGGGTGAAGACAAAGGTCATATGTGCCAAGAAAAGTGACTTGAAATGTTATATCGTACATACTACCTTGAAAACTTTAAATTTTGACTTGTGGTATTTAGATAGTAGCTGTTCAAGACATATGTCAGGCGACAAATCCTTATTTTCTAATCTCGAAGAGCATGAAGGGGGAGTTGTGACATTTGGAGATGGTAATTCATCCAAGGTAATAGGTAAGGGAAATGTAAGTACTCATGATTTTCTTATTTTTGAAAATGTTCTTTTTGTTAAGGGCTTGAAAGCAAATCTACTGAGCATCAGTCAATTTTGTGATGAAGATTAATGAGGTAAAATTTTCTTAAAATGATCGTACTATTCTAGAACATGATGGTAATATTATATGTTATGGATCTAAAACATTTGATAATTGCTATGTTGTTGAAACTTCACATAATCTAAAATGTAACAGTGCTTTTTTTGACATTGTAGATCTTTAGCATTAACGTCTTGGACATTTGAATCACAAGGAATTGTTTAATCTGTCCAAACAAGAAGTGGTAAGAGGAATACCTAAGATGAAGAAAATGTCAAAAAGTGTGTGGTCCGTGTCAAATTGGAAAAAGTGTTGATCAGACACTATATAGGAGCATGATTGGTAGTATTTTGACTTAACTGCTAGTAGACCAGACATTGCATTTAGCGTGGGTGTGTGTGCTAGGTTTTAGTCTGAACCTAAGGAGACACATTTGTTTACCATGAAACGTATTATAAAATATGTCAGTGGTACAGTTGATTTTGGTATCTAGTTTATTTATGACTCGGGTGCTATTATATCGGGTTACACATATTCTGGTTGGGCAGGTTCATGTGATGATAGGAAAAGTAATTCAGGTGGCTAATTTTATGTTAGAAATAATCTAGTAGCTTGGCACAGTAAGAAGCAAAACTCTATATCTTTATCTACTATTGAGGCCGAGTACATAGCAGCGGGTACAATTATTATGGATAAAATAGATGGTCAAAAATTATGGCATTGAACAAGATACTATGGTGCTTTATTGTGACAATATGAGTGCTATTAATATATCAAAAATCCTGTTCAACACTCGCGTACAAAACATATTGATATCCGACATCATTTTATATGGGAGCTAGTTAAAGACAAAATAATAGCACTGGAACATGTTGAGACGAAGAAATAGTTGGGAGATTTGTTTACAAAACCTTTGGATGCACAAAGATTTGAGTATCTTTGTACTTCTTTAGGGATTTGTGCTTTGGACTGATTCCTTTAGGGATTTATGTTTTGGTTTGCGTGTTTTTATTTCTTTTCGTATTTTTTTAGGTTTTCTTTTACTCTGAAATTTCTTTTGGTTTCAATTTTAGATTTGTCGAGAGTTTTTTTTAAAAAATGATGCACTTCTAGATTCAAAAATATATTCTTGACATATAAATATGACTTTTATCTTGATTATGAGCTATTATAGTCAATTTTGTCATCGTGTAGTATATTGTGTCATTTCTGATCTATTCACTCTCTCGACTTCTATAATAATTAAATTAAATTTAATACACTCATAATGTGTGTATATTCTTGAGTAAGCATGACATCATGAAATATTTTCTTAGATAGCTCACTATTGACCTTGATTTGCATAGTTTGATCTCATGCTTAGTCATTAGTAATGTGTTCATAAAAGATCGATAAAAAGGGCTACAATGAGTTTGTGTGAAAGTCATCTTGTTTAGAGTCCAGTTTGACTCAGTACATTGCTTGAAAATTTAAAAAAAAAAGGATGATATATGTGAATATCAGTTTGCACAGTGTTTGATATGTACTGCAAGAAAATGGCTACCTACTCATGTATGAAAACCATCATTGAACCTATATGGTTTTAGTGAAAAAAAATATATAGGAAAGATTTTTGTCAAGTTCCAGTGAATAAGTCGAAAAGTGTAAAATTATATACTCAATCGGTTTGACTACTATGTTGGATCATTATTTAAATAGGAAAGTTTGTTTAAGAAGATTGCTTCATGTTATCTATGCTCAACTTGCATATGCATATTGTTATGACCAATCAAGATTAATTTATAATTTGAGTGATGCATTAGAGTTGCATACTATTTTAAATTTTTAGAAGTGCATCTCCAAAAATATTTTTTAGTTTTTTTTAACTGATTTAAATTAAAAAAATTTGCGTTCGAATGTAGGCTTCTTGAGTTCGAATGTAGGCTTCTTGAGTTTGAACGCGGTGCCTGGCGCGTTCGAACACGCAGACTGGTGCATTCGAACGCACTCGTGGGTTCTTTAAATATTGCGTCCGAACCCAAGGGTTTTCATCTTCCTCTTCTCAAACCCTAGAAACCCTTTATTTCCTCTCTCCCAAATCTTCAAGATCTTCACGTTTTTTGTCAAATTTTTCACTTCAAACTCTTTCAAAGGCTATTTCTCTTTCGGATCTAGAGTCTTTCGGCCGAATCTTCAAGATTTTCTTCACTTTTTTCGAGGTATGATTGTGCATATAATTTCTTATTTTTTATTCAAATTAGCCTCTTGATCTTGGTTGATTTCGTGCATTTTTGAGTTTTGATCATGATAGAGTTTATATCTTACTGTTTCTTGAGCGATTGGACGTGACAAATTTGCTTTTTTAGTGGAAGATGGATTTCACTTAGGGCTTTCATACTTTCTAGGATTTTTTAGCTTTTTGTTATTTTTTGTATGCTTTGGGCATGTGTTGAATCTTGCGATTTGTTTCTCTCTCTAGAATGCCTAAAAAAGCTGTAGTTTCCAAGAAGCCAAGGTCGCCTTCCTCACAATCTTCGACTCCCATGTTTTCTTCATCAAATGCTGCAGGAGATACAAACACAATTTTGGCACTCGTCTGATAATCTGTGAAAGTCTAGTTGTTATCTCTAATATTTCCGCCTTGGGGATAAAAAAAATGTTCACTGAGCGAGGTTGGATGTCAGTGTGTCGGATGGACAGGACAGCGTATGTGGAGGTTGTCCGGGAGCTTTTTAGTAATACCACTCTTTTGGAACGATGTATACAATCCATCGTCCGAGGGGTATTTGTGTATTTGGACTCTGAAGTCATTCGTGCTAAATTCCAACTTCCTGATGGCGAGTTCTAGTATCCCTCTTCTGAGCCTTTTCCTGCTGTTCAAGATTTTGCTCATGATGTATTAATACAAGGGGAAGAGTGGATAGGTAACATGATGCCACATGCAAAACTAATTTGGTGGTTCGCATGTTACATCTCATATGTCTCTACAACATCACTCTAAAGACTCGACATTCTAGTATCAGTCCGGACCGGGCCTTCCTCCTTCATGTGATACTGTCAGGGGTTTCTATTGATTTGGCTGCTATAATATATGATTCTATTTTGACAGCTACACAAAAAGAAGCTCCTTGTGAGGGTTTGCCGTTTGGTATTTTTATCACCAAACTGTGCACGCAGAGTGGTGTGAGAGTGGACACCACAGAAGCATCAGTTACTACCCAGAAACCATTAGATCGGATCACAATTAAGAGGAGTCAAGCTTATGATCCACCGTCTCCTTACAAGCCGGCCTCTTCCGCCGCTAAATGTTGATCACACCGAGACAGTTCTGATGACAGCTCTGACGATGATCAGCTTAGCACTCAGGTGTAGAACTTATAGTTGGCCATGAATGACTTACGGGTTGAGCAAGCTCGTTAGGGGACAGTACTCGACTCGGTTTTGTCGATTCTCCATCGTCAAATTCCTCCTAGTTCTTAGTCTTTGGTAATTTGTGTCAAAAAGGGGGAGAGTTAGTTTAGAAGAGATCGTGTGTTTTAGGGGGGGTAAGGAGTGAGTTTAGGGGGAGTTTATTGTATGATAATTTGCTTGATAACTTCAATTTGCTTAATAACTTGTATTTGCTTGATAACTTGACATGCATTATTGTGTTTGAATTGTTTAGTGAATGTATAATCTTTCACTTCAAGTTATTTTCACTTGATCTTGGATTGGTATGTTTTTTATTTGCAGGGATTGAAGTGCTAAAACTTTTAGACGTGTTGAATGCTCATTTAGGATTTTTTGTAATTATTGTAAACTAGATGTTTTATCACAAATTGCCAAAAAAGGAGATTGTTAGGTTTTTAGTGCTGGCAATTGTGTACAAAATATTCTAAGTGTTTTTATACATGTACATTAGCATTTATACAAGTCTAGAAAGTATTTGGTTTGAAGAATTGCAAGATCAAAGGAGATAAGTTTTCGAGTTCACAGTGCGTTCACAGCGCGTTCGCATAGATAGAGAGTAGCGTTCACAAGTACGTTCGAACGCGAGCACAGACATTCTCACAAATAGTAACTAGCGTTCACAAGCGCGTTCGAACGCGAGCGCAAGCGTTCGCACAGACAGTAACTAGCGTTCACAAGCGCGTTCGAACGCGAGTGCAGACATTCGCACAGACAGTAAGTGCTGTTTGTGCACGCGTTCGAACGTAGTCTTGGCCATTCGAATGCAACCTGTGAAAATCAAACCACCGCGTTCGAACGCACTTGGGCCCGTTCGAACGCACCTGAGATCAAGTCAGGTCGTTCGAACGTACCTGGGGCCGTGTTCGAACGTACCTACGAAGTTTGCAATATTTGGACTTTCGTGAGTTTGGATAAGACTTAGATATGGCTCTATCTTGGAGATCATATATAAGTATTGTGATGCCCTAACTCTAGGGTGGTTGGTAAAGTAATTTGAAAGAGAACTCTTGAGGTTACATTGTTTCTTTAACCAATAAGGTCATACTCTTCTATAAGGCTTAATCTTTCGTCTTAAGGGCTATCTAGACGAAAGATCAATCTCGAGGGCTACTAAGGTTGGATATCAATCACAAGAAGCGGTGAATCGTGGGTTCTAGCGAGCAAGATTGAGAGGAACAAAGTCGTTTGGATTGACGGGTTGTTTTGTGAGTCAGTCTTGTAACTGCTACTATTCTAGTGATTAGTTTTAATCCGAGTTTGGATTTGTGGTTTTTTTCCGTTTGGATTTTTTCACATTAAAATCTTGGCGTCAATCTTTGCTTTTGTTTTTTTAATATTTCTTCCATTTTTTTACTTAAGCAAAAGAGTGATATCATTGCCTAGGGTTTAGATACATACGTGTGTCTAGATGTTATTTCAGACTCATTAGAAAGCATTGTGTGCATATCCTCTTCGATTCGGGGAGTACACACAACTTTCTAGATTGGACTTGGACGCTGAACCGACTTTAGGGTTCGACGTTGCTATCGGAGACAACACGAAGCTTAAGGCGGAGAGCTTGTGTCGTCACGTCGGTATACGAGTGCAAGGACACGACATCATTGTGGACTTGTATCCATTGGCACTACGAGGAGCGGACATTCTCCTTAGCATTCAGTGGTTACAAAGTTTGGAACCTGTCACATTTGATTTCTGGAGCATGTGGATAAAATTTAAACAAGAAAACAAAGATGTGCGGCTTGATGGCGTTCATTATCCGACAATTCCTGCCAATGCACCGATGGTGGGGCTGCCTTGTGCGAGTGATTTGGCCTATTTTCTTCAGTTAGGACCAGTAGGAGATGAGCCTCAAATGAGTCAAGATACTACTATCGAGTTGTCTAATTTATTAGATAAATTTGCTGGACTATTTGAGAAACCAAAGGAGTTGCCACCAAGGCGAACGGCGGACCATCGCATAGAGATTATGCTGGGGACTGCACCGACAAACGTGAGGCTATATCAGTATCCACATGTGCAAAAGGAAGTTATCTCCAAGATGGTAGCCGAGATGTTGGAGCAAGGCCTTATTCAACCAAGTCATAGCTCATACTCATCGTCCGTGCTATTGGTGCGAAAAAAGGATGGGACATGTCATTTTTGTATTGACTATTGGACACTAAATGGTATTACCGTCAAGGATCGGTATCCTATTTCGGTTATAGAGGAGTTGTTGGACGAGCTTCCAGAGCCAATCATATTTAGCAAGCTTGACTTAAGGGCCGGGTACTATCAAATTAGAGTTCACTCGGCGAATGTGCACAAAACTGTATTTCGGACTCCAAGCGAACACTACGAATTTCGGGTGATGCCTTTTGGTCTTACCAATACTCCAGCTACTTTTTAAGGCCTCATGAATGATATTTTTTGACTTCTATTGCGAAGGTATGTTTTGGTATTCTTTGACGATATTTTGGTGTATCACAGGATTGAATTGGAGCATTGGCGGTATTTGGAGGATGTGCTGAATTTGTTGAAACAAAATCGGCTGAAGATCAAGAAGTCCAAGTGCCTCTGGGGAGTACCACAAGTGAGATATTTAGGCCACATCATCTCAGAGGAAGGTGTAGCGGCGGATCCTCAAAAGGTGTCATGTATGACCGCTTGGCCTATTCCTACTATCACCACAGGATTGCAATGATTTATGGGGTTGACCGGATATTATTGTCGCTTCATCGTTGGAGATGTTGCTCGGTTACATGGCATGCCACGCACGATTGTCTCCGATCGTGATCATGTATTTATGAGCGACTTTTGGATGGAGTTTTTCAGATTATAGGGGACTCGATTGAACTTTAATTCGGCCTACCATCCAAAGACGGAGGGCCAAACTGAGGTGGTCAATCGAGGCATTGAGCAATACTTGAGGTGCTTTGTTGGAGAGATGCTGAGACAATGGTTGGAGTTCGTACCGTGGGCGGAATGGTCTTACAATACCGCCTACCACAGTAGTATTGGCATGACGCCATTCGAGGTGGTATATGGGCGCATGACTCCGACATTACACGCTTATGATCTAATGGCATATGCAGATTGGATGGAGGTGAACTTAGCTTTGATGGATAGAGACACCATATTGAGGAGATTGCGTGCACATCTTAAACTTGCTCAAAATCGCATGAAGCAAGTTTATGATCGTAGCCATCGGGAGTAGAAGTTCAACATCGGTAGTTGGGTATTTGTGAGGGTATAGCTGTATCGACAGGTGACTTTATGTTCGATGCGTAACCAAAAGTTAGCACATTACTACTTTGGTCCGTTTCGGGTGTTAGAGCATATCGGTCTAGTTGCATATCATTTGGAGCTACCGGAGGGGTCAAGAGTGTATCTTATCTTCCATGTTTCATTACTGAGGGAGCGGATTGGTGATCATAAGGTCGTTGGATTAGCTCTATCGGAGCCATTGGGGGAGAGAGAGATTGTAGAGCTAGTTCAAGTACTTGCTAGGCGCCAACGATGTCATGGTACTAGATTAGAGATGTTGATTCTAGTTAAGTGACTTGACAAGCCATCCGATGAGGCTACATGGGAGCTGGAGACGAACATCTTGGAGTGTTTCCCCGACTTTACACCATGAGGGCAAGGTGGGAGAAGCGTAGTGGGCTAATACACCTTGTTAGAGTCTTTTCTTATTGCATTAGTTGTTTATTTTTATTAAAATAAAATTCCTTTATGTCGCGTTCAAACGTGAAAAGGGTCGCATTCGAATACCCTTGCGAACGCCTACATCAGGTTCGTAAAAATAGAGAACGCGAAAATGCTCATTCGAAAGCCGCGTTCGAATGCCTACATTGCGTTGGCACATGTAGAGAACGCCTTTTGTGCGTTCGAATGCAATCGAGCGCATTCAAACGCGATCGGTGAGATTCCACTAGGATTAGGGTTAGTTATTGTTATTAGGGGTTGTTAGCTAACCTTTATAAAGTGTGGCTGGCGGCCAAATTTATTATGCTATTAGAATATTGGTTTCTTGTCTCTCTATTTTCTCTCTACCCTAATCTCCATCCTCCCTCTTCACCCACCTATCACCTCTACCATTGGCAATGTCTCTCCTAACTTCTAATCTCTATCGTCTATCGAGTTCTCCCTCTTCTTTGGGATCTCGACCACTTTTTTCCCTAAGTCTTTATCCCTTAAACAACATCACCCATCCACCATCATCTCCATTATCATCCATAACCCTAAATTTTACTCCACCCGTCACCACCACCATCATTTGTAAAATATCATATTTTAGTCCTGGTTGCAATTCGAATCTACGAAGGGCATAAATATAAAAAAAACATAGTTCAGGGAGTTACGGATCGATTCCACTTAGTTTCGTAATTTTCTAACTATACGAGAATATTTGGTGAATATTTTTCCTAGGTTGCGGAGACTGCTTCCTACAATAAATTCAGATATTAAAGAAATTGTTGATAGGTTGGAAGTGGTGCAGTATCGGTGGATGTATAAGTCATGTCATAGTCATTATGGTCATTACATTTTATATTCACTATAGATATTTATGCAAAAGTTTCTCATACCAGGATACATGTAGATCATAGTTACACTAATGCATGTGATAACATTAACATTCTTATAATATCATGATGATTATATTATCAATAATTGTACATGTTAAGATATATCATGGTACACTAAATGCATGTATTAATACTAACATTCCTACAATATGATGGAAGGTATAATAGCTGCAACTGTATTTTTCTAGACTTGTCGCCTGAGGGTCTCCACAGTGCTCTAATTTCCCTCAATTAGCCAGCTCCTCCATAATCTCAAAATCCTCCTCGCGTAGTGTCGATCCTAACAATTCTCAACAACAATATTATAGATATATTCACTTGTATGTGAGTCTTTCGAATAATCAACTAAACATAGAAAACTAATCCCCAGCTCACAATTGACACATAAATTCATAATGCTTCTTCCTTTTTTATCTGTCCAAGCGTTAGTTAAAATGGAGTAGCCATTTTTTTTTCATGCAGCTCTATGGTTCTCAAAATCATCATTTGTTTTAGCCATTTATTTCTTCAAAAGTGACTCACGTAACTTATGCATAGATGCCGGTTTGAACCCGAGATCATACTGACCAACTGCTTCCATCAATACATGAAATGATTTATCGATAACAACATTAAAGAGAACGCCACACTTATAAACCCAATGAGCTAAGTACATTAGCATTCCCTTGGTTCTTCTTGCTACAAGACTAAGAATTTTCTATATCTATAGCTTTAGAGTCCAATTCTTCAAATATGAGTGGACAAACTCTTTGTAAATAAACTACCATTTCTGGATGCAAGTTGTTCATACACATAAGAACAACTTCTGGTTGGTTGTGGACAATGAAGGCTCAAGTTTTTCTATCTATCGATAAAATCTGTGGCCTTTACATGTGTTCTTTGTTTAGTTTGACTAAGTTTTGTCATTCCAATAGCCCTTCGGGTATTATAGAAGCATTGAATGAAAGCCTCTTGGATTTGTTCCCAAGTGGCAATAGATTCAGAGGATAACTTACTGATCCAAAGAGTGTTTGTCTAAATTGTCGGAGATGAAGAGCACCAATTATTATATTTGCAAAACTTAATATTTTTTCTTATTTTTCTTCTACTTTTTTTTTTCTGTTATTGTTTCTTTTTCTTCTTCTATCCTTTAATCATTCATTCTTTTTTCTATACAAGTTTATATATTCGCTCTTTAATTAATAAAGTAAAAAATTAATCACAAATAGTAATGAGATAATTATAATTTGTTAAATAACCAAAACTATGACTCTATATGATTATTATTTATTTCTATGTAAATTATAATGGTGAAGTATGTAAATTCTGCAATGTATATAAAAAATAACGAAAGTTGTTAAAATCAATGAAAGTTGTTATTATATTTACGCAAGTTGTTAATATATATTTTTTTCTTATTCGACTACTTTTTTGTTATTGCTTCTTCTTCTATGCCTTAATTATTCCTTTTTTCCTAGGAAAATCTCTATAATCGCTCTTTAATTAATAAAGTATGAGATTAATCAGAGATAGTGGTGAGAATTTATAATTAGTTGTCTTTTAACAATTTTTATTTTTTTATGTACACATTTCGTTATCTTTTAACACCTTCGGTTGTAAAATAGATTAAAAAGAAGAAGCAACAACATAAAATAAGAAGAAGAAAAAAATATATTAACAATTTTTGCAAATGTAATAATAATTTTCATTATTTTTTTTATATACTTTCTATATACTATAGAATTTACAAATTTCACCATTATAGTCATATTTTTTGTTATTTAATTGAAAGAAAGTGCAAAAGATAATTATGATTAGTTAAATAACTAAAAATATGACTCTACATGATTATTATTTATTTTTATATAAATGATAATTGTAAAGTAGGTAAATTCTACAGTGTATAATAAAAATAACGAAAGTTGTTAAAAATTAATGAAATATTATTATATTTTTGAAAGTTGTTAATATATTTTATTTTTCTTCTACTACTTTTTTTTGTTATTGCTTCTTCTTCCATTCCTTAATCGTTTTTTTTTTCTATACAAGTCTCTATAATCACTTTTTAATTAATAAAGTAAGAGATTATTTTGAGATAGTGGTGAAATAATTAGGATTAGTTAAATAACAAAAAGCATGACTTAACATTATTATTATTTGTTTCAATGTAAATTGTAACATAGAATTTCATACTTAAACTAAGAATTATTCATTTCGACACCAGTAGATTCATAATCTGAAAAAACTCTAAATACAAAAATTGTAGATCATGATATCACCGATTTTATCCAACTAGTTTTATAATTTTTGGATATCAAATAATTATCTTTTCAATATTTTTTTTAAACTGTTCAGAATTGAAATTTTGTGTTTAAGTACGAAATTCTGTTTGTAATTCATAATTTCATATTTAAACTAGAAATATCATCAATTTTATCCAATTTAGTTTCATAATTTTTTGATATTAGATAATTGTCTTTTAAATATTTTTTTGAAACGGTGCAGAATTGAAATTTTGTGTTTAACTATAAAATTCTGCATTTAAGTATGAAATTCTGACTGTAATTCATAATTTCATATTTAAACTAAAAATTATTCGTTTCACCGTAGATAGATTCATAATCTGAAGAAACTCTGAATATAAAAGTTGTGGATCATGTTAGTTTCATAAATTTTGGACATCAGATAATTATCTTTTGAATATTTTTTCGAAACTATGCAGAATTGAAAATTTGTGTTTAAGTACGAAATTCTATGTTTAAGTATGAAATTCTCACTATAATTTATAATTTCATATTTAAACTAGAAATTATTCGTTTTGCCATAGATAGATTCATAACTTAAAGAAACTCTGAATTCAAAATTTGTATATCATGCTCTCACCGATTTTATCCAATTAGTTTCATAATTTTTAGACATTAGATAATTATCTTTTAAATATTTTTCCGAAACTGAGCAAATTGAAGTTCTGTGTTTTACGAAATTCTAACTAATTCAGAATTTCATATTAAACTAGGAATTATTCGATTTGCTATAGATAGATTCATAATTTGAAAAAACTTTGAATACAAAAGTTGTAGATCGTAATGTCGCAAATTTTATCCAATTGATTTCATAATATTTTGAGGTCAAATGATTATTTTTTGAATATTTTTCTAAAACTATGTTAAATTAGAATTTTATAGTTTTAGTACGAAAAGAAAAAGATAGAAAAAGGAGCAGTAGTAGCAAAAGAAGAAGAAGAAGAATAAGAGGAAGAATTAACACCAGCATATGAAGTAGAAGAAGAAGAATAAGAAGAATAATTAACACCAGTATATGAAGTAAAGATAAAGTAGAAGATGAAGAAGAAGAAGATGAATACGGGGCCCGTTTTAAATGACAAAGTTGAAAGAAAACTAAGAAAAAAGCTTCAAATGCAAAGGTAACTGAAAAAACCGTAACTGGCCAAATTGAAAACTAAGTGAGTTTTCGATGCAAATAATACTAATTCTTCCTAATAATTCAATGGAAATTCAAATTTTCTTAGCAGTGGTACTTTAATAACTTTTTCATCAAAAATGATACTTTAATAATTTGATAAGTATGGTTACTCGAATTATCTTTTTTTTAAGACAGAGAAAGAGGTTTGATCAAATAGATATGTTACCTACCCTATTTTCTTTTTTCTTTTTAGTGAGAAATAAAAATTTAATGATGTTCTAATTAAGCTATCCCAATGGGATCCAAAAGCAAGAATACTCATAAAATATGAGTGCTTTTTATTTATTTATTATTATTTTTTTTTTGGTAACATGAATGCATTTTAACCATCCTGAGTGCTTTATAAAGTTCTTTCATCTATATAACACGGCTTTGCGTTTTTATCCATTGAACATGAACATGACTCTGAACAGAATCCTGCCATCAATTATTTAAGAAAAACGAAACCAATTCTTCCATCTGATTGGGGAGAGGAAACTGACTCCAAATATTTTCGGGAGATTTTTTACATATTTTCCCACTGAATTTCTTTTAAATATTATAATTTCCACTACATTCGAAATATTATATACAATCAAAATCATTGAACTCTTTCAAAATATTATTCAAATGTTTTAAGTTTCTTTTTTCTTTTTAAGCAAAAGGCAAGCGTTCTAGAAAAAGCGATAAAATCGAGTTCAAACTTCAACTAGGGGTGTAAATGAGTTGAGCCTGAGCGAGTCGACTCCGGCTCAGGCTTGGCTTGAAATTACTTTTGAGCCTTATAATTTTGCACAGGCTCGGCTCAGCTCAACTTGAGCTGAGCCCGAGTAGAGCTCGAGCTTGATTAGAGGATGAGGAGGCAGTGGCAGCGTGAATAGCAGATTGTCGAAGGAGGAGTAAGAGATTGATGGAGGAGGAAGCTGATGGAGAGAAGGCGACGACATGCAGATGGAGGAGGCCGGAGGAGATGGTCAATGGAGAAGAGGCCGATGCCAATGGAGGAGGAGGTCGCCGAAAGAGACTAGAGGAGATAGTCGATGGAGGAGGAGGAAGGGGAGGAGGCCGACAGAGAGGAGGTGGTTGTGGATTTATCGATGGAGGACGCGGAGAGGAGGCCGGATGGGTGAGGGTGGGGTGAGGGTAGGGGTGATAGGTGAGAGTGGGTTAGTCGGGTGGGGTCAGGGTTATGGGTGGTGGACTGGTGGATGAGGGTGAGGGCGATGGCCTGATGGGTGAGGGTAATGAGTAAGAAAATAATGTCTATCGAGCCTATCGAGCCGAGCCTGAGATAGCCGGCTCCAGATTAGGCTCAACTCGATATTAATTTTGAGCCGATTTCAGCGGCTCGGGCTCGACTCATCTCTAACCGAGCTGAGCCGGACTCGAGCTAATAGGATTTTTTTAACTAAATAAAAAAATTTCAAAAAGATTAGAAAGATCAGGTTCAATGAACATGGGATGGTGGGCCACCAAAGTAATAAGTGAATTAATTAATAATTATCCCATATACCATATGAGTATCATTCAACTAACAAATATTATGTACATGAGCTTCCTAAACAAATCCCACTGGAGTTATTCTTAAATATCTAATAGGATGCATAATGTCTATATTTGATCATATTAGATTGACTAATATCTTGTTGCAATTGCATATTAGAGAAAATTATTAAAATTATATTGGAAAGGGTTGCCTTGAAGGATAAGGTGAAGGCACCTCAACATCAACAAAATCTTGACTAATTGTAGCTTCACAAGGTGAACAAAAAAAATAAAAAAAAAATTTGAAAAGTAATTTGCATGAAGCATGTTCTTAAAAAGATTCAAGGAAATAGCTACCTTACCTTATATATAAGTGTGAAAGCTACTGTTGCATATTTAAATTACCTTCAAGTATATGGTATAGGTTGGTTTTATTTCTAGAATAATAATATGTCGACCTATATTTATATATTAATATATAATAGGATATTTTATGAATTTAGTATTTAATATCATGCATAATAGGAAAGTGCTTAATTTCTTAATGTTTTAATTAATTTTGACGTCTTCGATTAGAGTCTAATATGTTTCTGTTTAACTTAAAATATTTGTTATTAGAGTCTAAAAGATTTGACTCCTCTCTTACCTATAAATAGACAGTTCATTTAGAGAGCAAATATCCTATCAGTAGTGATTACATCTAGTGAGGTAGGTGAGAGGAAGGAAGCCTAGTAATTCCTAGTGCGTCGAGATTAAGAAATGAAGATAATCACTTCCGCCTAAAGAATTACCATGGATCAACATCATATACACCATGTCAACATATAAGTCTATGATCCTAAGAAAATATTTTATTTAACAATGCGATCATAATATGTATTGACTTGTCTTTGTGTAATTTACTCTTTAACTATAGTATATTTATGTATACTTTTATCTTTGTCAATTTGTGACGAAAAGGAGAAAGAAGTTGATGTTTATCTTAATGGGGAAATTATTTTGAATTGAATTAAGGGGAAATCTTGATTTTTTTTTTCAAACTTGATTCAATTCTTTGCTTGAGGGAGAACATTAAATATTACGTATACTCAGCTTTGTATAGACTTAAAATTAACAAAATAACTAGAAAAAAATGGATTTAAGGAATAAATTGTTTATCACTTTGTTGAATTGATTTTGTTTCACACACTTGTGTTCATGGGTATATTTTATGTTTGATGATTATAAGAATATATAGATCTAAAAGGAGAAGCATATTTTGATCATAGCAACATCATAAGCACAAAATCATGTAATGGTAAGTGTTAGGACCAGAAAAAAAAAAAAAATTGGGTTGAGAGAGGAGGGTGCATGTGCTCTGCACGTGCAGCCCCTCCCCTCTCCCTCTCCAGTGCGCAGCGGGAAAGAAGGGATTTCATCTAATCCGGATCGGATTAGATTTGATCCTCATCTAAATTATAAATTAAACCCTAATCTCTTTTTCTCTCTCTCTGCTTAATACTGATAAACCCCCCAGCCCTATTCTCTCTCTCCTTCCTCCCTTCTATCGCTTCTTCCTCACTGTCGGAGTCGTCGCCGTGGAATTGGCCAGCCGGAGCGTCGGCGGAGGAAATTGGACCCACCATACTCCTCCCCGGTGAGCCTTCTCTCATCCCTCTAGTTTAATTTAAAATTAAATAAGTAAATTCGAAATACCTAATTTGGGGGGTTTCGGCCTCGTCGGCAAATCTGGCCGGCCGGCGGCTTCGAGTCGCAGTCGCTACCTCTGGAAGCGCCTTGCCGTTGGCCTCGTGCCGTGGGCAATCACCGTTGGAGCCCTCGTGGCTCCGGTCGCCGTCGGTCATGGGATCGACCGCCGTTCGCGAGTTCTCTACCTCACGAGGACGGCGGCACCGTATGGGTGTTGAGACGCCGGGGGTGCGGCCGGCGAACCTTCGCCGTGGCAGTCGCCAGCGCCTTCCTCCTTCTCTTCTTCCTTCTCTCTCTCTTCCTCTCTTTTTCTCTCTCTCTTCGGTTTGGGGAAGATAGACTCGGGTTGCCCGAGTCTGATCTTCTCCCTTTTAGTGTTGGATTCGGGTCGGGTTGGATCCGAATCCAAGGAACCCGACCCAGTTCCATTATCTATTTGGATTGGGCCTTGGCCCAATCCATTTAAGAATTTTTTTGGGTGGGCTGCGGTGCGAGCCAACTGCAGCCCAGCCCAATTGTTTTGGGCTCATTTTAGCCCAATTTAATTATTCTTAGGTTAAATTGTATAAACATTTTTAATAGTTATTTTAATTAAAAATGTTATTGTTGTTTATTATTTAAGGTGGTGATTTTTAGTTCGTGGGCTAGAGATTTGAGATTTTGGTTGTCTTGCCTAGACTCAGGTGAGTGGGTTCACTCACATATTTATTTTATTGTATTTCGTATTTTTGTCGGACCATGTAAATTTTCTGTGTGCAAATTATTTATTTCACCCTTATATGTAAAAATTTAATTGTTACAATTTCTGTGTGCAAATCTATTTATTTTATCTGTACGTGCGAAAATTTAATTGTTTTATTTCCTATGTGCATTTAATTATTATATTCAGTGCATCACCATACTTCGTGCAAATATTGAAAAATTGTGGAAAGAAAAATAAGACTAGTATTGATACGACTTAGAGAACAGTCCCGGTATAAATCGCTTGCGATTTTTCCGTGGTGACTCAAGTCTATCTGGAAGTCCAGGGGAAAGTCCTAAATTAGATCACTGCGGTGACTTTCTTAGGTGACTCTGGCGGGGTTAGGGAACAGTCCTAAGAAGTATGAGAAAATTTCCTAGGTGACTCTAACTTCTCTCAACGGTTAGAGGAAAAGACAGAGTGTGTTGATCACAGGGTGATACCCTCTGATGACCCTAACCGGATTAGCTATGAAGAAAAGTCCCGAGCGTCATCTCGAGGTGACTTCTAGTTGATGTGGATCCATAGGGTTTAAACCCATTGAGACATATGACAATATAAATATCAAAAAGATGTTAATATGTTGAAAACGTGCAAGGTTACAAGTTGTGACATTTCTCTATTGTTATCATTGTTACTATGTAGAGAGCATGCCTATTGCATATTATGATGGATATTGTTGCTTTTAGTTTAATTTATTCAGCATTAATATGTTTTAAAATTTATTTGGTTCGAGTGGATTCCACTCACTGAGCTATAGTTGTTGGCTCACGAGTTCTATTGTTTTTTTTTGTATTTGTTTATTTATTTCAGGTAATAGACAGCGGGGCGACTGAGCGTGATGTACCCGGATTCCACCTCCACTTAGGATTCACCTATTCACCCTTCCGCTCTTTTAGATTTTGTGCTTTAGATTAGAATATTTTATTTTACTTTATTTTATTTTAGAGACTCAAAAACATTAACATTGTTTTTATTTTAATTGCATTTAGTAATAAAATTTTAATAAAGCACATTCTTATTTTATTTATTTATCTTGTCATCTATACGTAGAGAGTATTGGTAAGTCTTCGTGCATCTCAAGCATATTGAGATGCATGGCCGGTCATGATTCCTATTTTGGGTCGTGACAGTAAGTTTCGTTGATACAAAACACTTCAAAACATGATATACAATTTAGATTTAATGTTCGTATGGAAAAATGTTCATGTGAAGATCGAATAATGAAAGTAAAATCAAGTCAAAATAGCAAATGTTTAGTTTTGCAAGCTCGATGCACACCTCAAACAGTGTGATACGCACCTCGACACAAAATTAACATAGTAGTCTCTACGTGCGCATCTGAAACTAATTCAAACTTGGTTTATTTTTTATTTATTTATTTTATTTTGAGATTCTTTTAGAATACATCAAGGATGCTCTGGTATACTTCTAAAAGGATATCAGAGGTTAGATTAACATAGAGAACTCGTAGGAAATTAAAGTTTAAGTGATCATAGTTCTACTTTCCTCAAGGAGCTTATTTTTACCTAAGTTGAGGACAACTTTTATATATCTATAGCTTGGAGTTTAGCTTTGCTCCAACACAAAGGCATTGGAATGGAGTCTTCTTACAACAATCAATATGAGTATGTCTATTTCAAAAAAGTTAAATCCATAGTTGATTGGATATGTTGATACGAGATACAAGAACCAAATCACAAATATATTGTTTTATTTATGATAATACAGTTACATCTTGGTGACCTATAACAATTGATGATGGCATATCCTCAAATCATGCTATGATACTTGCAGTACATGAAATAGAGAACCCATTTGGCTAAGGTCTATGATCAAGCATATCCAAGAAAAACGTGGGGTATATTCGTCAGAGAATCAGAGGTATTCCTACAATTCTATATGAATATAATGTCGTATGTATGACACAAATTAAAAGGGTTTACATCACAGGTGATAGAACTAAACATATTTCACCAAATTTCTTCTATATACATAATCTCCAAAAGTTGATGTTTAGAAGATATCTTCATGTCATAATTTTGCATTTGTTTTTATCAAAATACTACCAACAATGACATTTAAGAAATTGATGCACAAGACTAGAATGCATCATGGTAAGAATCTCTCATCCTAACCTACTTGAGAACTTATTTACTAATAAGATAGGGTAATGAATATTTGCATGATGTACTCTTTTTCCTTCACTAAGGTTCTTTACACTGAGTTTTACATAGCAAGGTTTTATCAAGGTAGTTATATAATGCAGGGAACCTAGAGGTGAGAAGATAGGAACAACCGGAAGAAAACAATTCCTTATGCTTAAGTATGTCGATTCTCATTTTACAATTTTTTTAAGAAAAAAAGATTTTTACAAATCACACCCTATATTTTAACCTAATTTTTGTGATTCACACCCCATTTTGAGGATCATGTAACCTGGGCCCTTCTTCTTTCCTATAATTCTCATTTAACACCGTGCATTATTTTGATTAACTAATATTAACCAAATTACTAAAATAGCCCCACCATTCGCTCTTATTTTTTATATTCTTAACCATCTTCTCCACCTACCTCTTCCACTGTCGTCGTCGTCGCCGCCACCTTTCTCCTCCTCCTCCTTTTCTACTTCTTCTTTTTTTGGGAAGAGAAAAATAGGATGAAAAAGATAGAGGTAATTCAGATATTTATAAACTATCTTGTATATTATAATAGAATATTCTTTTTCTAGTATCATATAAATTAACCTAGGGTATTAAATAAAAATTATAAGGGAAAAAGAAGGGTCCAGGTTATAAAATCCTCAAAGACGGAATGTAAATCATAAAATAAGTAAAATATAATATGTGATTTGTAAATGATGGAGTAGGAGTCTCAAATGATGAAGCATAAGCAGGAAGGTGTAAGCATAGCTGGAAAGAAAAAAAAAGGCAAGCCTCCTGGGCTAGTCAAGAAGGAAAGCAAGAGGTCCTTTGCCTTTCAAATAGGGCTTGGTAGGGATTGAAACATGGCTCACTTCGGTCAAGGACTCCTTTCGCTTGAACACTTGACTCTCACTTCGGTCGAGGACTTCCCTCGCTTGAACACTTGACTCGCTTTGGTTGAGGCCTACCTTTGTTCATACAACTTGACTCGCTCGAATCAAGTTTGATCTCCCTCTCGCTCAAACAGCCCTCTCTCACTAGTCAGGATTTTATATCTCATTACAAAAGACGTGATGGAACTGAATGCACTTCTCCGGTGCTAGCTTATCCAGTTCGATTTCTTCCTCAATCGATACAACAACTTTCTCCCTCGGCTTCATGTTCTTGTATCTCGACATCTCCTCTCTGTATCTCCTCCGTCATGCTAGACAAACTAGACTTAGAGTCTACATCAAGCTAACCCTCCTCACTGAAGAACAGATAGGAAGATCTAGATAATAGTGCTGTGAAACAGTTGGGAGTATTATGAGACTAAGGATACTTACATTTTTGGTGCGGACTTTCTACGTACGGTAAAAAATCCCGAAAAATAAATGTTTGGAATAATCCATGTCAAAAACTAACCGCTACGGCTAATCTGAAACAATTAAAAGGACATTAACGTATTTCATTAATTGTACCATCAATTTTTAGTGATAATTATATAGAAAACTAGAAAAAAGATTTATCAAAAGCACTGTATATTTTTTTTAATTATCGTTTACATTTTAACCTATTAATATTACATCTAAAATACATAGAATAATTTTGCTGTAATAGAACAAAATAGAAACATTCGTTGCTTTTGGATAAGAAAAAGATTAGAATATCCTTTATTTAATTTTAAAATTTAGTTATTTATTTATTTTTACCTTAACATAAAAAGGCTTGCAAAAAATTATTAAATTCATTTTGTATTTATACTTATTTTAACTTATCTATATAACGATCTAACAACATAATATATTTTATGATAAATATAAATATTAGAGGGTGTGAGACTAGTTCTCTTTTACTACCACGGTATGATACCTAGGACCAAACCTAGTCTCATTCCACATCATTCTTGTCATACTAATAGGTCTTTTAGCCAGTATAACATGCCACTACAAATTATGTCTAGATAAGTTGTAAACATAGTTCATGTAACAAAAGAATGATAAGCTACAGCTCCCTCCACTTTTCACCTCCGGGCTTGGGACCGGCATCAGCAGTGTTAAACTGCAACAAAAACAAACCACCAAAAATCTAAAAACTGACGTACAACGCAACGTGGAAGACAAAGCAAAATAGGCTAACAAGATGAAGATAAATAGTCCAACAATAATTGTTGACAAAGAAAAATAGCCCAATAACCATCTCACAAAAATAGTAGTTCTAAAAATTCCGTGATACATTTCTGGCCAGTTTTGCCACTAAAATTTCAAATCGCCAAATCTGGACGACCATAGAATAATTTTTACATAACTTCATAGCTGATCTGGCAAACCAAAAATTAGAAGCAAATGTCAAGAAGAAACAAAATGGTAAGTAGGTAAAATCTTCAAGAAAGATAGAAAAAAATTTCGTGAAAACATGAAAGGATAAAATAGTAGGATGTTCAGAAGAATCTAGATTAGCAACTCAAAATCTAGTTTCATTCTTTTCGGCCACCATCCAAAATAGTGGAAGAAAAGTTTCTTTTCTGTGATAAATAAACGGTGCAAGAAAAGTTTCACCATCAAGATAAAGGTCTTTAGAGAATTAATGCTAGCTTGTAACATCTAACAGAAGTACCACTTACGACACTTGCACATTTATCCGAATGGGGAGAAAAAAAAAAGGAATGCGGAGTACTTTTCACAAAATCCAATATTCTGAAATATAATATGAGATAAAAGTAACTTTCACCAGAAAAAAAAAGAATACAATGAAAAGATACAATCCATACGTCTACTAAATGACAAATCGTTTTCCCATCATGAACAAGCAAAATAATAATTTATCGATCCTGCTGATAAACTTCACCGACAAAATTTATGACAAAATAGAAAGCAGCGGAAAGGAAAAAATAGAAAAGCTAAACTCTCACAGTAATCAACATATGTTTGGATATTCTATCTGAAATAATATATCACTGCACAATTTATGGCACTATCTGATCCTTCATAGAAGAAATTTTCAATTAAATAATGACTTGAGTGAACGGAAAAGAATAAAACTAGGTTGTTTGAACATCCATTTTTCAGATTGCACTCCAAGACCACTTGATCATTAAAAGAGGCCAACAAGAGTGTAAAAGTTGGGAAAAAAGGATCGATACTATTAAATATATATCAACTTTGGAACCAAAACATCCACATGATTTCAAATAGCTAATAGCCTTGTAAACCTCAAGAGTAAAACTTTGGAAAGAAAAAGTTACTTTCAGAGAGAAAATATGAAGAAATCACAAATCGAAAATCATAATAGATAATCATCTCAAATCAATTCTAAACTGTTGAGAAGAATATATAAGCACCCTCGCTCTACATTAAAAGTCAGTGTAGATAAGTATAATGAATAAATTTTATTTGGGTAAACTAAGAACTAGACTCCTAGCAGTAAGTAACCTCACATATGATGAAATCTTAATTTATTACAACTCCAATTACCATAGCTACAATGACAACTCTCTTGAGACTGAAGTTGAAAAGACAACCCAATGCAAACGAGTTCAGAACACAGATATTACCTACTAGTATATATACACAAAAATAGAAACACACATACTATCATAGATAACCTAGAATACCAATACGCTATTGGTAGAGAATAGAGATAAGCTTGTTAAGCATGAAATTTATTAAAATCTTAAATAAAAGAAAATAACCTATCAATTTTGATATTTGCAGATCGACTTCGCAAGTATTCAGTATTTCAAATTAAAGAATTTGTTTGCTTGAAACTTCACCCTGATCTTTAATATGTAATAATGCTCTTATAATTAATTTAAGCAAGAATAAGTACTTTTCAGCCTAGTCATAGACCTATCAAAGAAGAGTTCTTTCCATCTGTTAAACAACAACTGACAACTTTTAACTATAGAATCTGCTATATAGAAGTTTGCCACGTTGGCAACCAAATATAAAATGTGAAACATATTAGAAAAACATCCAAAATACAAACTAAGACAAACTAAGTCTGTCTCCAGAATAATGAACCCCATTAAAACACCAAATAAAGGAATTTTAAAAATGAAAACAAAGTCATGTCAATCACACATAGCCCTTTACAATTTGCTACATCAGGAATAACAAAGACAATAGACTGCATGTCAAACGGGAAATAGATAAGCCAGCAAATCAGAATCAGCTTTAAAAGTGAACTCACCCCACCTCCACCGAACAAATTATGTCAATCCCCACAATTCAACATCTTATCCAGTAGAAAAAAAAATCTTGTAGAATATGATTTTTCAATAGATTCTCCTTAAGTAAAAACAAGATAAAATTAAACCAAACTGCAATGACTAAAATTAGAAACCTAAAGTACACAATTCGCAAGACTAATTATCCCTCAAATACTGAGGAGACAAAAGCACTAAACATACCCTGGAGTGTTAACATAAATTTTGGAATAGATTAACATCAAGTAGATAATAAGATAACATTCAGCCAAATTGCAATGACCAATTAAACTAGAACCATCAAGTACTCAATTTAACAAGACTAGTCCTCCCTCAGATACTGCAAAGACCAGCAATAAGAGTAACCAGGAAATAGATAAACCCCACCAAAATAGACATAAACTACTTGTCAAACAGGAAATAGATAAACCCAGCAAATTAGAATCAGCTTTAAAAGTGAACTTGCCCCTATGTCGGCGCTGACAATGCAACAATTAGTCACAGTAACATCCTCGGCATCATGGCATAAAAGAACACTGGTAAGACAAACACGTCGTCGTCAAAGAATGAATTTTCAACTCAATAGTCACTGATCAAGACATTTATGTCTCCAAATGTTTTGATTTTTGAACACCAGAAAATCAGAGAAACTGCAAGTTTGGATATATGGCTATGACTACCACAAGACAAGCAGGAAAAAAAAAACTCACCATTAGGAGTAACTATGTTGGTCCTTTTCCTCCATTTATCTCTACTTATTCAAAGGTTAGTTTCATAGCATGTTCTATGAAATTGAAAAGCTAAATCTAGAAACACCATAACTAATTAAAATAGAACCACTAGTCCACTGCCAAAACCAATCACACGTAAATATTAGAAAAATACAACAAATAAGAGCAAATAAAAATAGTGACCATGTAACACAATTTAACACAAGAAGTAACACCACAAGTGAGTTGGAAACAATAAAATAATGTTTCGAAAATGGTGTGCAACATATAACTCGAAGAAATGCACGAAATAAATTTTAAATAAAGAACAAAGGGCATGTTACAATTCGTAAATTGACTCAAAAATAATTACTAGATACAAATCAATAACAAACATGAACTACCAAAATTATATGCGAAATTCCAGCAAACCTATGCCTCCATATATGAGAACCAACAATTCATATGCGTAACTACCGGGCCAAAAAGAATAATATGTTGAACAACTCTTCGCTCTGTATACATAAAACATAATTACATAAATACAAAATATGAGAACAAATATAACACTAAATTGGAGGCTCGAATTACTTAGACAATCCCTTATCCAATAAATAAATTTACACTGATTATTAAGAGCTTAAACCAATCCTTGTGATCCAAATAACATTGATAATAACATCAAAAACAATGTTCATATATTTATACGACAACTTATTGCAAATGTTAGGAAACAGAGGAAGACGTACAAAGAGTTTCTTGGTTAGCCATCTCCTAGTTTTTAGACCAGTCGTCAATTGTCAGCAAGATAACGTAATCCTTGAACATCCCTTTGTAACCATAAATATAAAGTTATTCTAGCAAAAAAAAAATAATCTTATTTGGGCCAGCACAAGTGTGTAACTATAAAACACTGAACAAGCTTGAGTTCGCATGTAGAAAACAAATAAAGGGAAATATCTTCATCTTATGTCAAGCACCCTCATCAATATTTACTGCGCTATCGTACAAAAGAAATAAACAAAACAAAAGAAAAACATCATGTAAAACAAATAACTCTAACAAAACAAATCAATTATATTGCCTTAAAATCAATTTAGCATTCCCCCACAGCAAGAGTATCAACCTCATGTGCAAGTAAAATAAAACATGCTTGAGAGATAATATCACACTTGTAAGTACAGAAGGAAGTGCAATGGTCAAACACTCAAAAGAAATAATGGGACTGGTAGAAGAAACAAATCAAATACCTGCTACAAACCCTCAGTTTGCAACGTTAGATCAGTTCCACAACTAATGATAAGGCAAGTAATAGAGACAAAAAAAACTACTCAAGAAGAAGACTCCAAGTCAAGTTATTCATGAGTTCTTCGAGGTAACTCATACCCTCCAAAGTCTAGCAAACAATTCATCCCCCTCCCCCTACAACTCCCCCAAGATAAGAATGAATAGACTCCTTAATCCTAGAGAGAATCTCAGCGAGAACATTGGGATTGCTAACTCCCCGTTATTCAAATAAGGAAAACAAAGCAAATAAGAAAAGCAAAGCTGGCCTCTGGCCTCTAGCCTGATTTATTGTAATCCATCCAACTCTAACCACTATGCAAGGAGGGAATTAGGATGGGCCGCAGCTAGGGGTGAAAACGGGTCGGATTAACTCCGACCCGACCCGCTATCCGACCCGACTCGGATCGGATTCGGATAAAAAATTTCTATCCGATTCGGATTCGGATTCGGATACGGATAGAATTTTTGAAAAAAATTCGGATACGGATTCGGATACGGATCGGATATATTTTTCGGATTCGGATACGGATATCGGATATCCGTTTATCCGCAAATTTTTTTAAATGATTTACAGTTTTTAGTTTGCTTATTTAAATAGTAAGTATTAATATTATTACTAACAATACGTTATATATTATTTATAGAGATTAATTTCTCTAATTTTATATATTTGACATACAAAAAAATTATTTGTTATAAAACTCTTAATAATTTTGTGTTAATTATATTTAAATAAAATATTATAATTATTTTAAATTTAATCAATATCCGTTTAAGATCCGATCCTTTATCCGAAAAATTATTCGTATCCGTTTAGTTAGGATATGGTTTTAAATTTTACTATCCGTCTAATATCCGTATCTGAATCCGTATCCGAACTAAAAATACGGATCCGGATATGGGTTGAGCATTATCCGATCCATATCCGATCCGTTTTCACCCCTAGCCGCAGCATTCCCCTCCGCTAACATCGCGATCGTCCTCGTCGCGAAAAGTTGGGAACTTCTCAAGCAGATTGTGATAGATTTCCTAGGTAGCATTTTCCTTCTCTGCACCCTTCAATTGAACCAAGACCTTTGTGATAGCACGATTGCCTTCCTTCACCATGCGACGATCTAAGATTTTGAGTGGCTCCACCAAAAATAACCCTTCAGCATTCGTCTCAGGTAATTGGATCTGTAGATTATTCCTAGATCCAATCTTCTTTTTTAGGCAAGAGATATGAACCACCGGATGCACCTTGGACGTCGAAGGTAGCTCGAGCTTAGGCAACAGCTCAAATCCGTTCTAAAATTTTGTACGGCCCATAATAAATATGAGAGAGCTTAAGGTTGGACCTCAAGTTGATTGATTGCTGACAATAAGGTTGAAGTCGTAAAAAAACCATGTCGCCCACCTCATAATGTCTATCTATACGATGCTTGTTCTCCCAAGGTTTTCATTCCTTCTTGGTCATGTTGCAAATTATCTCGCAAAAGCTGCATAATCTCTTCTCTGCTGCGCAAAGCTTCCTCTACTAATGCTATCTTGGTCTCTCCCTTAACATAGGAGATAAGTTGAGGAGGAGCTACTCCATATACTGCCTCATAGGGAGTGATTCCTATAGATGAGTGCTTGTTAGTATTATACCAAAATTCTGCTAACGAGAGCCAGTAACTCCACTCTTTAGGCATTAATCCAAAAAAAGCACATAAATACTGCTTGACACATTTATTTACGACTTCAGTTTGACCGTCAGACTGAGGATAGTATGCTAAACTCATGTTAAGTGAGGTACCTTGCAAATATGCCGAACTCATGTTAAATGAGGTGCCTTGCAAATTGAAAAATTCCTTCTAGAACTTGCTAATGAAAATTTTATCTCGATCACTTACTATAAATTCAGGTATTCCGTGGAGTTTGAACACATTATCAAGAAACACCCGTGCTAAGGAAGAAGCCGTAAATAGATGAGAGAGAGATATAAAATGAGCATACGTTGAGAGGCGATCAACCACCACGAATATGTCATGTTTGCCTTGTGATTTGGGCAGTCCTTCAATAAAATCTATTGATATGGATGTCCAAATTTTGCTAGGAATCTCAAGATGTTGTAGAAGACCAGTAGGATGTAAATTCTCAGATTTGGTACGTTGATAAATATCGCACCCTTTTATGAACTCACAAACTTCTTTATTTAAGTGGGACCAAAAAAATCTCTATTAACCCGATGATAAGTCTTTTGAAAACTGGAATGCCCACCAATAGGACTGTTGTGGAGATATTCTAAGATCTGTCTTCGAAAAGCAGAATTAGGAGACTAATAGAATCGCGACTTATAATATAGTATGCCTCCTTGCTCGTCAAATTTGGTGTAGTCGACCTAGCCGCTCCTTAACTTCAGAAGAAGATATTGGATGTGCTGATCTAAAATTTGCTCTTTGCATAATACCTCTAACCAGTTGGGTATTGGCATGGAAATTGCATTAACTTCTCTACTCTCCATTCGGGATAAAGCATCTGCTACTACATTAGTGGCTCCACTCCTATATACAATAGAAAACTCATAGCCAATTAGCTTGGATGCCCGTTGCTGTTGCATGGGAGTCCCAACTTTTTGATCTAGAAAGAATTTGAGAGACTGTTGGTTTGTCTTGACTATGAACTTGTGTCCAAACACATATGGTCTCCAATTGCGAGCTGCCAAGACTAGCTCTTTCTCATATGCAAAGTAAAATAGAGCCTTTCCCTTTAGTGCTTTGCTAAAAAAATGCAATAGGTCTTTTGCCTTGAGATAATACTGCCTCAATACCCGAGCCTGACGCATTACATTCAATGATGAATTCCTGGTTGAAATTTGGGAGAGCCACTGGGGGTTCTGACAGTCATTTTGAGCTTTCTGAAGGCCTGGATAAACTTCTCAATCCATATAAATGAATTCTTCTTGAGCATGTCTTTCAGAGGACGAGCAATCTTGCCATAGTCTTGGATGACCAAGAAAACCTCGTAAGGCTTTGATGTTCTGAGGTTGAGGCCATTTGAGCATAGTGTTAATCTTTTCCTTATCAGCTGAAACACCTTCTTTAGAGATAATATGTCCAAGGTACTCGATGGAAACGGCACCAAAGACACATTTACTCCTTTTGGCAAAAAGACTATTACTTTGCAAGAGATCCAGAACAATGTGAAGATGTTGCTCATGCTCCTGCATAGTTAGACTATAAACCAAAATATCATAAAAAAAAAACTAGCACAAACTTCCATAGATATAATCGGAACACTTCGTTCATCAATCCTTGGAAAGAAGATGGTGCATTGGTGAGGCTAAATAGCATTACGAGAAATTTGTTGTGTCCTTCATGTGTACGGAATGTCGTTTTTATGGATGTCTTCAGGTCGTACCCTTATTTGATGGTAACTAGAGCGAAGATCCAGCTTGGAGAAAACATATGCACCATGAAGCTCATCCAACAATTCCTCTATTGTTTGTATAGGAAATTTATCTTTGATGGTGATATTGTTAAGAGCACGGTAGTGTATGCATAATCGCCATGAACCGTCTCCTTTTTTAACTAGTAATACTGGACAGGCGAAAGGACTTTGACTCGGTCGCCATGCCATTGTCGAGGAGTTCAGACACTAGCTTCTCGATCTCAGCCTTCTGGTAGTATGGATACCGGTATGGCCGAGAGTTATAGGGTTTTGCTCCAGGCTCCAAGGAAATTTTGTGGTCCCATGGACACTTAGGTGGAAGTCCCTTGGGCTCAGCAAACACATCCATGTGTTCCTCTAATAGAGGCCTCAGTTCAATAGGAGAAATATGCTTTTGGGACTTGTTCTCCAAGGTTTTCATTCGTTCTTGGGCCTGTTGCAAATTCTCTTGCAAAAACTGCATAATCTCTTCTCTGCTGCGCAAAACTTCCTCTACTGCTGCTACCTTGGTCTCTCCCTTAATATAGGAGATAAGTCAAGGATGAGCTACTCCATATACTGCCTCACAGGAAGTGATTCCTATAGATGAATGCTGATTAGTATTATACCAAAATTCTGCTAATGAGAGCCAGTAACTCCACTCTGTAGGCTTTAATCCACAAAAGCACGTAAATACTGCTCCACACATTTATTTACGACTTCGGTTTGGCCGTCAGACTGAGGATAGTATGCCAAACTCATGTTAAGTGAGGTACTTTGCAAAGTGAAAAATTCCTTTTAGAAGTTGCTAACGAAAATTTTATCTCAATCGTTTACTATAAATTCGAGCATTCCGTAGAGTTTGAACACATTATCAAGAAACACCCGTGCTAAGGAAGAAGCTGTAAATGGATGAGAGAGAGATATATAATGAGCACACTTTGAGAGGCGATCAACCACCATGAATATGACATATTTGCGTTGTGATTTGGGCAGTCCTTTAATAAAATCCATTGATATTGATGTCCAAATTTTGCTAGGAATCTCAAGATGTTGCAGAAGACCAGCAAGATGTAAATTCTCAGATTTGGTACGTTGACAAATATCGCACCCTATGAACTCACGAACTTCTTTATTTAAGTGGGGCCAATAAAAATCTCTCTTAACCCGATGATAAGTCTTGTGAAACCCGGAATGCGCACCAATAGGATTGCTGTGGAGATATTTTAAGATCTATCTTCGGAAAGCAAAATTAAGAGAGATAGATTCGCAACTTAGAATATGGTATGCTGCTCGTCAAATTTGGTGGTGTCGACTTGGCCGTTGTGCTGATCTAAAATTTTCTCTTTGCGTAATTCCTCCAACCAGTTGGATATTAGCATGGAAATTGCATTAACCTCTACTCTCCATTCGGGATAAAGCTACTACATTAGTGGCTGCTCTCCTATATACAATAGAAAAACCATAGCCAATTAGCTTGGATGCCCATTGCTGTTGCATGGGAGTCCTAACTGTTTGATCTAGTAAGAATTTGCGAGACCGCTGGTCTGTCTTGACTATAAACTTGCGTCTCCCCTTGCGAACTGCCAAGATTTGATTCTGTCGAGGTTTGTCTCCATGTGTATAAAAATGAATTCATATACCAACGCAGAAAATAAATTCCCAAGGGACAACAAATAAGACATTAGCGTTATGATGCATTTATATGTTACACTGCCTAAAAACCCTATCAAATCACATCATGATCAAAGTTGACATTAGACTGTTTTCCTTTTCCAAACATCTAGATTGCAAAGCTGGGTCACAAATATTCCCAGAAGCACAAATTACAAAAATTTTGGCGAAACAGCAGCATTCCTATTTACAACACCACCGATAACTAAACAGAGAAAAAAGGATTCAGGAAAAAAAATAAAAAATTTCCACACGAGAGAACTTCCCATAGAATACAAACATTGTGGGCTTCAGGATTAACACTGCGTCTACAGGTTTGAGTGCCTCCCCCACAAAATTGTTATCCAGAAAGCAACCAACAAGACCAGCAGCCAAAAGGAAATCAGAAGATCAAGAATTCCATAATGCTGCTGCATCTACATATGATACTGTTACACCAAATAACAACCATCCAACCAGAATAACTTTTATGATATTCTCAAGACTGAAGGATATCTGTAGAAATCACAACACAAAGTGTACCAAAATCACATAACCAAGCTGATATCACAAAAGTTCCCTATCTTTCCAATTGTTTATATACCGAACGCTGTCTCTGGAATACATGAAGAATATCATAACCAACTTGGACAAACACAAGATTCATAACAATAAGAATACATAACAAATTTTGTATCAAGAGAGTAGAACTAGAATCCCATCTTGAACTTCCAAAGACCAAGTAAATGCGAACTTCATGAATCCACCAAATACAGAAGTTGGTTGGAACTGGTACTGAAAAAATTTGAAAATGAAAATGAAAGCCACATTAATCAACAAATAGTTCTATACCATCTGGTGAGGTAGAAATATACTGCATGCCAAACAGGAAAGCAAATAAACCCAGAAGTGAACTTTCCCGGTTTCCCCTCACCAAACATACTATATCCTCCGCATCTGGGACAAAGTAGTGATCAATAAAGCATAAACTGTAATCCCAAAGATTTCAAAATTAAAAGAAAGTGCAACAGACTCAGTTATAATTTTGCAATAGATCCACACCTACATAGAAAACAAGATCACATTTAGACAAATTCTAGTGACTAATTAAATTAACATTCCCAAGTACACAATTTAGAAGACCCATTCTACCTCAAATACAGCAAATACAAAAACAAAACAAATAAGAATAGCAAAGAATTGCAAGAGAAATTATAAGAAATTACAGGAACAGGGCTAGATAGAACATCATCACTGTGTAGCTTATATTTCCCGAAATTATGATTCATTTTTACTAAGATAACTAGAATAAAAAATAAAATTGTAGAACCTCTTAATTAAAATCATATGCAAACCCAACAATTGATCAATTAGAGGGTCAAACCACAGCATTTTGGAAAATGTTTTCTAAAAGAGACATCAAGGGTCATCAATCAGGAAACAAGAAATTCAGGGAAATTGGGTACGCCTATGATTACTCTAGGACAGACAGACAGGATCACATAAAGAACATCATCCAATTGAAAAGTCAACCTACAAACACTGCAAATGATTACAATAGAGCAACTAGTAGAAGTCCATTCTCAGTACGAAATTACAACAGAAAAAAAAAACATGGACATCACAATAGAATGGACATCAGAAGTTTGTCAAGTGTGCAACTTAAATATCCAAGATATGCATGAAATAAATATTAAATAAAAACATGCATCTTGCTACTCTGATGACCTCATGAACCAATTGAAAAAAGAAATATTGCATAACATAGAAGACTAAAACATAGTACAAAAATATGAGGACCAATATCACACCTAATTGCAGGCTTGAATTACTTCAGACAATAGTTTTACCTATAGGTAAACTTATAAAAAAAATTATGAACAGAGTTCATATACTTCTACAACGTCTTAAGATGTTAGGAAACATAGGGAAATCCGAAATCTTTCTTAATTTTTCTACCCTTCTCCTGGTTTGGACAAGTCATTAGCGGTCAGAAAGACAATTTAGTACGAGCTTAACTATAAAGCTACAGACCAAGCTCATAGTTTGCAAGTAAAGATACAGAAAGGAGAACAGTTTCTTATGGTCCAATTACTTATCATATACAAAACATGAGAAGATAGATTAGGAGATCGTCACACAGAACAAACAGGAACTCTAATACTACACAATAACAAATAAATTATATCTCCAGCTTATCCAATCAAGCATGCCCCACAACAATAGAGCATCGATATGTTGTGCAAGAACAATAAAACATAATTGCAAAATAATATCATACCTGTAACTTGCAAGTAAAAAGAAAAAAGTGCGAAGGTTAAAAGAAGAACTAATGAAATTGTTAGAAGAAAAGAGAAAATCAAATTCAAATACCTTTGACAAGACTTATTCAGACATCCACATTGCTTCATCAGTCAGTACAAGATAATAAATCATAGCCTTCTTGACTGTACAATGTACCAAGCCATATGCCACCATATACAGAGCGGAAAATGAATTTTCAAGGAATAACTAGTAAGACAAAGTTATATTGCATTTATATGTTATCATGTGTGAAACCTCTTTCACACCAAATTCATTAAATTATTTATAGCTGATCTAAAAGAAGTTGTACTAAGACATATCAGTGCATAAATCAATCCGTCAAGGTCCACAGGATCAAAGCTGACATGACATGAGAAACTGTTTTCCTTTTAAGTTTCAAATATCTAGGAGGATAAGCTGGCTACAAATATTACCAAAATTGCAAATCACAAAATTTGGCAAAACAGCAGCAAATGGAGAATTAGGATTCAGCAAACAGAACGGTCTTCGAGGATTAATAATGTTCGACACAAGTTAACTTGCAAATCTATCGAGCATAATAGAAGATATGTCCTTGAAATTGTGCTCCTCCGCAGGATACCCCTTATCTAATAGTCCACAAGCAACCAGACGAATAGCATAAAAGAACTCAGGAATCAAGAATTCAATAACAGTACTGCATCTATATATGATGCTGCTGAAGAAAATACCAGCTATCTAACCAGCATAATGTATCACGAGACACTCCCTTCTCCTTCCAATCGATTATATAGGAAAGCTGTCCCTGATCTCAGATTTCCAAATCCCGGCAAGAAAAACATCAATCAAACCCAAATTAATTTCTTGCAAACTTCAAACCACAAGATCCAGTGCTAATCTACCACAAAGAACAGTTCCGAACAAAATTCATCCAATCGAGGAACAACTAAACTAGTCCCTATTCAAAGATCCAGCATAGGTATTAGATTAAAGAAACTATTTGAAAAAATTAAGATAAACTAAATTAAAGACAACGGACTATGAACACAAAACCAGAGCGTAGAAAAGAAGTGAATGATCATCCACTATTTATAGAGTAACGAAGTCGGTGATCATCTTATCCAAGTCGGTTTCGACCAAAAACCGCGTAAGGTTTTGTTATGCTATCCCAAAAACACGTGTCTTATCACGATTGGCCAAAGAAGCTTCTAGAGAACCTAAAATCCGATTTTGCCGTGCTAATCCGATTATATAATTTGACACTTGATTCCTTAAATAGAAAATTATAAAAGGAAAGATCGAAGGTCGATTATTCCTAATTAATATACCATAAACGGATAATTAACCGACTTAGAGAAGACTCGTAGATATACTCGGAATCGGTTTCCAAACTTGTCGTTGCCGGATCTACCAGTCGTATCCGTACTCTCGTGCATACTTTATATAAACTAGTCTTCGTACGTCGTTTCTTATCTCTGCGGCGAACTACTAAGATGCAGTCATTGTCATCAACTGCTCCTTGTCGTGAAGGGTCGAAGGTCGCGTGGACGCCAGAAGAGGACGAGGCCTTGCGGATTCTGGTCAAGCATATCGGTCCCAAACACTGGTCGCTCATCAGCAAGTCGTTCTCGGGTCGGACGGCAAAGTCGTGCCGGCTGCGGTGGTGCAACCAGCTCGCGCCCGGAGTCGACAGCCGACCGTTCAAGGCGGAGGAGGACGAGATGATCCTGAAGGCCCACGAGGTCTACGGGAACAAGTGGGCCGTCATCGCCCGGCTACTCGTCGGCCGCACAGATAACGCCGTTAAGAACCGGTGGAACTGCAACCTTAAGAAGCGTACTACTCACCATGATGGCGATGAGGTGGTGAAATATAGGTGCGACGATGATGATAGCAATTCTGGCTCGGAAGTGATCGACAACGCGGACGAAAGCCTACCTCCACAACTTCAATTATACCCTTTCTTTCCCGTATCTTCGAATTATGACAAGGAAGAGAAAAAAGCGGTTAACTTTTTGGACTGCGGAAAAGACGATTGTATAACTCAGATGACACTTTGGCCATCATTTTTAGAGTACTATTAGCTTGTTTTTCGAACTTCCGTTTTAAAATTTTATATTTAATTAATTCTAAATTTTTAGAATATCTCCTTCTAAAAACATGATTTTGAAGAAGCACACGAGCAGTAATAGTCCTTTTAAACATGCTAACATTAGTTTATTGACAAAATTAATTTTTTATATTTAATTATAATTTAATATTATTATATTTTATCATATTTAAAAATTATTATATTTTATAGTAAAAAATAATAATAATAAAATTTTATTTTACATGAATATATATTTATTAATAATCTTTGTAAAATGAGATTATGAGTAATATTAAAATATTTACACTTATATATATTTTATTTTAGCTAAAAATATGAGATTATTAATAATATTATATTAATTTTTTTCCATACTTAATTTTATTGTGTAACAAAGATTTAATTGTTGTAATACGTAGTTTAAGTAGTAACTATGACTTAATATTTAATTTGATAAAATAGTAGTTTATTAATCTTATATTTTTAATTTATTATTACATATAAAAATTATTTTAACAATAATATAATTTAGAAAAAGATTATATCATTAAAATACTATATTATTAATAATTTAATAATATTTTTATTTAATATATAAGTATATAAAAGTAAAATAGTATTTAATAATAATAATAATATACAATGAAATACTAGAGAAATAAATATGCAATATATGTAATGTAATGTTAAAGGGATAGATATACAATAAAATGTGATCAAAATAAATATGCAATACAATGTAATTTAAATATATTTTAATTTTATAAAATAATAATTTATTAATAATTTATTATTTTTTCATATTTAATCCTACAGATGTTATACTCGAAAATAATATTTATTAATAATAATATGTTAAATATTATTATCTTTTATAATATTTTAAATATTATTATCTTTTATAATATTTTAAATATTATTATCTTTTATAATATTTTAAATATTATTATCTTTTATAATATTTTAAATATTATTATATTTTGTAGTTGAAAATAATAAAATTTTAGTTTAGATGGAACATATATTTTTAATAATATTTTCAAAATGAGATTATTAATAATATTAAAATATTTATATTTTCATATATTTTAAACATGAGATTACTAATAATATTTTTTCCAAAATTTCTTATGTTATCAAAAGATTTAATTAAGTTAATACATAGTTTAAATAGTTTATCTATGAGTTAATATTTAATTTAATAAAATATTAGTTTATAAATAATTTAGAAAAAAAATTATGCAATGTTATATTAAATAAATTAATATGCAATGCAATGATATATTATATTAGAAAAATAATATAATTTAGAAAATAAAATTTTATATCAATTAAATACTATATTAAAGAAATTTATAATATTTATATTTATATTTACATATGTAAAATAATATTTAATAATAATATTAATATGCAATTCAATGCTAGAGAAATACATATTCAATGCAATACAATGTGCAATACAATGCTAGAAAATAGATAGATAATACAATATAATGTTAGAGAGATACCTATACAATGCTATGCTATGAAAATAAATATGTAATGCTTAAATGTGTAATGCAATGCAATGCAATAGATATGCAATGGTTGAATGTAATGCTAGAGAGATAAATATATAATGCAATGCAATGCTAAAGAGATAAATATGCTATGCTTGAAAACAATTTGACTATATTTTACTTTTGTAAAATATTATTTTATTAATATTTGTGCTTTTTTACATTTAATCCTATTAAAGTCAAAAATAATATATTACTATTATAAATACTTATAATATTATAAAATATTATTATATTTTATAATATTGTAAAACATGATTATATTTTATAATATTACAAAATATTATAATTTTTTATAATATTTAAATCTTATTATTTTTTATAATATTTTAAATCTTATTATATTTTATAATGTTTTAAATATTACCATATTATGTAGTCAAAAGATAATAAAATTTTATTTTACATAGAACGTATATTTTTAATAATCTTTCAAAAATGAAATTATTAATTATATTAAACTATTTACACTTTCATATTTTTTATTTTAGATTAATACATGAGATTACTAATAATATTATATTTTTTCCAAAATTTCTTATTTTATTTTTATTTTTTAAAAATCAGTAGGTTAATATAGTATAAATAGTAAAGATAGTATTTATCTATGATTAATATTTAATTTGATAAAATATTAGTTTAATTAATATTATATTTTTGATGTTACTAGTACATAGAAAAATTATTTTAATAATAAGATAATTTATAAATAAATTATTATATCAAATAAATAGTATATTATTAAAATTTTACAATATTTATATATTTAAGTATATAAAATGAAAATAATATTTAATAATGACTTTTAAAATGTGCTTATGTTTATAAAATATTAAATTATTGATACTTTATGCTGTTTAAATTAAATTTTATTTAATTAGTATAAAATAAAAGAATATGATAAAACATAATTATGATAAAATATTAATAAAATGTTTAAAAGAGATAAGAGATGAGTAATGAATTATGATAAGATGTTTGAAAGAGATAAGATACGGGTAATAAATTATAACAAGAGAGGTTTTATAAATTGGTATTTATGTTAGTATGTGGTATAAGATATAATTTTAATAAATAGTATTTATATTATGTAATATGTCTACTAGTGTTTAGTTCAGGAATTTGTTACGAACCGGAATAAGGAATTTGTTACGAATCGGCCGCAATTAATAAGGAATTTGTTACGAATCGGCCGCAATTAATAAGGAATTTGTTACGAATCGGCCACAATGGTAATCAACGGATCCTTCTGAATTATATCGAGCAAATAGTGACCGAAGGTCAATTAGATCCTAGCTTGATAGCCCACTCTAGATGCTAGGTTTAGTTCCTGGTGTGAAGGGGGAGAAGTTTTGTAAAAGAGAGGAGTTAGAAGCTGAAAGAGGCGCTAAAGACAAGTAGAGAAGGAGATAAATGCCAAAACTAATTCTACTATTATCATAGTATGACTCTAATTATGTAAGAACTCCTCAACTAAGTTAAATAACTCCAAACAGCCCTAACAAATAAATTAACCAGTCTTCTTTATCTTCTCGGGTTAACCCTTCGTTTCGTAAGTCATGAATATAAAAGTTATAGATCTGGAGGTTAGTGACCTTATCCGATATTATTTGGATATGTGTAGAATATTCTGTAAATATTTTCTCAAAATTACTTAGAGCTGGAGTTAGCTAAATAAATAAAATCCTAACCTGCTAAACCAAATAACCAAATAAGATATTTAGACTCAATCCATTGAGCCTAATCTCCCTTTGATATGATCCGATCTGACCCGGTTCGCATCAATCCACCACACTTCCGACCACTTTGTCCTCAAGGTGTCCATGGTGGTTTCTAAACCTTTCATATTTGCCAAATCATTCCCACCAACATTAGAGCCAAGTCCAAGAGCGCAAGACTTGCGGAGGAGGCCATGGCTCGACCAAGTGTAACATAATGTAGCCCGCTGATTGGTGCTCGTCCAATTAGTCAAGGCTAAGATTTAACTCACCCACAATCCAATATAGGCTCGAGTCTAGTCTAGGCCTTGTGCAAGGGCTGATCTGTTTAGGCTTTGGCACATTGTTTATGGGCTAAGGAGATAGTCAACTTGATAGGCAGCCACAACCATAGGATCAGGTCGTCGAGGTATCGGATCCTCGATATCTTTCAAAGCTTCAATGCCCTCAATCAGCGGCTTGGGTGGCAATTGGTGATGGCTGACAACCGCTTTGGGATTCCTAGCTGTTAGTGTGGATAGCAAGGTCTCCTTTGATGGTGATGTATACCTCGGTAGTCCTTCGTCATTTGTGGAGGTGCCCTCGAGTGCAAGGGTGGTAAGTCAGTGTGGCACCCATGCGGTTCGTTGCGCTGTTGCCATGGTGCCTCCACGATCGGTCCTCGTCGGTTCCCCTCTTTAAGTAAGGGGTGATCTTCATGTCTTCGATGACGCTCAAAGGTACGCCTTAGAGGATAATGGTTCATGTCAACAAGGGTGGCCTTGATCTCCAACAACATTTGTGCCATGAGTGCCAGAGTTTGCGAGAGATCGGGAGGGCCTTTCGTCCGACCTCATGAGCTCTATCGAGATGGCGATCTTGACGAAGCTGTGTGGTCTGTCTCCATGCCTTGCTCGCTCGTTTGCTTTGCTGCCTTCGATCTTGTGGTAGCCATGACAGTCCGAGGAATGTTGGCTATGATACTAGTTGTAACGAACCGGCTTAATCTGATCCGCAACGGTTCTGGACTCGATTATGCTCGTAAATTCCGAAGGGATCTACGAACAATCTAACCAGAGAGCTTTCCAATGAATCCAAGATCACGGAATTCAGACGATTAGATCTCAAGATATCGACTAAATAGTAGCCGAAGGTCAATTAGATCATAGCTTGATAGCCCACCAATGGCTAGATAGTTGCTAGGTTTAGTTTTTGGTGTGAAAGGGAAGAAGTTATTGTAGAAGAGGGGGTTAGAAGCTAAAAAAGACTGACCAAAGACTTAGGCGGAGGAAGAAGTGAGGAGAGAGAAGCCGCCAACGAATAGAGAGAAGGAGATAAAGACTAGAGCCAATTCCACTATCATTATCATAAGACTCAAATTAGGGTTTCCTCCATCACCCTAAGAACTCCTCAACTAAGTTAAACAACTCCAAACAACCCTAACAAACAAATTAAACGTCTTCCTTATCTTCTCAAGTTAAACCTTATCCAATTGGTTTGATATTATTTAGATATGTGTACAATATGCTCCTAATATTTTACTAAAATTGTACAGAGTTGGATTTAGCTAATTAAATAAAATCCTAACCTGCTAAGACTCTAACTAAATCAGATAACCAAATAAGATAATTAGACTCAATCCATTGAGCCTAGTCTCCCTTTGATGTGATCCGATCTGACTCGGTTCAAATCAGAATTTTGTTATTCCTAAAGTGAACGACAGCTAAGAGAATCTGTAGAGAATCTTTAAAGGAATATTCTACTTTACCTCTAAAAGATATATAAAAGGTTTTAATGTGATCCTAAGCCTTTTATCATCTCATGAGGTTATTGGTAATCACTTTCCAGCTTTAGATAAAAAGATTAACTTCTAGGATAACTGAGATTTGAAATTTATCACATAAATTAAGTCGTAGAGATTGACGGGTGATATATAAGCTTCTTCTTAAGCAATATAAGTTTAGTGATTAGTTTGAATCCATAGTTTTTTTTTAATCTAATTTAGAGATTTTCTATATAAAATATGTTCAATATTTTAATCACATCTTTAGATAAATTTTTGTGTATAAAATAACATCAAATAAAAACATTGATATAAAATATGAGCTTGTGAAGATGATAATGATACAATGTTAGTAAGAAAAATATTAACAAAATATTTAATTTATTGGGTTTAAAAATATATTGTAATCTCTTAAAAAGGTATTGTTTTTTTTTAAAAAGGAAAAATTGATATAAAATGAAAAGCACAATTTTCTCTTCCTACTAAAAATAACGCAATAACACTTTGATCTAAAATAATGAAATTGAATGATTTTGCAATGAAAAAATGAAATAGAAAAAATTTGCATGGTGAAACATAACTTAGAATTTCCCCGCAAAGATTCGATTCCTATCCATCTCATATTATATGTTTAGATAACGCAATTAAAAATAATATATTTTGCATATATTTTTGACATTACCCAAAAATAAGGAGATAAAATCTGATCCAAATTAAATTGCGATCTTTCTCATGTGCATATCTTGACATATATAATAAAAAAAATTAGATCTCTCATGAAGTGTCTTGTCTCTACTTTAGAGATTATTTTAGATATACAAGCATCATCTAGTTGAATCGGTTTTAGGGTTGTAATTCATGCAAATTTGAGGTTGTCGCAGAAGAGGTCTATATTCATTCAAAACGATCTGAGCTTTGTAAATTTCACAAAATTTAGATGAATATTCTTGATGACGTTCAAGATCTCTGTGCCACATCTCAAGTCATTTGGGATAGTAGATTGGGAAAAATAATTTTCAGAAGATCAAGACGACATTGATAAAATGCTGCTTTTGCTGAATTTTTAGATCTTTAATGAAAAAATCCAAATCTTCATGTTATGTTCCTAGAAAAGAGTTACTGGAGGTAAGCTTGCCTGCAGAAAGTTCATGAACATCGAGTGCAGGGCAGAAGAGATCGATAGAAACGCATACATCATCTGCCAACTGGTGAACTACAAAAATATTTCTGATATCTGACTTGTCTTCATCAATAAGTTGGATGTTCCAGCAGGAAGATAGGAAGGTTGATTATTCCAAAATATGTTATTTTATATCATAGAGTCAGGATGTTAGTTGGTGTTGCATGCCCTATCACTAATGTTAGATATATAAAAATATTTAGAAGTCAACCTAATCATTTCAAGAGAGCACGACATAATTAGAGTAATAGAAAGGTAACTAAGTATTTGACCGTCGAAGCCACGTTAAGATAAGCGGTTGACCGTGCGCTGACCTCTTCCTCTCTTCCTCTCTTTCCTCGTCTCTTGCAGTTAGTTGCAAGAGATGGGAGAGATAGCCGCCAGAATGGAGTTCAAATTCTACTGCGGGCCCCTCCCCCTCGTCTCTTTAAAATTCAACCCTTTCAATCCTTTATCTTTTCGCTGCCGCTCTCTTCTTCCTCATTCCTTGTTCTCTCTCTTATTTGTTTCGTTCCGTCCAAGACCTTAACAAGTGCCATGGATCACCGGAGCATTGATAGACCAAATCAAAACTCCTAATCCAATCCGCAGGTCAACTTCTATCTCCCGTTGCATTTAATTTGAATATTGTTTAGTAAATCATAGTTAAATCCTAGCCTTCGTCGACGACTTTGGGTTGACCACCCACCAGTTTGAAAAGTTTTCCTGCATCAACCCCTTATTGTGGGTACCAAATTTGGGTACCCATAGGGTGCGTGGGAGGCAATGCCATGTCACCTCCTACCGCCAGTTTCTTAGGCTGCTGTCAGCCACCATTGACAGTGGTGACCTCGCTTGTTAGCCTCGATCGACTCATCTCTTCGCATAGAAGAGGTGGGTACTCAAGTTTGAGGGCTTCAAGCCCTTTTGCACCGAGGTGGGAACCTCCATCCACTGGCCATGGAGTTCCTTACTCCTCACTGTCAGCCACTTCGGTTGACGATTCAACCTCGGCTTCATCTAAGTCGGCCTTGTCGACTTTGGGTGTCGGTGGAGCTTGGCAACCGGCGACGGTGATCGTCAACAGCAGCTCCATCTCCCTCCCTTGGTCTTCTTCTTTAGAAGAAGGCTATGGCCCACCCCGTAGCGAGTGATGAATTGGGCTCATCCTAGTTCCCCCAACCTTTGTGGGTTGTAGTGGTTGACTGGGCTCTTAAGCTCAGCCTAGCTAATCCCCTAGTGGGCTACAAGGCAGGCTGACTCGCTCCTATAGCCAACTTATTTGTTTTGGCCTAGTGGGCTGTGGGTAGGCTCGCAGCCTATTTCCTCAACTATTGATGCAAGGCTAGGCCTTGAGCCTAGCCCAACAGGTGAATCATAGGTTAGTCGCCCATTATTAGTCTTTTATCTTTCTTTTGTTTATGTTAGCTATCTTTCTAAAAGTTTTCCTCAATTATTTTTATTAATATAAATTTAGGATAATATAGAACTAAGTTAGGTATTTAAATTTATTAATCATTGCATTTTTTATTAATGCCTTTGACATTTATATCTAAGGATAATTCAAATTTTACCATCAATGACCAATTTAATTGATACAAAATAATATATTAATAGGGAAGAATAAATGTAAGACCGAGTCAAACATATTCGGAGCGAGAATCAAACTTAATTTATACAATATGGAAGCTAATTATAAGTTGTCTTTCTTACGTACTATTTTATTTTATAATATTAGAGTCATTACTATGCGAGGAGGATCTTGAAATTCAGGATCAGCTCAATTGTTGAGGAAAATTACTCAACTTCTAGAGATATTTCAGGCAATTTAGGTCTTATGTTAGTCTACGAATAATATAATTATTATGGTGATAATTACTTTATGTCATTATTGATTACTGTTAAATGCATTATTTATTATTTATCGCTTATCTATAATAGGCCCATACTTAGTTATGACATATATTCACTTAGTCAAATCCATGAAAAAAGTGAATAAAAATTGGCTCTAAAGTGGGTATCATGGCAATGGAAAATAAAGAGAAGTAAGTTTAGTATCATATTAAATATTTGAGAAATGTTAGTACGGTAGATATTTAAAAAATTAGCTCAGCTCGGTTCGATTTGTACGTGCGAGTCAAATCTATTTTTAATTTTTTGCTTGATACGAATTCAAATCTGGTCTGGTTCGAGTTGGTTGGTTGAACCGCCTAAAGTTGAATGATGTGTCCCTCCGATTAAAACGGTTAATCAGTTAGTTAGTTTAAACTCGAAATGGTGCATCCCTTCACAATATAACTGTTAATTGGTTTCAGACACGAAATGGTGCATCCATTCGTGACAAGTCGCATCCAGTTGTCAAGCCTTTTAATTCTAAATAGGCTGTCAACCTACATAATTTTGTTCATGCTTTCCAAGTCTAGTTCGAATCTTAAGTTTGCATTTGAAAAAGAATACAACATGATTCAGATTTGATAAGGCATTTGAATAGCTGCTTCCTTTCGAGTGCAAAGCAGTCGTTATATCTTGTGATTCTTTGTTATTGATACTTGATCTCAAAATCGTACTTGAGAATAATCTAAAAACTGTTTTTTTAGAATAATCTCAAATTTATTTGCTGAAATCCCTTCTAAATTTCTAAAAATCAACTATATTTGTGAATTTGTTAATTGTTGGGATATCTGAAATTCTGAAAATCTGAAATTACTTTTGTGAATATTTTTAATTGCTGGAAATTCTGTAAATCTGAAAAAAAAAATCATATACTTAAAAGTGTAATAAATTGCATAATATCTATATGCAATCATATTGGATTCACAACTAATTTGTTGCAATTGTATGACAGAAAAAAATCATTAAAATTACATTCGAACTACTTTAAAGGATAAGAGTGAATTTACTAATTGCTGGAATATCTTAAGTTAGTTTTGTGAACTTCTTAAATTGCTGGAAGTTCTGTAAATCTAAAAATTGCTAAAATGTGAAAATCCTAAAAGTTTATTTTGCTGAAATTCTAAAAATCTGATATCTGAAAACTTGAATTGGCTATTGGGTGGATTTTATTGAATTATTTTTGGCCCTTGAACAGATTTTATGTATTTGATTGTATTTATGGGACTTTCATTGACATTTTTTTGAGAGATATCTTTTTATTTTTCTTGTTTTCTTCATTTAGGTTAGTTTACTTCTCACTGCATTTCCTTTTTATTTCATATTTTAAAAATATGCAAAAAATATTAAAAATTAAAAATGCTGAAAAGACTTTGTTGAAAGCTTATCTTTTTGAGTCATATTGATACCTGCCTATTTGATCATTATACTTTTATTAAATAAGTTATGTATTATTCTAGGTTGATTTTGCATTCCCACTTGAAATAACTTAACCTAAAATGTGTGTGTGGTAACTCTAAAATTTATTCAAGTTATACTTAAATGTGTAATAGATTGCATAATGTCCATATTTAATTATATTCGATTGAGAACTAATTTGTTGCAATTGCATGATAGAAAAAATATTAGATTGAGAACTAATTTGTTGCAATTATATTTTATTATCTTTTAATAAATTTTTTTTTCTTCAATACATATTTCGTTGTCTTTTAACAACTTCAGTGATGAAGTAAATTAAGAAGAAAAAACAACAATAGAAAATAATAAAAAGAAGAAACATATTAACAACTTTCATAAATATAATAACAATTTTCATTATTTTTTCCATACGTTTTTTATACAAGTCTCTATTAATCGTTATATTTTTTTTTCTATACAAGTCTTTATAATCACTCTTTAATTAAAAAAATAAGAGATTAATTAGAGATAGTGGTGTGAATTTACATTTCGTTGTGTTTTAACAGCTTTTATTTTTTTTCATACATATTTCATTGTATTTTAACAACTTCAATGGTGAAGTAGAAAGAGTAATTAAAGACTTATATAAAAAATGATTAAGAGATAAAGAAAATGTGCAGTAGAAGAAGAAAATAATGATGAAGAAGAAGAAAAAGAGGTAGACGAATAATAATAATTATCAGCAGCATATGAAGTAAAAGATGAAGAAGATGAAGAAGAAGATGAGTATGAGTCATTTCTCTCTCTCATATAGTGTCCCGTCAACATTTAATGAGACACTAAATGATAGAAAGGGTAAAGTTGAAAAAAAAGTAAGAAAAAAGTCTCAAGTGCAAGGGAAACCGAAAATAACCTTAGGTTGCCAAATCGAAAACCAAATAGGTTTTCGGTGCAAATAACCTTAGAATCTCAGAAGATTAAATAAATAATATAATATAATATGGCATATTTAAAATATTAAAATATGAAAAGAGTCCATATATTTTTTTCTCTCTCTTTCTCCTGCAATTTGCATAAAAAAACCCATAAATTATCAAATTGGCAGCAATAGGCCCCCTAGTTATCTAATTGCAATTTTGAGCCTTTTTTTACCAATTTAGAGAAGATAGATACTGATTGACGTGTGATTGATATTGAGGCTACTATAAAGATACTAAAAGAGAAGATAGATACTTTGTCAATGCCTTACTCAGCAAACTGAAAAGCACATAAAAAACACACAAATTTTACCAATTGTAATACTGGAAAAAGAATCAGTGAAATTTTACAAATCAGCCATTGAAAAGTATGTAGAAGCTTCTCATGTTGTATCTAATATGCTGGCAATGGCTGACTTATTAGTTGGTAAGGTGGCGGATGATTTATTAGCTGAAAAAGATAGCATTCCCAAACATGTGAAATTCTTTGAACCAATAGTGAAAAATATACTATTACTTTGTATTGAAGCCCATATGAATTTAGAGCAAGGCAATTAGAGAATACAGTAATAGTCAAGTACAAGAGAAGTAGGAGTAAAAAAGAAGAGCAAAAAATGGCTCCTTCTAAAAAGGGAAAAGATTCAGAAGAGGGAAAGAGTTTGGAAAATAAAACAAATTTGGGACTTATTTTAATAAGCTCTATTGAAATGTCCCCTTTTAAGAAACAAGTGACTAAGGTTCTGAGATATCCTTGGAGAAAGTACGCCACTAACGATGAGTACAACAACATTCGAAGGATGCTAGAGATACAAGATGAGTACGTAATTTATAAATCTTATTCATATTTAGGTACAATATACTCCTTTAATGTTTTTAAATTTTATTAATATCTTTTATTACAGTGTGGTGATCATATGGTGCAATGATTATACTACTGTCAATAAAATACTGTTAGTTAGTCTTCTCACTCATCATATAATTGGAGGAGATGTCATATGCGTTCATTAACAAATGCTATACAGTTGGTGGTTGACGGATCTGGCTACATATGACCCTTGTTTATTTATGAGTACCGAAGTCCATGTAAGTTATTTTCATAGTAAATAATTATATTTAGTATTTATAGTTTATTTACAATAAATATTATTTTTTTGTAGAAGGCAGCAAAGGCCAAAAATTTTAAAGTGCTTGTAACTTTTATATAGCCAATTCATGAAAATCAAAATCTTGATGAGAATGATTACTACTTCTTTCCACTACATACAGATATGCATTGGCACCTTCTCTTTGTTGATTTGAGAGAAGCAAAAGATGGTTCATATACTTCTCTATCTGGTAATAAGTACACAGAAGAGGCCAACGTCATGATAACCTACAAAGTAATCTAAGTATATTAAATTATTTATGACTGTTAGAGTTTGATAACTACATTTATTTGCACATGCACATATTATAAATGATTATTTTTCTAATTTGCACAGAGAGATATACAACCAATGTGAAATTGATGGAAAAGGCAATTGTAATATGATTCTTGCCGAAAATATCTCACAACAACGAGGCATATATGTGTTCTATTTGTTTTCTATCTTATTTGAAGTTCTTATTATTCCTTACTATGAACTAATTAATAATATAATCTTACAATATGAAGATTGCATACAACAATGTTCATAGTGTGATTTTCACCAGCGAGATATTATAAAAATCAAGGCAAAGCTAGCAGTTGAGATTGTCTATGATGGGTTGGTGCATAGATGATGTAGTAGCTAGAAGTTATAAAACTATACTATGTAATTGAAATGAAATTGTCATATTTATGATGTAATATTTATGGTGTAACATACTCAGTGATCGTTGATTGTTTGTATGGCTATGTTGTTATGATTTACTATTTTATATTATTGATGACTTTAGTGATGATTTATTATGTAACATACTCAATGATGGTTAAAATATTCTATTTAGAAAATTGATACAAATTTTAGTGATAATTTAGGAATATTTGGAAGATTTCTTGAAAGATGGACCATGTAAAAACCATGTACTACATCTGGGAAGATCTTTTGTATTGCATTGATCAACCCCTTTTATCGGTCGGACATAATTATAAGCTCTGAAATGGGTGAAATGCAATCACGAAAGTGTGTAAAAAACCAAGTCCAGGAGTTTTCATTCTCTCTTTCGATTACAACAAAACCAATAGAAAGCATGTGATTATCACTATCCACTGTAGTTGTAATTAATAATAACCTTGTATATTTGCTTGTGAGAAATGTGTTATCAATAGCAAAAAATGGATGCATGCTACCCTTGAATGCCTTTAAACAAGCTCCAAAAGCCCAAAACAAATCTGTGAAAGTGACCCTCTAACTCATATTTTAGTGCATTTATGTTCATTGGGTCTCTTAATGTTAACTCCCTCATGTATGGAATTAGTAAATTATACGACTTGTCAAAGTTTTCGCGAACTTTCTCAATTGCCTTTACCCTTGAACGATATGTTTTCCAATAGGATATACACATGCCATACTTTGTTTGTATAAATATTTGAATTGACTTCGGTCTAAATTCTTCATTTCTAACAATTTGCTCTCGAACTTTATTCAAAATAAAATAAGTTGTCACCTGTCTTTGACCTTGACCAACTATCGGTTTATTGCATGTGTGCTTATCAATACTTTTTTTTATCTCAAAAGTTTCAACTCCATTCAATTTCTTGCCGTTATCATCCATGGGCAGTCTAGGGAGCTACATCGAGCCTTTACTTTAAAGTGCTTACATTTTATGGGTTGAAATTCAAATCAATGAGTGACTGCATGAACTTTGAGAGTATGCTTTAAATCAGCTATTCTACGAAAGCAGTTGTCCAATGTGTAATTCTGAGACGAGCATATAAGTATTAATATCTACTTCAGGAGTATTGAAGTTAATAATAAATATTTCTTTTAATGATGCATTTGCTGTAGTTGTAGGTACCCCTTCTTTAAAGCCTATGATCAACTCATTATGTGTAGAAGTAGGTGACCCATTTTCAGAAACAATGTCTTCTACTGCTCCATAATTTTTAATTTTGTCATCCGAAGGGTGTGGTTTACCTTCACAAATAATGTCTTCTACTGCTCCATAATTATCAATTTTCTATAGGGACATACACATTTGCAAGAGATAATTCAACATATCTTATTTTCTCTTAACTTTGTTTCAGAATATCAAACATGAAATAAAATAATATACATCATTACTTTCTTAAAAAGAATATCTTAGCATCAACAACAAAATATAAAAATCAAGATTAGGCTTTTAAATACGTTCATTTTTTATACTGGATATACACTTTTTTTCTAACAAAATGCACACTACTTTTATAAGATATGTGCACAAAGTTTCATAAATTATGTGTATTTAATTGTAAAAAGATGTGCATATGTTATTGTAGGAAATAGAAGTTATTTGCATAATAACTATCTAATTTTCTAAAATTCAAGATTAGACTTTTAAATATCTTCATTTTTTATATTGGGTACACACAACAAAATGCACACTACTTACTTAAGAAATGTGCATAAAGTTTTATAAATTATGTGTATTTAATTGTAAGAAGATGTGCATCTGTCATTTAAGGAAATAGAAGTCATTTCCATAACAACTCTCTAATTTTCTAAATATTAACAATGGGGTCCTTTTGCGCATCTCTTCTGTAATTTATATGTATTTTATGACAAATAGATGTGCATCTAGTATATAAAATAAATGTATTGAACTTTAAGACCCCAAACTTTTCATTAATAAAAATAAAGGTGTTTTTCTGTAAATTAATAATCTCACGTAGATACAATATAGTACACATTATATATGTGCATCATCTACCTTTATAATCGATCCATATTTTCATAAATATACATTGAAGACTTTTAAAATCTATATGCTTACGTTGCATCTGATATTTAGATTATTTTTCAGAATATTTCAATTACCGAAGAACAAGATGAACAGTGAATAAAATGAAAGAGATCTTTAATGGAGACTTCTAAAATTGCCAAATGACATTTTAGAGGAGAAATGATATCTGAATTATTAGTGATGAAAATACAAGATGGAAGAAAAATGAGAGAAGGAGAGGAAGAAAATGACAGAAGAATGAGAGGAAGAAGATGGAAGGAGGAAGAAAATGAGGAGTAGGTATCTAGAAAATCACGCTAAAGAGGAGGAGATGCTAGTCTTTTTTTCATTTGTTAGATCTAAATTAGTAAATAAGGTAATAAGACAATTTGACGGATATTAGTCCTACTATTTTAGGACAGGCAGTCTGTAACGCCCCTGCCTGGCATGGGCACGTGCACGCCCACGCACCCACACAGCACGCGCGGCGCACGCTGTAACGCCCTCGCCCGGCACGGGCACGTGCATGCCCACGCGTGGCGCACACGACAGGATGGGCGGGGCCCGTCACGTACAGATACTCTCCTATACACATACAATCATGACATCATCAAATACTACCTGCTAACATATCCATGATCACATAATCCATCACCAATTAAATCATACTATTAACCAAATAAACCTGTTAACATATGAATATCCCAGTCCACAATAATATACATTAAACCACTACATAATCTGGCAGGACCCACACAGGCCACAACAAACCATCAAGATATAATTAAAACGACTAATATAAGAGTACACTATGATTCGACCTGTATTATACAATTCATCATCTAATACAACAAAATACAAATATCAAATACTAGTACAACTCAGTTCCTATATAAACTATCATTTATACTATCTCGCATTTATAGCTCACCTCATCATCGCTCTAAAATATCTTCTCAAAATATCTCAAGTCGTTATCACGTACCACATATCTAAGGGGGGTTAGAATAGAAATAAAAAGAGTCATGAGCAAAAGGCTCAATGAATAGACTTTACCCCGAATCAGTGATGTCAAACAGAGAGTAAATCATGTACTGGATAATATGAATCAAAAAGAGCATCATGTCATGAATGAGTATATGAATATTCATCAATAATACATAAATGAAAAATAGATAACATGTCATGTCATAACTAGTAAAAGTATATAATCTTCGACAATGTATAAATAAATTTCAATGTCATACCATCATCATAACTCTATCTCAAATATGACACATGATGCATGCCGACCATAACCATACTATGATATCAAATGCAACTATATATAATGCATATTGATCGTTCGATAATCAGATAACCAAATGATAATGAAATCATATGCATTTCTCAACATCACAATCATCACCGACATCTTAGTATCATATTATCATACTAGACCACTGTGCATAGTCACCACCTAGTACCCGATCTCAACATTATGTCCGAAGGCTTAGAGCATACTCCGTCGCCTGCAAGAGTATCTCAAATATAATCATACCCCACCACCTGCTAGGGTATCAACATCCATCCAGACCGAGCACCCACATAGTTGATAGAAACCTCGTGAGGATAACTCGCCACATTGCCCTAGCGAATTGCATGTATCCGAATGTTTGCTGCGCACACAGACTAACGACCTCGGACGTAAGGCCAATAGGATCGCGACTATGTCGAGCAATCAATCATCCACCAAGCGTGTTCTAACCCTCGCGCCCACTCGGGTATCCTCACGCTTTCTATCAACTATCCTATCAATCATATTTCATGCTTTCCTTCTAAATGACAGATCAAATGCATATATCTAGTTCGATAACAAGTCAATGCATAATAGGAATTTAGGTGGAATAGGAATCAAGAGAAAATGATGCAATGTAGTCTCCAACTGTATTGTCAATACATGCATACTCATGCTAATCTATTACATGCATACTCATGCTACAGATCAACTCAATAAACAATCATAATAGTAGAATCATCTCTAATCATCTCTATATATATCACCAATGTACTCATATCCCAAATCAGCATAATCGAATGCATGATAAAATATGCTCGACTGTAATCATCTCTAGATAAAATCATATAATCATGCTAGAGGCCAAAACATGCATGTACATAAATATATAATATAACATAATTTGAGAAAGACGTCTAAGTGATAAGACTACTCACCACTATTACAATTACCAAACCACCACTCATTCACGTTGTTACGACCATGATCAAGCCTCGATTACTAAGTCCACGGGGTCTTGAACCGGGGGATCAGAATCTGAAATTATTTAAGTAGTATGATGTTAGTCGTTTATCTGATTAAAATCCGTTCATGTAATATATGATAATTTAAAAGGTTTTAGAATTCTTGCTTATCTTTATAACTAGTTAGATTTTTAATTACAAATAAAAAATATAAATATAAATATAGATGAAAACCTAACTATAATTATATCTTGATTAATTAGAAATTACTTTATAAAATAATAAATAAATACATAAGCCTAGTATTTTATTTGTTACAAAAATAACAATATATAATAAATTAATAGAATTACTTAAAATGTATATCATAAGAATATTAGAATATAAATCTCATAATTATAATTTATAAATCATAATGATGAATATGTATTAACATAAATAATGTCTAAATCTACTTGTATTAATTAATACAGAAATACCTAAGTAAAATAATGAATAATAAAAATTAACAAAAACATTAAGGGATCACTAGTACTAGTGCTGGGCTTGGCCCAGCACTGTCACAGAAAATAAGGAGAGAAGAAGCAGCTGAGGAAGAAGAAGAAGAAAGGGAGAAGGAAGAAGAAGGAAGAAGAAAAAGAGAAGAGAAGAAGGGGAGGGAGGTGCGGACCCGGGCCGGCGGGGAGGGCACCGGCCGCTGCTGGCCAGCCAGCGACTGGCCTCTCGCCGGCGGCTCGGCTCCGACGAGCCCGACCCCAGGCACGAAAGAGAAAGAGAGAGAGAGAGAGAGAGAGAGAGAGAGAGCGAGATTTAGAGAGAGAGAGAAGGCGGTGGAGGAGGGTAGCGGCGGTGCCGGGACACGCCGGGGCTAGCTGGCCGCAGTCGGTTGGCTGCGACTATGGCCGCGGGAGCGTGGCGCCCCACCATGCAAGCTGCGTGACACGAGGCCGACCATAGTGTGGCCGGTCGCTTCATGCCCCTTAATTATTATTATTATTATTATTATTTAAGATTGGGTTGTTACACGCGCGACAAGACAGGCGGGGCTCATCACGCACAAATACTCCTATGCATATATAATTATGACATCATCAAATAAAACTTGCTAACCTATATCATATAATCCATCATGAAATAAACCAAATAAACCTGTTAACATAAGAATATCCAAGTCCACAATAATATACACTAGACCACTACATAATCTGGCAGGACCCACATAAGCCACAACAAACTATCAAGATACAACTAAAACAACTAATACAAGAGTACACTATGATTCGACCAGTATTATACAAATCATCGTCTAATACAAAAGAGTACAAATATCAAATGCTGGTACAACTCAATTTTTATATAAACTATCATCTATACCATCTCGCATCTATAACTCACCTCATTATCGCTCTAAAATATCTCTCAAGATATCTCAAGTCGCTATCACGTATCACATATTTGAGGGGTTAGAAAAGAAATAAGAGAGTCACGAGCAAAAGGCTTAGTGAATAGACCTTACCCCCGAATCAGTGATTCCAAGCAGAGAGTAAATCATACACTGGATAGTATGAATCAGAAAGAGCATCATGTCATAAATGAGTATATGAATGTTCCTAAATAATACATAAATGAAAAATAGATAACATGTCATGTCATAACTGATAAAATATATAATTCTCGACAATGTATAAATAAATCTCCATGTCATACCATCATCATAACTCTCTCACAAATATAACAAATATGATGTATGTCGATCATGATCATGCTATGATATCAAATGCAACCATCTATGATGCATATTGACCATTCGATAATCAGGTATAACAGATGATAATAAAATCATATACATTTCTCAATATCACGATCATCACCGACATCTCGGTATAATATCATCACGCTAGACCACTGTGCATAGTCAACACCTAATACCCAGTCTCAATATCATGTCCGAAGGCTCAGAGCATACTCTGCCACCTGCAAGAATATCTCAAATATAATCATATCCCGCCGCCTACTAGGGTATCAATATCCATCCAAACAGGGCACCCACATAGTTGATAGAAACTTTGTGAGGATAACTCGCCACATATGCCCTGGCGAACGGCATGTGTCCGAATGTATGCTGTGCACACAGACTAACGATCTCGGACGTAAGGCCAACAGGATCGCGATTATGTTGAGCGATCAATTATCCACTAAGCGTGTCCTAACCCTCGCGCCCACTCGGGTATTCTCACGCTTTCTATCAACTATCATATCAATCACATTTCATGATTTCCTTCTAAATGACAGATCATATGCATATATCTAGTACGATAACAAGTCAATGCATAATAAGAATTTAGGTGGAACAGGAATCAAGAGAAAATTAATGCAATATAGTCTCCAATCATGTAGTCAACACATGCATACTCATGCTACAGATCAACTGGACATAACATTATAATAGTATAATCAGCTCTTATCATCTCTATATATCACCAATGTGCTCATATCCCAAATCAACATAATCAGATGAATGATAAAATATGCTCGACTGTAATCATCTCTAGATAAGGTCATATAATCATGCTGAAGGCCAAAACATGCATGTACATAATATATAATATAATCTAATTTGAGAAAGGCGTCTAGGGAATAAGACTACTCATACTGATCAGAAGATACAAACTACGTATCATTTACATTCGCCCATCAACCGAATGACACTCATCGCTAGCAAGGTCCATGGAGTCTCAAATAAGGGGTTTGAGATCTGAAAATGTTCAAGTAATATAAAGTTAGTTGTTTATCCCATTATAATATGTTTGAGTAAAATATTATGATTTATTAGAATTTAGAATTTCTACTTATTTTTATAACTGGCTAGATTTTTAATTATAAATAAAAATATAAATATAGATAAAAACCTAATTATAATTAAATTATATCTTGATTAATTAGAGAGTATGTAGTCATTACTTTATAAAATAATATATAAATACATAAGCCGATTATTTTATTTGTTACAAAATAATAATGTATAATAAATTATTAGAATTATTTAAAATGTATCTCATAAAAATATTAGTATATAAATTTGATAATTATAATTTACAAATTTATATATTAATCTAATAGAAATATAAATAAATAAATATGAGTATTACTTATATTTATACCTAATTAATCATTGATTATACAAATTATAATTAATACTAATCATATTGAAGATTATAGATTATTATTAAAATAATTAATGTCTAAATAATATATTTGCATAAATTAAGAAGGAAAAACCTAAATAAATAACATCAATAAAATAAATAAATAATTAATTAATTTAAAAAAAAACTGCCATCAGTGCTCTGTGCAAAAAAAGAAAAGAGCAGAAAACGAGGAAGGAGAAGAAAAAGACAGAAAGAAAGAAAGAAGAGGAAAAAGAAGAAGAAGAAGAAGGAGAAGGAGAAGAAGAAGGGAGGAGGGGAGGGAGGTGCGGACTCGGGCAGGCAGGGAGGGCGTCGGTCGCTGCTGGCCAGCCAGCGGCTGGCCTCTTGTCGACGTCTCAATTCCGGTGAACCCAAGCTAAGGAGGAAGAGAAAGAGAGAGAGAGAGAGAGAAGAAGAGAGAAGAAGAGAGAGAAGGAGAAAGAACTCACCGGTGTGGCGGAGGTGGCGGCAGTGGTACCCAATGATGGAGGCGGCGGCACTGGGGCCGTCGCGGCCAGTTGGCTGCAGCTAGTAGGTTGTTACACGGTCTTTTTGAGATTGGCAAAAGAGGCCTAAAATTGTAATTGGGTAACCAAGGGGCCTATTGCTGCCAATTTGATAATTGATGGGCCTTTTGGTGTAAATCGCCCCTCTTTCTCTCTCTACTTGCAGACAACAACAAAAAAACGACAGTTAAAAGCATTTCTCTTTGTATTTTCTTGTAAAAATTCAATCCAAGTAAGAAAATAATTTTTTTCCTAATGTTTTCTCTCTTTTGTTCTCTCTGTCGTGATCTACTTTTAATAAATAAAATTAAAAAAAGGGCTAGTTTGGGCGAGAAACTTGTTTGCTCAGATAGACGAAGGGCGAGAGTCCGGATACGGAGACCGGTTTCGGATTAAGTATCAATTTTTTGTAAAAAAAATTAACTGTCAAATTGTACATAATGATGTTATATATTTGGTAAATACCAACTCTAGCAGCTTCTTAGCCAATCGTGACAAGAAACATGTCTTTGGGCAGCGTAGCACACGGTTTTTGATCGAATCCGACTACGATAAGATGATCACCGACTTGGTTCTTCTATAAATAGTGGATGACAGTTCCCCTTTTTTATTCCACGGTCTGGTTTTGTGTTCGTAGTCCGTTGCGTTTAGTTAGTTTCTTTATCTTTTAATTGTTTCAGATAGTTTCTTTAATCTCTATTTTTATTCTAGATCTTTGAATCGTGGCTAGCTTAATTATTCGTCGATTGGATGAATCGATACTGTTCTCTGTGGACTGTTATAGATTAGCGCTGGATCTTGTGAGTTGTGGTTTGAAGGTTGCAAGAAATTGATTTGGGTTTGATTTGCCGCGATTTTTGGAAATCTGAGATCAAGGACAGCTTTCCTATATAATCGATTGGAAGGACAAGGGAGTGTCTCGTGATGTCAGCTTGGTTGATGTTTCGTATTACATTATACTGGTTAGATAGCTGGTATTTTCTTCAGCAGTATCATATATAGATGCAGCACTGTTATTGAATTCTTGCTTCCTGATTTCTTTTATGTTGGTTAAACGGTTGCTTGTAAACCATTAGACAAGGGGCATCCTGCGGAGGAGCACAATTTTGAGGACATATATACTGTTATGCTCGATAGATTTCGCATGGCATGTCTACTTTTACTTTGATCCTATCCTTATGCTAGATTTTTGAATAGGTTGCTAGCTTAATTATCCTTGATTGGATGAATTTTGTTTGATAATGTTCTCTGTGGTATAGTAGTACCGGATCTTGTGGTTTCAAGTTCATAAGATATTAATTTGGGTTTGATAGATCCATCTTTTGCTGGATTTTGGAAATCTGAAATCAGGGACAATTTTCTTGTATTAATCGATTGAAAGGATAAGGGAGTCTTTTGTGATATCAGATTGGTTGATGTGGTTGGTACAGTTTTCATGTCTTGCAACCTTTATGGATCTCTTTCAGTGGAAATGATAAAAGTTGCTACATTGTTCTGGTTGGATAGCTGGTATTTTCTTCAGCAGTATCACATACAGATGCAGCACTGTTATTGAATTCTTGATTCCTAGTTCTTTTACGCTGGTTTATCTGGTCGCTTTTTGGACCATTACACAGAGGATGATCTAGGGAGCACAATTTCAAGGACATCTTCTATTATGCTTGGTAGATGTGTAAGTTGACTTGTGTCGAATAATATTTTTCAGACTTGTTGGCACATTATTAGTCCTTGAAGACTGTTCTGTTTGGATTGTGTAGAAAGTAGTTGTTATCTCATTCGAAAAGATACCCTTTGCTGAATCCTAATTCTCTATTTGCCATCCTTTTGCCAAATTTCGTAATTTGTTGTTTTGGTAATATTTGGAGCCAGCTTTCTCCTCCTATATGATTGAAACTTAAAAAGGGAAACAGCTTCTCATGTCATGTCAGCTATCGGTGGTCCTTGCTGGATTGATTTATGCAATGATATGTCTTAGTACAACTTCTTTTAGATCAGCTATAAGTAATTCAGTGAATTTACAAATGCACAAATGTATCATTTGGTTTGGGAGAGGTTTTTAACAGTGTAACTTATAAATGTATAGAATTTTCTCATTAGTTGTTCCTTGAAATTCAATTTTCTACTCTGCATATGGCATGTGGTTGGTATATTTTACAGTCAATGAGGGTATGATTTATTATCTTGTACTGACCGATGAAGACAATATGGACGGATGACTAAATTTGATTTTTTTTTTTTAAATTTCATTGTTCAAAACTTCTTTTAGCCTTGGCACTTTATTTTTTACTTAAAAGTTACAGGTATATTATTAATTTTCAATATATTTTATTTTTCTTGCATAGGAAGTCAATCCTCCTTTACTTGTTATTGTGTGCTTGATATAGAATGGAACTATTTTTCTTTCTTTGTCTTTAGTCTTTACTTGCAAACTCATGCTTGTTCTGTAGGTTCATACTTAAGTGTTACGGATCAGACCGATATGGGGATGGATTGTTTATTTGGATTAGAAGGAAATCTTGATGGTGATAGAAGGGGAAGAGAAGATGATATGTAGACAGGGATATTTGCGAAGGGGAAAACAAGGTCGCTCCTAGAAGTAAGGCACGACAGACGAGAAGGAAGATCTAACCAATGAAGGTTAGGGGACGATGAGAAGTTACGGCAAGAAGGAGAGAGAGAAAGAGAGATAGAGAGAGAGATAGGAGAAGAAAATATGATTTAATAACATAACTCAACTAAGGTGCATTCCACAATACTTAGAGGCTACCCTTTAGACTCAAACAAGAGAAATAAAATACTAAAAATAGAGTGTTCTCATCGCGGTGCATTCGAACGTGTCCGAGGCCGTTCAAACGCGAATTTCCCGTTCTTTATATTTGCGAATGCATGCAAGTTTTTGAACGGGCTCGAGGCCGTTCGAACGCACAAATCCCATTCTCTGTATTTATGAACGCTTGCAGGTATTCGCATAGTGCATTCGAATGTGGTCCCCGGCGTTCGAGCGCCCCTTAACAAAAAGCTTTATTTTCTTTCAAAATAAATTTATTTCTTTCGATACAACTTAATTTAGCTCTAGTTGTATCAATCCATCACGCTTCCGTCACCTTGACCTCAAGGTGAGAAATTCGGAAAGCGTTCCATGATGTCCTCAGACTTCCATGTTGCCTCGTCGGAATGCTGTCCAATCCACTCCATCAAGATCTCAGTCTCTAGTCGACCTTCTCAGTCTCTAGTCAACCTTCTCGAATATGCCTCCATCTCGCCAACACACACACCGGCTCATATGCCTGTATCTCCTCCACTGGATCGGGTATCTGTGTGCTCAAGATCTAAATTTATTACAGGAAGCAATCCGCGCAACCGTGGGAAAATATTCATCAAATATTCTCCTGTGGTCAGAAAATTATGAAACCAATTAGATTAGATCTGTAACTCCCTGATCTATAATTTTTGTATTTATTCCCTTCGCATATTCAAACTGTAACTAGGACCAAAACATGAAAGAACGCGAGTGATGGTGGTGGTGACGGGTGGAGTGGATGTTAAGGTTATGGATGATTATGGAGATGAAGGTGGATGGTGGATGTAGTTAAGGGATATAGACGAAAGGGAAGAAGTGGTCGAGGTCTCAAAGGAGAAGGAGAATTCCTTAGACGAGGGAGATTAAAAGTTAGGAAGACCTTGCTAACGGTAAAGGTGGAAAGATGGTGAAGAGGGAGAAGGGAGAGAGAATAGAGAGAAGATATGAGACAAGAAATCAATAATTCAATAGCATAATAAATTAGGCTGCCATCCACACCTTTATAGAGGTTAGCCAACAAGCCCTAATAACAATATCTAACCTTAATCCTAGTGCAATCCCGCCGATTGTGTTCGAATGCATAAAAAACATTCTCTGTATGTGCGAACGCGATACAAGTGTTCGAATGCGCCCCAACATGTTCAAACGCGCATTTCACGTTCTCTGTATTTGCGAACTTAATGTAGACATTCGTAAGGGCGTTCGAACGCGACACCTCCTGCGTTCGAATGCAATCTATAGGAATTTTATTTTAATAAAAATAAACAACTAATGTAATAAAAAAAAAAGATCCTAACTAAACAGTGTGTCGTGGGGTCTAGTGAGCAAGGTTGGTACAGATTGAGCCGTGGGGATCGACGGGTGATCTGTAAACTTCTTGTTAACTATAATAAGTTTTAGTGATTGGTTTCAATCCAAATTTGGATTCGTAGTTTTTTCATCTGATTTGGGTTTTTTCATGTAAAAATTATTGTATTTGCAATCGTCTTTTTTATACTTTATTTTTCACATATTATTATTTCCTATGGCATTTCTTACGTTTTTCAATTAGTATAAGAGCATAATTAAGTATTCACATGAGTTTTACTTTTTTTAGTTGCTATACGACCTTTAGTGAGAGGGCAAGTTCAAGCAGTCTTTTAGGTAATCAACTAAGCCTGAAGAGGTATTGATAAAAGTGTATATGTATATGAAGAGAGATCTTGTCTAGTTCAGTGGACTACGATTCTAATACACGAATAGCGCTTTAATGATTTCTTGTCCTTGTTAGCTCAGTTAGCTCATTCTTCTAGCCCATTCATTGGTATCAAGCCTATAAATTCTTATCTATCTCGCTCACCTCAGGAATATCTTCCTCAGGAATACTATACTATTGGCTATATATCTGCAGTCACATAAGCTATCTGATGGACAAAGGTCCCGTGCAATTAGTCTAATTTTATTTCATAGGGTAGTCAACTCTTATGGTGAGTCAAATATTCTTCATGGCCACTTTCTTTATGAGCCGAATTCGCTATTTTCATGGGTCTCACAGCTTACACTCATGAGCAGAATCAATACTAATCTTATTTGCTATTTTCATGAGTCTCACAGCTTATCTTATTTGCTACTTGATGTTAATCTATTCCAAAATTTATGTTACTACTGTAGGGTACTTTAATTGTGTTTATCTTTGCAGTATTTGAGGGATAACTAGTCTTGCGAAGTTGTGTACTTTAGATTTCTAGTTTAATTAGTCATTTCTGTTTGGTTCAATTTTATCTTGTTTTCTACATGATGTGAATCTATGTCGTAAATCATATTCTACCAGGTTGTTTTCTACTAGCTGTTGAATTGTCGGAATTGACATAATTTGTTTGGTGAAGAAGGGTGGTGAGTTCAATTTTAAAACTGATTCTGATTATCTGGGGTCCTATTTGTTGACCAATTTGCTTTTATATTCATTTTTAAATTTCTTTATTTGACGTGTTTTAATGGGGTTCATATTCCGGAGACAGATTTAATTTGTGTTTGTTTGTATTTTAGATGCTTTTCTAGTATGTTTAACATTTTATATTTGATTGCAAACGTGGCAAAAGTAGAAGATATACTTAGATAGAAGTTGTCTGTGGTTGTTTAACAAATGGAAATAAAGATCTCCTTCTTTGGTAGGTCTATAATTAGGCTGGAATAGATCTGCACTTGCTTAAATTAATTATAAGAGCATTATGTCATATTAAAGACCAAGTAGTAGTTTCTACCAATAGTGTATTGATATCATGTATTATGAGTATGTGTGTACATACACATTTCATAGTTCTTGGTTTACCCAAATAAATTAGGTACTGCTAGGGGTCTAGTTCTTAGTTTACCCGAATAAATTTATTCATTATACTTATCTACAATGACTTATAGTTTATAGGGTGTTTATATTGTCTTCTCAACAATTTAGGATTGACTTGAGATGATTGTGTATTATCGATTTGTAATTTCTCTATATTTACTTGCTGAAAATAACTTTTATCTTTTTTAAGTTTTACTCCTGAGGTTTACGAATTTGAAATCACGTGGATGGTTTGGTTCGAAAGTTGATATTTGTTTAACTAAGATCCTTTTTTCTCACGCAATCTAGAAAATGGAAGTTCAAACAACCTAGTTTTGTTCTTTTTCGTTCATCCAAGTTTATTATTTAATTAAAGTTTTCTTCTGTGAAGGATTAGACAGTGCCATTAATTTTGCAGTGATATATTATTTCAGCTCGAATATCCAAACATATGATGTTTTCTGTGAGAGTTTAGCTTTTCTATTTTTTCTTTAACCGCTGCCTTCTATTTTATCATAAACTGTCAGTGAAGTTTATCAGCAAGATGGATAAATTATTATTTTGCTTGTTCCCGATGGAAAACGATTTGTCATGTTAGTAGGCGCTTGGATTGTCTCCTTTTCTTCGTATTCATTTTTATTATGGAAATTACTTAATAGTCATGTAGAGCTATGCCTATAGGCCACATCAAAACTTACGCCTGACCACACAAACCCCTAAGAGAGGGTAGATACTAGCAGTAATGTGCTAGCCCATCGCTCGATGAACAGCACGACTAATTGTCCACCATCGTAGACTAAGGATATCAATTATAAGCCCATTACATAGGTTAGTATCTGTAACAACCCAATCTCAAAAAAAAAATTGTATGGCACGACATGGCCGGCGACAATGTGGTCAGCCTCGTGCCATAGCTTCTGGCGCAGGCTGGGGGTCCCACACATTCCTAGCCGTTGGCCCGACCAACTAGGCCGGACCAGCTAGCTCCGGCTGCCTCTCTCTTCCCCTTTATAGTCCTCTCTCTCTCTCTCTCAAACTCTTTCTCTCTCTCTCCCATTGTTATTGCCACTGCCGCTGCCATCCTTGGAAACCACCGCTGCCACCTCCGCGAGCGACAGTGAGCCCCTTCCCCCTCTCACACTCACACTCGAGCTCAGGCTTGTCGGAGCCGAGCCGCAGGCGAGAGGCCGGCCGCTGGCTGGCCAGCAGCGGCCGGTGCCCTCCTCGCCGGCCCGGGTCCACACTTCCCTCCCCTCCTCTTTTTATTCTCTTCTTCTCTTCTTCTCTTCTCTTCTCTTCTTCTCTTCTCTTCTCTTCTTCTTCTTCTTCTTTTTTCTTCTTTCTTCTTCCTTTCTTCTTCCTCAGCTGCTTCTTCTCTGTTTTCTGCAATAGTGCTAGGCTTGGCCCAACACTGTAGCAGGCCAGTGCTGGACCAAGCCCAACACTTGTGTAATAATGCTTATTTTTATTATTTATTTAGTTAGATACTTCTTTCTTAATTAATACAAATAGATTTATACATTAATTATTGGATAATAATATATATTCATCAATATGATTATTGTTGATTATAATTAATTAATGATTAATTAGGTTATAAACTATTACGTATAAATATAGGTAATACTAATATTTATTTATTTATTTACTTATATGTCTAGTAGTTTAATCAATAGATTTGTAAATTATAATTATTAGATTTATATTCTAATATTCTTATGATATATATTTTAAATAATTCTATTAATTTATTATATATTATTATTCTACAAAAAATAAAATACTAGGCTTATTTAGTTATTTATTTATTATTTTATCGAGTAAAGACTACATAGTCCCTAATTAATCAAGATAGAGTATGAATTATAAAATTAATTATAATTAGACTAATAATATACTTATAGTTATTTAGCCTTTTATTTTATTTTTATTTATTTTATAATTATATATTTAGAAATATTCTTATATAAAAGAAAACAAACATCTTCTCCTTATACTATAATTAGCATTTTATAATTATAGTATAATTATAGTATTTGAATCGTATTTATAATATAGATCTAGTTATGTAATCAAAAATAAAAAGAAGTAATTCTAAACCTAATAAACATTTATATTTTAATTACATTAATTCTAATTAGATAAACGGCTAATATCATACTACTTAAATATTTTCAGATTTCGAACCCCTTATTTGAAATCTCATGGATCTTACTAGTGATGAGTGTCACTCGGTTGATTGGCGGATGTAAGGGATACGTAGTTTGCGTCTTCTGATCAAGTGTGAGTAGTCTTATCCCCTAGACGTATTTCTCAAATTAGATTATATTATATATTATGTACATATATGATTTGGCCTCCAGCATGATTATATGATTTTATCTAGAGATGATTACAGTCGAGCATATTTTATCATGTATCTAATTAGGTTGATCTGGGATATGAGCACATTGGTGATATATAGATATGATGAGAGATGATTGTACTGTTATAATGTTATGTCTAGTTGATTTGTAGCATGAGTATGCATGTAATAGATTAACATGAGTATACATGTGTTGACTACATGATCGGAGACTATATTGTATTATTTTTCTCTTGATTCCTGTTCCACCTAAATTCATGTTATGAATTGACTTATTACCGTACTAAATATATGCATATGATCTGTCATTTATAAATAAAGTATGAAATGTGATTGATATGATATATTGATAGAAAGCGTGAGGATACCCGAGTATGCGCCAAGGTTAGGGGTGCTTAGAGTGATGATTATGGTCGCTGATATGCGATATCTCGTAGCCCATGTCCGAGGTCAGTTGAGTCTGTGCGCATGGATAATTAGACACATGCCGTTCGCTAGGGCATATATGGCAAGTTATCATCACGAGATTTCTATCGGCTAGGAGGGTGCCCGGTCTGGATAGATTTTGATATACCCTTAGCGTATAACAGGGTATGATTATGACTGAGATATCCTTAGCGTATGGCAGGGGTATGCTTTGAGCTTACGGGCAAGATATTGAGATCGGGTATCGAGTGTTGACTGTGCACAGTGGTCTAGTATGATGATATTATACCGAGATGTTAGTGATGATCGTAATGTTGAGAAATGCATATGATTTCATTATTATCTAACATATCTGATTATTGAGTGGTCAATATATATCATATATGATTGTATTTGATATCATAGCATGGTCATGGTTGTCATGCATCATGTGTCATATTTGAGAGAGAGTTATGATGATAGTATGACATAAAGATTTGTTTACTCCTTATCGAGGATTATATGTACTTTTATCAGTTATGACATGTTATTTATTTTTTATTTATATATTATTTATGATACATTCATATACTCATTCATGACATGATGCTCTTTCTGATTCATATTATCCAGTACATGATTTACTTTCTGTTTGGCATCACTGATTCGGGGTAAGGTCTATTCACTGAGCCTTTTGCTTATGACTATTTATTTTCTTTTCTAACCCTCTCAGATATATGGTACGTAATAGCGACTTGAGAGATCCCAAGAAGATATTTTAGATTGATGAGTTGAGCTATAGGTGCGAGACAGTATAGATGATGATTTATATAGAAATTGAGTTGTACCAGTATTAGATATTTGTACTCTTATGTATTAGATGATGATTTGTATAATACAGGTCGAATCATAGCGTATTCTTGTATTAGTTATTTTAGTTGTATCTTGATTGTTTATTATGACATGTGTGGGTCCCGCCAGATTATGTAGTGGTCTAGTGTATATTATTATGGACTTGGATAGTATGATATATTTGGTGATGGATTATATGATCATGGATAGGTTGGCAGATTTTATTTGATGATGTTATAATTATATATGCACAGGAGAGTATTTGTGCGTGATAAGCCTCGACCGACTTGTCGCGTGCGCCGCCCGTGCTGTGTGGGCGCGTGGGCATGCACGTGCCCGTGCCAAGCGGGGGCATTATAGTATTGCACATCGACACTATCATCTAGGTCATCGCTCACGGACGTCCTCATCCTGCGTCATCGAGTACCGCTAGGTCTATGTCATCCTACCATTCCCTCTTTCTATCTTAAATATTTTAAAAGGTATGATTTATGTCGATCAACAATAAATCGCCCTCGCTCGATAAAACGACTACCTTATTATCTGTGATCAATGGATTGAGACCTCAAATATGATCCCTAATATATTAGTATAATAATATCCCTCACCCCTACTCTAGCTGGAGAGGTGCCGGGTATTGTTGAAACGGAGTAATCACCCCCTTTATAGTCATGCAAGTGTGCAGGTGGCATGATATTATATAGCACAAGTATAATAAAACACATGCCATTATTATGTATTACGTGCTAACACACATAATCATACCCAATAAATATGCATAGAAATTAGGATATGTGAAATATTACCAAATAGTAAAATAAAAGTAACACGCATGATGTGCAATAATAATAATAAGAAAAATGTATGCGCATGCATGATATAAATATGATCATGTCATAAGGTAAGTTATTTTATTCTCTACACTAGTCCTAGATTATAGAAATTTTACTTGCTTGACATCGTATTCCTAATACTAGCTACAACTGCGCCACAATATCATCTTTATAGGGTATGGAATCCTGCTCGATAAGGAAAATAATAAAAAATATAAGTACAAATACCTCCTACTGATTAATTAAATAATCCTACTGACGTCCATTATAGGCTAGGGTAGGTACATTTAAGAATTCATATATTCTTTAGTTAAATAGGACTAACATAGATGTACCAAGGCCCGATAGGTTATGAAACGTAATTGAAATAATTTGCCTCAAATTATCATTCATATTATCTTTTGCACTTGTCAATTTTTTAATAACATGATATTTTTCACTTTTTGTGATAATTCAAATGAGACGAGATTTTGCTTGTAAACTCATGTCAATGCGGCTTTCACACTTAACCACATAGGTAGTTCTTTCCATCGAACTTTTCAAACAAAAACTAAAAAAGTGTAACTAGATTATTAGTCAAACTAGTATGATCAAAAGAAATCAATGCAACCTACTAGACATAAATGATCAAAGACTCAAAAAAAGTCTAGTAAATGATTAATTAAACTAGTGTACACTCATATCAACATGCAATGCCAAAGATTGAATTATCTCATCTTAAGACTAATATGCAGTATTATCGAAAAGTTTACTAAGATCAAGAGTGAAAATATGAGAAATTTATTATACAAATTATAGTCTTTACGAATCCAAGATATCACATAACACATTTAAAGTGCTTCTTTTCTTCTGAATTTTATTTTTATGGTGCAACAGATAAGAAAGACCATAATTGAAAAAGAAACACAAATGCAAGAGACATATTAAAATCAACAAAATATCGATAAAATATCAAACAATAAAAATCGACAAATTTGATCAAAATAAATGTCACAATCAAATTTCAATGACTACAAGGACTTACAATTAAACAAACAAAAAACGAAAATGTAAAGATAGATTATTTACAAGTCATGACTAGGATAAATAAATCAAATAAGAAATGCCCCCTAGTCAAAGTAATCCAAGAGTGGATCACTTAAGAACACCATGAAGGGGTGTTCAAAGATCACTTTTCCTCACCCAAATTGCTCTCATTTCAATCTTGTTAGGTTTTTAATTATTGGCAATTGTGTACAAAATATGCTAAGTGTATTTTTACATGTATATGAGCTTTATACAAGTCTAGAATATCTCTGGTTTGAAGAATTACAAAATTATTAGAGAAAAGCTGTTGAGTTCACACCGCGTTCACAAACGCGTTCGAACGCGGTTTACAAACGCGTTCGAATGCGGGTACTGCGTTCACACAGACCGAGAGTTGCATTCACAAACGCGTTCGAATGCGGGTATTTGCGTTCACACAGACCGAGAGTTGCGTTCACAAACGTGTTCGAACGCGGGTACTGCGTTCACATAGACTGAGAGCTACGTTCACAAACGCGTTCGAACGCAACCTGAAGAATTCAAGTTGTCGTATTCGAACGCACCTAGGATCAAGTCATGCCGTTCGAATGCACCTGGGCCGCGTTCGAACGCACTAACAAAGTTTGATAAAATTAGACTTTCGTGAGTACGAATAAGACTTGGATTTGGCTCTATCTTGGAGATCATATATAAGGATTGTGATGCCCTATCTCTAGAGTGGTTGAAGAAGCATTATTGAAGGAGACTTCTTGAGGCTACATCGGTTCTTCAACTAACAAGGTTTCACTCATCAACAAAAGTTAATCTTTCGTCTTAAGGGCTATCTAGACGAAAGATCAATCTCGAGGGTTACTGAGGTTGGACTTCAATCACGAGAAATAGTGAATCGTGGGTTCTAACGAGAAAGACTGAGAGGAACAAAATCGTTTGGATCGATGGGTTGTTTTGTGAGTCAGTCTTGTAACTGCTACTATTCTAGTGATTGATTTTGATCCGAGTTTGGATCCGTGATTTTTTCTCGTTTGGGTTTTTGCACGTTAAAATCTTGGCGTTCATCTCTACTTTCGTTCTTAATATTTCTACGAACTTTTACTTAAGCGAACGAGTGATATCATTGCCTAGTATTTAGATACATACTTGTGTCTAGGGGTTTTTCAATTGGTATCAGAGCAGGTTCTCTCACTCTTTGAGAGAGATCAGATAGGCATGGATTTTCATAGAGATGGACCATCATCTATTAGACCTCCTATCCTAGATGGATCAAATTATGAATATTGGAAAGCTAGGATGAGAGCTTACTTGAAGTCTATAGATGAACGAGTATGGTTTACAATTGTGAACGGTTGGAGTCCATCAATGTACATGGTGGATGATAAACTTGCTGATAAACCGATAGAGTCATGGGATAGGTCAGACTATGAAAAAGTTGGATGGAATAGTAAGGCAATAAATGTAATTTTTAGTTGTGTTTCCTCGGAAGAATTACGAAAGAACTATGACTGTAAAACTTTCTAAACTTCAGAGGTTGACTACTAGTTTTGAAACTCTATGTATGGAGGAGAATGAGACATTTGATGAGTTCTATGCAAACCTGAGCGATATAGTCAACTTCAGTTTCAACTTAGGAGAGAAAATTCTGAAAATAGAATTGTCCGTAAGATCCTTAGGTCTCTTCCAGAGAGGTTTCAAGCGAAAGTTACAGCTATTGAGAAAAGTAAGGACATCGATTATATGAAAGTTGAACAATTGGTAGGAAATCTACAAACATTTGAGTCTAGTCTTTCAAAACAGAGGAAGTCCAAAGGGATTGCTCTATCCACAGTTGAAGAAATTATAGAGGAGTCTGATGATGAAGGTGATTTAGATGTTGAGATGTTGGCCATGTTCGTCAAAAAGTTTAATAAATTCTTTCGGAAGCCAAACAAGTTGAATGCTGAAAAACTTGAGAAAAGCAAAGCCTTTGTGAAAAAGAAGAATACTGCGAGTTCGAATATAGATGTGAGCAACAACAATGTCAAACAGAAAAATAAGAATTCTGAGAATAAAGTTTGATGTTTTGAATGTTCTGGTTTTGGACACATAGCACAAGAATGCCCTAATCGCCTTAAGAAGAAGGGTAAAGCTATGAAAGTTACTTGGGATGACTTAGATGAATCTGATGATCAATAAACCAAACAAGTTGAATGTGATGATAGATTGGGCAGGTTCGTGTGATGATAGAAAAAGTACCTCAGGTGGATGTTTTTATATTGGAATTGGGCAGGTTCGTGTGATCATAGAACTCGATATCTTTATCTACTATGGAGGCCGAGTACATTGCAGTGGGAAGTTGTTATTCTCAGTTACTATGGATGAAACAGATGGTCAAAGATTACGGCATTGAACAAGATACTATGGTGGTTTATTGTGACAACATGAGTGCTATTAATATATCGAAAAATCCTGTTCAACACTCGCGTACAAAACATATTGATATCCGACATCATTTTATACGCGAGTTAGTTGAATACAAAACAATAGCACTAGAACATGTTGAGACGGAGAAACAGTTGGGTGATCTTTTTACAAAACATTTGGATTTACAGAGATTTGAGTATCTTCGTACTTATTTAGGGATTTGTGCTTTGGATTGATTTATTTTGGTTTGGTTTGCGTGTTTCTTTTTATTATTTCTTTTCATTTCTTTTTAGGTTTTATTTACTCTGAACTTTTCTTTGGTTTTAGTTTCAGATTTGTCAAGAGTTTTTGTCATAAAAAAAATTTGATGCACCCCTAGATTCAATAATATACTCTTGACATATAAATATGATTTTTCTCTTGATTATGAGTTATGATAGTCAATTTTGTCATCTTGCAGTATATTGTATCATTTCTGATTTGTTCACTCTCTCGACTTCTATGATAATTAAACTAAATTTAATGCACTCATAACGTGTATATATTCTTGAGTGAGCATGACATCATGAAATTTTTTTTAAATAGCTCACTATTGACGTTGATTTGCACAGTTTGACCTCATGCTTAGTCATCACAAATCTGTTCATAAAAGATCAATGAAAAGGGCTACAATGAGTTTGTGTGAAAGCTATCTTGTTTAGAGTCCAGTTTGACTCAGTACATTGCTTGCAAATTAAATAAATTTTTTTGATGTTTGTGAATATCTTCTTGCACATTGTTTGATATGTACTACAAGAAAAGGGCTACCTACTCATGTGTGAAAGCCATCATTGCACCTATATAGTTTATGTATAAAAAAAATATAATACAGGAAAATTTCCTGTTCGGTTATGGAGAATAAGTCGAAAAATGCAAATTTAAATACTAAGTCGGTTTGACTACTGTATTGTATCATTGTTTAAATAAGAAAGTTTATTTAAGAAGAATGTTATATGTTATCTATGCTCACCTTGCATATGTATATTGTTATGATCAATCAAGATTAATTTAATTTTGAGTGATGCATTAGAATTGATTATAATATGCTTTTGATGATTAGATTGATCTGTGTATGACTTATTTCATTCGATTGTCATATTCTATGTCTTGAATCTATTTTGAATTTCTAGAGGTGCATCTCCAAAAATATTTTTTGATTTTTTTCTTAAATTTTTTACTTAAAAAAAGGGGCATTCGAACGCAAATTTTTTGAGTTCGAACGCGATGACTGGTGCGTTCGACCGCACTCGATGATTCTTTATGTATTGCGTCCGAACCCAAGGGTTTTCATCTTCCATCTTCCAAACCATAGAAACCCTTAATTTTCTCCCACTCAAATCTTCAAGATCTTAGTATTTTTTATCAAATTTCTCACTACAAACCCTTTTAAAGGGTCGTTCTCCTCCGGATCTAGCATCTTTCGGCCGAATTTCTTAGTTTTTCTTCACTTTTGCTTTGGGCATCCATCAATTTTTCTATTTTTTATTCAATTAAGTCTCTTGATCTTGATTGATTTCATGCGTTTTCGAGTTTTGATCACGTTAAAGTTACTATCTTGATGTTTCTTGTGTGATTGAACGTGATATCTTAGCGTTTTCAAGTGGATGATGGATTTCATTTAGGGCCTTCATGGTTTCTTAAATTTTTTTTATTTCTTGCTATCTTTTTGTTTGCTTTGGGCATGTATTGAATCTTGCATCTTGTTTCTTTCTCAAGAATGCCTAGAAAAGCTGCAGTTTCTAAGAAACCTAGGCCGCCTTCCTCACCTACTTCGGCTCCCAAGTTTTTGACATCTACGGCTGCGGGGCGTTACAAACACAATTTTGTCACTCGACCTATTATTTGTGAACAGCCCGTGGTCATTTCTGATTTTTTTGCTTTGGGGATCGAACAGATCTTTACTCAGCGATGATGGTTATCCATGTGTCGGATGAGCGGGACTGCATATGTGGAAGTGGTTAGGGAATTTTTCAGTAATGCCACAGTTTTAGAACGCTGTATACGTTCTACTATCCGTGGGGTTTCGATCTACTTAGACTCCGATGCTATTCGTGCAGAACTCCAACTTCCTAATGGTGAGTTCCAGTATTCGTCGTCTGCTCCACTCCCTGATGTCAATGAATTTGCTGGTACTGTGTTAATTAAAGGGGAACGTTGGAAGGGCAATATGATGCCTCATGCGAAACTGACATCAGTGACTTGCATGCTTCACCTGCTTTGTCTGTACAACGTCACCCCCAAGACTCGTCATTCCAGTATTAGTCCTGATCGTGCCTTCTTCCTTCATGCGATGTTGTCGGGAGTTTCTGTTGATTTGGCTACGGTGATCTACGATTCTATTCTAACAATTGCACAGAAAGAAGCGCTCCGTGAAGGGTTGCTGTTTGGCATATTTATTACAAATTTGTGCACTCAGAGTAGGGTGCGCGTAGATGCCACGGAACCTTCTCTTACTTCGCAAAAACCATTGGATCGGATTACTCTTAAGCGGAGTCAAGCTCATGATCAGTCGTCTCCTCTCAAGCCGTCCTTTTCTGTCGCTGGATGTTCCGCACACCTTGATATTTCTGACGACAGTTCGAACGATGACTCCTCTCACACTGAGGGGGAGTTACCACAGTTCTCTAACCGTTTCGATCAGCTTAGCACTCAGGTGTAGGACCTCTATTCGGTCGTGAATGATTTACGAGCTGAGCAAGCACGTCAGGGGACCGTTCTCGACTCTGTCTTGTCAATTCTTCATCGTCAGTTCCCTCCGAGTTCCTAGGCTTTGGCATTTGTGCCAAAAATGGGGAAAGTGAGTGTGAGTTTGTGGGAGTTTAGGAGTTTACTAGTGTAGGGGGAGTAATGGCATAGGGGGAGTTTACTAGGTTCTGTTTATTGCTAAAATACCTTTGCGTGAATACTTGTGAACTTTGTTTGCTTGAGTACTTGTGAACTGCTTACTTGATAATTTGTGTTTGGATTGCTATTCATTCCAAGTTATTTTCACTTGATCTTGGTTTGGTATATTTTTATTTGCAGGGATTGATATGCTAAAAGTACTAGACTTTTTGAACGCTCATTTTTGAATTCTTTGTAATATCTTGTAAACTAGATGTTTTGTCACAAATTGCCAAAGGGGGAGATTGTTAGATTTTTAATTATTGGCAATTGTGTACAAAATATGCTAAGTGTATTTTTACATGTATGAGCTTTATACAAGTCTAGAATATCTCTCGTTTGAAGAATTGCAAAATTATTGGAGAAAAGCTGTTGAGTTCACACCGCGTTCACAAACGCGTTCGAACGAAGTTTGATAAAATTGGACTTTCGTGAGTACGGATAAGACTTGAATTTGGCTCTATCTTAGAGATCATATATAAGGATTGTGATGCCCTATCTCTAGAGTGGTTGAAGAAGCATTATTGAAGGAGACTTTTTGAGACTACATTGGTTCTTCAACTAACAAGGTTCCACTCGTCAACAAAAGTTAATCTTTCGTCTTAAGGGCTATCTAGACGAAAGATCAATCTCGAAGGTTACTGAGGTTGGACTTCAATCACGAGAAGCAGTGAATCGTGGGTTCTAGTGAGCAAGACTGAGAGGAACAAAATCGTTTGGATCGACGGGTTGTTTTGTGAGTCAGTCTTATAACTGCTACTATTCTAGTGATTGATTTTAATCTGAGTTTGGATCCGTGGTTTTTTTCCGTTTGAATTTTTCCACGTTAAAATCTTGGCGTTCATCTCTACTTTCGTTCTTAATATTTCTACGGACTTTTACTTAAGTGTACGAGTGATATCATTGCCTAGTATTTAGATACATACTTGTGTCTAGGGATTTTTCAAATCTCACATCACTAATCCAAGATTTCAGGGGGCACACAACTATAACTAGTCAATATGCTCTTATAAAAAAACTTCATAGTCTTATTATTTTTCATTCTTTTTCTCTCCTTGTTTTTGAGATAAATATGGAGTAGCAATCAAATCATAACATTTAAACTCACCAGCAATATCATCACACCTATTTTATGTTCGAAAATAATTGTGCCTAGGTGTATTTTGTAACTTGTGGTTTAAAAGTTTGTCACTTCCAATGAAGCACTTGGATTTGATATGACCCTTAGTACCACAATAGTGACAAGTAGGAGTATAAAATTTGGCTTTAGATTCATTCCTAGATATATTATGTTTTACATCATGCTTCTTTACATAAATATGCTTAATAGTATATTCCAAATAGTTTATATCCCTAGCATGATTAGGTAATGTAAGATTATATTTCAAATAAGAATTATCAATATGACATATCACATTTTTAAATAAAGATGTCGGAGATACATTACATTGCAAACGAAGAAGTAGATGTGTCACATTAATAGTCCAATCCTTACTTTTTCTTTCCCGAGCTTCAACTTGCTCTTCAAGCTACCTTAATCGTGTATATACCTTTTCTAGAGCTTGGTTAGCCTTTAATAATTCAAGCCCTATTTCTTTTACTCTCTCGTCTAGGTTTTTCCTAGATTCTACATGTTCAAGTATATTAACTTCTTAAAACATAATATCAAGTAAAGAATCTTTTTGAGAAGTTAAATCATGAGAGAGATAAAGAAATATTCAAATTCTTTTGAAGCTTTTCTTTTTCTATTTTAAGTTGCTCCACTTCATTGGTCAAGAAATATTCCCATTTTTCAAGTTCATTAGTTTGCCTACAAGCTTTAAATTTTCTATCTTCAATTTACAAAATTCTATCACCAAGGCATCATAGGCGGCTTGAATATCCATAAGGCTTTCATCTTTAGAATCAAGATCTTGTTCATCATCTACACTTAGACATCTCACAATATTAGTTAGACGGTAACAAGGATGAATACGATGCAATATAAGTCTTTTGATTCTTTTCCTTCAAATTTAGGCAATCTTGCATATTCTGTCCAAAGCCTTTACAGACAAGACATTGAATTATTTCCCTTGTATTTTTGCTTTTAGGGCTTGAGTCTTTAGAAATTGGGACCTTGAGAGATTCATTTGGATTTTTGCTCATGTTTTGTGCAAAACTTTAAAAATCTTTTCAGATTGTTACACAAGTCATCATCTATACTATTCAACGAAATTTCATAATCATTATAAAGTATGATAGATGATGGTCTTAAGGATCCATAGCAAATGCTTGAAAATAAGATGCAAAATAAATGCACACAATAGAAAAAACTAAATTTTCCCCAAAGCACAAGCTATGTGAAACAAACAGAGGTCCAAAGATGATATCAAACCCGATGAGGAATTATGATAAATACTTGTCATGCATTAAATTAAGCATAGGGATACATATGAACTAGAATAATTTAAGATATGAAAAATAAGAAACAAACTAGACTAAATAAATGAAAGTGAATGAGTTCATTCCAAAGCCCAAAAATGATATATAACTCTATAGGAAATTAACACAAACACTTCTATGCAATATAACTAGATTTCACAATCAACAAGTCTGATCTAAGCAACATGTCACAAAATTAAGATCTCACCTTTTTTTAATTAAAATGAAAGTGATTAATCCTAGGGTGACCCGCTCTGATACCAATTGAAAATATTTAATTATCTCTACAAGATTTATTTCACTTAGAATGAAAAGAGACAATCAAAATATGAAACACAAGACACAATCAAACACAACAATTTTAACGTGGAAAAACTCCTTATTAACTAAGGATAAAAAATCAAGGATCTCTTCTATGAGATCAAACCAAACACTATAAAAATAACGATTGCGAAACACTTACAATCTGATTGTTATTTCCCACAACCCTCTTGATGATGCTTAACTTGATTCCCCCTCAATGCATCGCTTTTCGTGCTTGGTGCCCAAACTTGATGACTTTTAAGGTTGTAAGCTTGCCTCTATAGCTCTTGAGACAATATCGGATTGAATCTTCAATATAGTGGAACTCCAACAAGATGAAATATTAATCTTCCCAACTCTCCTTTGAATGATCTTGAAGAGATTTTTTGGCTTCTAGAAGTTACCTCTTTTTTTCAAGACTTTCCCTTTTATGGCCCTCAAAAGATAAGCTTCTCAAACCATAATCTTGACTGAAAAGGTGAATATTTCTTTACATGTTTGAATAGGTTCAAATAAACCCATTGAAAGTTGTTTGAACAACTTCGAACAGACTACTCAGCATTATTTTTCTAGAGATTTAGGAAAAGTTTATAACATAGATCTAAAAAATAAAATAAAATAATAATACTAATACTAATAATAATATATAAATTAAATTAAAAAATGTGACAAAAATAAAGAAAGAAAGAAACCGACTGCTGGCTAGCCACTAGTGGTTGGTGCCCTCCCCACCGGCCCAGGTCTGTACCTCCCTCCTTTTCCTTCCCTTCTCCTTCTTCTTTTCTCTTATTCTTCTTCTTTTTCTTCTTCTTCCTTTCTTCTTCTCCTCCCTCCTTGATTACTATCTCCTAACTACAACAGTGCTGGGCTTGGCCCAACACTATAGCAGACAAGGGGTTTTATTTTAACCTTTTTTCAGTTTCCTTTTAACTAAGTATTTTATGTAGTTAATGCAATTAATTTAAATAGAAAATTAATTTATATATATGTCATTTCTATTAATAAAGTATGTCATTTCTCTTAAGAGAAAAAAAATATTTGTTTCCACATTCCATCTTACAATCAAACTATGAAAATATCAACCCTATAATAACCAAACGGGGAGAAAATAGCAACGAAAATACTAATTTGTTTAAAACATATCATATTCATCATTAAGGATATTAAACCGAAAATACTAATTTGTTTAAACATATCATATTCATCATTAAGGAAATTAATTAAACCCCATTCAATACAGCATGGCACAAAATCATAAATATAGAGATTAAGTTCTTCACATAGCATACGACCTCCAAAACACATCAAATGTATATTAGGATTCTCATTTTATAAAGGATAAAGAAAGATGCCATCAAATCTTTCTCAAACTGAGATTTTTGTAATAGAATTATCCTCTCTTTTTTGGTATGCATCACCTGCTTAAGATCATTCTCATTATCATCCTTTATAATATAAGAATTAGACTGGGCTAAGCAAATCAAAGAAGAATGATGAGATGAATTTATGCCTTCGAAGAATCGAGATGTAGACACCTCTAAAATAAAATAAAAATTATTATTAAAAAAATAATAATAGAGAGTTAAAAAGTAAATATACAAGTAAAAAAAGAAAGAAAATATAGCAATGACTGAATAAGATAATAAATAAATGATTTAGCATACTAAAAACCTAAAAATATGTTAAAAAACATCAGATTAAAGTAAGCTAAAGACTCAATAAAATATGAGTGCGTAGGAAAAAAAAATAGAACTAAAAAACATTAGAAATAGAAAACACAAACAAACAATAGCAAGTTAAGAATAATAAAGATATATATAAAAAATAATGAATAAAAGTCGTCCAACTTATGAAAGAAGAAAGAGAAGATACCAAAAAAAAACCTAAAATAATAGTAAAATGATAAACATTGAATGAGTAAAATATGTAGGAATAGCAAAAAAAAGTACATACAAAACATAAAGATAACTAATAAAAATATGATAGAATAATATAAATAAAAATAATAAGTAAGAAAGTGAAAATAAAAAAACTCAAAAAAAAAAGTAAATATGATATGAATAGTCACACCTGTACAAAGAAATAACAAAAAACAGTAATATATATGTAATAACTAAAAGAGAACAAAGGAAAAGATTTGGAAGAAACCATATGTGGACTATAAGAAATATTAACAGTGATCATAAAAAAATGATCTGCGAGAATTTCCTAAGAAGAAAATAATGGTTTTTACAACAACATAAAAACAATGAGAAAGTAATACATAAACCCAAGCAAAAAAAAAGGTACAGTAAAAATTAGTGAAGACAAAGTATTATGCAATATCAAGAATAGCGATAAGAAAATACAAATATGAGTGAGAATAGAATAATCTTAAATGGAATGAAATTCCCAAAACAAAAAATGAAAAAAAATGAAGCATATAGACAACATTGTTAGGTTTTTATTGTTGGCAATTGTGTACATACAAAATATTCTAAGTATATTTATATATGTAAAAGAGTTTTTATACAAGTCTAGAAAATATTTGTTTTGAAAAATTGCAAGATTATTGGAGAAAAGTTTATGAGTCCACATCGCATTCGCAAGTGCGTTTGAACGCGGGTAATGCGTTCACACAGACCGAGAGCTGCGTTTACAAGCGCGTTCGAACGCGAGTACATGTATTCACACAGACCGAGAGCAGCATTCACAAACGCGTTCGAATATAACCTGTGAAATTCAGGTTGTTGCGTTCGAACGCACTTGGGCCCGTTCAAACGCATCTGAGATCAAGTCAGGCCGTTCAAACGCACCCGGGCCATGTTTGAACGCACCAACGAAGTTTGTAATTTTTGGACTTTTGTGAGTTCGGATAAAACTTGGATTTTGCTCTATCTTGGAGATCTTATATAAGTATTGTGATGCCCTAACTCTAGGGTGGTTGAAGAAGCAATTTTGAAGCAGACTTCTTGAGGCTGCATCGATTATTCAATTAACAAGGTCCTATTCTTCTAAAAAACTTAATCTTTCGTCTAAAAGGCTAGCTAGACAAAATATTAATCTCGAGGGCTACTCAGAGTGGGGTGCGAGTGAATGCCTCTGAAGCTCCGCTTACTGCTCAAAAACCGTTGGATCGAATAACACTTAAGCGGAGTCAAGCTCATGATCAGCCGTGTCCTCTCAAGCCGTCCTCCTCTTCTGCCGCTGGACGTCCATCACACCTCGACAGTTCTGACGATGATTTATATCATCCTGAAGGGGAGTTACCACAGTTCTCTAACCGGTTTGATCAGCGTAACACTCAAGTGCAGGACTTACATTCGACCGTGAATAATTTACGAGGTGAGCCAGCTCGTCAGGGGACTGTGCTTGACTCTGTGTTGTCTATTCTTCATCGTCAGTTTCTTCCTAGTTCTTAGTCTTTAGAATTTGTGTCAAAAAGGGAGAGAGTTAGATGTTCAGAGTGAGTTTAGGAGTTTACTTGTGTAGGGGGAGTTTACTAGTTTAAGTTTACTAGCTAATAACTTTGCTTAAAGAACTTGTAAACTTGTGTTTGCTTGAATCCTACGAACTTGTGTTTCTTGACAACTTGTAAACTTATGTTTGAATTGTTTTTTCACTTCTAGTTATTTTCACTTGTTCTTGGATCGGTATATTTTTATTTGCAGGGATTGTTGTGCTAAATTTTCTAGACTTGTTGAATGCTCATTTTGAATTCTTTATAATATCTTGTAATCTAGATGTTTTGTCACAAATTGCCAAAGGGGGAGATTGTTAGGTTTTTATTATTGGCAATTGTGTACAAAATATTCTAAGTGTATTTATACATATAAATGAGTTTTTATACAAGTCTAGAAAATATCTGCTTTGAAGAATTGCAAGATTATTGGAGAAAAGTTTATGAGTCCACATCGCGTTCACAAGCGCGTTCGAACGCGGGTAATGCGTTTACACAGACCGAGAGCTGCGTTCATAAGCGCGTTCGAATGCGGGTACATGCATTCACACAGACCGAGAGCAGTGTTTATAAACGCGTTCAAACGCAATCTGTGAAATTCAGGCTGTTGCGTTCGAACGCACTTGGGCCCGTTCGAACACACCTGAAATCAAGTCAGGCCATTCGAATGCACCTGGTCCGCGTTCGAATGCACCAACGAAGTTTGTAATTTTTGGACTTTCATGAGTTCGGATAAGACTTGGATTTGACAATATCTTGGAGATCTTATATAAGTATTGTGATGCCCTAACTCTTTGGTGGTTGAAGAAGCAATTTTGAAGCAGACTTCTTGAGGCTACATCGGTTCTTCAATTAATAAGGTCCTACTCTTCTAAAAAGCTTAATCTTTCGTCTTAAGGGCTAGCTAGACGAAAGATTAATCTCGAGGGCTACTAAGATTGGACATCAATCCCGAGAAGCAGTGAATCATAGGTTCTAGCGAGCAAGACTGAGAGGAGCAAAATTGTTTGGATCGACGGGTTGTTTTGTGAGTCAGTCTTGTAACTGCTACTATGTGATTGGTTTTGATCCGAGTTTGGATCCATGGTTTTTTCCCGTTTGGATTTTCCACGTTAAAATCTTTGCGTTCATCTCCGCTTTCATTTTTAATATTTCTTCGGACTTTTACTTAAGCGAACGAGTGATATTATTGCCTAGGATTTAGATACATACGTGTGTCTAGGTGTTTTTTAATTGGTATCAAAGCAGATTCTCTCACCTGTAGAGAGAGATCAGATAGGCATGGATTTTCATAGAGATGGATCATCATCTATTAGACCTCCTATTCTAGATGGATTAAATTATGGATATTGGAAAGCTAGGATGAGAGCTTACTTGAAGTTTATAGATGAGCGAGAATGGTTTGCCGTTGTTAACGGTTAAGAAAGTGAAAATAAAAAAACTCAAAAAAATAAGTAAATATGATATGAATAGTCACACGTGTACAAAGAAATAACCAATGAAAAGATTTGGAAGAAACCATATGTGTACTATAAGAAATATTAACAGTGATCATATAAAAATGATCTCCGAGAATTTCCTAAGAATAAAAAAATGGTTTTTACAACAACATAAAAAAAATGAGAAAGTAATAGATAAACACAAGCAAAAAAAAGGTACAGTAAAAATTAGTGAAGACAAAGTATAATGCAATATCAAGAATAACGATAAGAAAATACAAATATGAGTGGCAATAGAATAATCTTAAAAGGAATTGAATTCCCAAAACAAAAAACAAAAAAAAAAGCATATAGACAACATAATTATTATTTTTAATTCAATGATAAAAAAAAGTCCAAACTTAGCATCTAATAGTTCACTCAACTACATATAATATACTATATCAAACATACCTTATGTTCCTCCATATTTTGATCGAGCATTGTTATTAATAGCATTGCTCCCAAGTTCACGTGACCTTCGAGTTGAATATCAAAAATCACAACTTATATAGTCCGTTGAGTAGAATCTTACTCAAAATAATGATTCTCTAAACTCTAATTTATTTTATAATAAACTAGTTTATCTTATGAAAATAAGAGTCAAAATAGGAATACAATTTTTATAGATTTGGTTGTGTATAGTCCATGAGGTCGTCTATGAGCATGGTGAGAGTGGTTATAAATAAATATTGTAATACTTATCTTTGAGTATAAAATAAATTGATCTTAATTAAATCTATGATTTCTTTTATCTTTTGATGAGAGAGATTTTTCTATATTAAAATTTGTGTCGTGATATTTATCTTGTTTACTTTTTATATTAATTCTCAGTTTTATTATTTCTTCTTTTTCTTTTTCTTTTTAGTTTTAACGTTTTGATTTAAGTTTGGTTTATTTTTATAGCTTGAGTAGTACTAAGTTTGCAAGTCCTAAAAAAATTCGGATTAATTCAAACTTTTGGAGCTTCGTGATAACTCATTGACTTTTTGTTTCCACATGTGAGGATATTCTAACGAATGCAATATATTCAACTAAATTGTTTTCATTGAGTTCTTCACTCTATATTGGCATTTAATGTTTTTTCCTATTTTTATCATTTTTTAACAAAAATAGAAAGAATTTGTATTTGAGGAGGAGAAATAATACATTTGGATCTTATTACGCATCTCTTTGTTGAACTTGACTTATTTATTCGCTTGACTTGATAAAAATTAATTTAAGGATTTGATTGCTTATCATTTTATCAAAATGGTTACACTTGCATTTCACCCGGTTTTAAGTTTTTATATTTTTCTGTAGAATTTTTAAGGATCTAAAATAATTGTGTTGACTTGATCTTTACGATGATTATATCACCTAAAGATTTGTTTAATAAGTACTTCGTCACAAAATTGTCAAAATCAGTAAGCGTTATAATGATTGCTACATTAAAACAAATTAATTTTTGTATTAACATTCTATTTAGATTGAGACATTATTAGAGAAATAAAGAAAATATAAAAAAAATAAAAAAAATAAGAGAAAAGAAAATAAATAACTCTATCTTATTTGGTTTGGATGTAAAAACAAAGAGAAATAAATATACTCTATTTAGTTTAGGGAAAGGAAAGAAGAGAAAATTGATATTAACTAAACAGTCGTTTTCGATCAACCAGGAAAGTAGTTCGCATAGTCGAAGAAGAATATTCTCAAAATATTCTACATTCGTCAGAAAATTATACCAGTGGGATCGTTTCATATCTTTCTATGTACGTTTTTGATATTCATGCCCTTTGCATATTCTAACTCCTAGAACGAAAATAAACAATATTACGATGAAGGTGAAGATGATGGGCGATGGTGATGAGAGTATTGATAATGGTGATGGATTTAGTGGCACGAGCTGCTGAACGGATAAGGATTAGGGGGGATAAGTTGGTCAAGATCCCTCCTCATATCCGATAGTCGATGGGATTAGGGGTAATCAATGTCGAGATGACACATGGCTAGAGCTTGAGCGAAGTGGGAGAAAAGTTAGGGTAGAGAAAGAATGGAAGAAAACTCAATATTCACTTACGTAACAAGCCAAACTAACAAATGGTAAACCTAGAAATAATGCAAATTTACTGATTGCGTTCGAACGCACAATTCATGTCCTTTGTATGTGCGAACGTATATAGGTGTTCGAATGAGGGTGTTCGAACGCGACTTTCATTCATTTAAATGCACAATTCACGTTCTCTGTATGTGCAAATGTATGCAGGCATTTGCACGGGCGTTCGAACGCGACCTCCTAAGGTTCAAAAGCAACAACTAGAATTCTTATTTTCTAAAGAAAACTAATAAATCAAAATAAAAAATAGGGTTCATAGGTTGTACCCGTGCACGTATGACTCAGTGTTGTCTAAATTACATCAAAAATAATATGTCTACTATTATACCGTTTATCTAATCTACAAACAAACACAGATTATAATGTCCATTATATTACTCTTTAAAATAAATAAAGTAATATAATCAAGTTATAATATTCATAACCTATGATGTCGGACACAAACTATAATATCTAATATTTAATTATTCCTTTTAAATTTGTTAATAGAATCTCAAAAGGTTAAATAAATAGTATAATATAATAGGGGCATATTTGAAATATTAAAATATAAAAAAAAGTTTATGCTTTCTTTTCTCTTTCTTTCTTTTAATTGCTCTCCACTTTTAGAGAGGAAAAATAAAAAAATTCATTAAAAACCATTATTTCTCTCTTTTTCTTTTTTTTTAAATTTTAATCCAAATAAGGAAATAGTTTTTTCTCCTAATTTTTCTTTTCTTTTATTTTCTCGTATTCTTTAAATCTAAATAATATGTAAGTTTATAGTGTGATCTATTTGATAAAATAAAAAAAAAGGGGCTAGTTTGAGTTAAAAACTTGTTTGCCTCGGGGACAGAGACGAATTGTACGTAATGATGTATTATATATTAAGTGTCAAATTGTAAATAATGATGTATTATATATTTTTCATACGGATTGTAGAACCTTCTTTTGCCAATCGTGACAAGAAACGTGTCTTTCGGCAGCATAACGGAATACACGGTTTTTGATCGAAACCGACTACGATAAGATGATCACCAACTTGGTTACTCTATAAATAGTGGATGACCCCTCTCTTCTTCTCCACGTTTTGGTTTTGTGTTCGTAGTCCGTTGCGTTTAGTTAGTTTCTCTATCTTTTAATTATTTCAGATAGTTTCTTTAATCTCTATTTTTATTCTAGATCTTTGAATCGTAGCTAGCTTAATTATTCGTCGATTGGATGAATCGATACTGTTCTCGGTGGACTGTGATAGATTAGCGCTGGATCTTGTGGTTTGAAGATTGCAAGAAAATGATCTGGGTTTGATTTGCCGCGATTTGGAAATCTGAGATCAGGGATGGCTTTCCTATATAATCGATTGGAAGGACAAGGGAGTGTCTCGTGATGTCAGCTTGGTTGATGTTTCGTGTTATATTATACTGGTTAGATAGGTGGTATTTTCTTCAGCAGTATCATATATAGATGCAGCACTGTTATTGAAATCTTGCTTCCTGATTTCTTTTATGTTGGTTAATCGGTTTCTTGTGGACTATTAAACAAGGGGCATCTTGCGGAGGAGCACAATTTTGAGGACATATATACTGCTATGCTCGATAGATTTCGCATGGCATGTCTACTTTTATCTTTGATCCTATCCTTATGCTAGATTTTTGAATAGGTTGCAAGCTTAATTATCCTTGATTGGATGAATTTTGTTTGATAATGTTTTCTGTGGTATAGTAGTACCGGATCTTGTGGTTTCAAGTTCATAAGATTTTAATTTGGGTTTGATAGATCCATCTTTTGCTGGATTTTGGAAATCTGAAATCAGGGACAACTTTCCTGTATAATCGATTGAAAGGATAAGGGAGTCTTTTGTGATATCAGCTTGGTTGATGTGGTTGATACAGTTTTCATGTCTTACAACCTTTATAGATCTCTTTCAGTGGAAATGATAAAAATTGCTACATTGTTCTGGTTGGATAGCTGGTATTTTCTTCAGCAGTATCACATACAGATGCAGCACTATTATTGAATGCTTGATTCCTAGTTCTTTTACGCTTATTTATCTGGTCGCTTTTTGGACCATTAGACAGAGGATGATCTTGGGAGCACAATTTCACGGACATCTTCGATTATGCTTGGTAGATTTGTAAGTTGACTTGTGTCGAACTATATTCTTCAGACTTGCAGGCACATTATTAATCCTTGAAGACTGTTTTGTTTGGATTGCGCAGAAAGTAGATGCTATCTCATACGAAAAGATACCCTCTGCTGAATCCTAATTCTCTATTTGTCATCGTTTTGCCAAATTTTATAATTTGCAGTTTTGGTAATATTTGGAGCCAGCTTTTTCCTCCTATATGATTGAAACTTAAAAAGGAAAACAGCTTCTCATGTCATGTCAGCTATCTTGTGGTCCTTGCTGGATTGATTTATGCACTGATATGTCTTAGTACAACTTCTTTTAGATCAGCTATAAGTAATTCAGTGAATTTACCAATGTATAGAAATTTGTAAGAGGGTTTTAGCAGGGTAACATATATATGTATAGAAATTTCTCATTAGTTGTTCCTTGAAATTCCATTTTCTACTCTGCATATGACATGTGGTATATTGTACAGTCAATGAGGGTATGATTTATTATCTTGTACTGACTGATGAAGACAATATGGATGGCGGACTAAATTTGTCGAATATATTTAAATTTGATTTTCTTTTTTTCTTAATTTTATTGTTTAAAACTTCTTTTAACCTTCGCACATTCCTTTTACTTACAAGTTATAGATATAATATTAATTTGCAATATATTTTATTTTTCTTGCACAGAAAGTCGATCCTCCTTTACTTGTTATTGTGTGCTTGATATAGAATGGAACTGTTTTCCTTTCTCTGTCTTTAGTCTTTACTTGCAAACTCATGCTTTGTTATGTAGGTTCATACTTAAGCTTGTACTAAATTATCTTGCAGATCATTAATGACTTAGTCGGAAACATTTTAAGACATTGTAGAAGTATATGAACAATGTTTTCTATGATATTAATAAATGATAATTGAACCACATGAAGCTGTTCTGTTCATAATTTTTAGTATGAGTTTATCTATAGGTTAAACTATTAAAAGTAATTCAAGCCTGCAATTAGGTGTGATATTGGTTGTCGTATCTTTTTCTGTTTATGCCTCACATACATGGGGAAAAAGATATTCAAGTAACTTTCTTCTCTAATTTAGAATATGAAATATAACTCTTTTTTTAATTTCTTTTTTTTGTGTATTTAATAATGGAGGCTGGTCTCTGGAATTTGGAATATAACTTTTGTACTTTGTGCTAGTCTTTTATATTACCCAATGATTATTTTTCAGTTGATTCATGAGGTCATTAGAGTGGCAAGATGCCAAGATGCTTTTTGTTCTTTATTTAATATTTCTTTCATGTGTATGTTGGAGATATATGTTGTATACTTGGTATCCCATCTTTGACAAACTGGTTGGAGGAATTACTCAAAGAGTTTACATCAGCACATCCAATAACTTGTGAAACCTGACTCACTTCTTCTTCTCCTCCTCCTATGGCGACTACGGGAGGAGAAGATGTGCACCAAAGAAGAGCAACATCGTCAAAGGTGTCGGAGCCGGAGGAAACAACTCAGCCAGCTGCTGGCAAAAGAACCCCTAGGGAGGGCAAGCCATCCTGGGCCTCCGTAGCGGCGGGAAGCAGGAAGACAACCATGAAACCGGGCACTATTCCGGCGGAGATATTGGCTAAAATACGCAACCAGCTGGAAGACAGCGTGGTGATCGACCCAGAGGTGCTGGAGCAATGCCGGAATAGGTGGAAGCTAACCCTATTTGGCAGATTCCTGGGCAAGGGGATACAGATGGCTTGGCTGAAATCCAGGTTAGCCAAGCTATGGGAGGGGATAGAAGGATTCTCAGTCTCAGATATGGCGGAGGATTACTACGTATTCAGATTCGAAAAGGAGGTGGATCTCGACCACGTCCTGATCAACGGTCCATGGACAGTCCAAGGCCAAGTCCTCAACCTGATTCCATGGCGCAATAACTTTCGGCCATCCCCGGAGGCTTTCACTACGGCGCCAGTTTGGATCCAGCTCCACAACTGCGCCGCAGAATACTGGGAGCTAGAGGAACTCATCCCGGTGGCTGCCTTCTTCGGCCGTCCTCTACGGGTTGACGAAACCACCCTAGATCACTCTAGAAGCAGATTTGCCCGGGTGTGCATTGAGGTAGACCTCAGCAAACCGCTGAAAACAGCGGTCTGGCTCGGGCAAAAGGAAGAAAGAGTGGACCAAAGTGTGCAGTACGAAAGCATTCCAAAAATATGCTTTAAATGTGGGAGGATAGGGCACAAAAAGGAAGACTGTGGTTACACAGACAAAGATCAAGGTGTGCAGGCGCCGGCGATGAATGCCGGAGAGGGAGGCGGTGAACAGCAAGGCACAAACCCTAACAAGGGAAAGGACGCAAAGGAAGAAGACAGCATTTATTATGGGCCATGGTGCACCGTGCACAGGAAGCCAAGATGGCAGGCTAATCAGAAAGGAAGGAGACCTAGATACGCAAACGGTACACCGGAGAAGGATGGGAGAGAGCAGGCTTTCATGGGGAAAAAGGACGAGGAGAGCAAGCCTGGAGGAAAGAACCTGTCCGCTCAGAGCTACATGAGCCACGAAAAGGGAAGAAGTGCAGGCAAGTATGGTGTAGACCATCAATAGGCCAGTACCAATCGGAAGGCGGAGGATGGTGCAGGACCCGAGCGATGGAAATGTCGATCCCAGGAGCTGCATGCAAATGCAGAGTACGTAGAGAAGAAGAAGAAGACGATGAAGCCCAAGCAAGAAAGGGAAAGAGCGAATTAGAACCCGCCGTACGCTAGGCCAATCACGTCCGAAGGAGATGCATTTAAAGAGCGAGATGTGGGGCCCGGCCGAAGGAAGCACCCTATTGGAGCGAATCTGAACTCAGTACGGGAGGATGAACCCGCAGTCGACACCGTGGAGGAACAATCAATGCCAGAAGGGATGGAACTGGACGGTAGAGAGGGAACCCAGACACGTGCAGGAGAAGAGATTGGAAGAACGGTTGTTGTCCAAGGGATTACGGTACGGCTCGGCTCGGGAGACCGACGGACGCAACGGTCGGCCTACGTCAAAACCTCCAAACGGCCTGGAGGACCAAGATGGAACTCCAGCGACTACCCACCTCAGCTCGTCCAAGATGGACTTGCCTCTGCCGGCTTCGCCCCTCCCTCCGTGCAACAAACAAGCCCGCCGGGAAAACACGAGGAAATAGTGGCCAGAGTCAAGCGATGCCTGCTGCTAGCGGACCGAGAGGAGAAGGACATGGAAATAGAGGAACGGCACTTACAGGTGGCGCTGGTGGCAAACCAAGGAAATGAAGCCCAAGGAGAGATGGAGATAGAGCTGATGCTGGCAAACGAGAACACAGACGGTGGTGGAGCGGTCAGGACCACCTCCAAGAGGGGCCGGACTCATTGACTGTCGGCCGGCAAACCATACTTCAAGGTTTACCAATGTTAAAAGCCTTAGTGTGGAATTGCAGAGGTGCCCGCAAGAAAGAGGCACTCGACCGATGCAGAGTTATGATTCGTGATCATAATCTGGATATGCTGGTGTTGCTCGAAACACACACAAGCTGGATCGAAGCTGAGCAGGTGGCTAAAAAGATTGGCAGAGGCCGGGCGTGGTTTGCCATTCCGGCGCAAGGCCGAGCAGGAGGCATCCTGGTCATATGGAACAAGGATCTAGGGTGGGTTGATGTGGCAGCGGTATCAAGGTATGCTGCCCACGTTACGATCACCCTTACGACCGGACAAACCTGGATCTGGACCACCGTGTATGCCAGCACCGCTCTGGAAGAGCAGCAGGAACTCTGGGAGGAGCTGAAGAACATAGCGTCCATCAACATGCCGTGGGCGATCATGGGAGACTTCAATGCGTTCCTGTCTGTACAGGAGAAGAGAAGCAGCAGGGTGGTCGCCCTCGGGCCTAAAGGGAAGGCCTTTGCGCGGTTCGTGGACGAGACGGGGCTGTGCGACCTTGGCTACGAGGGTATTCCATTCACCTGGTGTAACAACCAACAAAGCTCGCGACGCATCTGGATCCGGCTCGACAGAGCCCTGGCCAACACTGAATGGGTCAGTGATCATCCGGAGTGCAAAGTCCAGCATCTAGACCGAGGTGCTTCGGATCATGCGCCGCTGCTCCTCACGGTGCCGGCAGGAACGACGAGGAGCAAGCGACCATTCCGGTTCGAGCTCCTCTGGATGGAGTATGAGGAGTGCCAACACATCATCCAAGACTCCTGGAAGCGGCGAGCCGGCGGCAACCCAATGCAAGCTTTCTCTCACAGACTGAGTGAGTTGAGGAGAAGCCTGAGCAACTGGAATCGCGCGGCAGTGGGGAGCGTGGAGAGACGGCTAAAGGCCACAAACCAGAAGCTGGCTGACCTCGAGGAGCTAGATGCCAACGGCATGCTGCCAGAGGCCGGCCAGCAGAGCCTAAAGAGCTTCTACAACTGCAAGATAGCCCTAAACAGGCAACTCAACATCAAATGGCTGCAAAGATCCCGATTAAGGTGGACGGAGGAAGGTGACAGAAACACGAAATTCTTCCATATCTCGGCTACCTTGCGACGCCGTCGCAACATGATTGCAGGCATCTAGAGTGACGATGGGTGCTGGGTTCAGGAGCAGGCCAAAGTGATCCACTGTTTCAAATCCTTCTACCAACGGCTCTGGGGAGAAGCGGAAGAGGCAGACCCCCGAAGGATGGAATGGCCAGCACTCCCTACCATTTCGACAGAGGAAGCGTCAGACCTAGAGAGGCCGGTGACGGCTGAGGAAATTAAGGAAGCGGCGTGGAGCCTGCCGAGAGGGAAGGCCCCCGGCACGGACGGAATGCAAGCCGAAGTATACATCAAGTACTGGAACACCATGGGTGAAGACCTCTGCCGAGCCGTCGGCCACTTCTTCATCAGCGAGGCCATGCCAAAAGCATGGGGTGATACCTTCATAACATTGATCCCGAAGAAGGAGCACCCCCTCAAGGTGGCGGACTATCGACCGATCGCACTCTGTAATGTCATTTACAAGGTTATCGCGAAGGTCATGGTAAATAGACTTAAGGTGGTGCTAGCCAAAATTATCGGCCCGGAGCAGGCGGCGTTTGTGGCCAGCCGAAGCCTAGAAGACAATACGTTGGCTGCCTAGGAGGTGGCACACTCCATGGCCACGGACAAGAGCGGACAACCCATTATGATGATCAAAATGGACATGGAGAAGGCTTATGATAGGGTCAGTTGGCCGGCTGTGGTGGGCGTGCTCCGGCGGATGGGTTTCCCAACTCGGTGGTGCAACTGGGTGCAGGCGTGCATAGCGTCCCCCAGGTTCGCCTTGCTGATAAACGGGTGCCCGACCACCGGATCACCCCCGGGAGTGTGGCTGCGACAAGGCGATCCGATATCCCCCTACCTCTTCATCATCGTCACGCAAGTGCTATCGGGTCTCATCAACGAGCAGGCGGCGCGAGGCCTTCTGCGAGGTTTTCGGGTCAGAGATGTGCAGCTGTCTCACCTGCTCTATGCAGATGATCTGCTGCTCATGTTGGAAGCCTCGCCGGAGAACGCCAACTGCATCCTCGAGAGCCTGAGCCAATATGAGATCATCACAAACCAGAGGGTGAACTACAACAAGTCGGAGCTGTATCTGTCCAATAGGATCGGAGTTGAAGAAGGCAGCCAGCTCAGTGTTCAGCTAGGGCTGAAGGTGGCTGGCATGCCGTTCAAATACCTCGGGGTGCTCATCTCGGGGAGGCGTGTGAAGGTGAAAGAGCATCTGGAGCTGGTGGAGAGGATTGGTAAGAGGCTAGCGGGCTGGAAAGGGACACTCCTCTCCCAGGCTGGCAAGCTTACCCTGATCAAGGCGGCACTGCTAGCGATCCCGTCTTACTGGCTAGGCAGCACGTGGGTGCCGGATGGGGTACTAGAGGAGATAGAAAAAAAAGCCCGTCACTTCCTGTGGAAAAAGCAGGATGGCCACGGCCTCCACCTGATGAACTAGGCGCAGGTGACGCAGGCCAAGCGCCAGGGTGGTCTCGGAGTCCGGCGACTTAGAGAAGCCAGAACTGCCCACCTGGGTAAGCTGGTGTTCAAAATGCTAAACAGGGAGCAGGCGCCATGGATTAATATAATGCAGGCCAAATACGGGAGACTGCACCCGTGGGAGATGACGAAGACCCACCAACCATCCTGGATGTGGCGAGCTCTCACCAAAACAGCTTCTCAGTTAAGAATGGGATGCCGAGTGATGATAGGGAACGACAAAGGCACTCGCGCCGCTTTCGATCCATGGCTGCATGAGGTCCCGTGGTCCAGACTGCCAAGGGTCCTGGCACCTAGGCTAATGGAAGAAAACCTGAGTGTGGCAGACCTCACCTGTGAACACCAAAGGAATCCGGGGAGTTTGGTCAGAGAGGCAGGAACAGAGCTGGCCTTCGAGATCGCAACCTTCCCTATGGGTGCCGCCACCAGTGAGGACAGATGGATCTGGTGGCCGCACCCAAGGGGGACGCCTTCGGTTAAGGCGATATACCAGTCCCTGCTTCCTCAGAGCGACCAACTCTGGGCAGGGTGGAGTAACCTCTGGCGCCTGCAGGTGGCTCCGAGGATTAGAGTATTCTGCTGGAAGCTCCTGTGGGGTAGGCTCCCAACGCGAGCGTACCTCCACTACCTTCACGTTGGCCCCGAGGATCCTTGTGCCATGTGCGGTCTGTTCAGTGAGACGAGCGAGCACCTCCTGTTCTCGTGTAGATACAGCAGGGAGGTTTGGAAAACCCTGGGCACTAGAGAGAGGCTGGAGACTGCGGAGATCGATCAAGAATGGATCACGAAAGCGTGGAACGTAAGCGCGGAGGAGGATGGACGGGCCAAAGGGTTGATAGCATGCACGCTGTGGTCACTGTGGAAGAGCAGAAACGGAGTTGTGTTTAGAGGAAAGCGGACGCCGGAGCTAGCCGTGGTCCAGGCCGCGGTCGAAATGGCGGAGGAGTACCGGTGCGTAAACAAAAAGAAGAACTCGAAGCCAAGAAAGATAAGGAAGCCCTGGGAACCGCCGGAGACGGGCTGGAGCAAAGCCAACACCGACGGAGCGGTGAAAGTAGGTGCGTCCCAAGGCGGAGCAAGCGGCCATATTTCGAAATGCCGACGGTGAGTTTCTTCAAGCGAGATGGGAGCCGTGCCCGGGCACCTCGGCGCTCCAAACGGAACTCTGGGCCATTAGACTGGCGTTGAAGATGGCGAGAAGAGGCTCTCGACTCGAGATAGAGTCGGACTGCACCGAGGCCATCAGATGCTTGCAGCAGCCGGAGCTCGGGCCATGGCGCGTCCGTAACCTGGCGCGCGAATGTGCGGAGCTCGCCAATGGCATTGGTGAGGTCCGGTTATCCCACGTGGGGAGAGAAGCCAACTCGGTCGCTGACTGGGCAGCAGCGAGGGCTAGTGTGGCATCGGGTTACTGCCAGGTGGAGCGTCTAAGCAACGCTCCACCGGAACTATGTAAGCTTTTAACTGCCGACACTGACACGTGGCGGCAAAATTCAATAAATAGCTGACCTCAGCTCTTTGCACTCAAAAAAAAAAAAAAATCAGCACATCCAATATCTTCTTATGAAGTTAAGAAGCAGCCACGTCGACACCACCAAATTTGACGAGCACGAGGGCATAATTCTGCTTTTCGAAGACAGATCTTAGAATATCTCCACAACAGTCCTATTGGTGGGCATTCCGGGTTTCACAAGACTTATCATCGAGTCAAGAGTGATTTTTATTGGCCCCACTTAAAGAAAGAAGTTCGTGAGTTGATAAAAGGATGCGATATTTATCAACGTACCAAATCAAAGAAGCTCAAATCATAAGGCAAATTTGTCATATTCGTGGTAGTTGATCGCCTCTCGAAGTATGCTCATTTTTATATCTCTCTCTCATCCATTTACAACTTCTTCCTTAGCACAGGTGTTTCTTTGTAATGTGTTTCAAATTCCACGGGATGCCCAAATCTATAGTAAGCGATCGAGATAAAAATTTTCATTAGCAAGTTCTTGAAAGAATTTTTCACTTTGCAAGGTATCTCACTTAATATGAGTTCGGCATACTCTCCTCAGTCCGACGGCCAAACTGAGGTCGTAAATAAATGTGTAGAGCACTATTTACGTGCTTTTTGTGGATTAAAGCCTAGAGAGTGGAGTTACCGGCTCTCAGCAGAATTTTAGTATAATACTAACCAGCACTCATCTACAGGAATCACTCCCTATGAAGCAGTATATGGAGTAGCTCCTCGTCGACTTATCTCCTATGTTTAGGGAGAGACCAAGGTAGCAACACTAGGGGAAGCTTTGCCCAGCTTTTGCGAGATAATTTGCGAAAGGCCCAAGAATCGAATGAAGAACTTAGAGAACAAGTATCGTACAGATAGACGTTATGAGCTGGGCGACATGGGTTTTTTACGCCTTCAACCTTGTCGTCAGCAATCAATCAACTTGAGGTCCAACCTTAAGCTCTCTCATATTTATTACGGGCTGTACAAAATTTTAGAACGGATTGGACCTGTTTCCTATAAGCTCGAGCTACCTTCGATGTCCAAGGTGCATCTGGTGTTTCATATCTCTTGCCCAAAAAAGAAGATTGGATCTAGGAATAATCTACAGACCCAATTACCTGAGACGGATGCTGAAGGGTTATTTGTGGTGGAGCCACTCAAAATCTTAGATCGTCGCATGGTGAAGCAAGGCAATCGTGCTATCACAAAGGTCTTGGTTCAATGGAAGGGTGCAGAGAAAGAAGATGCTACCAGGGAAATCTATCACAATCTGTTTGAGAAGTTCCCAACTTTTCGCGACGAGGACGATCACGATGTTAGCAGAGGGTAGAGGCCAGCTTTGCTTTTCTTATTTGCTTTGTTTTCCTTATTTGAATAACGGAGAGTTAGCAACCCCAATGTTATCGCAGAGATTCTCTCTAGGATTAAGGAGTCTATTCATTCTTATCTTGGGGGAGTTGTAGGGGGTAGACTTTGGAGGGTATGAGTTACCTCGAAGAACTCATGAATAACTTGACTTGGAGTCTTCTTCTTGAGTATTATTTTTTGTCTCTATTACTTGCCTTATCATTAGTTGTGGAACTGATCTAACGTTGCAAACTGAGGGTTTGTAGCAGGTATTTGATTTGTTTCTTCTACCAGTTCTGTTTGACCATTGCACTTCCTTCTGTACTTACAAGTGTGATATTATCTCTCAAGCGTGTTTTATTTTTCTTGCACATGAGGTTGATACTCTTGCTGTGGGGGAATGCTAAATTGATTTTAAGGCAACATAATGATTTGTTTTGCTAGAGTTACTTGTTTTACATGATGTTTTTCTTTTCTCTTTTGTACAATAGGGCTGTAAATTTTGATGAGGGTGCTTGATATAAGATGAAGATATTTTCCTTTATTTGTTTTCTGCATGCGAACTCAAGCTTGTTCAGTGTTTTATAGTTACACACTTGTGCTAGCCCAAATAAGATTATTATTTTTTGCTAGAATTAATTTATATTTATGGTTACAAAGGGATGTTCAAGGATTAAGTTATCTTGCTGACAATTGAGGATTGAGGACTGGTCTAAAAACTAGGAGATGGCTAACCAAGAAACTCTTTGTACGTCTTCCTTTGTTTCCTAACATTTGCAATAAGCTCTTAATAATCAGTTTTTTTATTTATTGGATAAGGGATTGTCTAAATAATTCGTGCCTCCAATTTAGTGTGATATTTGTTCTCATATTTTGTATTTATGTAATTATGTTTTATGTATACAGAGCGAAGAGTTGTTCAACTTATTATTTTTATTTTGTCCCCATAGTTACGCATATGAATTGTTGGTTCTCATATATGGAGGCATAGGTTTGCTGGAATTTGGCATATAATCTTGGTAGTTCATGTTTGTTATTGATTTGTATCTAGTAATTATTTTTGAGTCAATTTACGAATTGTAACATGCCCTTTGTTCGTTATTTAAAATTTATTTCGTGCATATCTTCGAGTTATATGTTGCACACCATTTTTGAAACGTTATTTTATTGTTTCCAACTCACTTGTGGTTATATGGTCACTTTTTTTATTTGCTCTTATTTGTTGTATTTTTCTATTATTTACCTGTGATTAGTTTTGGTGGGGTTTATCTATTTGCTGGTTACCCTTATTGCTGGTCTTTGCAGTATCCGAGGGAGGACTAGTCCTGTTAAATTGAGTACTTGATGGTTCTAGTTTAATTGCTCATTGCAATTTGGCTGAATGTTATCTTATTATCTACTTGATTTTAATCTATTCCAAAATTTATGTTAACACTCCAGGGTATGTTTAGTGCTTTTGTCTCCTCAGTATTTGAGGGATAATTAGTCTTGTGAAGTTGTGTACTTTAGGTTTCTAATTTTAGTCATTGCAGTTTGGTTTAATTTTATCTTGTTTTTACTTAAGGCGAATCTATTGAAAACTCATATTCTACCAGATTTTTTTTTCTACTGGATAAGATGTTGAATTGTCGGGATTGACATAATTTGTTCGGTGGAGGTGGGGTGAGTTCACTTTTAAAGCTGATTCTAATTTGCTGGCTTATCTATTTCCCGTTTGACATGCAGTCTATTGTCTTTGTTACTCCTGATGTAGCAAATTGTAAAGGGCTATGTGTTGATTGACATAGCTTAGTTTTCATTTTTAAAATTCCTTTATTTGGTATTTTAATGGGGTCCATTGTTCTAGAGACAGACTTAGTTGATTGACATGCAGTCTATTGTCTTTGTTATATTTGGTTGCCAACGTGGCAAACTTCTTTATAGCAGATTCTATAGTTAAAAGTTGTCAGTCGTTGTTTAACAGATGGAAAGAACTCTTCTTTGATAGGTTTATGACTAGGCTGAAAAGTACTTATACTTGCATAAATTAATTATAAGAGCATTATTAAATATTAAAGATCAGGGTGAAGTTTCAAGCAAACAACTTCTATAATTTGAAATACTGAATACTTGCGAAGTCGATCTACAAATATCAAAATTGATAGGTTATTTTCTTTTATTTAAGAATTTAATAAATTTCATGCTTAACAAGCTTATCTCTATTCTCTACCAATAGCGTATTGGTATTCTAGGTAATCTGCATGACAGTATGTGTTTCTATTTTTGTGTATATAATACTAGTAGGTAATATCTGTGTTCTGAACTCGTTTGCATTGAATTGTTTTTTTAGCTTCAGTCTCAAGAGAGTTGTCATATGAGGTTACTGCTAGGAGTCTAGTTCTTAGTTTACCCAAATAAAATATATTCATTATATTTATATACACTGACTTTTAATGTATAGCGAGGGCGCTTATATATTCTTCTCAACAGTTTAGAATTAATTTGAGATGATTATCTATTATGATTTTTTATTTGTGATTTCTTCATATTTTCTCGCTGAAAGTAACTTTTTCTTTCCAAAGTTTTACTCTTGAGGTTTACTAGACTATTAGCTAGTTGAAATCATGTGGATATTTTGGTTCCAAAGTTGATATTTGTTTAATAATACCGATCCTTTTTTCCCCACTTTTACACTCTTGTTGGCCTCTTTTAATGACCAAGTGGTCTTGGAGTGCAATTTGAAAAATGGAAGTTCAAACGACCTAGTTTTATTTTTGTTGTTCACTCAAATCATTATTTAATTGAAATTTTCTTCTATGAAGGATTAGATAGTACCATTGTGCAGTGATATATTATTTCAGATGGAATATCCAAATACATGTTGATTACTGTGAGAGTTTAGCTTTTCTATGTTTTTCTTTCCGCTGCTTTCTATTCTGTCATAAATTTTTTTCAGTGAAGTTTATCAGTAGGATCGATAAATTATTATTTTGCTTGTTCATGATGGGAAAACGATTTGTCATTTAGTAGACGTATGGACTGTATCTTGTCTTTGTATTCTTTTTTTCTTCCGGTGAAAGTTACTTTTATCTCATATTATATTTTCAGATGAATGTGCGAAGTGTCGTAAGTGGTACTTCTGTTAGATGTTACAAGCTAGCATTAATTCTCTAAAGACCTTTATCTTGATGGTGAAACTTTTCTTGCACCATTTATTTCTCACAGAAAAGAAACTTTTCTTCCACTGTTTGGATGGTTCGAAAAGAATGAAACTAGATTTTGAGTTGCTAATCTAGATTCTTCTGAACATCCTATTATTTTATCCTTTCATGTTTTCACGAAATTTTTTCTTTCTTGAAGATTTTACCTACTTACCATCTTGTTTCTTCTTGACATTTGTTTCTAATTTTTGGTTTGCCTGATCAACTATGAAGTTATGTAAAAATTATTCTATGGTCGCCCAGATATGGCTATTTGAAATTTTGGTGGGAAAACTGGCCAGAAATGTATCACGGAATATTTAAAACTACTTTTTTTGTGAGATCTCTAGTTTGCCATATGACTTGGTTATTGGGCTATTTTGCTTTGTCAACAATTATCGTTGGCTTATTTATCTTCATCTTTAGTTGTTAGCCTATTTATCTTCATCTTCAGTTGTTAGCCTATTTTGCTTTGTCTTCAACGTTGCGTTGTGTGTCAGTTTTCAGATTTTTGGTGGTTTGTTTTTGTTGCAGTTTAACACTGCCGATGCCGATCCCAAGCCCGGAGGTGGGAAGTGGAGGGAGCTGTAGCTTATCATTCTTTTGTTACAGGAACTATGTTTACATCTTATGTAGGCATAATTTGCACTGCCATGTTATACGGGCTAAAAGACCTATTAGTATGACGAGAAACTAAGAAGTAAACCTAGCATCTATTTAGCCATTAAAAGGTTATCAAGCTAGGATCTAATTGACATTCAGCCACTATTTGATCAATATTTTGAGATCTAATTGTCCAAATCTTGTGATCTTGGATTCGTTGGAAACCTCTCTTCAAGAGTATCAATATATTCAGAATTTAGGAGAATCCATCGATTAGATTGTTTGTAGATCCTTTCATAAGTTACAACCGACGGAGCAGCGCATCCCCGAGTTCGGTACAATAGGCATCTCATCTCCTCCAACGCGACCATCAAACGTGGCGACGGGACGTCAAGTTTGTGAGCTCAAAGACGAAGGATGGAGGCTCCCTCAGCTCAATGGGAGGGGAGGACGTACACCAAAGAAGGGCGTCGTCCTTGAAGGTGTCGGAGCTGGAGCAGCCGGACACAGGCAAGGAAGAACAAAAGGGTCCTGCTAGGATTTGGGCCTCTATAGCGGCTGGCAGCAAGAGAGCAACAACCCACCCAGGAAGCATCCTGGTAGAGATTCTGGCAAAGCTGAGAAGCCAATTGGTGTACAATGTTGTGATCGAACCAAAAATCCTTGAGACATATCACACACGATGGAAACTCTCACTGTTTGGAAGATTCCTAGGGAAAGGCATACTGCTCTTCCGACTGAAAGCTTTGCTAGCCAGGCTCTGGGTTGGAATAGATGGGTTTTCAGTCTCGGACATGGCCGAGGGATATTATGTATTCAGGTTTGAGGAGGAAGAAGACCTAAGCCATGTCCTGACCAATGGGCCGTGTATGATCGATCCAAGGACAAGTTCTCAACTTGATACCCTGGCGCAAAAATTTTTGGCCATCTCTAGAAGCCATCACTACAATGCTTGTATGGATCCAGCTCCATAACCTACCACAAGAATATTAGGATCTCGAAGCCCTAATCCCTGTTGCAGCGTTCAATGGCAGATCGTTGAGAGTGGATGAGACCACCTTAGATCACATCAAAAGCAGATTTGCTCGGGTGTGCATAGAGGTGGACCTCAGTAAGTCGTTGAAAATGACAGTTTGGCTTGGGCCAAAGGAAGAGCAAGTGGACCAAAGAGTTATGTATGAAAATATCCCAAAATTCTATTTCACGTGCGGCAGGAAAGGGCACAAAGTGTAAGAATGTGAGCTTACTCCTCAAGCTAGCGAGGAAGAGGAGCTTGGAGCCATGGAAGGAGGAGTGGGAGCTTCCAAAGGGCCAAGCCTCGTACTATGGACCATGGTGCATAGTTCAAAGAAAGCCAAGGGGGCAAGCAACCCTGAGAGCCCAAGGAGCTAGCTGGCTCAATCGAACTAACACAGATACTAGAAGAGGCCAGGGACCAACCATAGCTGAGAAGGCGGGGGCCACCAACAAGCTAAACCAAAACCTATAGTAGAGGGGTCAAAAAGCAAAGGACAAAAAGAAGATCTCTGACCAAAACGAGAAAGATCACCACCAGGACACATCAAACAGGTGGCCAGAGGGAAGAAGCTTCACGAAGCAAGCCAACCTACGTTGGGCGCATTCTCCCCATGCAAAAAGAGAGCATGGGGAGAACCACAAAAAGGTTGCAGAGAAGAATTCTGGAAAGGGGGTGAATACATAGGCTACATCAATACAACCACCAATCAGTCCTTGGGGTAAGGTTCTAAGATTGCTGGACAGGGGCCCACGCACATGGACAATCCAACGGTGGGACGCCGAATATGATGATTTGATGGAGGAATATGTGGGCAACACACCGTAGGAACAATTAATGCACCAAGAGGAATGGCAACAGGAGGACACCAACAAAAATCGATCAAAAGGGCGCCACGAGCACAAGCGACATGCTCTGATATAATGGATAACTGTGCTACTGGATACAGGTAACCACTAGGCCAACCAGTCTGCTTATGTGAAAATAGCAAGAAGTTAGGAAGCCCTATGAGGGACCACTAGAGCCTATCCTATGCATGTTATGCAAGATGGGATAGCCACTGCTTGCTATGCACCTACTACAGCTAAGGAGAAGAGCCTATCGGACAAACACAAGGAAAAGGCAGAGAAGGTCAAACGAAGACTACTCCTGGAGGAGCAGGATGTGATGAAGGAGACTATGGAAGTGGAAAAGGAACAAATGCAGTTGGCTCTCATGGAGTACAATGAAACTGCTGTGCTAGAATTTGAACCCATGGATCTAGAATGTCCAAGCAAAGAACCCACTGGAGGAAGCAAGGAAATGCCTACCTCCAAAAGAGGACGGACCCATTGAATGGCGTTTTACCCCCACCCTACTGGTTTTTAATGTTTAAAGCCATAGTGTGAAACTATAGGGGTGCCCGCAAGAAAGAGGCAATGGATCGATGTAGAGTTATGATAAAAGAATTCAAGTTGGATATGCTAGACCTGCTTGAGACACATGCAAGCTAGGATGAAGCGAAGCAAGTGACAAAGACTCTCGGACGCTCCCGGCTCAGGGCAGGTCAGGAGGGATCCTTGTTCTCTGGAAGGAGCTCGAATGGGTGGAAGTGGCAGCAACGTCTAGATATGCTGCTCACCACACCATCACCTTACAGTCAAGGCCAACTTGGATCTAGTCGATGGTTTACGCTAGCAACCACCTTGAAGCTTAGAAAGAGCTACGGGAGGAGCTGACATCTATGGCTATGATCAACAGCCCGTGATTGGAGATTTCAATGCCTTTATGTCTCCATAAGAGAAGAGATGTAGTGGAGGGGTGGAACTCGGGCCAAAGTGTAAGGCCTTCGCGAAGTTCGTGGATGACTCATGACTGTGTGACTTGGGGTATGAAGGGATTCCTTACACTTGGTGCAACAACCAAGCGGGAGATTGCCGCATCCAGATTCACCTTGATCGAGCACTTGGGAACATCGAGTGGCTGAGCGCCTAGACCGAGCTGCCTCGGTTCACGCGTCGCTCCTCCTCAACGTTCTGCTATCCGATGCTAAGGTGAGAATGTCGTCCAGATTCGAACTTTACTAGATGGAGTATGAGGAGTACCAAAAAATCGTCGAGGACACTTGGACGCGTCAGGCTAGGGCAACCCAATGCATGCTTTCATGCACCACATCAGCGACCTTTGTCGAAACCTACAAAAGTAGAGCGAAGTGTCACGGACTAAGTCTTTGAGATAGACAACGACTGCGGTTGCTTCGCTAAGGTTGCTTCGCTAGGAGCTCTTGAAGGAAACCAAAAGACACTCAAAAACATGCAAAAGACATGGGGTTGGCATGCCATTTACAGACTCAAGAAGCGAAAAATACAATAGGACCAACATTGTGAACAAAACGGTCCTAACAGACTCCCCCACTTAGACTCGGCGTCCTCGTCGAGGTGATCTTCGGCTGCTACCATGATGCTTGACTTCATCTTGACGTGCTCACCAAGTTCTTCTTTCGGTAGGCTTGAACTTTGTCTTCTTCATGCCGCAGAGTTCCTTCAAGTTCTCAACTAGCTTCTGACATTGGAAGATTCTTCCATTTGACCAAGTATTCGGTCTCCGTAGCTCCATTGGGTAGAGCCCACACTCTGTCCGCTAAGATGGTGTCAACCTGCCTTCCAAGCGACGCCGTTGTGGGGTTTGACCGGCTTGACACATTGCGAGAAGGGTCTTCACGATCAGCATGATACGGTTTAAGGAAACTCAGATGGAAAATCGGATGGATTTTAAGCCAAGCCGGGAGTTGCACTTGGTAGGACACATTGCCTACTTTGTTGACGACAGGAAAGGGGCCTTCATATTTGCGAGCAAGTCCTTAATGCACCTTGCGAAAGAACTTGAGCGATGCCGGTTGAAGCTTGACCAGCACCAAATCGTCTTTCTTAAAGTCCCGCGGTCTTCTATTCTTGTCCGCCCACTTCTTCATCTTTTGTGTTGCCTTCTCAAGATAGTCTTTGGCAATCTCTGCATTCCGATGCCACTCTTTGGCAAGGTGATATGCCGAAGGGCTGCTGCCTGTGTAACCCACCACCAGAGTATGCGGTGTGGAAGGTTGTTGTCCCATGTTAACTTCGAAGGGGCTTTTGGTGGATGCAGAGCTCCGCTGCAAGTTGTACGAGAATTGGGCAACGTCAAGTAGCTTGACCCAATCTCGCTGATTGGCACTAACAAAGTGCCGCAAGTATTGCTCAAGAAGAGCATTTATTCTTTCGGTTTGGCCATCAGTTTGGGGATGAAGGCTTGTGGAGAAGAAGAGTTTTGACCCCAAGAGTTTGAACAACTCTGTCCAAAACCGACCCAAGAACCGAGGATCCCTATCGCTCACGATGTTTTATGGAACTCCCCAATACTTGGCCACATGCCTTAGGAACAACCGAGCTGCTTCATCAGCGGTGCAATGCAGCGGAGCTAGTATGAAAGTCGCATACTTTGAGAACCGATCCACCACAACCAACACTGAGCCAATGTCCCGTCTTGTCATGATGAGTCCCTCATGGACCCAAAACCGTCGCGTCTTGCCTTCGTCTACAAGCTTCTTGAGGGTCTCCGCCATCGGATCACTTTGCATCCCCTCGCGAATCTTCTTCATAAGCGACGCTTGCACTTGGCTTATACTCTCATTCGCCACCGCTTTAAGAGTAGCAAGTTCAGCCTTGCGGCTTAAGGCATTCGCAACCTGATTGGTTCAACCTGGTTTGTATTCCAAAACCGTGTCAAATTCAGCCAAGAATTCTTGCCATCTTGCTTGCTTTGGAGAGAGCTTCTTTTGAGTTTGGAAATAACTCAAGGCAACATTGTCGGTCTTCACCACAAAGTGAGCCCCAAGGAGATAATGCCTCCAAATACGAAGGCAATGCACGACCGTCGTCATCTCCTTTTCATGCACCGTATACCTCCGCTCCGTATCGTTCAGTTTGTGACTTTCATAAGCAACCAAATGTCCTTCTTGCACAAGAACTCCTCCGATGGCATAATCTGAGGCATCCGTGTGAACTTCAAACGGAAGGGAGTAGTTTGGCAACTGTAATACAGGTTCCTCCATCACCGCTCTCTTCAAATCTGCAAAGGCTTCTTGACATTTGCTTGACCACTCCCATGAGCAGTCCTTCTTCAGCAAATCAGTCAGCGGTGCCCTCCGCGAGTAGCTTGCAATGAACTGCCGATAATAGTTGACAAGTCCCAAAAATGAACGAAGTTCTGTCACCTTCGAAGGGACTTGCCAATCATGAATGGCATGGACTTTCTCCTCGTCCATGCGAATGCTTCCTCCGCCAACTTTGTGTCCAAGGAACATGATTTCCTCTTGTGCAAAATAACACTTCTCCTTCTTCACATAGAGGGAGTTGTCCCTTAGCACTTGAATATGGCTTTGAGATGTTGGATGTGCTTTTCCAACGTCTTGCTGTACACCACGATGTCGTCGAGGTAGACCACCACAAACTTGTCAAGATACTCATGGAACAGCTGGTTCATGAGTGTACAAAAGGTTGCAGGGGCATTCGTCAAGCCGAATGGCATCACCAAGAATTCGAATGCGCCATAACGTGTCACACACGTTGTTTTTGCCTCATCACCTTCCGCAACTCTGACTTGCCAATACCCCGACCACAAGTCCAATTTGGAGAAGTACCACACTCCTCCAAGTTGATCAAACAAGTCCGCAATGAGAGGGATTGGGTACTTGTTCTTGATCGTCGCTTTATCCAAGGCGTGATAGTCTACACATAGTTGTAGACTTCCATCATGCTTCTTTTGGAATAGCACTGGCGCCCCAAACGGTGCCTTTGAGCTGCGGATCAACCCGCCTTTAAGCAACTCGTCAAGTTGCTTTCGAAGTTCCACCAACTCCGGAGGAGACATGCGATATGGTGCACGGGCTGGAGGCTTTGCCCCTGGCTCCAATTCGATCTTGTAATCCACAGCTCGCCGAGGAGGCAAGGTCTTTGGCAATTCGGGCGGCATCACATCCCTAAACTCCTTCAAAACCCTTGCGACCCCAAGAGGAATTGGGCCATTCTCCAAAGGATCTGTCTCAAGCTTCAAGGCCACCAAGAATGTTTGCTTACCCTTCTTGACACCCTTCTTCAGCTAAAGAGCTGAAAGTTGCTTTGTCTCCTTTGTCGTCGTCTTCGCCACCGGGACGACACAAGGGGACTCATCCCCCATGCAAAGAGCATTATGAAACGGCATTGGCACTCCTCTCGCCATTTGCAGAAATTCCATCCCAAGAATGACTTGGAAGTCATCCAAAGGAACCGCCATGAAGTTGGCCTTGCCTCTCCAAGACCCAACCGCAACATGCACATCCTTCGCTTACCCGATGATCGGTTGAGACTTCGAATTCACCGTCTTCATTCGACTTGAGTCCTTCAAAAGGAGCAACCCAAGTCGTTGTGCTTCATGGTCTGCTATGAAGTTGTGAGTTCAATGTCAACCAATGCCTTCGTCGACTTTCCATTGAGCTCAATGTCGACAAACATTAGCTCATTTGGCTATCAGTTCTTTGAAGGCAAAGACTTCCGCTTCTCCCCCACTTGAGCCTTGAGTGTGTTTAGAAGCCGCAATGCCCCCATGCGAGGGCCCTTCGTCGACTTCTCATCGTCGCTCTCCGAACTTTGCTCTTGGTCTTGCACTGCATGAGCGACTTCCGTTGCGGGCAATTCTTCACAAAATGTGGCCCTCCGCATAGGAAGCACCCTCCTCAGGGACTTTTGTTTGGCTTCACACCCTTTTGCCATGATCCCTTCTTTTCGCTTTGCATCACCCCTTTGCCTTTTGGCCTTTGGGGCTTTGCATTGCTCATTGAAGGTTTCTTCTTTGGATTTTCAGGGGTTGAATAATCCGGCAAGTGCTCCGCCGCAGCTTGGGCCGCTGCTAAGTCAGGAATGTCCCGACATCGCAACTCTGTTTGTGCCTAAGGCTTCAAGCCTTCCAAGAAGTGAAAAAGCTTGTCCTTCTCCGACATGTCCCGAATGTCCAACATGTGCGTCGAGAATTGTTTGACATATTCTCGAATCGACCCTGTTTCTGTGAGATGTCGCAAACTCTGTCTTGCGATGAACTCCACATTTTTAGGAAGGAACTGCACCTTCAGCTCCCGTTTCAAATCCTCCCAAGTATTGATGTTCCAGCAGCCACCTTGGATGTCCTCATAACGAGTCCGCCACCATAGCTTGGCATCTCCATCGAGGTACATCGTTGTGAAGGTGACTTTTGTTTCTTTCGAGTCCGGTCACACCACCCGAAAGTATTGCTCAACATCGAAAAGAAAGTTCTCCAACTCTTTGGCATCCCTTGCGCCCTTGTAGCAACGCGGTTCCGGCACTCTGACCCTTCCAGAATGCCCCTCTACTTGTGCGGCGGGTTGCACGGTGCTCATGGCTCGCGTGAGTACCGTCACCCTTGCGAAGAGGTCCGCTAGTTGCTATTTGAGATGTTGGACAACTTCCTTGGTGTTATCTCGCAATGTCTCGACCTCGTCGTCGATGTGTTGCTGATACGCCTCCAAGCGATCCACCATATCGCCGAGAGTGTATATTTGAGCAACATTGGCACTCAATTGCGAGATGTGTGCCTCCATGTCGTCAAGCCGCTCCCTGTTACTTCGATGCCTTTCAGAATCGCTCAGATGGGTCTCCGTAATCAGCACTAGCACTACTGGTCCTTTGCCCAAATCTGCTGTATTTGCCGCTTGACATGTCTCTCCGCCTTGCTTATGGCGCCCCATTTTGCAAGGATGTTGCTCTTATCGACCCGCTCTGATACCACTTGTCACGGATAGTCTTTGAGATAGACAAAGACCGTGCGGTGCTCAACTTCCAAGTAGCAAAGTTAAGCCAGCCGTTCGCTTCACAATTAATGCACCCTTTTTTGGATTGCGACAAAGCAAAGACAAGAAAAATACAATGTTTGGCAAATAAGATTGTGATTCTCTATTGATTGGAAAAAGAAGTTACAAGGCATGCCAACAACAAGAAATTTAAAAGGGTAGGATAGCCATCAAGGGCAAAATGAACACCATTGAACCAGTAGAACTTCGGTTGCGAAGCTGGCTCACTTAATGCTTCTCGATAGTTCTCCTATACTACTAAGTATGAGCATCCCCAATTCTGCAACCCGAGGGGTTCAAAAGTCTTGTGGGGCATTACGTTTTGAAAGTAAGCTCCATTTAGGTTTTGGCCCATGAGTTTTATAGGCATGTGTGGGGAAAAACTCAAACTAGTGTTGTGACGACACTAATATTGCGATCCCAAGGTTGCTTCGCAAGGAGCTCTTGAAGGAAACCAAAAGACACTCAAAAACATGCAAAAGATATGGGGTTGGTATCCCATTTACAGACTCAAGAAGCGAAAAATACAATAGGACCGACATTGCGAACAAAATAGTCCTAACAGAAGGCTGAAGGCCACCAACATGCAACTTGCTGACCTAGAAGAGGTTGACGCCAATGGGCAACTAACCGAGGAGGGACTCTAGCAATTAAGAAGCTACTACAACGGACAAGCCGCACTCAACCATTAGCTTAACATTAAGTGGTTGCAGCGCTCTCGCCTCAGGTGGGCGACCGAAGGAGATCGCAATTCAAAATTCTTCCACATCTCCGCTACTATTCGTAGACAACACAACCGGATTCTCAGAATAATGGGTGCGACGAGAGATGGATTCAAGACCCTGTTGAAGTCAATCATGCTTTCACATCTTTTTACCAAGGGCTATGGGGCCTTGTGGAAGATCACATCCACATTAGACAAGGGTGACCCACACTCTCGAGCATCTCGGTAGAAGAAGCAAAAGAGTTGGTAAGGCCAGTGACGCCAGAGGAAATCAAGGAGGCTTTGTAGAGACTTCCAAGGGGCAAGGCACTGGGCAAATGGGATGCAGGCAGAAGTCTACATCAAGTATTGGGACACCATAGGGGATAGCCTAAGTCATGCCATTGGTCACTTTTTCACCTCCTCGACTATGCCACGATCATGGGGAGAAATCTTCATAACACTAATACCAAATAAAGATCACCCCACCATGGTGGCTGACTATAGACCTATTGTGCAATGTCGTATACAAGATCATTGCCAAGGTCATGGTCAACCGACTCAAGCCTGTCCTACCCAAACTCATAGGACCTAAACAAGCGGCTTTCGTGGCCAGAAGAAGCATCATTGACAACACTTTAGCAGTGCAAGAGGTTGCTCATTCCATGATCACCGACAAAGGTGGACAAGCTACCATGATGAAAAAGATGGATATAGAGAAGGCATATGATCGGGTCAATTGGCCGGCGGTAATAGGCTCAGTCTAGCGGATGGGCTTTCCGCTGCAATGGTGTGACTAGGTGCTTGCGTGCATCTCTTCCCCTCGCTTCGCCCTGCTCATTAACGGGAGCCCAACAAACTAGATAGTACCAGACAGTGGACTTCGGCAAAGGGACTCGCTGTCCCCCTACCTCTTCATATTGGTTACTCAAATACTAATGGGGATTCTTAACGAGAAGGTGGACAGAGGGCTACTACGAGGATATAGGGTGGACGATGTTTAGCTGTCACACCTGCTATACGTAGACGACCTTCTCATGATGACCGAGGCCTCAATTGAGAATGCCCAGTGCATCTTGGACAGCCTAAGCCACTATGGAAAGAATCAATATGTGGAATATAATTATTTGAGTCTAAGAAAGCATCATTCTTTGAGAATGTATTTCCATATAAATCTACATTAGAAGTAAGTTTTCTCAAAAGATGAGCATGACCAAGAGTCCATGCAAGAAAAAAATGATAATAAACCTAGACGAAGTATGAGGGCAAGGATTTCTATATCTTTTGGTCCTAATTTTCAACATATTTGTTAAAAGAGAACCTCAAAGTTATAAGGAAATAATGTCTACTCTTGAAGCACCTTTATAGAAAGAATCTACTAATAGTGAAGTTGAATGCATTTTGCAAAATCATATCTGGGAATTAGAAAATCTTCCACTAGGGTGTAAACCTTTGGGTTACAAATGGATATTCAAAAAGAAGATTAAATCAAATGGTTCAATTGACAAATACAAGACGAGGCTTGTCATCAAAGGATACAGACAAACAAAGAGAATAGTTTATTTTGATACGTATCATCAGTAATAAGAATAATATCTTTTTGATTAATAATTGCTCCTACGGTATTATATAATCATGAAATATATCAGATGGATGTGAAAACTATATTGTTAAATGGTGAATTAAATGAAAAAATCTATATGAAACAACTCAAAGGATTTGTGGCTCTAGGAGAGGAGAGCAAGGTGTGCAAACTAGTTAAGTCTCTTTATGGGCTTAAATAAGCACCTAAATAATGACATCAAAAGTTTGACCGAGTTATGGTGTCATATAGTTTTCTTATTAATAAATGTGATAATTGCATTTATATGAAAGACACTTCAATTAATTATGTCATTATATGTCTTTATGTAGATGACATGATAATAACTGGTAGCAATATTAACGTTATTAAAGCTACCAAGAACATATTGGTTAGCAAGCTCAACATAAAAAATCTAAGTTGTAAATGTGATTCTTGGTATAAAGATCACTAAGATAACTAAATGATATGTTATACAAGTAACTTAGAGAATGATCATTGGAAGGGTATAGTTAGGGTACTCAGATATTTGAGATACACCACTAACTATGGAATATACTATGTAAGATATCCAGCAATACTTAAAGGGTATAGTGATGCAAATATGATTTCTAATACAAAAGATACTAAATCCACGAGTGAATACATTTAGGGGTAAATCTATTTCATGAAAATCTTCTAAACAAATGTATAGCCAGATCTACTATGGAATCTGAATTCATAGCATTAGATAAGACTGGAGAAGATATCGAGTGGCTTCAAAATTTCTTAGAAGACATTCCTATGTACTCGAAACGTGTGTTAGCAATTAACATACAATGCGATAGTCAATTAGTTATAGGAAAGGCACAGAGTCAAATATATAATGGTAAGTTAAATGGTATATATCTA